>NC_091684.1:152890000-153515000 GCF_041296265.1 Equus caballus | reverse complement strand
AATCACACAGTTTCAATTACTGTACCTTTATAATAGATGTTATTATGTTATAGGTTATAAACTCCATATTTGCTTTCCTCTTTCAGTTGATAATCATTATTTTTATCCTTTTACATTCCTATTTAAGTTTAGAAATCAGATAGTCCAATTCTGCAAAAACCTACTGGAATTTTGATTGGGATTAGAGGACATACATAGATAAATTTGAGTAACTAACATCTTTATACTAAATCTTTGAATTCATGAAAATAGTATATTTCTCCATTTATTTAGACCTTTTAGATCAATTTCTTTTGGCGTTGTTAGTTTTCTGTATAGAGATCTTGGACAATCTTTCATTACCCTGGGTAGTTGATGTTTTTTGTCCTTACTGTATAGGTTTGTTTTTTGTTTTTGGTGAGGAAGATTGGCCCTGAGCTAATATCTGTTGCCAATCCTCCTCTCTTTTTGCTTGAGGAAGATTGGCCCCAAGCTAACATGTGCCACTCTTACTCTGTCTTATATATGGGACACCACCAAAGCATGGCTTGATGAGTGGTGTGTAGGTCCATGCTGGGAATCCAAACTGGTGAACTCCGGGTCGCTGAAGCGGAGCACACAAACTTAACCATTATGCCACTGGGCCAGCCCCTCAACATAAAATTATTGAGAGTCATCCAAGATCATACATGTATCAATTCACTGCATATTATTGCTGAGTAGTATTCCATTTTGAGTGTGTGTGTGTGTGTATAAATACATTTGGTTTGTTGTAAGACTTGAGCAATTACGGAAAAAAAGCTGCTATGAAAATTGCATACAAGTCTGTGGATATATTTTAATTTTTCTTAGGTAGCTACCAAAGGCAAATATCATATGACAATTAAAGAAACTGGATTTGTAATGAAAAATCTCAAAGAGAAAACTCCAGATCCAAATGGCTTCACTGGTAAATTTTATCAAAGTTTTAAGGAAGAAATCACACCAATCTTACACATGCTCTTGCAGACAATAAAGGAGGAGGGAACATGTTCTAACTCATTTTATCTTTGTTTTCTCACATGTAATGTGTCTTTTTCTCTAGGTGCTTCTAAAATATTCTCTTTATCATGGTTTCCAGCAGTCAATGGGGTTACTGCCCCTCTCCCTCCCTTCTCCCCTCGTTCTTCCTTTCTTATATCTGTTTGAGTTTGCTGAATTTCTGAATCTGCTAATTTATAGCTTTCATCTAATTTGCATAATTATCCATCATTATTTATTCAAATGATTTTTCTTCTGCCCCTATCCTTCCTTCTGGGACTCCAATTGCATCCATGTTAGATAGCTTTAGACGGTCCCACAGGTCACTGAGACTGTTTCTTTTTTCCAACCATATTTTCTCCCTGTGCTTCAGTTTAGATAATTAATGCTGTTAAGTGCATCCAGTGAAGTTTTCATTTCAGACATTGTATTTTTTTTTTTCCAGCTCCAAAAGCCACATTTGATTCTTTTTTGCTTTTTCTAATCTTCTATTTCCCTTCTCATTATTTTCATATTTTCATTTAAATTCTTGCACATATTTATATTAGCTTCTTGAAACTCCCTTTCTGCCATTTCCATCATCTTTGTCATTTTGGGTTCTACTTCTGTGGATTTTTCTTTCCTGCTAGATCTTACTGACATTTTCCTGCTTCTTAACATGTTTGATAATTATTTCATTTATTACTTGACATTGAAAATGTTATTTTGTTGAATGTCCAGATTTTGTTGCCTTCCTTTAAAGAGTGTTGAAATTTGTTTTGGCAGGCAGCTATTTGTATTCAGCATGCGCCTTTCGAGGGAGATTTTTAAAGTTTGTTAATGCATTTAGAGGAACTTTGTCTCTCAAACAAATTTAGCCCTATTCCTATGCTGTGTCCCTGTGGTTTCTCTAACGAATTCCCTGTGTTTTCCACTATGTATCTCAGCTCTAGGTTAGAACTTGAACATCTCCCGGCCTTACGATACTTCCATGAATTGTTCAACTTTAAAGCCCTCTGATAATTATTCTTTGGTTAGCTTTACGAGATTTCATCCTATGCATGTGCACAATGTTTGGCCAAAGACTCAAGGGGACCCCATACAGATTTCTGGTAGTTTTTTTTTCTCTGCATAGTTCTGTAATCCGTGTTTTTCAAGGAAAAATAAAAAATGTCAAGTACTTTGACATAAATATTTGTTCTTAATATCCCCTTATTATTTTTACTATCTGTAGGATGTTTCCGTTTTCATTCCTAATATTTGTACTCTGAGTTTTCTCTTTTTTCTTGGTCAGTCTGTCTAAGGGCTTATCAATTTTATTAATCTTTTCAACGAACCAGTTTTGGCCTCATTGCTTTCTTCCAGTTGCACATTTGTTTTCAGCTTCATTGATTTCTGCTCTTATGTTCATTTGTCCCTTTTCTTCTATAGATGTTTGAGGATCTCCCAATAAAAAATCTGACCCTATTATATAGCTGTTTGCTTGGCAATCCTTGTTGAGACACACTGAACTTTTTACCACCATTTTAATGCTCATTCTCCAGTATGAACAGAAATCCAAGGATTACTAGATATTTAAGGAATAACTATAAAATTTTTAAAAAGATAACCAAAAAAAAGAAATCCAAATAACCGAAAATAAGATTCGAGAGGATTCAGACAATATGGGGAACAGAAGGAAACTTTTAAAATGTCTTTAAGATTCTTAGAGAGATATAAGATAACGCATCCCTGAAACCAAAACAGCATATCATAAGGTAATAGAGAATTTAAAAAGTAAAGTACAAATATAATGGTATGAATTAAATATTCAACAACAAGTTTGTAGGGGGAAAAACTGCTGAAGAAATCTTCTGGAAACTAGAAGAAAAATGTCAAAATACAAAAAGATGAGAGGAAAAAAGGTAAGAATTTAGAGGATTATTCCAAGAAAACGACTTTCAGCCTAGAAATTTAAATATAGACAAACCATTAAGTGTGTGACATTTTTCAGATCAGCAAGGTAGCAAAAAATTAACCATTTCTCTTTGCATTATCCCCTACGTATTAGTTTCACATTGCTTCTATAACAAATTATCACAAACTTAGTTGCTTAAAACAACACAACTTTACTATCTCACAGATCTGGAGGTCAAAAGTCTGAAATGGGTCTGGAGGGCGATGGTCCTTCTGGAGACTCTAGAAGAAAATCTGTTTCCTTGCCTTTCCCAGCTTCTAGGAGTCACCTACATGCCTTTACTCCTTAGCTCCTTCCTCCAACCCCAAAGGTAGCAGCGTAGCATCTTCCCTCTCTGACCTTGTCTCCCTCTTACAAAGACACTTGTGATTATGTGAGCCCACCCAGATAATCCAGGGTAATCTCCCCATCTCAAGGTCCTTAACTTAATCACATACGCAGGTTCCTTTTGCCACATAAGAAACAAATTCATAGGATCTGGAGATTAGGATATAGACATCTTTGGGGGGGAGGGGGTCAGTATGCTATCTCCCACACTCCCATTTACCTTTTCTCAGGAAGGTTCTAGAAGATATGTTTCATAAAAACAAAGGATTAAACAAAGAAAAAGGAAACAAGGGATCCAACACAGGAGAGCAGTGTTGGATTGATAAAAGCAACCAACACTGAGTGAACTAGAGGTTGTAACACTCTAGAAGGAATATCTGGAAGGAAAAAAAATAATCTGCTAGATTAATTGATGTATATGATTGTGATGCTTTATCACTTTGGCAGAGTGTTTGGGGACAGATTACTAATAAGTACACAAAAATATGGCAATTATTAAGACAAAGCAAAGTAAGGTTGTATTAAAAGTTAACATGATCATATATGGCTCAAATTGAATGATATTTTAAAATGGTGATTTAAACAAAAACTATGATATTACTCCATTGAGAGATGAGAGGATAAGAAAAGTGTGTGGGGGTAGGGAGAGAAGGAATGTTCACACACTTGGAGGTGATGTTATAAATGAGCTTTATCATTGACTTCCACAGCGGAAAGTCAATGGATAATCTCTGGAATTGAAAAATCAAGAAATTGCAGTACAACTATTTTGACATATGGAGTAAACAACAGAAGAAATATTGAAAAGACCTGAATTCTCCTTTTGAGAGAAGAATTGAGAACACAGTGGGGGGTTTGGGGACCACAGGACTTTGGTTAAAAACCTGTTCACCAATATATGCATGTTTCTCTACATTTCCCAGGCTCCCTTGCAGTTAAAGTGGGGGCCTTGGGACTAAATTCTGGCCAGTGGAATGTGGGTACAGTGATATATGCCATATTTAGGGCTAACCTCTAAAACTTTTTGTGTGATTCACTATGCTTTCTTTCCTGTCAGAGAAGCTGTGGATCCCAAGTCCCAGGAGACAGCAGAACCAGTAAAAATAAAAAGAAATCCACATTCTTGAGTCTAACATTTCATCTGACTAGTAATATCCACAATGGATTTTTTTGTGAGAAACAAAAATTTCTTGTACTAAACCACTGAAATTTTGGGGTTGTCTGTGACAGCCGTTAAATTCACTGTGTTGGTTTTTTTTTTTATATGGCCACAAATTCTTTGACAATCTTTTGAGAAGTGGCATCCATGTCCCGTATCCTAAAATCTGAACAGGACTTGTGACTCACTTATAACCCAAAGAACGAGAGAGAAGTGACACTGTGTTACTTTTTGAGGCTGGGTCAGACAGGACATGTAGTTTCTGCCTTGTTCAATGCAACACTTGACTTTGGGGTACTGGGCCTAAACTAAGGAGTCTGATCACCCTGCCACCATAGTGTGAGGAAGCCCAGGCCACATGGAGGGGTCACAAATAGGAACTCTGCTAGCATTCACAATCTTCCCCGCTGAGTTATCAGAGAAAAGCTGTCTCTCTGTGCCCTATGGAACACAATTCATGAATATAATAAAACAGTCGTTTTAAGCCACTATATTTGGAGTAATTTATTACATAGCAATAGTAACCCAATACTCCCTCCAATTAATAAATAGTATCATTTGTGTAGTTAAGAAAAAGGTATGAATTATTCTTGTCTTGGACACTTATTGCCACCTCTCCTACCCAGAAAGTTGACCTTTCCCCCTAACGCAGTGGCTTTCAAACGTTTTAGAGAAACACACAATAAGAAGCACATTTTGTAAACATGACCTACTGCACACACACATGCATATATATAATTTAAAACTCTATAAAGCAATAAAGTTTATCAAGTGCCATGCACTGATATTTCCACACTATCCTTTTTTTTTTTTAAGTGTAGTTTTGACTAAATAGATTTCCTTGCTTACAAGTGAGGCCTCCACCAATGAGTCCCACACAATGCTCTTGAAAAACACTGCTCTAAACCATAGTCATTCCGCAAGGCCTTTACGCAAGTCCAACCAATAAACCTTCACTGACCATTCTGAGCGCTTTTGAAATTCCTACACTTTATTAGTTGTATTTTCTGTACCGCCTATGCTTAACTTGATATCACATGCTCCTTCAGGGCAAGGTTCTGTCCTTCATCTTTCACTTGCTAAATTCATAGTATTCAGTAAATACATTGCTCAATATCTGGTCATCGTGTTTCTAAATCTCGCAATTGTTAACATCCACTCCTTAAGTTTGGGTTTTCTTTGGGGTGGGGAAAGAAAAATGATTCAACAACCTATCCACGTATTGTGCTTAACTTCAAACTGGAAAAGAGCACAAAGTAGTCCCAACTCTTCGTGCGTGTGTAGTTCTTAAGCAAATCAAATCATCAAGACACACTTTTTCTACACGCTTATTACCAGGCAGCGCACGAAATACCAATCTCGACATAGCCATAAAAAAGTAACAGAACCAAGTTCTCACGACTACCCCACTTTAGGAATTGGTAAAATGGGAAAGTGTTCTGTCGGATCCGCATTTTTCAAAACTCACTGCAACTACACCTGGGGAGTATAGCTCTAGAAACTTGTTCCACGGCTGCGGGCCGGGCCAGGCGCAGGAGGCAGCTCAGCGTAGGGCTGGCGGGCTGCGAGGCCCGGGCCCGCGACGCCCGCCCCGCTCCGGGACCGCCTCACACAGGAGAAGGGTGACTGCGCAGGAGGCGAGAGAGGCTGGGGCGGGACTTCCCGTCGGACCCTCCCCTGCCGTCCTCCCAGCCGTTACCTTTGCCGCGAGGCCTGCGCAGCGCCCGGCCCTAGCAACGGCCCTAGCAACGGCCGGGCTCCGCCCTCCGGTGTCTTCCGGAAAGCTCTCCGCCGCGTCCGTGCGCGTCCACGGCCGGGCGCGCGCCTCGGGCTCGGGCTCGGGCGGAGCGGCGGACGCGTGGAGCTGTGCGAGGACCCGCGGGCGGTGCAGGTCTGAGTCCCACTCCGATCCCCCAGGCCTGTCCCCGCGCCTGTGCGGGGACCCGGGGCCCGGCCCGAGCGGTGCGGCTGCGCGCAGTGACGCTCCTCGGCCGGGCCCCAGCGGAGGTCGCGTGTGAGCCTGTGTCGCCTGTGAGCGGGACGCTGGTCCCTGCGCGGGCGCTCGCATTCTTAGGATCTTGTGGGCCCTTGGGGAAAAGGCTTTCAAATTTTTCTTCAAAAATATTTTTTTTTCCCTAACAATTATTTTCGGTGCGTTCCGCCCCAAGGAAAGGTTGTCCTGGGCAAAGTTAGTCCCCTTGGAACCCTAATCTTTATTTTTTAGCGTTTGGAGTGGTTTTTGGGCGGGACTGGTTATCACAGAAGGAGCAGCTCAGTACAGACATAGTATGCCAAGCAGGGTATCTAAAATACTAAGATTATGGTTACATAATAAGCAAAGGAGTCTGTTCCTTCTGTCTGAATTATTTCTTGGGAGTGTAAGAGAGTCAGGAAGTATGTTAACACTTTAAGGTGCCAGTTCTGAGGAGTTGGCTGATAAAGTCGCTGCTTGACTTAGAACCACAACATTTAAGGATTACTTCTGTCTGAACCCCAGTGCAGCATGAAAAACTAAGGCCAGACAGTCTGCCTGCCACATGGCGGGTGGTGTGGCAGGGGCCCTCAGTCCTGTAGGAAAAAGGTGGTACCACGGATTTAAAAATAAAAGGATGTTGGACCTGTACCCATTATGTGACCAGGTTCTTAAAAATACTCTAAGAATAAAAAAAATTGAAGTGGATTTCATCCAGAACTGAACTGGCCCACAGTACAGCATAGGGGAGTTTTATATCGTGTTCCATTGGGAGGTGAGTCAACTTGTAGCTAGGAACCTTTTCCATTATTTTGCAAAAAAAAAAAAAAAAAATCTGCCAGGCTGCCCCTTGTGCCAGGCTGCAGAAGGCCCATAAAGGTAGTTTGTTGGGTGCTGCAGTAGCGAGATGCACACTGGATACTGTTTTTTCCAGAATGGTTTTGATTTAGTTAAGTGTTTGTTGAATTCCTCCTGCTGCTTAACACATGGAGATAGGTGAAATCAATAAAGATTTCTGCCCTTGCAGAGTTGACTGTCTGCTCGGAGCATTCCCTTCACTAAAAGTTAACTCTGAGTTAAAGTATATTTTTCCGTGTTAAACAAGTGGAAGCAATAAGTGCACGGAGGTAAAGAGGTGTGAGAGATTGCCGTAGACCATCTAGAGAGCTGACTTTGAGACTAAAATTAGAGGATTATGTGCAAGGTAGAACTGATACATCTTGGTGAGTTATTAGTTTTAGGGTAAAAGAGGGTAGAAAATTAATTTGTTTTCAACCTAAGTTGCAGAATGATGGGTGTACGGTCAAGGTAACAATATTTATTAGTTCCTTAGGAATAAAGTCTCTTTATGTTTTCTGAGTCATCCCCACAAACTCCACTTGTATTTCCTTGCGCATGTTTGATGATAACGAGTATGTTTTGAAGGTTTGAATCATCACGTTTGCAGCAAATGATTTGTACACCTTTGAGGCCGGCTGTTGGGTAGGTCAGGAGAGAGGCCCTGCTCCTATGGTTTCAGAGGTTTTTGAAGAGAGCCTCGTAGGACTACAACTGCAGGCCCTAGAAAGACTCACAAGTAGTTTTCCATTGAGTGTCTGGCCACCCTGTTGACTTTCATGACATCCGCAGCAACTGCATGCTTCCCCACTATGCCTGGGCCCTTTGGTGGTACATGCAAACCCATAAATGGCTACTGGAATACCCAGGCAAATGGAATCAGGTTCAATTAGTCCAGTCCAGTTTCTTTTTTAGGATGACCCTCATGATCTGGATACCTCAAGACTGTTACAGCCTGAAAATGTTTTTCTGTAAGAACCCCGGATGACACCAGAACAAACCCAAACCGAGAGGATTTAGGTGACACTTAATTAGCTTCCAAGTGCAGGAGAGACCTTTATTCGCTTGTGACAGTTGACCTGTTGTAGAAGATTTAACTCTCATTTCTGGAGACTCGTAGGAGCTCTTCTCAGAATTTTAAGGTTGCTTCTGTCTTTAGAATAAATTCGTGTACAAAATATTGTGTCTGTATATGCATTTTCTAGAGAGAAGGTCCAGCACTCTCTTGCGATCTTAAAAGGATCTGAGACTCAAGAAAAAGTGGTAGCTTAATATCCTTCACTCCTAGTCATTGAGAACATGTTCACAAAGATAGAAGCCATTTTTAGGGAGGTGATTTGGAATGAAGGTCAGAAGTAGATGTTTTCCATTTGTGAGCCAGGAAGAAGGGATGGGACCATCATTCTCCAATATCACTTTTCTCTGAGCAACCCAAGATTTAAACCTGTGCCTAATCAGTACACATCAAAAATATTTATTTGATTTTGGTTTCCCCCTTGGGTAAATGTGGCAAGTATATTTTACTTTTGCTTCCATGACCAGCATCTTTTTTCTTTGCATCTCTTTATTTGGGCCTCAAGCTCCTTGGGATTTGTAGTCTGTAAAAAGCTCCTGATGAGTAATCAAATTAGTGCCACTAGCTTCTTGTTAGTAAATCATGTCGTATTTTATGTTCCACTGGACTTTTTCTTCACTTTCTATCTGGGAGACCACAGAAAGTTTCCTGTTGGGCTCACAGCGTTTCTCCTGTCGGTGTTTGTACTCAGAGTGTCTGGAGGCTCATGGTTACAAACCATGATGCCATAAGGCTTTATAATGAGAGAATCATTTTATGGCTTTGGAATGCATATCAAGTCAAAAGGGCCCCTGTTTCTTTTCTCCCTTAAAAGATATTGTGCTTACAGAGTAGTTGAATAGCAATTTTGGCAGCCATTGTCCTTCTCTGAAGAAAATATTTAAGTAGGAATGTTATTTTACTTTTTTACCTCTAGTACTAAAGAACTTGCATGGTGTATATTTTCAAAAACCAGTATGACTTCTTAAAGTGAGTGGATATTAATGTTACTTTGTAAAGTTTTTAAATGTATAAGATCAGGATTTAATTTTTCTGGGCATATATTTCACTTTTTGGGATATTTTACAAGTTATGATTGGTAGTAGATGCCTCTTATTTTAATGGCTATGAGTTATATATCTTGTGTGTGTTTTAATTTAAGTTGGAGAGAAATATATCTTTTAGAACATATCCAACTAAATTATACTAATTTCACTGGAACCTGGTATTTTTACTAGAGTTAAGGTTGAGATTTGATGTCATGTATCAGTAATTCAAAATCGGAACCTACAAGGTCGAATACATTCCTGTCTGATACTAACATTAAACCATTACATTCCTAATATAAAATAAAATTGCTATCCATAGAATGAAAGAGTTACTGAAAAATGGATTGTTGGTACCTAAACTTTATATTTGAAATAATTTTTCTAAGAGAGCACCTTTCTATTTTTATGCAGGGAATGGTCCAAAAGGGTAACTTATTGTTTTGAGTCTATTGCTTTTTAATTTTATATTTTAAGGCATGCTAATTTATTGGTTTTAAAAACTTAACATTTGTTAATAAATACTAAAATCAGCACATAGCTGTGAAATAAATTGAGTGATTTTCTTGGTTGAGAGAGTAAAATATCTTCTGTTTTTATTTTGTCCTCCCGCTTTTCTTTTTTCCAGTGCACCTATGATATGTGTTTTAGAAATAGATGTTAAATTTTGGTTTGAATGAAAAAATGTCTCTCAATCCACCTATATTTCTCAAAGAAAGGGAAGAAAATAGTTCAAAATTTGTGGAAATACAGCAGCCACAAACTGCTTCCAGATCTTCAGAAGATCCTCTGCAGAACTTATGCTTAGCTTCTCAAGAAGTTCTTCAAAAAGCTCAACGAAGTGGGAGATCCAAATGTCTCAAATGTGGTGGTTCCAGAATGTTCTACTGTTATACATGTTATGTCCCGGTTGAAAACGTGCCTCTTGAACAGATGCCACTTGTGAAGGTTGGTAAGAGATTTAATTATTTGAAAGAAGAAAAACAGATTTGAAAAAGACGTCTTATATAGGCCTGCTCTAATATAATTGATAAGCTTGATAAATACCATCGTTAGGAAAATGAATTATATCAATAGAGAATTTAATCCTACAGACTGCTAAACCTATTTGTTTTTCTTGTCTCTGGAAAAAGAGACACAAAAAATGTGGCATTAACGCAAATACTACAAGAAACAAGTTTATAGACTACCTGAGGGAGCGTTGAAGACTACCTCGGGTCCTCAGACTGTCCTTTGAGGAAACATCCCAACGGAACTAGGATTGATTTTCTTTGGCTTTTGTAGAATGGGCTTTTTAGCCCCATCCTATACGTGGAGATGGAACAGATGTCACTGACTAAAACTAAACTAAACTAAAATTTAAAAGACTAAGACCTATTCATTGGGTTATGTTATAATTGTAGTGATCTTAAATATTAATTTGAAATGATTGCTTACCTTTTACTTTTTATTGCTTACCAGTACTATTCTTGTGTAGTAAAAGGTCCATAGACCAACATTTCTGCATAATCAAAGAAGAATTTATTATATATTTGTTAACTTATATGTCTGGCACTGACGTGAACTTTAGGAGTAAATCGAATAATGTATAAAATCCAACTGCTGCCTATTAGTACTTGAGAGAGACTAAACGCTACACATGGACTCAGAACTTGCCAGGAAGAAAATAAATTGTAACTATATTTGAAATATTTAATGTGGTGATTTTAAGGTTCCTTTTAATTTTAAGTAAGAAAAATACTTTAACACTCATATTTTGTTACTTGAATGTTACTTTAGCCTATTTGTCGTCTTGGCAAGTCTCTTCGTGGGTCTAAAATCACACTTAACAGGCTACTGGAAAGTTTACTAGCAAGAATAAGGGAGCGTGGAATCTAATATAAGCTTCATAGTTACCTCAGAAAAACCTAGAGCTTGGGGATAATAATTCTTTTTAAGTTTCCCATTATCTTATAAGAGTGTTACATTTCAAAGTATAGTTTTTGAAGAATATGCAGAATTATTCTATCTTCTATTTATATCAAAGCCACATAAAGTATCCCATTAAAAGTTTTATTTTAAAATGTGTTCAAAAAGGATTGTAGATCAGAATAATAAAAGTCAAAAATATATGGACAGGGCTAATATTTTCATAAAAATTTAGTAATAGAGGATTATTTTCCAAATCAGTGGTCTAATCTCCCCTATTTAATAGAATTGACTCAAAACACTATGCCAAATGTTTGGTCAACTCTACATGGCCTACTGGACTGTGCGGAGTTTTCTGAAGTGTTTGTATTTTAATGGCTATATATAAAATTTTATATGCCAATATATTTTAGTAGTAATAAAAACTCTACAAAGTTTCTAATTTCTACTTTATTTTTACTTTAACAAATCATTCAGCATAGATAGCTTGCTTGGGAAGGGAAGATGACTGCATAATGAGTAAGTACCTCCCAAGCTTTAAATTTTAGTCTAGAGAATAAATTCATAAATATCTATCTTTTCATACAGAATATGATTTTTTTTAATACCATGAAAAATGCATAAGCAAAGGTAAAAGGTGCTCTTGGGTTTTTTCTAAAAGGGGAGAAAGAAACTGTAAGGTAGGCGCTGGCCTAGTGGCACAGCAGCTAAGTTCGCACGTTCTGCTTCAGTGACCTGGGGTTTGCCAGTTCAGATCCCGGGTGTGGACATGGCACCGCTTGGCAAGCCATGCTGTGGCAGGCGTCCCACATATAAAATAGAGGAAGATGGGCATGGATGTTAGCTCAGGGCCAGTCTTCCTCAGCAAAAAGAGGAGGATGGGCAGCAGTTAGCTCAGGGCTAATCTTCCTCAAAAAAAAAAAAAAGAGAAAAAAATGAGGAAAAAAAGAAACCATAAGGTAGAAGAAAGCGTCATCTTTATTAGAGTTCTCGAATTTACAAGGCTCCCTTTGGAAAGTTGAGAATCATACGGGGAAAAATTTAGGGCTCCTTGTTAATGGTGTTTTGTCACATTTGGGCAGACAGTTTTGTGGTAAATCTCTTATAGGAAACATAGGTGTTAGAGAACAGATTGATGTTCTTTATGTGTGTGAAAACAAATCGCCTCAACTTGAACTGCGGCTGGTCAACACTGCTGGTGTTAACTCTGTACCCTGTCGTTATTTAAGAAGAATCTTTCTTCAAAATGTGTGAACTAGAACACAAACATATATTTCCATGATTTTATCTGTGTCTGTGCTTTTGTTTCATAGTATTGGAAATTTTAGGCTTACCCAAGGAGAGCTAAAGATACCTGGACTGGGACCCAGGAAAACCTCTTCAACACAAATTTTTCATAATTGTCTTATACTTGTAGATTTTACTCCATAAAACTTTCTCTTTTTATTGTGTTATGTTAAAAATAGGCTAAGTACATGATTTGTAAAATACATTAATAACACTCAGTCCTGTGTCCTTGATGTAAAGGGTATCCTTCAACATAACCACCTGATCAGAAATGTTGGTGATCACCTTTGAAATTTTCAGCTCTATTCATCAGCCATATAAGAGAGCATTTTTATTAGTAATAGAATACTTTATCATGATCTGCTTTCTTTGTCTTCTTTCCTCTCTCCTACCTTCCCTGGGCTGAGATAATGCTGACGTGGTACTGAGAGAGCCTGGGGAATGTAGTGTCAACAGACTGGGCAGCATGAGGAAAGTCTGATGTAGAGTTCAGCCAGAAGTAGACTGATGTAAAATCATTTGTGAACTGCCTACTTAAATGGTAAATTTTCTGTAACTAGAAATTTGATGATTTGAAACAATTGGCCCTAACTTATAAATGATCACTAGGCCTAAGTGGGGAGGGTAGGAGACATGGGGTTTGGAACGCTAAATTGAAAACTATTTGGGCTGCATATTTATGGGCCTTCTTGGGTATATACCATCCTTTCTCCATATAATTGTCCAGAAAGATAAAGTATATGCAATTGGGATCATTTAGTAGCATGCAGCAACTGCTTCTTTAAAACATAGTTCTGGAATTAGTGATGCATACAACAATATGGACGAATTTCAAAATAATATTTTGAGTGAAAAAAGATGAAAAGAGTACGTTCTATATGATTTCATTTACATAAAATTCTAGAAAATGTAAACTGATCTATAGTGATAGCAGATCAATAGTTGCGTAAGGACTGTGGGTGGTAGGTGGTGGGGAAAAGGGAAGGAGGTGGGCTCAAGAAGTCTTTTGGGGGTGATGGATATGTTCATTGTCTTGATTGTGCTAGTGAGTTCAAGGGTGTAACATATGTTAAAACTCATTGAATTGTACACTTGAAATGTGTGCAGTTTATTATATTGATTTTACCTCTTTAAAAAATAAGAAAAATAGTTCTGTACTCCAGGATAAAATAGTTGAGTGCCCCAGAGTAAATCCCTAGAATCCTGCCTGTTTAGTGTGGGATGGAGGCTGGAAGAGTGCTTGTCATGACCAGTAAGTCGTTTGAAATCTGCAGTAAAGAATCCATCTCAGAGACTTTCTCATATATATGACTCGGCTTTCATTTTCATAATCATAGCTGAATGCAGGACCTGACCAGGCATTATACAGTAAACTGAACCAAACCAATCAGTAAAATAATAGAAAAATCGAACTCAAGAAATGCAAGAGAACGTTAGTTTTGCATAGAGGCAGGACATAATCTATAACAATTAAATAATGAAATTTTAAGGGAAATAGGCAAAATCATTTTGAAGAGAGGTATTTTTTATATAAAGAATGCATCTCAGTGACCTATTCTGTTACAGCTTTGCCAATTGATAATTATTTCATTTGTGCTGCTAAAGGCCACTGCTGAGGATCATGATGTTCACAACAAAGGATAATACCTTTGATCTTTTTTTTTTTTTAAACTTAAGGGTTTTTTTTTAAGATTTTTTTTTTTTTTCCCTCAAAGCCCCCCGGTACATAGTTGTATATTCTTCGTTGTGGGTCCTTCTAGTTGTGGCATATGGGACACTGCCTCAGCATGGTTTGATGAGCAGTGCCATGTCCGCGCCCAGGTTTCGAACCAACGAAACACTGGGCCGCCTGCAGCGGAGCACGCGAACTTAACCACTTGGCCACGGGGCCAGCCCCTAATACCTTTGATCTTAAAGGATGTATAAGGAACAAAATTTTAACTTGAATTTTAGATCTGATGCTTTTGCCCAAACTTATGTTTCCTTTTAATATATCATAAAATTAACAAGTCTAAAATTTAGAAGAATTATAAAAAATGTCTTAGTGCTGGCCTGGTGGCGTAGTGGTTAAGTTCAACACACTCTTCTTCAGTGGCCTGGGGTTTGGATCCCAGGCTTAGCCCTACACCACTCCTCAAAGCCATGCTGTGGCAGAGATGCACATATAAAAAATAGATGAAGATTGGCACAGATGTTAGCTCAGAGCCAATCTTCCTCAAAGCAAAAAGAGGAGGATTGGCAACAGGTGTTAACTCAGGGCCAGTCTTCCTCACCAAAAAAAAAAAAAAATAGTTCTTGACACAAATCCTGAAATGCAAGGAATTAGCTTAATGCCTATGTAACTTAAATGAAAATGACATTGGAGCTTTGCTTTAGAGCAAATTCTATGTTAGATGAGTTGAAGATAGTTCTGTTACGTGATTAACAATATCAAGGAAGAAATTTGGTTTGCTTTATGACTCTGACTATTCTTAATCTGGTCTAGAAAAGTATGACTTTCAAACCATAAGAATATTTATAGTAACTTCTTGTAAACTTGCTATTTAAGCTTTAAAGACCATTTTTATTAACATAAAAATTAGAATTTTTATATTTGTTTTAATTGTCTTTTTTTTTTAATTTTAGCTTCCACTGAAGATTGACATCATTAAACATCCAAATGAAACAGATGGCAAAAGTACTGCTATACATGCAAAACTCTTAGCACCTGACTTTGTAAATATTTACACGTACCCTTGTATTCCAGAATATGAAGAAAAGGACCATGAAGTAGGCAGCTTGTTTTTTACAACTCTTCACATCAAATCTAAAAATGACTTTTACATTCTATTGCCTTTCTGAACTTACTTAACAAAATTTAATATTTTTCTTAATGACCTAGGGTTATTCTCATGTGGCACTAAGCAACATATAATTTACTTCATTGGTATCTTCAAAGATCAAATGATCCTAGATTGTTAGGCTTTTTTTAGTCTCTCTTTCCACTTTTTATAGTTTTTCTGCATTATTTCTTCAGGTTTTTACTCTATGCCAGTATTATTGTACCCACTTTTACTTTCTGTCCTCTCCATCTCCCTGCATGTACTACACATAGACAGTCTAATTTGATGCGAGCTGAGAAACCAGATTACAAATGATGTTGGAGTTTTTCCAGAAGAAGAAAAGAAAGACTGAGTTAGAAAGCTTTTCAGGAATTCTCCCTAAGTTAAGAGTCTTAGTATATGGCGTTTGTAACATTTCTTTTGGCTGTTCAGAGGCCTTCCTTGCTCTTCTCTAGATTCTTAACTGGTTTTCACATAGTTGAAATTGTTGCATTCGTGAGATATTACTGGTCTTGTTGAAAAGTAACGTTGCAATAGATCTCAAAAAACTAGGCCTTGACTGCTTCTGGAAGAAGACCCCCCTTTTTAGGTCTCTTGGAGACCATTTGTTGGTGTGGTTAATCTAGAAACAAAAATACATTCATTTGTTCTAGAAAGAACTTGGTAAGTTTTTCCTTTCCTATCAATATATATATATTTTTTTTTGGTTGAGTTTATATAGAAAGTTGTATTTGTAAATAATATCTGAGTTTTGGATTTAGGAATATATTTGTGTTTCCTTCTCTGCTCAGCTGGGTATTATTTATGTCTGTTAAATAGAACATGGTGCAAGGTTCTGTAAAGAGACATGATATGCTTAAATGCAAGAATATTAGGAATCCCTGGAGTTTGCTGCTTGGGTCTGTGGGAAATATAGGCATGCATTGAGAAGGTTTGAAAAACTTTTATAACTTTGAAGTTTATAAATTCAAGATTTTTTGTTTCTTCAGTTTTATTTTTATAATGCTTATTTTTTCATATTAAAAATGATACATGCTCATTGAAGAAAATTTGGGAAAAAGAGAAAAGTATGGGAGATAAAATGCTCATGATTTTACGAACATTTGATTATTTAACAAGTACTTACAGGGTGTCTGCTTTGTGGCAGGAGCCTTTTGGACGTGGGAGGAGCTGATAGTATATAAGGTCTTGGTAAAAACATGCTGAAAGAGAGGAGGTACCATAATTTACAGAATTATTCCTTGAAAGTTAGGTTTTTCAGTTTTAACTTTTCACTCTAATAAATATGCTTTAACACGTATTCTGGGAATTGTGAGTGTATTTATATTTAGGATATTTTATTAAGATAAATTCCCATGAGTGAAATTATTTGACCAAAGGGTATGAACATTTCAAGTCTCTTGGTTTAAATTGCCAAATTGCTTTCATGAAGAGTTGTACTATTTACTCCTGCCATCAGTAATGGCCATAAAAGCCCATTACATCATTTCCTCACCAGCATTCACTGTATCATTTGTTTTATCTTTGTATATTGTATAGGTGAAAGTGATATTTCATTACTAAGAGCTTTTCAATGGTTCTTTTACAAAGAACACATACTTTGCCTTTTATTTTGTGAAATAGTATAGAGTTTCGTTTTTGATTCAAGGTACAATTAACTTGGCCTCTATCAATAGGTGAATAACTTATTTTGAAGTAATACTTTTAGGTAGTATATCATGATTATGAATTACTAGGGAAGAGCCAAACACTTTACATATTAAAGAAGCGTGTATAGTAGAACCTGATGCTTGTTTCTCAGCTATACACCATATTTTTTCTCTTAAAGTTTAAGTCAGAATTTATTCATTTTGAAAGTCATAAGAGCACACTCTAATTTGAGTTTCTTTGCTTCAGGTTGCACTTGTTTTTCCTGGACCTAAGTCTGTCTCAGTAAAAGATATTTCTTTTCATCTGCAAAAGAGGATTCAAAATAATGTTAGAGGCAAAAATGATGACCCTGACAAGCCATCCACTAAACGCAAGAAAACTGAGGAAGAGGATTTGAATGACAGCAAGTGCAAAGACACAACATTGAAAAAAATTATATTTATAGATAGTACCTGGAACCAAACAAACAAAATATTCACTGATGAGAGACTTCAAGGTAAGAAAATAAATGTTGTTTTTTTTGGATTGTACCTTCCCCTAACTTTCATTTCAAAAAACTTCAAACCTATGGATATATTAGAAGAAGAGTTGCATTGACTACTCCTACATTTTGCCACATATGCTTTATTTCTCTTTTTCTATTATACGTGTCTGTATACTTAGATATTATGTATATTTTTGGTTGAACCTTTTGAAAGTAAGTTGCAAGCTTTACAACATTTCACCCTTAAATACTTAAGTGTACATATTTTAAGAATAATTGCAATATTCACTCTAAGAAAATTTATAAAAGTTCTATAATACCTAATATACAGTCTATATTCAATTTCCCTGATTGACCCAAAAATATGTTTTGTAGCTTTTTTCCCTCTGATAACAGCATGTAAACTCCCATTGCACTTGGTTAATATGTCTCTTTAGTCTCTGTTAATCTACAACAGTCCCCTGTTTTTGTTTTTTGAGAGTTAGACCATTAAGAGGACAGGTCAATTGTCTGAATATTTCATCATGATTAGATCATTTTAAATATTTTTTCAAGTATACTTACCAATAAGGATAAATCCAGTATGGTCTGTGACGATCCCAGTTTGTACCTGTTGTCTTGGTGTAATTGTTAATAGCATTCCCTTTCACTCTCAGAAATTAACCTGTTTATCTGATAAATTCTGTGATTACCCTATTCATAGGTGAAATTGTATACTTATTATTCTGTCAAGTCCTGAGGCATATGATGTAAGTTGTTCCATTATTGGTGATAACTTTAATCACTTGATTAAAGTGGTGATTGCCAGATCTTTCCATTTTAAAGGTTTATTTTCTTCTTTGAAGTTAGTAGTAATCTATGGGTGATGCTTTGGGACTGTATGCTGTCTGTTTCCTAACTGCTTTTCTCTAAGTCGTTTTAGTATCATTGATGACTCTTGCCTAAACCAGTAATTAAATTGAGGATTGCAAAATGATGAAATTTTAATTTTAGTATTATTATTTCTTTGACATTTGTTAGCTGGCATTCTTATGTAAAGAAGAGCTTTTACTTTCCCCCTCTTTTTTCCTCTCTCTCCCCTTGCCCTTTTTTTAGATCACTGTAGTCTTAAGGATGTCTTTTTAATTCAGTATATTATAATCTATCATGATCGATCGTACTTTAGATGCCCAGATTACCTCAGGTTTTGCTGGTAGGAGCCCTTCAAGTCCTTTGTGACACGGCCTCATTAGTCTTTCTGCTTCAACAGGATGTCTCAAGTTCACTTGTACTTTTTTCCTGCCCCAGACCTAGAATTAATCATTATTCAAAGGAGCTCTGGTTCTTTTTGGTGGGGAATGATATTAGAAACCAAGATCTGGTAAATTTATTACTACTTGGATGTCATTGCTTCAGTGGTTAGAGCCAAGAAAAATAAACATATATCATGAGTTCACATGGATAGTTCCAATTCAGATGTAAAATTACAGGCATTTTCTTTCCTTTGTTGTATGTTTGTATCCATTTTTCTCTTAGAATGAAAAGCTCAGTTGCTAATAATAATGGTTTAAAGAGTTGCTTTATTTGTCCAAGTAACACCGCTAGTAATATGAAGAACAGGAGGTCATATTACCTCTCTTGTTTCCTGAACCTTACTCAGTTCTTCATGCTTTCTTAGTAGTTTCTCTAAAAGCGTTGGGTTTATTTTCAGCTCTTACATGGCTTTGTTTGTGTACCATGTATGATTAGAAGGCGAGAGCACTGCACAGTTTGTGTTAGGCAGTTGCTGAAACAATTTCAACCTGGGAGAGCTTCTCCAGGCTATTGTTAAAAATATACATCATCTGGAAAAGAAAATTTATGACATTTTTTTGAGTCTGAATTGTGTAATTAGTCCCAAGCTAAAATGAGTGACAGTACTAGATTTAATTAGCTTAATTTATATAGTTTGTACCTCTGAGGTAACATACACGTTAGTAAGATTGCGTTGTCATTCTAATTGTGCATGTGCATGTGTGTATGTGTACGAGAAAAATAGGCAAAGAAATTGTGTGTGTGTGTGTGTGTGTGTGTGTGTGTGTGTGAGAGAGAGAGAGAGAGGGAGAGAGAGAGAGAGGGACTACAGAGCATAAGATCTGGAAAGACCTTGTTGCTGATGTTTAATAGAGAGAAGGAACCCTAAGGCCTGCTCTTTGGAATGCTGCCTGCCACATTACCTTGCATGGTTACAGCAGCAAGCTACTCCTCAGTTTGAAGATTTTTCTGAGTCATTTTTCTTTATAATTACCTTATATGGTAATTGAAAGGATCAAATGAAAGAACGTAAGTGAGAACACTTGAAAAAACTATAAAAGGAATTATCGAGGTACAATTCAAAATCTGTTTTCAGAGTGTCTGCATTTGTGCTTAAGGCTTCAAATTGGATTTGTACAAAAAATTTCTGTTATTCCTTCTCAGATCCCATAGAAAGTATCACATATTTTAATTCTCTGCTACATCAAAAATTTTAAAATAGATTTCTTAATTCCTTCAAAATAATGAAATAAACAGATTTCTAGAGTCAGTCGTATCTGCGTGTCCTATGTCAACCCCTGTCCCTCTGGCTCATCATTGCACCGCAGGGAATATTTGGGGCTCTGCACATATTTATAATCTCTGTATATATGAAATACCAGTTTCCAAACAAGCCAAGTTGCTTCCATGTTTGTTATAAATCATTGCCCTTAGCTTTTAAAACATTTTATCATTTGATGGGATTAAGCTTAACAAACCAACTCTAAACCTCAGTTTAAACCCTCAAATGTAGTGGATTAGAAATTATGTTTCTGTTCTCTTATTATGAATGCTGAGGTTAAGAATCCCCTTAACAATATAAAAACATACTCTTTCGCCACACTTTACAGAGAAATAGCTCTAGATGTTTTACTACTGTCAAAATAAAACATTTGAAGGTGGACTGCCTAATTTAGTCATAAAACGTAAACCTACAAAGTGAAGAGCGATGTACATTCTTGAAGATTCCCATACGAAGCCTTGGAGGGATGTGATGGGGAAGGATGGTTTCTTCTTGTTCGGGAAGGATTCCAAATTATTAAAACTGGCATTGTATAGTAATTTGTTTAAAAGATTAGCCAGCTCTGTCCCTTCATTTTGACTGTATTGATAAAATGTTTAAAGGGACAGCTTTGTTCACATTGTAAGCATTGCCTAAACTATACTCAGTCTGTCAGTGAGTGTTGTCAGATACTACCTCATTGCATCCTCACACCAGCAACATAAGCATCGCTCAAGATTGTCATTCTCATTTTTCAGTTAAAGAAATTCCAGCAATAATTTTGGAGGGAAAAGCCATTTGTAATTATCTGCTTTAAAGTTTTACTGCTAAAAAATTTTACTAATGTTATCTTAAAGCTGTTGATTGGCAGAAACAGTAGGAAGAGAATTTTTTTAATGTATATGTTGAACTTTTGAAAATAAATATTGATTTTGTATATAATCCCATGTATTTGTATATTGGTATGTTTTAAAAGATTCTATATACTTCCAAGCAAATGTGTAAAATAGGATGGATTAGTGGTGATAAACACTAAATCTTGATTTTTATATTTAACATGTTAGAACATATTAGATGTATTATAGAGACCAATACCATTTTAATAGTTACTCTTAGTTTATTTTTTTCTAAATTATATTGGTGATGTCAAAATCCTATGTTAAGATTTTAATTGTACTAACTACTTAGAACATTTTCAAATGCTGCCTTTACTTCTTGGTTATAATTAACATTAATACAAATAGTTCAAAGAGTTTGGTTTTTGTTGTTATAATTGTGTATCTTTGAATCAAAATTATTCAAATTGAAATATTTTCAAAATACTGGATAGAATACTTTAAAGGCAGAATGGCTTTGGGATTTGTCCATTCATTCAGTAATGTTTCTTGAACACCTGTTCGTGAACAGGCAGTGTCCTAGATTTGAGGGATCTGAAGGAGAATGAGGCAATGTCTCTACCATCTGATTGATCACAGTGGCTATTAATTAGGTGTGTGTTCAACCGCATGAAACAGAAACCCTCCATATCTCTTAATATCTTAATTTTTAAAATATTGTTTATTTCTTGTCATTCTCTGCTACATCTCTGAGGTAGCTTTTAGGGTAAAGTGATGTGTGACAGTAGGAAATATTGATGACTCAGAGGTCCCTAATCTGAGTCAGTGGGCCAGTTTTGATAGTGCCTTCTCCCTTCTATTTCTCATTTTAAGATAAAATGTGCTTTTAAAAAAAAGTACGTCAAAATAAATATAATGTGAGTCAGAATGCTGGCCTAAGGTGCTAAAAGCATTCTGGGTTTGTATGTTGACATCTGAGTTATAAGAAGTGAGAGTGCTTTTCTGTGATTTGATGAATCATTTCCTGTTTAATGTATAGAGCAAGGCATTCTAGCTGACTGTGTCATTGAAGCTCCATAACACAGATGAGACAGAGCTAAAGAAATGGCTCTTGGAACTCTGTTCATGAAAATGTAGCCAAAAAGTGATAACCCAGAAGTAAACAGTTTTAAGGACCATTAACCTACCTATCTCTCAGTGTTTCAGAATAATGTTTTTAGTGTCAGTTTATCAAGGAAATTAAACTCTTCTGAAAATTGGTGAATTTAGTCCTGTCATGGGTCAAAATAAAAAAAGACACTGGTAGATAGAAGATGAAGATCTTAAATGTTAACTACTTTTCACCCATTGCTACAAGGCCCAAGACTTATAGGTAACCCTCATATATGAGATTTCATTCTGTATTTTATATTGCTTCTCTCTCTATATATACCCTCATGCATTTAAGAAAATATCCTATTTGGAGTTGGGATTGAAGGAATTTATCTGCGCTCTTAACAAAAAGTCCTTAAGGTAATCAAGAGAAATCATCATTATTGTACCACACCCTGTGGTTAAGAAGAAATAGTTATACTTTTCTTATTTGTTTTTGGCAGGGTTATTACAAGTTGAGTTGAAAACAAGAAAAACTTGCTTTTGGCGCCATCAAAAAGGAAAGCCAGATACCTTCCTTTCCACAATTGAAGCTATTTACTACTTTCTGGTAGACTACCATACTGATATATTAAAGGAGAAATACAAAGGACAGTATGACAATCTTTTATTTTTCTACTCTTTTATGTACCAGTTGATAAAGAATGCCAAATGCTCTGGAGACAAGGAAACAAGAAAACTTATCCATTAGTTTTTAAGAAGCCATTTTTGTCATTTTATTTTGCTAAAATCATTAAACTTTTAATTGTGCTTTGTTTATTCTTAGGAAATACTCGTATATATTGTCTGTTAGGCCACTTGATAAAATAATATTTCATTCATTTTACCTCATGTTTTTTAAAAGGAACTTATTTCTAAGGGAATTTTCAGAGACGGTGTTAACTGAAAAACTTATTTCAGAAGTTATTTGCTCAAGTTTGGCATATCTCAATTTTATTACTGTATTTTAATATAATGTGTTATATTTATATCTATTAGATATATTAGATGTAATTAGATGTTTGTTTAAACATTCTTATCTTTCCATCTATACTCACTGCCACATTTGGAGGTCGATGGGATCAGAATCACCTTGCTGAAAATGAAGTAAGTAGTTTGCTTGAGGTTATGGCAAACATAGACCGAACTAGAATTGTAGCTCCAATCCCTAGGGCCATTTCTTTAAGTCCACACTGCCTGTGATGGACAGTTGTTGCTTTTTACATCTACTTGGCACCTTTTTTAGGGAGAAATTGCTAGCAGTCATGTGGTCCTGCCATAGGGATGAACATATGATGCAGTTTGGCAAGCAGAGTGCTCAGTGATTAATCCAGGGATGAGCATGACACAGCATCTTTTTTGGTAAGTGATATGGATGCTGTAGGAGATAGGGGTTATTTTTCAAAAAGCACTATCATGCAGTGGTTAAAAGCACAGACTCTAGAGCTAGACTACCTGAATCTAAATCTCAGCTTTTCCTTGTTCAGTTACCAGTCACACATCATTTTCTTCATCTCTAAAGAGAGGATAATATGATGGTTGCCTTACAGGATTAGTATAAGGATTAACTGAGTTAATGTATCTAAAAGGGCTTTCAACAGCAGCTGGCGTACAGTAAGTGCTCTATACGTGTTTACTCTTTTTATTTTGTTTGGAATGGTAAACTAAGAGTGATATAACCCTAGAGTTGCTGGCGGCATCTATGCTGCAGATGGCAAGAGCCTGCCTTAGAGTGAAACTAACAAAGGAAAGTAGAGTGGAGAGAGGAAAAGACTGAGTTTTGAAGACATGGTTTAATCACCTAATCTAGCTGCTTGTGAATGGAGCCCTGCTGTGCTGGATACCTTCAGTTTGCCCCTCTGGGTCCACCCTCCACTCTTTGCTATTCTGCTTTCTGCTCTGTGAGGTGGGTTCCCTTGCCCTCTGGTTTTGGTTGGGTTCACCAGATGAGAAGCATCAGCAGAGGATTGGAGATTGAAAGGAAAATGAAATTGTGTTATTTACTTCCCTGGCTCTGCTCCTGCCTGGTCACCATGGTTTGTCTGTGTCCCTCTTCTGAAGGCCATCCTATCAGGCACCGTTTCCAAGCAGTTATTTCAGTTACCCTCTCTGATTTCAAGTCCCTGCTGCCTCCCTTTACACCTTCTCACTTAGGGGTAGTAATGGCTCCCAGGTGTTACTAGCCCCAGGTTGGTTCATTACCCTTTGTTGGTTTCCCCGACCCCTGCCTATACATTTGTAAATAGTCTTTTTATTATACTCTTCTCAAATATCCCCATTTGAAGTTGCCCTTTATTTCTTTCTCAGACCCTCACTGATGAGTTCACCCATGTGGATGCTAGAAATACAGTAACAGTACATTTCCCAAGTATATTCAATGGGACACATAACTTGTTTTATGAGAAAAACAAGTTATTTTATGAGAAAACAAGTTATTGGTGAAATTTGCTGCACATTATATTCCTCTCTTAGGGATTCAGAAAGCACAGGCATAAAAGTGCTGAAAAGTCCTGAAATAAATAAACATTTGGAACTTTGTTGAAGCTAGTATTTCTTAAACTTATTTGAATGAGTAATACCTACCAAGGTCCTGTGGAAATAGGATGTTTGAAACCTTGTAATTTAGAGCAATCCCTGATTGTATATATGTGGCAACTGAGACCTAAAGAGATTAAATGACTTACCCAAAGGTCACACAACTAGTTAGTGGTAGAACCTGGCCTGGAATCTGGGCCTTCCTCTTTCATTCAGCGAGGTCACTATTTTATTATGCTTTTCATAAAAAAGAATGTGGATTGGATATGGTTTGAACATTAGTAGCCCGTTAGTCTTAGCCATATAAACTAATTGGCTTGCCTATTTAACAGTTATTTTACAAGAATAGAATTAAGATGGATTTCTTCGTGTTTAGTACTTTGCCCTGGGAACAGAGGAAGGCCTGAATTGATTTAAGCAGGGTCAAAGTTGGATTTCTCTGGGCTAAAATTTGGGCTCCCTTGAGCCAAAATCAGTTGCCATTTAACTGGCTCTACAAACCAGCTAAACATAACAGTTAAGAAGGAGAGGGAAAAAAAACAACAAGCCTATTACTTAATTGCCCCCATCTCACAGCTGGAGAACCCACACACTTCATAAGAGCCCAATTTACAACTAAGGCCAGATAAAATCTCAAGTTCCCCAAAAACGTTAATAATACCTGTTACAACAATGAATTGGCTGTACTTGTCTTGTTTTTGTTTGGTTTGATAGACTGCAAAAATGGCCCTAATTCTTTACTCCTCCCTGTGTTCCTGATCCTTTTTCATGCTCCTTTATTTATTTATTTTATTATTATTGTTTTATTTTTTTTTTTTGTGAGGAGGATTGTCACTGAACTAACATCTGTGCCAATCTTCCTCTATTTTGTATATGGGTCATCGCCACAGCACGGGTTGATGAGTGGTGTGTCGGTCTGTGCCCAGGATGCAAACCCACGAACCCCGACTGCCAAAGCAGAGCACACGAACTTAACCACTTCACCACTGAGCCCAGCCCCCATGCTCCTTTAAAGTGCCTTTTCACTCTGATTCTGGGCCATGTGTATTTCCACAGATTTAGTGTGTTTCCACTTACTCTTGTGCTTCTCTTGTCACCCTAAGCACATACATGGCTGGGTTAACCTGCTGGAGGGTGAGACATGCATAGATCAGAGCCAAGTTACCTTGGTCACCACAGCTGAATCCTTTCTAGATTGGCTGATAGCAACCCCAGATATGTGAATGATCCCAGCCAAGATCAACAGAGCCACCTAAGTGACACCTAACTGATTGCAGATGTGCGAGCAAGGGATATCTATTATGCACTGAAGTTTTATAGCTGTCTGTTATACAGCATTATTATGTCAATAGATATCTCATCTTTGGATACAGTATCAGACATACCTTTCTCAAGCACCTTCTCAGATTCTTGGCCTCACTGTTTCCAGGCCACCAGCCGCTTGCTTTCCCATAGCTACCACCCTCCATAGTGAGAGACTATCAGCAAGCTTGTGTGATTCCTCTGCCTGAGGTTAACTAGCCACATGCTCAGAATCCCTGACCCATCCCAACACTTCTGGACTCTAGGAAGTACCATGCCACAGGGCTCCTCCAGTGACTGTCAGAAGGGCTAGATGATGTAGTCTGGACAAGCAGTGAAGTTAACTGTCTGGAAAACTTAGATCAATGGACTAGAAGAAGCTATCAGATAAAGTCCTCTCCCTTCTTCTGATGGACTGTTTTGAGGCATAGTTTTCCACCATCTTGCCCTAAGATGTACCATGTAGCTAAGCAAGTGTACTTGCCAAATGATTGGCTTTTTGTGAAACAGAAGACGAGTACTATACAGTAATTTCTCAATATACATTTACTTCCCATCATGGCTAGCGTTACTTCCTTACTTCCTCACTCTCACCAGCCTGGATTGCCCCTTCTAATAAAGTGACAGATTAATTTTTGCCTCAGGCTCTTTTTTTCTAGGGAAGCCAGGTGTTTTAGTCTGGATTTGGTGAGGAAAGCAGATTCATTACAGGTAATCCATGAATAAAGAGGTTTAATAAAGGAATTAGAATTTACCCAAATATGAGAGTTGCTGAAGGAGTAAAGGTCTGGAGGACTGCAGCAGAAGAGGATTAGAGAAACAGTCACTAACTAGTTCAACCTGAGATGCTCAAAGTGCTCATAATGTAGTTTGTAGGGACATGTACATTTGGAGCATATTAAGTTTCTCATTCCCTTCATCTTTTTAGTCGCTCTTTGGTGCAGCTGAGAGGCATCCCCTTAATCCCTTCGGAGGTCTTAAAAAATGAGCCTATGGCTCTCCCTTTATTTGGTCTTTCCCTTCCAGCCTGTGGTAATGGCAGTACTCTATTTGGTCTTCGTCCTAAGGCTGCATTTAATGATCACACTTTTGATTTGGTAAAAACAATTTCATTTTCCAGCCTAGGCTCTTTATTCTCTTTCAACTCCATTTGCATACCCACCTCCTTATTTTTGAGCTTGTCTCTTTCTTATAGTACTTTATCAATTGCAGCTAATAGTAGCCAGCTTATTTCAAAATTCTGCCTCAAAATCTCACCCAGTGCCATGAGTACATTAGGTACATTTTCTGTCTTCCATGTTACTACAGGTGATAATTTCAGCAAATTTTTGCCTCTAAATACTGACAATTAAAAGACCCTGGTCTTTTCATTGTTTAGAATTGTTTAATTGTTTAATTGTTTTTAATTGTTTAAAAGTTTGGCTAAGCACTTAATGAACCTACAGTGAAGACCACCAGCCAAAAATCACCACCCATAAATAAGAGCCAAGTACCACTAGATACTTGGTGAAAGTCTCCAAATAGAAAAGAGGGGCCCAATAAATAAAGAGGGGGAAAATCCAGAGAAACAGACAAGCAGGGAACAAAGAAAACCTGAATATCTTTTAAAAATGGGTGGGTGGGGAAGTATATTATATTCACAAAGCAAGAATGGGATAGTATGAAAAAGAACAAGCAATAAGTGACAAAGAGGTCCTGTAAAATAAAAGTGTGACTGCTGAAATAAAAATCCAGTTTAAGATTGGAAGGCAAAATATAGCATATGTATAGAAAATTGTAAGTTCCAAATAAAGTCCAACCTTAGTTTAAAGTTGTAATTGAAATCATAGGCTACATGTTACATTGTGTGTAATAAATACCTATGGGGAAAGACATTTACTGACAATAGTGCTTATACTAGCCATTACCCTTTGTTCAGGAGAAAGTAAGAGATTGTTTGTATACCAGTTACCATAAATTCACAGAGCATTAGCTGGGCAAAACGAAGGTCTATTCATAACCGTATATGAAACTGAGCATACACTGTATATCATCATGAAATTGAGTTTCTAGCTGGAGAAAATTCACTCACCTGTGCTGTAATGTTCACACCAGCGCTTGGCTGATTAATTTACTGTCTATGACTTCGGTATCTTTATTCGGTAATTCTGCCACTATAACTGGAGTGAATAGTGAAAAAACAAGACTTATTTTGCCTTTTTTTTCTAAAGATCATTTCTAAACTTAGAATGAAGTTTATTTTTTCCACTTGAGATCTCTCAGAAAGTCAAAGAAATGTAAAGGAGAAAAAAAAAGATTAAGGTCTACTCCGTGAGGTCCTTCATCTGAATAATAGGAGTTCAGAGAGAACAAGAATTGTGGGGGGGAAATTTTTTTTTTTAATTCCTAAAACTGAAGGACACAGGTCTTTAGAATGAAAAAATGGCACAAACTAAGGTTTATCACTAAGGAATTTCAGAACACCACAGATAGAAAATACTCAAAGTTTTCAAAGAGAAGAAACAACACATATAAAGACCAAGAATCAGGATGTCAGAGGACTTCTCTAAAACAACAGTAGAAACTAGAAGACAATGGAGTGATAACTTCAGAACTCTAAGTGAAAGCAATTTTCTACTTGGGTTCTATTTCTAGTCATACAATCAAGTGTGAGTATAGAATAAAAACATACAAGGTCTCAAAAATTTTACCTACCATAAATCTTTCTTGAGATAAAGATACGTAGGAAGATACTGGAGGATGTTTTGTAGCAAAATGGAGGAAGAAACCAAAAGGGAGGAAGAGAGCATCAAGAAAGCAGCAAAGGGAAGTCGCAGGATTCATCCACTTATCCATTCAACAGAAATTTTGGAGTGCCTACCAGATTCTTGTCCGGGTGGTGGCTATAGCAGGCCAGGTAATAAGCGCCAAGAAGGAAAGTAAAGCAAAGTAAGGGACAGACAGTAACTGGTGCAACAAAGGGATGCTCCTTTGAATATGGTGGCCCGGGAAAACCTCTGCGGTGTGGTAAAATTGAGCAGAGACCTGAATGAAGGGAGAGAAAGTGAGCCATGCAGACAACTAAGAGAATGGCATTCTAAGGAGAGGGAACAAGTATGTGCAGAGGCCCTGTGGCAGCAACATACTTGACATGTTTGAGAAGTAGCAAGGAAGCCAGTTTGGATCAATGTGTAGGGGGGAAAAAGTGGTAGAAGGTAAGATTATAGTGGATTAGGAATAAGGGGGCATCTTTAGTGCTTTGGAGACCATGGTAAGATGTTTGGATTTACTCTAGGTGAAATAGGAAGTCACTGGAGGATTTAAGCAAAGGGGTGACAAGATTTGACTTATACTTTAAAAGGATTATTTTGGCTCCCTTGTGAAAAATAGACTATAAGAGGGTTGGTTAGGAGTGAAGTAGGAAGATCAACTGGAAGCCTATTTCAATAGTCCATGTGAAAGATGATTATTTGCTTGGAGAAGAGCCATCATGATAATGGGAGAGTGGTAAGGAATGGTCAGATCCTGAATATGTTTTGAAGGTGGAACCAAATGTGATTTGCAAATGGGTTAGGTACTGTGGTAGACATGATGTGCTGCCTCCATCCCCCTTCCAGGAAGGACTTGCTGATTAGCTTCAGGGAGTGTGGAGAATAGAAATCCTCCAGCTATCAGCATTTCATCTGCGGCAGTCATAGAAACTTCATTTGAGGTCACATCCTCCATAGATCTGAGTACTGAGCACAGTGAAGGTTTAAAGACCTTGCCATTTCAGCCTAATTCGTCATGTTATGTCAGGCAAAACTTGCTCCAGAGCTTCCTCCAGCGTAACTTGACCTCATCTGCCCCATCCTGCTTCCTCCCCTTCCCTTGACAGCTATTGTTCTCTAGTAAACATCTTGCACCCCAGACTCCATCTCAGCATCTCCTTTCGGAAAACTCAACGTGTGACAGTACCAGGAGTAGTTTGAGCTGCTAATGGGGACCCCAGGACTTGTGGTACATGGAACACACGGAACCCCTAGTCTAAGGTGGCAGCTTTCACTAGTGATAAAATGAGAGGGTTTACTTGTGGAAGAGAATGAACTAGTGGGTGCAGTGTATCAGGTATTTGAGACAAATCGAGGAACTAGTAGATGTAAGGATAACAGAATTGGATGACTAAGTGCCACTGATGCTCTGCAGAAAGAGGGCCTCTTTGGTTGCATACAAAACTCATCCAGAACTGAATAGTCTGAGTGGCTGAACTGGTAATTGTCCTATGAGAAGAAATATTGGAATATCAGCCACAGTAAGTGTGGAGTAGAAGCATGTTGATGGACATACTGGCGCCGAATGTGGGTATGAACTGTGAAGGTTTTTGTATCGCATGTACTGCCCACCAGTTGGCATCCACTACTGAAGAGGCATTGAACAATAAAGACTGAATAAACTGTCCAGGTGACATCGTCTATCCTGCTTTGGTCATTGACCAACCAGGGTGGCACAATGGGCACATGGATTGTCCGCTGTGGAGAGGATGAAGACTGAGCATGAACAACAGCATGATTCCACTGATCAAGGCTGATTTAGGTCTTGCTGCTGCTGAATGCCCAACCTGCCAGCAATAGAGAGCAACACTGAGCTCCCAATATGATACCATTCCTTGAGACCAAATGTCAAGTTGACTACATTAGCCCCCTTCCATCCTGGAGGGACCAGCAGTTCCTTATCACAGAAATAGATACGTATTCTAGATATGGGTTTGCTTTTCGTACTCACAGAGCCTCATCCAGTACCACCATCTGAGTGCTTATGTAACGTTAGATTCAGTAGCATGGGATCCCACATAAAGTCACATCAAACCAGGGAACCTGTTTTACAGAAAAGGAAGTGTAAGAGTGGACCCATATCCACAGGATCCACTGATAATATCACATACCTCACCACCCAGAAACTGCTAGTCTGAGAGAGCATTGAAACAACCTGCTGAAGGAATAGCTAAACATCAGTTGAGAGGCTGTGCCCCGCAAGGAAGGGGGGCCATACTCCAAGATGTGTTATATGCATTGGATCAAAAGCCTTTATATGGCACTGTGCCCCAATACAAAAAATATGGGTCTGGGAACCAAGAGACGAAAGCAGAAGTACCCCCGCCCCTTATCATCACTTCTAATGACCATTATGGTACTTTATGCTTTCTATCTTCACAACTCTGAGCTCTACATAGTGAGAGGTCTTGGTCCCTAAAGGGGACACACTTTTGCCAAGAAATTAGCAAAAATTACATTGAAATACAAGCTGCAGCTGCCACCTGGATTCTCTGGTCTCCCGTATTCAGAGACCAGCTGGCAAGAAAAGGAGTCCCCATCTTGCCAGGGATGATTGACTCTGATCATCAGGAGGAGGTAGGGATGCTGGTACACAACAGAGGCCAGAGGGATGTGTGGAGCCCAAGTGATACCCTCACCAAATTGTGACTATGATGAATAGGTATAGCAACCCCACCCTGAAAAAGGCATGATGGCAGAAACTCAGACCCCTCAGAGAATAAGAGTCTGGGTTACAGCACCAAGTAAGCCACCAAGGGCAGCAGAGGTAGTAGCAGAGGGTGAGAAAATCTAGAAATGGTGGAGGAGGGGGGAGATGATGAGTATTGATTGTATTCCTGAGTCTGACTGCAGCAGCAGGGGCTGTGGTTTGTCCCACTAACCTTCATCTTCTAAGTTCCCCTGAGGAAAAGAGGTGCCTTCAATCCTGTAGGAACCGCCGCCTAACAATATCTGGAGAAATAGGCCTAAGTGGAGCAAGGGGTGGATTGTGGTAAGAAAAGAGATATGCCCAGATTCACTTCCAAGAAAGAACTTGCTGCCTGGCTGCAAGGAATGAGGTCAGCAATCTCCAGCTGTCAGCTTCTTCAGAGTCTGCATCAACTTCAGAGAACTGCTTTGCTTGAGGTTATGTCCTTCCCACATCTGGTGACTGAGTGAGGTCAGCTGAATGCAGCTGCAGAAGTGACTCTAGCACATATGGGGAGGAAAAGAGCTGAGCAGTCAAAACAGAGTCGCGTGAAATAATAAATCATCATTTCAAAACACTACATTTTGGAGTGGTTTGTTGTTCAGCAGTAGATACAGAAATTGGTGTCAGGTGTGGGGTGTTGCCATAACAAAAAGCTGAAACATGGTCTTGGCTTTAGGACTAGGTGGCAGGTGGAGGTTGGAAGAGTGTCAAGAATATGGTTAGTAGAGGCTGAAAAGGCAGTATGATTGGCCCTCCCAAAGATGTCCACATCTTAATCCCCAGAACCTATGAATGTGTTGCCTTATGTGGTAAAAGGGACTTTGTAAATAAGATTAAGGATCTTGTGATGTAGAGATTATCCTGGATTACCCAGGTGGGCCCAATATAAGCATAAGCGTCCTTAAAGTAGAAGAGGGATACAGAAGAGGAGGTCAGAGGGATGCGAAATGAGTACTTGACCCACTGTTGCTGGCTTTGCAGATGGATGAAGGGAACCACAAGCCAAGGAATGTGGGCGGCCTCTAGACGCTAGAAAAGGCAAGAAAACAGATTCCCCTCCGAAGCCTCCAGAAAGGAATACAGTTCAGCCAACACTTTGATTTTACTCCCGTGAGATCCATGTTGGACTTCTAACCTACAGAACTATATAATCATAAATTTGTGTTGGTTCACCCTGCTAAATTTGTGGTGCTTTGTTATAGAAGCAAGAGAAAAATCATACAGGTGGCTAGGAGGATATTAGCCAAGGCTTGAGGAATAGTGAACAAACTAGTAGAGGACGGAAAGGCAGTAAGGAAATTATTAAGTGCTGGAAAATGTAGGAGCTGAGTTATGTGGTAACGGAATGCTTGACAATACTTTTGCCTGCCATAACATAGAAGATAGAAAATGAACCTTATAAGTTTATAGATCTCTTGAGATTTCCAGGTGGGGTAGTGAAAGTACCAATTAACTTTTTATGGCTACTGATGATAATGTACAAGAAGAGAGAATTGAGCTAAAGAAGGAACTGTTCAATTTTAAACAAGATTTTAGAGGAAATATTTCCAACCCAGAACTTGTCGTTTCTTATGGAAAGGGATTGGAGGGTGGAGCCAAAATCCCAGAGTGAGGAACCAAGAAGCAAGGTGAGCTACAGATTAGGAAATCACCAGAAAGGGATGAACTGAACCACGACAAGGACTGTCCCTTGCCTTCAGTGTAGGGGCCCTGACAAAAATTTTAGTTTTGTGTCTCCTGTTTCCCTGACACCCTCTTTGATTGGGAGTGTCTGTGTTTTTTCTATCCTAGAAAACTTGGACTGAGAGAAGCCACTCCCGAGCAGCTGCACCTGAGGAACAATGCCTGAGGAATTTTACCCGTATCTAGATCTGATTTAAACAATAAGATACTGATCTTAAACTTATGCCATAGTAGGATGAGACTTTCAGGGTACAGAGTGAGTATATTTTTACATGTGGGTGGGACAAGAATTGTGGCCAGAGGGTAGACTGTGATAGAGAGTCTTTAAGGATGAGCCCCAAACAATTCCTCCCCTCCCACTACAAGCATACCACTCCTCCCTTCAAGGGTGAAATCCATTTTCCTTCCCCTTCAATCTGGGCTGGCCTTGTAACTTACTTTGACTGATAAAATGTGGTGAAAGAAAAGCCTGACAGATTTTGCTTTTGTGCTTTTGGATTCTTGAGCCGTCATGTTAGAATTCAGGCTATCCTGCTGGAGAGAGGGACCATGTAGAGAATCCCCAGAGACACCACATGGAGACAAAGGCCATATAGGGAAGAACTGAGATACCCCAGTCAATAGCATCAAGGTCCCAGACAAGTGAGAGAAGTCTTCTTGAACCTTCTAGCTTAGCTTAGCCATCATATGGTTGCAGCCACATGAGTGATTCTAGCTGATACCCTTTGGAGCAGAAGAACCACCAGTCAATCCACAGAAACATGAGGAATTTAAAAACAGATTGGTGCTTACCAGAGGAGAAGGGGGTGGGGGCAGGGCGAAAGGGGTAAAGAAGCACATATGTATGGTGGCAGACAGAGGTTAGACTTCTGGTGGTGAACATGATACAGTCTATACAGAAGCTCAGTGTACACCTGAAATTGAGTGTACAATGTTATAAACAAATGTGACCTCGATAAAATAGAAAAAAAGTAATACAAAGAAAAAATATGCCTCCAGCAAATAAATAAATAAGTAAAAATCATTGTTTTAAGCCATTAAGTTTTGAGATGGTTTCTTACCTAGCAATAGGTAATTGATATAGTGATCTTAGAGGCAGGGTTAATAAAAAGAGGTTATGAAGAAAAGACCTGCAGAGCTGGGGGCCTAGACGTCTCTTTTTATTTTGAATTGCCTGTGTGTTTCAGTCAACTATTTTCTTAAAATCTTTGTGAGCCTTCTATCACAAATCAGTGCACCTCATTAGACCAAAGCCACTTGTATAGACAGACCCCCTTTACCTTGGGCTGAGAATCAGGGTGCTTTAGGAAATACCCATAATACTCTCTAGCCCACAGGGCCTATGAGGTGTTGCTTGACATCATTCTAACATCTTAAAAGGTCTTACAGCCTCTGATTTATCATACCTCTGAGACCATATTTTACTGTTGGCACACTAGACTTCTGTCTTCGCCCTGAGACCATTTATGACATTGAGAATATTTTGCTGGCTGGTAAATTTGGGAATAAAAAATGGTAGAGAGTACTTCAGAGACTAATCGAGATGTACTGTGAGTTTATAGGAGGATATGACATCTACAGGTTCTGTCTTCCTTTCTAGACTCATCATGAAAAGCTTTGAAAAGTTAATACTAAATTTTAAAATTTGAATAAAAGTTAAACTTGGAGATAATATCTATTTTGTTATTAAGTATATTATAAACATTTATATTAATGAACTATAGTACAATCATAGCAAGCATCCGTGAACATTTAACAAACAACTGTTAATTTCTGAAGCAGAAAGGAACATGAGTAAAAGTTCAGGTTATACTTTTAAAGTGAAAGCTAATTATTTATTAGCTTAAGAAATACTTTACGTTTGATTTCCTATATGGAAATATTGATTCCACCTAGTTGTCTGCTGGAAATTAAAAATAATTCAAATACTTATAAAAGAATATTTGCCTTATTTACTCTTGAACGCTAATAACAATATTTACAATCTTATCAAGGGCAGTGCTTTCTATTAACCAATATATGTCCTTGGCAATGTTGCAAATAGAATCTAAATTACTGAATAAATTTTCTAATTGTTGATGACTGCTTTTTGTTTTTTAATTGATTGTATATTTTGGAATTTTGTAACTACCCTGAATCTCAGAAATAAATTGCTTTGTTAATTTTCAGGGCTTTTTAAATCTAAGTAAAATGGATTCTAAATATTGTGGAATAAAAACAATTCTAGATTTCTTCCATTCTCAGAGATTACCTAATCTTCTTTTATCACTTATTATAGAGGATTTTTTTCACAGTGATGTATTATTAAATCTTTACTATTGTAATCTTTTTTCTCTTCCAATTTCTCAAGGAAGTGTACCACAAACATCTTAGGAAACTCTAGAGAACTTTTAAACTTTAACGCACAGTAAGTTTTATTTTAAAGCACTTTGGAAGGAAGGAAGGAGGGAAATGTACTGACTGAACCAAGGTGGCCTAATATTTTATAAGCTTAGGAGAAAAAATTCCGTTTTTCCCTCCAAGACACATTTCCCTGAAAACATGTTTTTTTTGTATTTAAAAAATAGAAATCTTTGTTACTTTTGGAAAATACTTTTATAAAGGTAAAAATGTTTTCCAAATTTAAGTCTGGACATCTCAATTTATTTTAACATTGAGAGTTAAGAAGCTATTCCAAAAGTACATTAATTTTACTTCTCAGATGAAATCAATGTAGAAATATTTAAAGTTGGAACATGGTGCCTTTGGAAGTCCAAACTATTCTGCTGGAGATGTGGCAAGACCTTGGAGGCACTCCATGGAATGAAGGGCTACGTAGGGAATAACTGAAGCACCCCAGTCAATAGCACCAAAGCCCCAGACAAGTGAGAGAGACCTTCCTAAACGTTTTAGCTCAGCTTAGCCACCAGCTGAATGCAGCCACAACAGCAAACCCAGCTAATATCACTTGAAGCAGCTATAGAAAATAGTTGATCTGGATGTCACATAACCTCTATCTTAAGCAACCAGGTGGTTGACTGAATTTTTTTGATTATCTTTTCCATGATTCTGTTGTACTATGAAAGTGGCTGGACTTAGCCTTTATTTTACAAGAAAACTGAAGGTATGCCAATCATTACTTTTCCCCCCAAGGTTGCTGACATTAGGTCTTTAAATTTAATGTGCATATTAAAAATAATGAGTAGCATATTCCTCATTGAAGTGGGCTTGCAAAATGTTAAAAATAACCTTTTTATATGCACTTATTAGTAATAATAAGAAATATTTGGTATTTCAAATTTCAGTGCCCTAAAAAGCCTGGCGTAGTATATATATCATTCTATATATAAGGTTTTAATTATGGCTTTAATTATGGTTTTAATTATGGTAACAACTGACTGTAATTATATGACAACCAGTCAGAGTCTTTTAGAGGCAGTGATTTTGGATAAACAGCTGCTCCTTTTTCTACCCACCTATATTAAGATCTTTTTTCCAGGTGCAATGGATTGAATGCTACCCGCCCCCCATTTCTCCCACCCCCGAGCTCTGCCCCAATTCAAATGTTGAAATACTAATCCTCAGTGTGATGGTATGGAAGTGGGGGCCTCTGGGAGGTGATTACATCATGAAAGTGGACCCCTCATGAATGTGTCTAGTGCCTTTATAAGAAAAGAAACCGGAGCAATAATCTCTCCTTATATTGGTCAGAACTATTCCAGATACACACCCCAAACTAATCATTGTCAAGGGCTGCCCTATCAGTATTTGCCTTTTAACTGGATTGACTTCCTTGAAGGGATACATATCTGAATGAAGCCACATTTTTTTTTTAAACAAAGAGGGAAGGAAGAAGGGGATGGTTGTTGGGCAGACTAATATTTTTTCAAACTTCAGGTCACAACCCATTAGAGGATCATAAAATCAATTTAGTGTAATGTAACTGACATTTTGAAAAATTAAATAAAATGGAATAAAATAAAATAGAAATAAGCTCATCATACTTAGTAGGTACCAACATGATTTGTGAAACTTACATTTGAGTTATGTGTGTGTACATCCAGTCATGATGTAAAATGAACCTCTTAGCATTGGTCAAAGTCAAAGAGTTTGAAAGCCAGTTGAGTAGACAGCCAGCTGTGTCTGCTGTAGGCAATCCCCACTGTTCTTCTGAAAATTAGTTAAGGGAATATCTGCATTCAATGATCGTTCCCTACAAGACATGATGAGGCTTAGCAGATAAAAGAGATCTAAGAGTAAAATCTGTCTAAAATACGTGAACTATCTAAAATACGTGGGCTTATATAATTATTTAAGAAAAAACTAGATAATAATAAAATCTAATAAGAAAATGCCATCTAATGAGAGATTATACACCCAGAATTTTACATATTATCTCTTTTAATTTTCTCAATATCCTAAGGTTCCATATTATTCTCATTTTAAGATTAGAAAAAACAGCCAGACGAATCTCAAAGAGGTTGAGTAATTTGATGAAACTCACATAGCAAATAAGTGAGAGAACTTGGATTTAAAATTACATCTTTCTGATTTAAAAAGGTTCAAGCTTATTGATTACATTAATCTATCTCCCCAGTGCTCAAATGCCTCCAAACAATTTATCATTGTAGCAACAGTTTTATTCTACGGAATAATGACAGTGTTAATTTAAAACCATTCTAAAATTATGCAAGCAAAACAACCACATAAAATATTGAATATCTGATAAAGAAAGGAAATAAAAAAACATAGATTTCAAAGTAATTAAGGCTATTCTGTTGATGATTTCAAAGTGAGTCATTGATCATCTTCCTTATTTTTAGTTGATATTTTCCAATCAGTGCAAGAATAATGACATACTCTATTTTATTCAGATCTAGGCGTATGATGCAGCCAATTTTCTGATTACAGACCATTGGCCAAGTAAGTATTTGTGTTGATATAAAAAGAAATTTTGCCTTAACTACAAATTTTAGACATAAAGTAGAAGTTTTCTTATGTCAGGAAATGAGCTGGTTATATATTTAGAACTTTTGAAAGCTCTTATTTCATTTTTTTTACATGTATAGATTTGGAGCCCATTTGTCTGCATGAACAGTTGGATACAAATAGTTTTATTACTGAGTGCTTTAAAATGAAGAATGTTTCCCTCTTGGTGCCTCAAAGAAAGAGCTTAATACTGGCAAACTTTCCCTGTTTTACCTACTAAAATAGAACATGTGCTACAGCTATTAGAAAGAACTGCAGTTTTATGAATATAATAAAACAAAAAAGTAAAATCAATCACAAATAACCATTAAGTATGTTTTTACCTCACCAAAGATGTAGTCCTGTCTGACTGGAAATCCTGTGGTTTCACATTCTAAAGTGAGAGTTGGATGTACAATGATAATATTGGGAGTCTGATCTTTTGCCATTATCAGCAATGTTAATCTTGAGAATTTTTCCTCTTCATTTGTGTTGAAAGATTAATAAATTCAGCATAATTAAGATCACTAAGATGATGCAAATATGATTTTTAATTTTTCTAGTACATGTTAATTGACTCAAGTGTACAGAGTATGTTACATATAACAGAGTTACAAGAAGCTAACATTCTACTAGAAGCTTACCTTCCAAGAAGGATACAATGCCCATTTAAATACCACAGCTACAGAGAATTCAGTCATTCTTAAGGTAGATTGTTTAAGAGAACGTGTTAAGCCCATTTGGCTGCTTCTAGCTATCTAGCTTATTCTCAGCAGCTATTGTTATACTTCCAAGGATATCAGACCACGTTAATAACACCCAGAAGAACATATTTTGAAAAACAAGTTTATTAAAAAACAAAAATTGAATACATTTGAAAATCAAATTGCACTTATTCATTCAACAAATATTTATTGAGCATCCTCTGTATATCAGATGTATCCACTATGTTTGTGACAGTTTTAAAATTTTGGTTTCCAAATGCTCATTGCTAGTATTTAGAAATGTGATTTTATATATTGGCCTTGTATGCTGTGAATTTGCTAAACTCACTTATTAATTATGTGAGGTTTTTTTTAAGGTTTCTTGGGATTTACTACATAGACAATCACATCATCTATGAATAGAGGCTGTTTTGTTTCTTCCTTTCCAGTAAGTATGCCTTTTGTTTCTTTTTCTTGCTTATAATTGAGTTGGCCAGGACTTCCAGTATAATGTTGGACAGAAGTGTGAGAGCAGACATTGTTTCCTTGTTCCCAGTGTTAGGACGGAAGAATTCAAACCTTCACCATTAAGTATAATGTTAGCTGTAGGTCGTGTGCACATGTGTATGTGCGTGTGTGCACATGTTACCCATTATGAGGTTAAGGAAGTTCCTTTCTGTTCATAGTTTAAGAGGTTTTTTTAATATATTGAATGGAACTTGAACATTATCAAATGACTTTTTTGGGTCTATGAGGTTTTTCTTCTTTAGTCTGTTTTAATGGTGAAATACATTTTTCTAATTGTATTTTCTAAGGTTGCACAAGCCTTGGACGAGGCTATTCCGAGGATAGACTCCTCTTGGTTGTGATGTATTGTCCTTTTTACTTATTGCTAAATTGGATTTACTAATATTTTGTTGAGAGTTTTTGCATCTCTCTTTGTGGGCTATATTAGTACATAGTTTTTTTGTTCTGTCTTTCTCTAGTTTTGGTATCAGGGTAATACTGGCCTCCTAAAATAAATTGGAAAGTGTTCCCTTCTCCTGTGTTTTATGGAAGAGTTTGCGTAGATTTTGTATTCCTTCCTTCTTAAATATTTGCTAGAATTGACCAATGAAACCATCTGGGACTGGAATTTTCCATTTTGGGAAAGTTTATAAGTAAAATTCAATTCTTTCATAGGTATAGGAAAATTTAGATTAACTGTTTTTTGTTGAGTGAGTTTTGGCAGCTTGTCTTTTTCAAGAATTGGTCCAACTCATGTGACTTGTGGACTTTGTGCGCAGTGGGTTGCTCGTGGGATTCTCTTATTATCCTTTTAATGTCTATAAGGTCTACAGTCCGCTATTTTTCCTTGATCAATCTGGGTAGAGGTTTATCAATTGTAATGATTTTTCAAAGAACAAACTTTTTGTTACTTTGATTTCCTCTTCTTTTTATTTAATCAAGTTATTGATTTATGCTTTTATGTTTATTGTATTCATCCTCTTTTTTGCTTGCTTTGAGTTTAACTTGCTTTTTTTCTAGTATTTTAATATTGAAACTTAGATTATTGATTTGAGACCCTTCTTCTTTTCCAATATAAGCCTTTAATGCTATAAATTTCTTTCTAAGCGCAGCTGTAGCTGCATCCTACAAATTTTGATATGTTGTGTTTTCATTTTCAGTCAGTTCAAAACAATTTACTATTTCCTTTCAGACTTCCTCTTCGACCCGTGGATTATTTAGCAGTGTGCCATTTAATTTTCAAACATTTGGGGATTTTCCAGAAAGTTATTGTTATTGATTTCTAATTTAATTCCTTCTGATCAGAGGACAAATTATGATTGTTCAATTATTTATAATTTGTTATGCTTTGCATTATAGCCCAGGATATGCTCTATCATCATGAATTTCCACATGCCCTTGGAAAAAATGTATATTCTGCTGTTGTTGGAGTTTCCTTTAAGTGTCAGTTAAGTTAAGTTGGTTGATAGTGTTGTTCAAGTGTTCTATAATCAGTGAGAGAGATAGGTTGTAGTTAGCTTACTACCTTTTGGCCAGCACTAGAAATTTTTTTTTCCTTCTTTTTATTTTTTGGTAAGGAAGATTGGCCCTGAGCTAATATCTATTGCCAATCTTCCTCTTTTTGCTTGAGGAAGATTGTTGCTAAGCTAACATCTGTGCCAGTCTTCCTTTATTTTTTGCATATGGGACATCGCCACAGCATGGCTTAATGAGCGGTGTGTAGTTCCATGCCCAGCATCCAAACCCATGAACCCCAGGCTGCCGAAGTGGAGTGCCCAAACTTAACCACTACACCACCAGGCTGGCCCTAAGCAGTGGCAATTTAAGTTGGATTTTGAACCCAGATTTTTCTGACTGCTAAATTGATATTCTTTCTATTATGTCATAATGAAGCATTTAAAACTTCTAAAAGCTCTAAAAATCCCTTACATATTGTGCAACATAATACTTGATCCTAAATTCATCTTTATGCTGCAAGTAAATTTTATTTTGCTTAAAAGGGAAAGTCAAAACCTACTTAGGAAATGTCCAAGTTTTCCTTGTTCTTTGCAAATAGACTTTAAACATTTCATTTCTTTGCTCCTTGTAAACAGGCTTTACCTATGTTTAATAGTATATCTAAATTTTAAAGGTATCCTCTTCTGACTATCTCTTTTAAACAATAATAGCTAGATTCATTTCCTTTTGGAATCAAAGTGTTACTTCTCCTTAGCAGGAAATCTGAGCCATAGTGAAGGAAAGAAATCTGTTAAATTACTGCATCTGCTGTTGAATTTGAGCTTTTATTTCCTTCTGACTGACCACTCTTCTGTGCTTTCTTCCATTCATTGTGAGTTAGAGAGGCAGCTGATAGTCCTGTTTCTCAGTCTTAAAAAAGATAAACAAGAAAAGAAAACAACCAGAAAATATTCCTTTTTCATAAATACAAATATCCCACACTCTCCTTCTATTACATTTAAATTTTATAAATATATAAACATTTTGACTTAAAAAAATTAATACTAATTTTAGATTTTTTTTCAAATTCTTTATGTTCCCCTTTCCTGTGATTCATATACACTCCCTAAAGGTGAGACACCTTAGGTTGGAAGTGCAAATTATTTCTCCCTGCCAGATTCACCTATACCTGTCCATCTGGGATCTTTTGACAGTCTTCTTGTTCCCATCAAAGTCTTGTTCAGCCTAATTGGTCAGACTGTGGCTCATCTGTATATCCAGAAATAGAGCAGACTCCACCATCATAAATGGTCTCCTCCCTTTCCCCTTGTAAACCCATGCCTTCCAGAAAGGAGCAGGACACAAAGAAGCCAGCTAGTCCATACAGAAGTGTGCAGAGGAGTCACCCATGTAACAGCCCATGAGGACAACTAGAGACGGGTCAGAGATGGTTGGCCAAAGGCTGAAGGCCAAGCAAACTCCCTGGGGCAGGGTAGGCATCACCAGCAGGTCACTAGTAATCAGAGACTTTCTTCTCTGCTGTTTGTTATGATAGTGAAACCATGTCTGGCTCTGCTACCAAGTCTGCCATCATTTAAGCAGAACGAGCAGAGAGACTATCAGACAAGTCTATTCTTTAACAGGTACCTTCCCCAAATACTTACTATAATATTGAGAAAAATTAACATGACATATTATTTCAATGGGTCATATTAACCCCTCTCTTCTTTCTCTTAAGTTGTTTTAGGATCTTGAGTGTATTGGCTGTGGGATGATGCAGGATATTTTTAAAGATTTTTCCTAAAATTTCTATAGTGTTACATAAAAATGGAAGAAAGGAAGGGAGCAAGAGAATGGGCCAGGGTGAGAATGAGAGTATGCGTGAGACTAACAGCTTGGCATATTGTAAGCCTGAGATCAACATTATTTCTTAATTGATGTTCTTGCCTCCACGTCCGTTCTCCTCTAATTGAGCTTCTTCTATGCCAGAGTCAGTCCTTAAAGTGCAAAGCTAACCATATTGGTCCTTTGCTGAAAACTCTGTAGAGGATTAAATCCCTCCACGATCTGACTCCAGTCCTCTGCTCCAGTCTCACCACCTGCCCCCCTTCACCTATGCTTAGTCAGTTTTCATCTCCTTTGAATTTCTGAAGAACACTGGGTTATGTCATTCCTCTGTGCCTTTGCATTTTGACTCCTTTCTGGCATGTCTGGTCCTTGTCTTTGCTGGCCGACTATGCTGTAACACATCCTCTGTGACTTCTTCCCAGACCACACATTCTGTGAGAGTTAATAATTTCTTCTTCTGCAAAACATTGTACATAGTACTTTCTTTATAATAAGTAATTATAACTTACTTGTTGCATAATTATATATAATTATAGTTATTGGTTTTGCATTTGTTGTACCACTGATCTGTGAACTCCTTGTGGGCAGGAACAACGTCTTATTTGTCGTTTTGTCATCTGTATCAAACCCTGTGCCTGGTACATCATAAGCTTTTAGAGAATGTTGGTTGATGTTGATCTACATCAAATAGAGCTGTAATAAGAAGTCACCATGCTGTCTTTCATTTTGTAGACTCTTATGCTCAAATATGCAGCTGTGTTGTGCTATTATGATACGTAATTTACCTGCTCTAAAAAAAACAACTCACAACATTATTTTAGGCGATAGCTGGGTCAAACAATCATGTCCTCTCTTTCCATTGGAATAAGATTTCCCAAGGGAAAAATACAATGATCAGAAGCCTCTTACATCAGTCTTTTATATTTAGGGGGAAAAGGGATTTGCAGATTTTTCCAAAAGCCAGTTAGAAAAATTAAGCCCCTCTGCAATGTGATACTTCTAAAAATAATGCCCAGAGGAACGGCAGTTCTAGAGAATACTAAATCCAAATGTGGCTAGATTCCATCTTCATTTTGGAAACAGCCACAGCTGTGGCCAGCCCAGTCAGACAATGGAATGCAGTTGAGGATTTGATATGGGGGGAAACGAAAGGGAACTAGGTTTCCTGCCCTGAGGCAGTTGGCAAATAGTCCTTGGGCCCTCTCTCCCCCCTGTCTCCCACCCCCAACCCACTCCTCATCACCTAGGAAATATATTAGTGATCTGAATAAGATCTGGCATTTGGAGTCTGTTTGTACTCTTGGGAATATTGTGGTCAAAGGATCTTAAAAAATCTAAGATGACAGTATTATACTGTACATCTCTAACTCACTCCAAGTATGGACAAGTACCAAGTTAAGCCACAGAGAAATGCTTTCCTTCTTTTTAAAAATTTTCTATAAATGGTATTTTGCAATTTGAGACAAAAGAAACACAGTAGTTCCAACTTCATTATGCTTTCCTTTCCCAAAAATATTACAAGATTGTTTGCCTGCTGGAAATGACACACTGGTCTTAACCAACAACGTTTTATAGAGAAGATAATTTCCAGGCCTATCTTCTGCATCTGCCTTGTACTCTACCCACCTCTCCCGTCCCTTTATTAAATCATCAAAAGTTCATACGGCAAAGATGAGAGCACTGTTAGCAACTGAAGATCTTCCTAGACTTACAGTGGGGTTACATCCTGATAAACCCATCATAAATATCGTTAAGTCGAAAATGCATTTAATATGCCCGACCTACCGAACGTCATAGCTTAGTCTCACCTACCTTAAACATACTCAGAACACTGCTACTGCCCAGCATCATGAGAGAGCATCATAGGGCATATTGCTAGCCCGAGAAAAGATCAAAATTCAAAATTCGAAGTACAGTTTCTAGTGAAGGTGTATTACTTTCACATCATTGTAAAGTCAAAAGATTCTAGGTCAAACTGTTGTAAGTGGGGGACTGTCTGTAGATGGAAGCAGCTCTTATAAAGAGCTACCCGGAAAACTAATCTATGGCTGTGTTAGTCCGGATAGTGGTTACCCTTGGGAGGAAGGGTTGGTAGTAACTGGAACAAGGCCCGAGTGAGACTTCTGGAGTGCTGCTCACGCTCTATTTCTTTATCTATGTGCTGGTTACATGGATGTGTTTAGTTTGTGGAAAGTAATTGACCTATACCCTTAGGATTTATATACTTTTCTGTATATGTTTTACTGCAATAGAAAGAAATAATAATGATAACCAAGGAATCAGGCCTGAATTGGTTCAAAATGCCACTTAGCACAAAGAACATAAAGACAGTAAATCCGTGTCTATACAATAATAGACAATGAATATATAATATAATGATATACAATGAGTATGCCTAGTAGGAGCATGTGGAATACACCTTTTAGTAAGAGGCCATTTGTTTGCCTTGGGAATAGGAGGCCCGGAAGCCCAGCTGAAGAGGCATGTTTCTCAGTGAGTAATAAGGCAAGAAAGGTTCTGTCCAGCTCTTGTTGCAACACTGCCCAGACCTTCTTCAATCATCTTTATATTGTTATAGAACAACCCTTTGGGAAAGACATGGCAGATATTAAAACCCTATCTTTTAAAAAGAGGAGTCTGAGGTACACACTAATTTAATAATTTGTTAAAGATAATAAAGTCAATGGTGATGCTAGGGTCTGGACCCAGATCTGCTGATTCCCATTGTAGAATTTCCACTTCATATAAGTCAACATGATGCATTGAAGTCATTGAAGTCAACAGTCACTGTGTCCATTTCCCTCTTTTTGACCTCAAATCAAGAAAATACTGTAATTATTGAAAGAAAGCCTCATTTGGACTCTGTTGACCTTGATCAAAGCCTTCTTGGTTAAACTCTTTTCCTTGACTAATGCTGCCTAACCTTCTACATAGGAAAGAATACCCACCCCACTCTGGAATCTCCTGCAGGTAGAAGACATGACATTTCTCAGCTTTCCTCAAAAAGCAGACAAAACTGGCAGGTCTATGAGAGGAATTTTTAGTGAAAGAGAATGATGGAGTTTTATAAGATACCTCCATTGGGAGATCTATCTGAGAACTCAGCAGTGGTTTCCCAAGGGGAGGGAGTAGAGGGGCTGTGGAAGCAGTTTGCCCTGGGTGCAGGTGAGAAGAGGATGATTTTCTGTAGAGAATTTTAAAAAATAATAAAGCCAACTAAAAGTTGTTAGTCTGCTTTTTATTATCACCATGTGCCCGAAAATCCTCAGGAGCCTTTCCTAGAGACATTCACCAGACCAGAAAGCAGTAGTGAGGAGTGCAACTGACCCTTCCCCCACCTCCACCCCGTGCCCATTTTGATATTAAAGTGTTGGCTCTTGTAGTTGTGAAATGTCTCATAATTACCAATGCACTGAAAGGCATGTTCTGTCTGTTTCTAAGGCCAAAAAGAGGAGGGAGTTGTTTGTAAGAGGTGTTTTAGGGAGACATTCTGGCTCATTCTGGGTCTGCACCAATCTCATGAGCACATTTCTGGCATCTCGTCACAGAACTGGAGCTCACGGTATTTGAGCAGATGATTGAGAACATGTGCAGGGTTAGCCCCGGAGGCCATTGTGAAGGAGGGACTCTTGCTCCTCTCACCTCTCAAGACCACGGTGTTTCCAAGGTGCTACCCGCTAGCTTCAAGAGATGAATAACTTCTCCTTTCCCCCCTACAAAGACATTTTTGTTGTCTTTACCTACTCCGGCTAAGTCCACTGTCTTTCCTCTTCTAGTCTCCACCATTTCAATGTAGAAATGAGTTAAAAACACCAAAAGAAAGGAGTACAAATGATAGCTTGTGACTGTGCTGGTCAGTGACTGAGGAGGAGGAAGGAAGCAGAGGGAAATGCATCTCTTCCCAGTCAGACTCTGGATATCTTTCCTGAGGTGTCTGCTATCCCCACTTGTGCCCTAAGCCAAACTTATTATGCCTTAGTAACAGACTCCAACTGTAGTTCCAAAAGTTTGAAAAATAAGGAATGGACCAAGTTGAACTTAGCAAATGACAATTCAGGTAAAGCAAAAATGGTAATATTAATATCAAAGTAGAATTTTAAAAGATCATTCAATATAACAAAAAATATATAATAAGCAGAAGTGTTTATGTATCAAACAATATAACCACACAATCTGTATTGCAAAAATCTTGGAAACACAAAGATATTTATAGAAACTCAGTCTTCAGAGTAACCTTTGACACATTCTTTACAAAAACTGATGGATCCAGCAGACAGCAAAAAGTAAAGTTATTGAAGATGTAAATGGAAAAATAGGTAATGGTAGACAGATACCTAGAACAGAGAATAGATTGGTCAAATATCTTTGCAACATTTAGAAAATTTGATCATGTATGTCATAAGGCAAATCTCTAATGGAGAAATCTCAGAGTCTACATTCTCTGACCAAAATGTAAGAAACTAGAAATTACAACAAGATAGCCCAAAATGTTTATCCTCTTAGAAATTTCCATAACAAATAATCTCCTTGAGTTAAAGAGGAAACCAAATTGTTTATAAATCTACTTAGAAATATAACGCTGAATGCATAGGACATCAAAACATATAGGGTGCTAGCAATGCATATATTTAATAAAAAAACAAAAAGATGGATGGGGGCCAGCCCCATGGCATAGTGATTAACATTGGCATGCGCCACTTCGGCAGCCTGAGTTTGCAGGTTTGGATCCCAGGGACCAACCTACACCACTGACAGCCATGCTGTGGTGCTGCAATCCACATATGAAATAGAGGAAGACTGGCACAGATGTTAGCTCAGGGCCAATCTTCCTAAGCAAAAACAGAGGAAGATTGGCAACAGATGTTAACTCAGGGTGAGTGTTCCTCAGCAAAAACAAATAAAACAAAAAAGATGGAAAATAAATGAACTAAGATTCAATTGAAAATTTGAAAAAGAAAACAGCAAAATAAAAGAAAAAGAAAAAAGAAGGAAGAAACTTATAAATATATCAGAAATTAATGAAGTAGGAAAAAATTTTCAAAGTAGATGATAAACAGTTCCCTAAAAAGACCAATAAACTGCTGACAGGCACAACCAAGAACAGTGAGAATATATTGCACATGTTCATTTATTGAGTTCCACAGTAATCCAGGTATTGTTCTAAGTGCTGGGATATTTGTTAAATTTTCTGCCTGTTCAGCATCTTTTCTTCTTGGGATTGGTATTCTTTCCATTATTAAGGTTTTAATCTTACAGCCCTGACTTTCCCACATCAAGAGTAAGGAGGTACCCAGTCTGGCCAGTCCTCCTGGATACAGTGATTGATCCAGGCTTGAGTATGTGACACAGGTAGGCGCAAAGAAAGTCCTCTTTTGGAGGATTCAAATGGGCCCTGGGAGAAACAGATTCTCTCTTTTTCTAAGGTACTAAATTCTAAAGGACAAATAAGCCTGAAGTTCCTGGGACTCTCTTTGCTGCCTGAGGATGAAGTGAACACAGGTTTTTTACCAAGAGAAAAAGAAAGAGGGAGACAAAGAGAGCACATACACACATGAGCACCTTGCCACAAGAGTGGCTACAGTACTGGCGTTCCAAATATCCACCTTTGACCTCAAAACAAATATACTTTCTTGGTCTTGAAAACGTAAGTCCAACACTTTCTTTTCTGGATGCCATCACTTGCTTTCACCACTGGAGGAGCACACACTGAGAAAACGAGTATGGAAAGAGCTTTATCTATATGCTTGACCAGTACTTTACTATTATGATACCACTGAATCCCCACGTTAACCCTAACAGATGAGTAGAGACCCGGAGAAGTTAGGTAAGGTAATGTCTTAGTCATTAGTCATTTATTCATTAAACAAAAGTTAATATATAGCAGGCACTATTCTAGGTACTCAGGATACATATATCAATGAAACAGACTGAAATTCTTGTTCCCATGTAGCTTATATTCTAGTGGGGCAAAGAGACAATAAACAGTGAATTTCATAAATAAGTAAATAATATGGCATGTTAGAAGGGGACAAATACTATGGGAAAAATAGAGTGGATTTAGAGTTTTCAGGAATGTGTATCTGTGTTGGGGGGTAGTGTAGGTTGCATATTAAATAAAGTGGTCAGGATAGGCCTTGAGAAGGTGTCATTTGAACAGAGATATAAAGAAGGTGAGGGAGTTTCCCAAATGTACAACTGGAGGAGGGGGAATTCCAAGACTGAAAAAACAATTTTGCAAAACCCTAAAGTGGAACCAGCCTTGTTGCTGATCCAAATAGCCTTCCTTTTCCAAAACACTTCATTGCCACTTGACAGAAATGTGTGGCAGTAAATGTGCACATGTATAATGACTGCAAGTATCAGTTGGGTAGTGTCCAGCCTGTACAGCTTGCACAGCCATCCATTGCAATCGTGGTGCTGGGCAGAAGTGGGGAAGAACAAGAAGTGGAAAGAGCCAGGGGAAGATGCAGTCAGAGAAGTCAGGCAAGATGTTGAAGTTCATTGTTAGGAACTTGGCTTACTCAGATGTAGTGAGGTGCCATTTGGAGGTGTTCAGCAGAGAAATGGCATGACCTGACAGGTTTTAAAAGGATTACTCTGGCTACCCTGTTGAGAATACACTGTAGTGGGCAAGGGTGGAAATAGGAAAAGAGCCTATTGCAAAAATATAGGTGAGCGATGACAATGTCTTGGAGCAGAATATTAACAGTGAAGTAGTTGGTGAGAAGTGGTTGGATTCTGTATATATTTTACAGACTGAGCCAGCAAAATTTTCTGAGAAATGGGAATTGGGATGTGAGAAAATGAAAGAAGTCAAGGATGAGGCCAAGGTTTTTGGCTTAAAATATTGGCCCCTCACTGTTGTTGAAGTCTTTGCCTAAGTTACACTTTTTTACAATGCTGGCCCTGATTATCTTACCTATTTTTAGCCAAAAAAACCCAAAACAAACAAAAAAATTTGAGATGAGGTTGTTATAAGATAATACACCACATAAACAACATAATGTAAATATAAACATAGAGAAACATTTCTTCTCCATCTTCTCCCTGCAACTGATATCATCTATTTATCCATCTATTAATCACCACTATCACTATACTACTATATTACATTTTAAATCAATATACTATTTATAAGGCATTTTAGACCATTACCATAATTGATCCTCAATAATCAAGTAGGTATATTATCTGTATCACATTGGTGAATAAATTCCAGGAAGGCTCTATGCTCTCCTCTGTAAAGCATCAGACATCCTATTTTTATATGTAAATTGTTGACAGCTTGGTATTTGGTCTGTAGAGCCTATAGACCATATTAGACTTTTTCCAACTAATTAATTTCCAAGCAGAAATTTTAATAAACAATTATCCTTCCAGGGTAATTAATTGTATTTTGAACCACAGTTTAACGACTTCCACCAGGTTTTAAAGATGTATGCTTCCCAAAGTGAATTTTCTGTTACCCAAAAGTGACAGTCTGTTAGAAACAGTATCATGGAGGGGACACTGCTGGTCCCTGCACAGATGTCCTTCACCAGCCGGGATAGCCATCCTCTAGATGCTAACAACTCAACTCACTGCTACTTCTTTTTCCAGAGAATTGCTTTCAGCCAAACAAAAGCCGTCTCACCCAGGAACCTATTCTTGCTTCACTTAGTCCTTCCGCTCTATATGGCTTCTCTTACTCCCCTTCTCTTGAGGGTGCTCCTCTAATAAATCACTTGATCAAGAATCCCCATCTCAGACTCTGCTTCTAGGGAACTTGACTGAAGACGCAACATTTGCTCTTTAAATATATACATGTTCCCAAACATATTCGTTATAATTTAGTAGAGAATTTGAGGTGCTTAACATGCTGGAATGTGTGTTATGGGAAAGCCAAAAACAAACATTAGAAATGTCCTCACTTTTTGTTGTGAGATGAAGAGGATTCAGTGCTCTTGCTTACTCTCCACTATGATCACTGTCAGACAGCTTGACATTCAAATATAGCCTGAACCATACAGGGTCAGTTCTGGTAAGATCCTCAGAGCACCAACTGCTGTGGGTCAAGGTAGCTTCATGATGGATCTACTCCTTAGGAAGAAGGTAGGTGGAATTCTGTTGGAAGGAGGTTAAAATTGTAATGCAATCTGGCACATAATCTATTTGTTTGTAATGAGGACCTTATGAATGAAGATAAAGAGGACAGAGGATGAAGGAGATATGGCACCAAGACAGAAGAGGGAAAACCAAACCATTTGAATTTGTACAGGTTCTTTATATCCTAGGTTTCTCTGCATGGAAATGGAGTGTAAGGGAAAATTTTGCTACCAAATAAAATAATTTATTTTCTCCTATATCAAAGAGCATATATAAAGATAGGGGAGAGTTTAAAGCTCAGATGATATTACTCATGTATGTTTTCATCTATGTACATAGACATATATTACAAAGCGTTGAGAAAATGAGCATGAGAAGGCTCAATCATAAAGTGATATGGTATTTATCACTTTATGTCTTCTACTACAGCTATTTGTGTTTATTTTTCACTATGTCTTCTCTATCCCTGTTCAAATGATTTTGATCTCCTTGAGGGCAAGACACTGTGTCCCTCATTGAACTGGGCAAAACACTCAGCACACAACAGGCAATCTGTATTTACCAAGATGACGTGAAGATGGCTCTGACCAACCATCAGTAAGGACATACAATTGCCTTTTTAGATTATGGGGATGGCTTTATTCTTATTATTGTCTCCTCTCTGTCTGGAAGAGTTCACTTTGTAACGTAGAACATGAATTTATAGGACAGTTGTTAGGTGGAAGTTTATGTTTAGAAAAGAGAATTGAGTTAATTATTCTTCTCTGCATTTAAAATGGGCAATGTAAAATGGTTCCCTTGACCAGGGAGCTGGGCAACAGTGCTAATCAGGCGCTACCAGACTGACTTGGTATTCCAGGTGCATACAATAATAATTATTATTATTTTTCCTCATATCTAGGCCTTAATCAATTACTCTTGAAACACTTGCTTTGAAATAATTGTTTAAGGAAAACTAAAGCCTTAGTGCTATTCATTTTTGCCTGACTCAGCTATAAGGATACAGGAGGGACCCTTTTCCCCTTGAGTGCTAACCATGAGAAAACTCCCATCTTCTTTGGTTATCTTCTTTTTTCTCATTCACAAGGAAGATGGCTCCCTGTGTTTTTTGTGAATATGAGGATTATAAATTGACTGTTGATAGTGAATTGACTGGTCATGACTGTTATGTAATTAAGATGGCTCCCTGTGTTTTTTGTGAATATGAGGATTATAAATTGGCTGTTGATAGTGAATTGACTGGTCATGACTGTTATGTAATTAGTTTGACTAATGTTTTCACCAAATAGACAGGCTTGACCCAAATAAGTAGGCTGTATGGCAAGAGGTGGGTCTACTAAGCTGAAACAAAACCCTCAGCATTTCAATTTTCAACTTAGATGCGTTCACTACTCTTTCTAGACTTCTTATTTTGTTTTTCTTTCAGTTTTTATGTAACCTCTTAACATGAGAAAGCAAGATAGTGTACTCCACTGCTAAAACAAAAAACAGATAATTAAAAACTTTCTCAGAGAGTCCAGACAGGAAACAGATCTTGACTTCACTCTCATGTCACCAATTACCATTTATCTGGTGCACACTTTGTGTTTGGAAGGATGAGTGACTCACTCATACTCTCTACGTATTGCCCCCTTGCTACTCTTCCTGGGTAATGGGCTTCCATTCTCCTCTCTAGGGACTGCCCATGTAGTTGCTCCTCTTCGAGATACCTGGAATCCCCTCTCCTATGAAGCATCTCTCTCTTCTCGCTCTCCTATTTAGACTTCTCAGTTTCTTCTACCTGAGGAATCTTGTTTACTTTCCTCAGCCTTTGGCCTGAGTTCTCCATTATTTGTTTCCATCAGACTTTCCCCCTCAATGGAACTGGGTGAGCTGAAAGAGACAAAGATTGATTAGGCTGTCTCGTATTCTTTCATTTCCCCATAGATCCCATCATCAAGATCAAGCATCTTCAAAACAATCTTCAAAACAATTAGACTTTTCACATTGCCAGAAGTTCCCCTCAATAAGAAAAGTATAACTATTAGATGCCATTATGCTAATACTTCATTTTTCCTATTTGAATTACTTTGTAAAAGACCCACTTCTATAATCTCAGTTTGGTGAGTGCCTGGCCCCAAGAAGGTAGTCAGGAGATGGGAACGGGTTAGCATGTATCATGCACTAGGAAAGGAATACCAGGAAAAGAAAAACAAACAAACAAAAAAACAAAACTCTGTCAAATGGAGAGTCAGTCTTTGAAATGTTGCATATTTAATTTTCTTGTTCTAACTTTTGATAATGTTTAAAAAGGCTTTAGGTTGGTTGATATTGATCCTCTGTGACTTGAATTAAACTTTAGTCTTCACGTGCTTTCTTATAACAGGAAAAGAATATTTAATCAGCCTGTTGTTCCTAACTTTCTTCCTACTAATAGCTTTCATACTCTCTTGATCTCAGTCCAGAACAAGATGGCTGATTAGGAAGATATTTCCTAAATCATCCCATTTGCAACAACATGGATGGACCTTGAGGGTATGAAGTTAAGCGAAATAAACCAGAGAAAGACAAATACTGCATGATTTCACTCAAACGTGGAAGTTAACAAATACATGGATAAAGAGGATAGATTAGTGGTTAGCGAGCGCAAGGGGGCTGAGGGTGGGCGAGAGGGGTAAAGGGGCACATATGTATGGTGATGGGCAAAAATTAGACTGCTAGTGGTGAGCACAATGAAGTCTATTCATAAACTGATAAATAATAAGGTACATCCAAAATTACACAGTGCTATAAACCATTATAATCTCAATAAAATTACTGGAAAAAACAAAACATACATTTCTATAACTTTAAATAGTTCAATATTTTGTTTTATTTTATTTATTTTGGTTTTAGGCAAAAATGTAATAGATTTTGGATGCCCTACAAATTTCACTCTTTTTTATGATATGAGAAAAAAAATAAAATATTTTTTCGACCATAAAAAAAAGAGATATTTCCTGCAAGAGGGCTGATCTAGACCTATCTAAACCAAGTCAGAATGTTTGGGCACCATCCAAAAGGGAAGAAAATACGTTCTGTGTTATTAAAATGCTGGCATTGAGGTACAAAGTCGTACAGAGTAAGTGAGAGCATGTTTTATATCTGTGACAGGATTTTCTGATGTTAGAGCCTCTGACTAAAATTAAACAAAATGGAGCAGCAGTAGGTCAAGCCCTTGGCTTTGTAAAAATGCCAGGTTGTAATCACATCTTATTTATTTTTCAAGATGACACAGCAACATAAGAAAATTTAGTCCACTAGAAGATTCCAGAAACAGTGCATCAACAATCCCCCAAAATATATGTAATTAGTATTCCTTTCTCAGGGGAGGTAGTGGAAATAAAAATGGAGGTGAGCGGGAAAGTTATTATGGACCTTGAAGATCACTGAAATATTGATAATGAGGATGAAATAAACTTCCTTGGGACTTTGCTGTCTGCCCAGTGTTATGCCCACTCACATTAGAGGCAATGAATTCTTAAGGGCTGGTTTCTGAAGAAATAAAGGGATTCTACCTGAGCTTCTTGAGACTGAGGCTCTCCAGGAGAGGCTGAGTATTTAAAGGAAAACCTAGAGGGAAATTTGAACTTGGATTATCCTGTCGTATTCAAGTTAATTAAAGCCAATATGTTCCAGAGGAGCATTTCACTTCTAGAGCCCTGTAGCACTGTCCCTGTGATAATTAACAGGATTCACTTGGTGGCTATCAAATCATAAGTGACCCTGAAAATTAGTTCCACTCACTGTTTGCTGTTCAACAAATCCTAGCAATGTACCATTTGGTGTTAGCTTCTTGCCTACTTGCTGTTGTTTCAACTTCTGCAAAGGGGCATCTGGCCTTGTTAAGACCAGCTGGTTGGTTTGGCTGTTGAAGGCCTCCAGCCAGCTCTTGTGCATGGCTGACTTATTTGATGGACCCAAGACAAGTGTGATCTTTCTGAGAAGCTTCACAGTATTGCTTTCTCTTCCCGAATACCACACTGCCTCATTCCCAGAGGCCCAGAACCGGTCTGCTTATTTACTGAGTCTGTGATTGTCAATGTTCCTTCACAGATGGCAGAGGAGTTGAAACCTTACAGGGGAGTTAAAATATTCACCAATAGACAGTCAAGGGCAGCTGAGAAGAAATCACAGAAAGGAATAAGCCACCTGACATTCTTCTCTCGATCTCTGTCTCATTTCATACCTTCCTTCCTTCAAGTCTATATAAAGAATTGAAGATCTCCAAAAATGGCTAAAATAGGGTAAATATAAAAGACATTTTTCCTAGTTTTTAAAAATATAGGCATAGACTTCATCTGACAGTATTTTAAAATAAAATAAGCTGTAAATGAAAAGCCATATTTATATGGGGATCTCTCAAAAAAGCATTGTTTATCCTGTGACCCAAATGATTACTGATAGAGCTAAAAATAGTGTTCACTTGGGGGAAAACAATTATTTTCAACTATTAATCACTTATTTCGTCAACAAATATTTGTGAAACAGGAATTTCTCACTAAAGTAGATTTACAAGATAAAAATGTCAGGAGCTCATTGTGAGAATACTCAGAGAGAAAACGGGAAAATGGATATTGTGTAGAAAACAGGAAGAAACACAAATGTGAGAGAAAACACCTGCTTTCCTATAAACATTTGACTTAATACAGTTCCCAGAAATGTTCAAAGAAATAGCTGTTAACAGAAATTCAGATTCAATTAACATGACATTACGATTTCAAAGGTCAGGAGAAAAAACTGTCTTTCTTCTCTTTTTACTTTTGAGCTTTCTCCCTGTCCAGCATTCTCTGGTGATGTAGCCAACAGATGGAGTTCTTTCTTTCTAAGCTTAAAGAAAGGTCACAAATAGCTTTTAATGGATTACAAACAATTTGACACATGATTTTAGAAGCTGAGAAAATTCCATGGATGCAGGAAAACTTCAAGAATTGATAAAAAGATTTCATAACAGTGCAGGCCAAAATTACCATTGCTAAGGCGGGTTCCATTTTAATTAATTAAGTGCAAACCATAGCACAGCCCACTGGATCAATTGTGACTGTTCTACTAAACAACTTTGAGAACTCTTTGGTATTTAAATTTGATGTTATTGCTTAACAGTGAAAGACCTTTTGTTACTTTAAAGTACAAAACCCTCTGCTTTCATACCCAGGCCCAGTCCGTGGTGTAATTTGGAGGGTTACAAAAGCATTGTCCCATCCAAAATTATTTTCATTAAACTCAACTGAGACAGTATTCTTATTCTATGCTGCCTACATGGGATAGAGATCCTTTTCATTGCTGTGGATGGCAGGACTTTCCTTCTTAAAGATGAAGGGATCCTCAGAGATGACTGGTCCCATATTAATAGATTCCTGATATTGGGAGAAATTCTAGGATATCAAGGTTTTACTTCAATTAGGCTGGTTAGGAGTAAAAAAAGGTCTGTTATTGCTTAAAGGAGAACAACTGTGAGATCCCTTGAACTGTGGGATGTGAATCCTCAAAAGAATGTAGTATTTATTTTTATTTTTTATCTTTTCTAGTTGATTTCAAAGAGATTGATGGAGCCACTATCAATCTTAAGTTCTTTCTCTCTCTAGTTATTACCCAATGAAGGTCAGTGAATTACAGCAATAAATAGTAAATATATTCATTTCAGGATCATTATTAATAAGGCAGTACCCTGTACCAATAGGGGTTAGAAAGAGTTGCCTTAGTATGGGTACAACTGTGCTTGTCTTCTTCCTCACCTCCGCCCATGTTTAACCTAGTAGTCCAGAGTATCACAACCTTCCTCCCAAAGTTGAACAAAGAAGAATTTTTCTTTGTTCTTTTTAAGAAAAGTCTCTTGTAGGTTTCATTACAATGTAACCTTAAGGAGAGTTTCTTCACCTATTTCAGTCTCAGTTTCCTCATTTGCAAAATGAAGAGTAATTTAAAAATTCCTTCTAGCTCTAAAAATGTTATGATCAATGCAGATTTTTTGGATAAATAGTGTGACTCTGTGGTATTCAAGTCTGTGTACCACCCATGTATTCTTCCTCCCAAAGTCCTGAGAAATGTGCTCCACCATCATAAGGGGTTAAATCAAGAAGGAGGAAGACATAGGATCTAGGATAGAGAAGTCAATACAGGGGACATGAGGGAAGTGACATGATGACAGTGAACAAAAATCCTGGGACAATGTCTGGGTAGCAGTACTACACAGTAACTAGTTGAAATCAAAACAAGAGGACAGAGGGCTTCAGAAAGGCTACCTTTAAGTAAAAAGGAAAATGGAATTTGTAGTTTTCTGTTGTGTTTGACATGTTGAAAAGGGTTTTAGAATTCTCTACAAGAATTTGGGGATAAATTAGAGTTAGTGTATAGAAAAGTAAGCACTGGAAAATTAAGCTGTTATTAACTCCTGGGAAAACAAAAGTTGTACAAAGGAGTAAATGTAATATACACCATGTGATTCTACTGTAAACCATATATTTTTGAGGAAGATTAGCCCTGAGCTAACATCTGCTGCCAGTCCTCCTCTTTTTGCTGAGGAAGACTGGCCCTGAGCTAACATCTGTGCCCATCTTCCTCTACTTTATATGTGGGATGCCTGCCACAGCATGGCTTGCCAAGTGGTGCCATGTCTACACCCGGGATCCGAACCTGAGAACCCCGGGCCACCGAAGCAGAGTGTGCGCACTTAACCGCTGAGCCACCAGACTGGCCCTGTAAACCATATTTATATCTTGATAACAATGTAAATGTTACTCATTATTCAACTAAAGACTGTGATATAATTATATTCAGATAATGGGTTGGGCGTTCATAGAAGTGAAATGTGTGTGTGTGTGTGTGTATGGTAGGAAGAGGTTGGGCTGTGTAAGAGAGCAATATCCTAATATTTTATAGCCAGAAATCAATAGATATTGTCTAAAATAGCAATAACAGTTTATGTATGCAATTTAGAAGTGTGGAAATAAACACCAGGAGAAACAACAAAACGTGTTGGAAGTGGTTGCCTTTGGGAAGTGGGACTCCACAGTGAGTCTGGAAGGCCAGGGGATGGTGCTTATCCCTTATATCATTGTACTGCTATTTGATTTCTCAAACTATGTACAATAAACTTCAATAAAAATGAAAATATTTTTAAAAGAATCTCGTGTGTGTCCAGAGGAAAGGCACCATCATTATGCAACCATTTCTACCTGCACAGAATTATTCACTTTGTTTCAGAGTGGTGCTTATATTTTTATCCTTCATTTACATTTGTAGAAATGAGATTGTCTTCACTGATAAAATAACAGATGTCGTACACCTACCCTCAACATAGACTGGAAATCTGTCACCTAAGGTCTGTCAACCTTAAAAATAAAACAGCCAGTTATTTTACCAGCAAATGAGTTTACTCTGGAATAGCAGAGAATTGCAATTCGGGACAAGTAAGCTATGGCAAAACCATAGGCAAGTCTGGTAAACAAAGGTGAGGAACATTACTTAATAGAGAAAAAGGAGAAAGTTGGGAAGGGTAGATATGAGCAAAAGTCCATTGGAAGAGAACAGGAATCTGAGGTTGTGACAGTTTCTCATTGGCTGAGTTGCAGTGTTTTCCCCTGGCTAGGCTTGTTGTTAGGCAAGGAGAAAATCTTCCTTCTCCTGCTGGAGTAGTAAAGTAGGCAACTTGTTGTTGGAGATGGAAGTTACTCTTCCTGTTTGAGGTCTGCAGATGGCAACAAGTGTTGGTATGTGAGAGCTCCCCGTTCTGGCCTCCTAGCTCCATTTTATATGAGGTTTCCTTTTATTAATTTTCACAGGTCTGAGTGCTAAAGATGGCGTGTGGGCTGCTTTTTATCGGTCACCCCTGACAGTGTCCCCTCTTTGCCACTTGTGTCCTGCCTGCCACTTCCTAGGGTTGCCAGAAAAAGTACAGGATGCCGCATTAAATTTGAATTTCAGATCAACCACATAAATTTTTAGTGTAAATCTGTCCTAAAAATTGCATGGGGTAAACTCATACTAAAAAATATTCATTCTTTATCTGAAATTCAAATTTAATAGGGTGACTTGTCATTTTATTTGCTAAATCTGGCAACCCTACCATGCCTAAGTGTTAGTGGGGGTCCCTGTAGTTGCTGGGGTTAATGAGCGATTTAATGATTTTCCCAAACTCTGAATTTTTTAGGTTTACATGAAGCCATTATATTCCAATTTCTTTCCCTCTGCTTGCTGAACTCACTGAAGATTCTATTTAGAAGGTGGTAGTGTGTAAACAAAACAATAACAACAGCATACACCCTCCAAAAATAAACAAACAAGCAAAAAACCCAATGATGTAAGCTCCTTGACCCTAGAAGATTCCATTCTCATATATCCTACTCTCTCACTTATTATATACTGATGGTTCAAAGCACTTTTTATGAATGAACAAATACAGGAAGCAATAGCTTTATATTAGAGATTTAGTTAGCGATTTCATTCTTCAACTCAATACGTTAGAATAAAGAAATATTTGAAGGATTTAAAAAGTATTGATTTGTTCTGGGTATGGTTTGCTAAGTCAATTCCGTCAATTGATATTTATCTGCTAAATAAATTTCAACATATTGCCTCTTTCAGGCATTTTTACTTTAAAAAAACAAAAATACCTGAAGCCTTAATTCGTTTCAAATGCCTGACTAAGACAGAGTCTGGTAACCCACAAAATAATCAAAATGAGTGAGTAGCTTGAAGGATTAAAGACAAATAATCCAATGACTCAAACATTTTGTAACTAACTCTGTTGACTCTGTGTCCAAATAGGTAATGAAAAAATGACCCCTTATGTGGCTTTTTAATTCTGTAATTCAGTGATACTGTTGATTTGAATAAGAAGCAGAGGTTTTGTAATGTATGAGGACTCTTTCTCAGAAGCTACCTTGAAACCTAGGATGGGCACAAACTGTTGATGGGCATGCTTCAAGTGGTCCCGTAGCAATGTTTCTTAGTTAAATGGCGTTGAGGGTTATTTAGGTAAAAGCAAGAAAATTCCCAGCCCTGAAGTCTTTCCTAGACTAAAAATAAAGTATGGACCAAGAATTCAAAAACAAATACACAAACAAACTCAAACTCCATTTCAGGCAGGATTCAAAACCACAGACTTACAGTGGATGATCTTTTCTCGTGGTAACCAACATTCTGCAGTGCTCTATAATGCTGCATTTGGTTGAGCAGTTTGCCTAGCCAAGACTTTCTGGCAATTTGCACAGGAAAACTGTACTAAAATTTTTTCTGAACTGTAAAATATTTGTTTCATGCAAATTTCAAAAGAATCTTGAGACCAAATAAAACAGGGAGGGGGAGAAGGAAACAAATGTAGCTGTCTTAAATTCTGACCATTAGATAGATTTCCTAATGGCCTCTCAAATCTTTTACTGCTGTATTTTTAAAATCTGGGGGAAAAAAAAGAAAGTAGTTGAGCATCTGAATATTATTAAAGCAGAAAGACCACACAAACATTAAATGATCCCTAAATGGCATTGTCTCCTTCCATTCATCACTGCTTGGCTTGTTTTTTGGCCCCTTTGTTTTTGTTATTAAGGGAAAACAGGAGGAAAAATATTTTTTAAAAGAGGAGGAAAAATAGATTTTTCTGTATCAAGCCTTTAATAACCTACAATTACCCTGGCATCTTTGTTTTGCATTTTCAGACCTTGTACATTTGTAGTGCTAAAGCCATTAATTTGCTTAATTCCATGCTTTATTTCATGGAACTGGCTAAAGACGAAAGTCTTTGGGATCCTGGAAAGAACTTGCTTGTTCCTGTCTGTTTTTTGTAGACTTCTTGTGACCTTCCTATCTTCTTGCAGGCCCACAACTGGCTTGACTGATTTTCTATGTTGAGTTCAGACATCAGTTTGCAGTTGAATAAACACAATCTGAATCATCTCATGGGCAACTTTTAACAATGAGATGAGAAGGTCCAGCCAACTGTGAGTTTGATTTACACATATGATATTCGTGGGCCTAAAGAGCAGTGGGAGGACTGACCACTCACTTCCCACCAGTAGTGGCAGCAAAGCAGTTTCTCTCCTTTCAGTAAATCTGCAGAATATTGTTAGGCACCATGGAGAAAGTGATGAGACAGTTTGATTGTTTTTCATGAATACAGATCCAAGGAAAATGTGTTATTTAAAATCTTTGTAAACCTGAACCCTCGAGATCCTTGTATTAGAAAACTTTGATCTATAAATCTATATAGATCTATTGATCTATAAATTGATTAAAGATCTTGGAACCTAAAATACTATTACTTAAGAATGGGACATAGTAAACTCAGAATTCCTAACTGATAATACAATTGTTTGCAGAAAAAGAGGGGGCCGGTCCCGTGGCCTGGCGGTTAAAGTTCTGCATGCTTTGCTTCAGTGGCCCCGGTTCGCGGGTTCAGATCCTGGGTGCGGACCTACTCCACTCATTGGCCATGCTGTGGAGACATCCCACATACAAAGTAGAGGAAGATTGGCACAGATGTTAGCTCAGGATGAATATTCCTCACCAACAAAAAAAAAAGAAGAAGAAGAAGAAAAGAAATGTGTAAACATACTATTGCAAACTTAAGAGCACAAAATTTTATGCCTTATTTTTTCTGATTTCCCATTTTCCCCTTGAAGCAGAAAAAAACAGGTTTTAAAAATTGTTTTTACAGCTATTTCTTAGGTTGAATATTCTTCTGGATAAGCTTAACCTTGTTGATGACAGAAATTTTGAAAAGTAGAGTAAAAGTTATGAAAAAGTGCAGACTCTGTTCCTGTCTGCCTTCCAAATTGACTAGAGAAAGAATGTGCTTAAGATGCTTCTCTAGCTTGTTCATTAATCAAATATCTATACAACTCAAACATAGGGGCATCATTAGCAGAGATAGGAGAATCCATTCTCTAGAATGGATAGATGGATAGATGGATACAATTATTGGCTTTGGACATAGAATATTGAGTTTAAAGTAATGATTGTGATATCTTTGTGGAAATATGCAGTAGACAGAAGGAAATTCCAAACTGGGTCTTGGGATGGATGCTGGGCTTGAGATACTGCTTTGGTATCCTCCATCCATTCAAGGGAAGCAGAGAGAGGATAGAGAGAAGGAAGAGCAGAATTTCCAGAATCAAAGTATGTAAAACATGCACGTTTTTAGGCTGAAGAAATAAAAATCAGAAGAGGCAAGGTTTGAAAACTATCAGGATAGCTGAGTATTGTAGAAGCCAAGAGGAAAATTGTTTTAAAGAATTAAGTAGTTTCCAAGAATGCCAAATAGTGCAAAGAGGGCAAAAAGAATAAAGTCTGAGGAAAAAGATGAGGAGACTATCATTGGTAACCATTGAATGATTATTGAATGATATGATGAGGGTAGAAAACAGATTTTGGGATCTGTTTCATTTGGAGAACAAAGCCACCCTTGGGGAAATCCTCATATGACTTCCTGAGGTTTTAGTTACATGGGAAACCCTGATATTGGGGTATGTTCGTGCAAAGGCACATTATCTATAAATCATGGATCTACGGTTATCACTTTGCCACAGATCAGAGACCACTTCACCAAATGGAGGCACATCATAAGTTTGTTGAACAACTTCATTTTAAGCAGTCCAGTGTGTGAGTAAATACTTTAATTACTCCTGATGATACACAAAGATAATCTGTGTTCACAAGTGTTAATATTTTTGTCTAATTTTGACAAAGCTCTCTAAAGGCATTTTGTGAAATTGAGGACCCAGTTATATCAATGCTACCATGTCTGGGGCCATACGTTTTTAAATGAAGATAATAGGAACTTAAAGTTACAAAAGTGCTATGCCTAATCCCTAAAATAGTCATTGGCATGAATGTACCCCCAGCCTCTATGTGGCTTTCTATTCCTAGTTAGAAGCATCCTTTCTACCAGTTTTTAGTAAACATTTATTCAATATTTACTATGTGATGGCAACCCTCAGAATTAATTTATGCGATTTTTACAGATTGGCCACAGCAAACAAGGATATTGCCCAAGATCACACAATAGACAGTGATAAATGAAATAAAAATTTGTACAAGGTATAGAGCTGCAAATAAGAGGGAACAACTCTCTTAATCTGGATAGAACAGGAAAGCCCTCTCAGAGTTGGAAGCATCTGAGCCAGGTTTTGAAGGACAATGAAAACCATTTGTAATCAGTCGAGGAGGAAGAGGGTGTTGTAGAAAGGCAGAGTCTCATCCCACGTTCCACATAGACCCTTGTTAGCATTTAGTATGAAGGCCTTGGGGTAGGATGTAGGGACGGAGTGTCACTTGCCTGCAGGCTTTTCTGCTTGGAACCAGAGAGGAGAAAACCAGGAGAAATTAAGGAGAAGCGGAGTAAAAAGTAAACCAGAGAGGGAAAATATGGGTAAAACATGATGACAATCAAGGAACCTGGGTAAGAGGCAAACGTGGACAATTCCCTGAGCTAAAGAAGTAGCTGTGAGGGGTCTTTTAGAGGTTTTGGATGTTAGCTAAATAGTCAAAGGAACTGGCCCATTCTGGACAGGGATGGACACGTGAAAACTTTGGAATGTTCAGAGACCTAATGAATTCTCTGAACTGGAGACGTCGTTACTGAGGATAAAGAAAGATGAGACCATGGTTTGTAGGAGCCAGGCTGTGAAGGACCTTAGGTGCTAAAGCAAGGAGCTTGGGCTTTCTTATGTAAGAATTCAGAAGCCAATGAGGCAGGAGGTGGGGGAGAGAGTGAAGAAGGGGAATGATAAGATTGTGATTTAGAGATTTCACCTCCATGGCTTTGTGGAGGGAGGATATGTAGGATGGGTGAAGAGACTGGAAAGAGTTGAGTCTAGTTTGGAGGTAATTGCAGTTGTCCAGAGAAGAGATGATGTCCTGAAATAAGGCAATGTTTGTGGCAGTGGTGCTGGAAAAGTGGGAATGTACTTGAGAGATGTTTAGAAGCTCATACATAGAGCCAGGGCTGTTGATTGGTGTGGAGAACTAGGGAAATGGAGGAGTTGAAAAGTCCTCTTGAATTTCTGGTTTGGGTACATGGTGATGCCACTAACTGAAGTAGAAACTTTAAGAGGAAGAATATGTCTTGGAGATAAGATGTTGGGTACGTTGAGATTGAGGGATCTGTGACATCCTGGTGAATACGCTTTGTGTGCAGTCCTATATATCGGTCATGAGTCCAGAGGGAGAGATGAAATTGAATTTATAGGCTATTTTTTCAATTCTACAGATTTCGCTCTATTCATTACTTTCATAGGTAGGATCTAAAGGAAAAATCACTTCACTCTCTCCAAGGATAATAATATAGTATTTTAATACAAACCCATGTGTTGGTATTGGAAGGACTATTTTGAGTACCTTGGCATGCCTATCATTCTGTTATGGGTACAGCCTGTACTTGGAGAGAGACACCCCTAATATAATCCACAAACTCAGCCAAAAACTTAGGAGTGTTTGTCTGCAGCGGTTTTCTGACTTCCTGACTTATGAACTTCTGGGAGAAATTAAGGGAGAACGCGCTGCACTCTAGGACAATGGGCAAACTATTGAATGAGCCCTTACATCATGGAAATTTAATTAGAGAAAACTTTATGCATCTTGAAGAGTTAGGAGTTACAGAATGAATTCAGAGACAATCCCAGAGGACCCACTACACATGAAAGAACGCTTATTCAAATATAAAACGACTTGTCTTTCCTTGTTCCATCCCCTAGTTGCGTGACAGGACAATCCATCAAGACTTACCTATTTGTTGAGAAATGTTTTATTTCCCTCCTCTCCTGAGGCAAGAATATTAAGGAATGGAATTCAACAACCATCAAAGATTTGAAATCTGCTTCAAAAATTCGTTTTATCTTGTACCCATTTTTAAACGTTGGCAAGTGAAAAAAAACACAACTAACAATAAGCAACAGACAAAAAGGCCTGGCACAATGATGTATTATAGACCTGACTTGCCTCTTTTAAATATTTCAGAATAATTCCAACTGGACATCAATAGAAGTTGAATCTGAGGGTTTGGGCAGAATCTTGGCTGAGTTTAGTTCTCTTAGGCAGATATTATTTTCATTGCCCCAGTCAAATGAATCTGCTAATTTTTATCATCAATTTATTTATTCATATTTTTCTTGAGTATTAAAATCCAGTGAATGAAAAGTAATATCGGTATATTTAAGTCAGAAAGTGGATACTTGGTTCAGTCAAACCTGAGTAGTTACGTATGCATGTTGTAGTTGAGAAGACAAGCACAACAATCATTTCATTCTCATTTTCTCTATCATTGTTTCTCTAATGAGCTAATCAGATCTCTTAATCAAACTCATCTTTTGGCTCAAGGTGAAAATAATCTTTGCATGGAGAAAAAGTTTTTAATCAATTCAAGATGCAGCTGGAATAAATGCTACTGGCCTGAGTAGCCATTGTTCTTGGCAAATTCCTCTAAGCAATAAACAATGAACACCACACCCTCCTAAGAAAGGGAGCAAGGGATATGGATAATCGTTGTTCTCATATATTGCTAAATATTATTGTCGTCTATTTATATGCTGGGGGACTGACATGTAATATACTTGATACAGAACAATCAGGAGTCGTGAGTTGCTGGAGACAGGTAATCCAAGTGCTTAGTTGAACAAGCTCTGTGTTCAGTCATGAAACTAATGCTTATTGCAGAAGCTATTAAAAAACAGAACACTTTATCAATAAGCCAGTAGGAGGAAAACTTTGGAAGCTAGTCAAGGATTGAGTATGTAGAGCCATATAATGTTTATTTGGAAAAGGAACAAAGTAGATGCAAGCCATGAAAATATTCATTGCTTATCCAGTACCGCTTACACATAACAATGAGTGCCTCATCAATTGTGTTTTAATTCAATCATTAATTAAGATTTCAGTAAGTGATGCCATTTATAATTATGTAGTTTTGATATTTTTAAAACAGAATTTCACTTCCCCTGTCGTGTTAAAATTGATATTTGTGGTTCAATGATGGTGGAAAATCCAGTCTGCAAGTGCAAACTCTACATGGATTTCAACTTTGGAGCCTGTGCCTTAAGTTCAGAAGATTTTCTTAACACCGATCACCCTTCCTATGAAGCAGTTCAGACTTAAGTATCTGGGCTGAACATCTTGCCGGTTCTTCCTGTGGATAGTCAGTGTTTCAGTGTTTTAAGGCGTAGGGGTTAAGTGAAAGATAGCGTGCTATGATTGACAGGATAAATCAGCTCTAGATTACACTCATTCTCTGAAGACGTGACCGTTTGGAAAGATGGAACATGGCCTTCATCTATTGACATCTACCCAGGCAAGAAAAGCTCATGGGAGACATCATGCATCATATTTATGGGGAAAATTCAGCATAATGGTTAAGAACATGGGCTTTGGATACAGAGACCCCCAGGGTAGGAGTCTTAGCTCTACTGCTTACAAATTGTGTGAGCTTTGGGAATTTACTTAATCTTAATTTGCACACTATTATAGAAGTAGTACCTATCTCAGAGAGTTACTATGAGGATTCAATATGGCCGTATATAAAGTGCTTGGCACAGAGCCTGAAACATACTTAGTATACATATGCGGTCAACCCTCACTATTTGTGGATTGTATACCTGTAATTTTGCCTTCTTGCTAAGATTTATTCATAACCACAAAATTAGTACTCAGGGCACTTTCGCAGTCATTCACCGACATGTGTATAGCACTGAAAAATTTGTCACCCAATGGGCATGTTCCCAGCTGAGGCAGAATAAAGTGACGCTCTGCCTTCTTATTTTAGCTCTCGTAGTATAAAGCATCCTTTTTGCAGTCTATTTAGTGCCATGTTTTTCACATTTTTTTGCTTTTTGTTGGCATTTCTCTATTTAAAATAGCCCCTCTGAGGGATCAGAGAGAGGGTGGGGAGATGATCATTGCCCTTTTCCCTCTATAATCTTGAACTCTTTACTCAAACCAGTGCTATCTAGTATGAGGGAGTATTCTCTTTTATTTTTAGGGCCCTTATCCAGAGCATTTTTTTCCCACCCGAAGCCCTAGCTCATAGTTGTGTATCCTAGTTGTAAGTCCTTCTAGTTCTTCTATGTGAGCCATGGCCACACCATGGCAACTGACAGATGGGTGGTGTGGTTTTGTGACCGGGAAATGAACCTGGGCCGCCAAAGCGGTGAGAGCGCAGAACTTTAACCACTAGGCTGGCTCAAGAGCATTTTTATTTTATTCTATTGGTTCTCTGTCACAACCTTCAGGCACTCTGTGGAAGCCTCTGGCAACCACGTGTGAGCCAGAGCTGTAAATGGACTCAGTTCCTTGTGTCCATACATGCCACTGAGCCCACTCTCTTCATTTGATGATGTCAAATCTGAATTGACTGATTTTATTTTACTACAAAACAGAATTGCTTACATTCCAAATTTTTGCAGTTTATTGTGTTCAGTTAAGATCCTGGAACTTATCACCTCAGCACCTTTATACCTTTGCCTTCTGCCTAGAATGCTTCCTCTCCTTCCAGGGAGTTGAAGTCTTTTAATTTAGGATGCAGCTTAACTATCATCATCTTAGAGAGGTCTTCCCTAGCTATCCTAGCCAAACCTGATTTTCTTCTTTACATTTGTCACTGTCTGAAATTGTTTTTTATCTGACACTTGTTTATTTTGTGGCTTCTACACCAGCATCTAAGTTCCATGAGAGCAGAAACTCAAACTCTTTTGCTCATTGTTTTTTCCTCATTGCCTAGACCCAGTGAATGAACGAATAAATGAATTCTATTACATTTTGTTGTTTGAATCTTTGTATATATTATTTTCAAATCTAAACAACACAGTTTATTATTTGAGGTAGATTCCATTGCATTTTCTAATTACCATTCTTGGCATCATCCAGCAAAAGATAGGTTGGATCACACTTGCTTAGAGAGAGAGAACAATGGACTTTCACCAACTTTGCTCACTGTGCTCAAGTGTCTGTGATATTAAATGCAGCATCTCAGATTCTATCCTGATTTCCCAACTTCACACCATGCATAAAATTTCAAATAAACTGTCGTTTGTTGGTGGGCCAAGTAGTACATGAGTTTCTGCATGGGGGGATCTAAATGCTAGACAAATATAAATTTGAGATTTTTATCTAGGATCTAAGGTAATAATCTAATATGTGACACAGTATAAAAGAACACTGTTCCAAGAAGCAGAAAATATGGGTCACAATCTCTGTTCTGCTACTAACTTGCTGCATGATTTTGGGCAATGTTTTAAATCCTTGTGGACCTCACTATGCCCATCTGTAAAAATATGGGTTTGGACCAGTTGATGCTACAGTTTCTGCCAGCTCTCTATGGCTGTAAAAGCTGAATAGAATCCATCTCCTCTTATTTCACAGAGGAAAAGGTGGTGGAGGCCCAAGTGCAAAGAGTTAAGACCTGCCAGGTCAAGTCTCTGATTGGAAGCACTATAGCAGACTCCTGCCAGGGTCTGCCATGTGTGGCAAGATGCTGCATGGTGAAGACACCTTAATGCAAGTGCCCAGTGAGGTCACAAAAAGAAAGACCAAGTTTCTGAATCTGCATAGCTAGTGCTTTCTATTTCATAGGCAGACCAAAGTGTGCATGGAATTGCAGCAGTAGAGTAGGGGAAGGAAAGGTGGAAGAGTTAAACGATAAAGTGTTTTTGCGAAAAGAATTTGAGGCACCCTTCTCCAGTATGATTCGTAATGTTTTTAATCATAATTCTAAGAGTTCCTTGACAAAAATTGCTTTCTTTGGACAGTGCTTTGGTCATCACTGCTGAAGTTTGCTTCTGTGACCCTCCTTTTTCTCCCCCAAGCCTTATTGAGGTATGGTTGACAAAAATTGTATGTATTTAGATTGTATAACATGATGTCTTGATATACATATACATTGTGAAATGGTTACCACAATCATCTATCACCTCACATGAGTTCCCCCCTTTATTTTTGTGAACACTTGAGATCTATTCTCCTAGCAAAGTTCTAGTATACAATACATTATTATTATCTATAGTCACCATGCTGTCCATTAGATCTCCAGAATTTATTCATGTTATAACTGAAAGTTTGTACCCTTTGACCAACATCCCTCTATTTCCCACACCCCCAAACCCCTGGTAACCACCATACTACTCTCTGTTACTATGAGTTTAACGTTTGTTTTTTTTTTAAGATTCCACGTATAAGTGAGATCATGCAGTATTTGTCTTTCTCTGTCTGGCTTATGTCACTGAACGTAATGTCCTCCATGTTCATCCATGTTGTGGCAAATAGCAGGATTTCCTTTCCTCATTGAGTCTTCTTGGCTCCCTTGTCAAATATTAGTTGGCCATATATGTGTTTGAGAGTTTATTTCTGGGCTCTCAATTCTATTCCATTGGTCTATGTGTCTGTTTTTCTGCCAGTACTATATTGTTTTGATTACTATAGCTTTATAATATAATTTAAAATTGGGAAATGTGATACCTCCAATTTTGTTCTTCTTGCTCAAGATTGCTTTAGTTATTCAGAGTCTTCTGTGGTTCCATACAAGTTTTCGTATAATTTTTTTGAGTCTCCTTTTTTTGCTCCATGGCTGACCCTCTGATATTCCTTCTTTAATTTATTTTAGTTAGTTAATAGATTTGTTTTACTCAGGCTGTAAAAAAACAAACAACAACAACAACAAAAAAACCAGAAACTGCTTCAAGTATTTAAAATGGAGCAGTTTTAATTCAGAGAATTAGTTACACAAGTTATGTCATAGCTGAAAAGCAAAACAAGGAGTGATGGTGAAGCAACCCATAAATTAGTAGTAGCAGGAAAGCACTCTCACCAGTAGGCTAGAACTGTGCTGTCCAGTATGGTAACCAGCCACTCCTGGTTGTTGAGCACTTCAAGTGTGGCTAGTCTGAACTGAGATGTTTTCTGAGTGTAAAATGCATGCCAGGTTTTGAAGAATTAATATGAAAAATAGCTCATTGATAGTTTTTATATTGAATACACAGAGAAATGATATGTCGAATATTTTGGGTTAAATAAAATATAGTATACATTCATTTCACCTTTTTATTTTGACTTTTTAAATCTGGCTACTACAAAATTAAAACTTACATACATGGTTTACATTATATTTCTGTTTGATGGTGCTGGGCAAGAGTGACAAATGTAGGAAGTGATGTTACTAAAACTCAAGGTCCCTGGATCCTCAACAGGCGGTCTGTTGAGAACTAGAGGCAGGAAGGAAACACAGCTGTTGCTTGAAATAACAACTGGAGCTAGATAGAAGGAGAAGAGTACCCTGGCTTTATCCTGCCACCCCAATTGCCTGTCAGTGCTGCTAAACCCAGCAGGAAGTCATGTAGAAAATGCCGCCCACAGTGGTCAATCTTCCTGTGATACAGAGTTGAGTGGGGCAAGGTCAAGGAATGCATCTGAGGACAAATTGATTCATTTAGATTACATTCAGGTGCCAGTGTGTCCTTTTTGTTCATTCATTCATTCAACAAATATTTATTGAGTACCACTTACTACAGAGACTGTGTGGAATCATTGCCCTGAATTCCTGACCCTTGCTGTTCAGACTCTTTTCTTGATTTGGCTCCAGCTTCCCTCACTGCCTAGACTGTAGTCTGGATACTTATAACTTCCCTGGTTTTTGATCAAACGAGTTGTCCTATCCTCTGTTATGTTCTTGACTTTTCTTGACAAGGAATATTTGAACTCGTTGTCTTAAATTGTTCTCCTAATTCCTAGCAGCCTGTCTGGGATTTTCATTCAGTTCTTCATTCAGTCTCATTTGTAGAGCCAATAAAATCCTTGATACCAAACAACCAGCTGCTTCCCACAGACCCTATGTCCTATGACCCTATGTCAGCTACTGTAAGCAGTCTTGCAAACCATAGCCTTCTTTCTTCTTTCTTGCTCCCTGCTTCCTCTCCGTAATACACCACCACATATGGGACCAGTACTGAAAAAGCTGACCTCATAACCCATAGCATGAAAAGATACCTAAAAGGAAATATGCAGATCTTGAGTCTAAGTGTGAATCTTCCTGGCCAAAAGCTAATTGTCACAAAGTGTTTACCTTGGAAAGCTTTACTCTTTAGGTCCGATAATCATCAAGTTCATAGAGAAGCATGTGTTTTTCTCATCAATACACATTTTTTTGGTAACCATAATGTCTTAGGCACTTTTCCTTCTTCTTTTTTTTTTTTTTTTGAGGAAGATTAGCCCTGAACTAACATTTGCTACCAATCCTCCTCTTTTTGCTGAGGGAGACTGGCCCTGAGCTAACATCTGTGCCCATCTTCCTCTACTTTATATGCGGGATGCCTACCATGGCATGGCTTGCCAAGTGGTGCCATGTCCGCACCTGGGATCCAAACCGACGAACCCCGGGCCACCGAAGTGGAACGTTCACACTTAACCACTGCACCACCTGGCCAGCCCCGCCACTTTTCTAAACAACAGAATACAAAGATGAAAAGATTAAAAAAAAAAAACCCTGATGGGAGATATAAGAAAAGACAAATAATCTAAGGAGTCATGACAACAAGTGGCACAATTAATGAATGTCCAGTGAGTTTAGGTGAAGAACTCCCTTGTGTTGGGGAGTGTTTCAGAGAAGAAGGGAACCTGAGCTGGGCTTTGAAGGAAGGCAAGAATTAGATAAACAAAGTAGAAGGAAAAAGTTTTCCAGGAAGGGAAAATTGTATATATAGCAGGAAGTTACAGAAGTAGGAATAAGTTTATTCCATATTGATGTGGAATACGTTATGGTCAGGAAGCTCAAGCCTTTCAAGAACAGTCTTCATCTAAGTGAGACCTTAGAGCAGTTTCAACCTGAGTGAAGGACCCTTTGACATTTTTTTATTAAGATTAAAAATGCGGCTGGAAAGTGCAGCTTGTTAGGAGGTGGAACGGGACTTTTTCATGGTTAGGTCCTCTACATTACAGCCACAAGGTTCCTGAGGAACAATCCTGTCCTGTTCACTATTTAGTCCTAAGGCATGGCTCAGAGTAGATGCTTGGTGATTCCATGTTAAATAAATGAACGCCAATAAATGGTGTGATAGTGCATGAATCCTTGGGCTGAGGAGACCCAAGGCAAACATTGATTCAATACTGATGCATCCCAGAATAGAGTTTAGGGAATCAGAAATGGAGTTAGACATAGTACTCCTATTATTAGGAGAAATCCCTGCAGAGACTTTGAGCAGTGTGTCCCCTGGGCCATGGTTTTGGGGGATTCAGAAATCCTAGTGGAAAATTTGGTCAACCTGGCACGTTATTAGGAGATGATAAAATTTATAATTTAATTGTCACCACCTATGCCTTTGTAATAGTTTCCTTTATGGTGATACTCATTTAAGGCTGACCCCATTAGACGCATCTGTATTGGATTAAAAGGTGTAGTAGATTCATCCCAGAGCTAATCTTCCAGAGACCAGGTCTTGCAGGCCAAGAGTAGTTCATTAAATTCTAAGATATTAAAACAGGTAAATTATTGTCCCAGAACACAGAGAACTGTAAGAATCATTGAAAGTCTCAGGGGAACAGAATTACATGTGGGAGGGTTTTGAGGAGGTCCCACTCTATTCACTTAGACACCGGGGAGTTGCTGTGTATCAAATTCAGGCCGTATGTTAATCCAACACTCTACCATATGGAGGCCATATGACTGTTTAGAGTGGGAGTTGTCTCTAGAATCACTCAGAGTTGGATTCAAAGTCTAGATTCAACACGTATTATTCTATAAGTTTAAGCAAGTGATGAGGATAAACACAGTGCTTACACCATAGAATAGTTGCAAGAATTCAATAAAATAATGCAAGTAAAGCCCTTAGCACAGTGCCTATCACACAGAAAGTGCTCAGTAAATGTTAGTTCTCTCTGTAAGCACAGTAGAAGTGCACCTAATTCCCAGGAGTCTTTAGTTTTCCCCAGAGGAACTCCTGCATGCACACACAAGGCTGAGAACTCATCCAAACCGACTGCATACATGCCCTATTTCCTATGCCTTACCCCAAAACATAATCAGTTCAACCCTTTACCCACTTTGATTTTGGATTTGCCCATGAATCATTTTAGTGTATGCCTCTTCCCCAAACAAATGCTTCTTGCTCTGACTCCAGTGCAGCCCCTGTTGTGGTTTTGCTTGACTAACAAAGTTCTGGCATGCAGGTCTTGCTGTCCTGAGCATCTGACCTAAGTTTGCCCCCACTTTCTACTTCCATCCTCTTGACAGCTCATGGTGACCTTCACACTACTGCAGAGCTAAAACGTAGTTCACGGAGAGGAAGCAAACAGCCTTAAATTTGAGGAACAAGTGACTGATATCAGATTGATTTCTGAGAGCAGCTTTTGATGAGGAAGAGGATAACAAGTGAAAAGAATAGAGCACAAGATCACTGCCTCTTGATTGGGGATGGGAGGACAGAGTTGGAGAGAGAGTTTCCAGTGGAGAAGATACAGAGAACTCACTTCCCCTACTTTACGGTCCTGTTTGGGATTGTGACAGTTAATACTGGCCCTGGTGACGGTTAGTAGGACTTAGTTAAGAAGCCAATTAATTAGAAAATCTCTTTACCCTTAAAAATACCCTCCATTTCTCCAAAAAGCTATTTCTGTGGTTTCTCAAATCCCTTAAATTGAGTTTGGGTGCAGATTTTCAAAGTGGTCTCTGCCAGAGTGTTGCTTTTGTAAGTCTAGAACCTGGCATTCAGCTTTAAGGAAGCCAGAGATGTGGAAGTAAGCCATGGTGGGCCCAGTGCCAGCTCCCAGACTTGCGATGTCTTATGGCATTTACAACTCACCACTCTCCATCAAAAGCATTGCCTCAGAAAAAGGGGATAAGAAAACAGTGTGGCCCTGTGAAGAGCCATCATAATCAGGGAATTGCCCTAGGCCAATGGGATACCTACTCTGTAGTAGGAAACCTTGCAGTTTGAACATTGGTACAATTCAACATGGCAAAGACTGGAGGAAACTGTTGCTAGCAATGACTGAAGTTTCCACCTCTGGCATCTCATATACAAAAGATAGAAGCCAGAAAATTTCTCCCCACCTTCCCACTAACCCTTTAGAGAGACATGAAGGCAATTTGGAGCCCTTGAAAGCTGGTTGTCTGGCAGTCCCAGGCTCTTCTCACAGAGTGAAAGCTCTTTTCCACAAACCACAATCTTCTCCCCAGTGCCCTTGCTCAGTCCTCCTTATTCCTGCCAGTCTCCTGCCTCTTCGTTGTTATAATATTCCAGAAGATTTTCTCTATGTCTAGTAATACAGTTCAGAGATTCCCTTCTAACACAAAATATAGTATGTCAGATGGTTTTAACGTAACTTATAGGAAGATTAACCATGACTAGTAAGAAAGAAAATGAAGTGTTGCTATTTTATATTAGTGTGGTTGGAGATAGTCTCCTTGATAAAGTAAAAATTGGGCAGATAATTGAATAAAATAAGGGATAGGACTTGGAAGCATTGGAGAGAGATCATCATTTTAGGCAGAGGGAACAGCCAGTGCAAAGTTCCCTGAGGTGGCAGAGTGCAAGCCATGTATTCAAGGAAAAGCGAAAAAGCCAATATGGTTGGAGCACAACAGATGAGAAGAAGAGTGATGGAAGAGAGGTCTTGAGCTGTTGGGGAGCCAGATCACTTACGGCTTTATAGGCTTTTACTCTGGGAAAGACAGGAAACTGTTGGAGAGTTTCAAACAGAAGAAGGCATGATCTGACCTACTTTTAAAAGGATCAGTGGCTGTTGTGTTGAGAATAGACTATAGAGAAACAAGAAAGGAAGAAAGAAAGCCAGTTAAGAAAAGATAGCAATAATCCAGGTAAGAGATAATAATAGCTTAGCCAAGGTCATAGTAGTGGATGTGGGTGAGAAATTTGGAACAGAAAGAAATGCTGAGAATTGGTAGTATTATGGATATATTTTTAAGGTGGAGCCAAAAATATTTCCTAAAAGATTGCTGGTGGGGTATGAGGAAAAGAGAGGAATCAGAAGTGCAAAGTTTTTGGCTCCAGCAACTGGATGAGTGAATTGTTATTGGTAGAGATGAGGCTGACTGCAGGAGAATTAGAGTTGAGGGGAAAATCAGGAGTTCTGTTTTTTTGGATTTTTTTGTTTTTTGAGGACGATTAGCCCTGAGCTAACTGCTTCCAATCCTCCTCTTTTTTGCTGAGGAAGACTGGCCCTGAGCTAACATCCATGCCTGTCTTCCTCTACTTTGTACGTGAGACACCTACCACAGCATGGCTTTTGCCAAGCGGTGCCATGTCCACACCCGGGATTCGAACTGGTGAACCCTGGGCCGTCGAGAAGTGGAACATGTGAATTTAACCGCTGTGCCACCAGGCCAGCCCCAGGAGGTCTGTTTTGAGCACGTTGACTTTAAATTTGTATTAAACATCCTTGTGGAGATTTTAAATAGACAGAAAGGACTTCAGATGAGAGGTCCAGGCTGGACTATAACTTGGAACAGTGGTGGCATATAGATGGTATTTAAAGCCATGAAACCACGTGAAATTGCAGATACATAAAGATGTCCAAAGATTGAACCCTGGGGCAGGACAATGTTTAGAGGTCAAGAAGATGTAGAGGAGTTACCAAAGGTGATGGAGAAGGAGCAGCCAGTGATGTAAGAGGAGAAATAAGAGAGAGTGATGTGCCAGAGCCAAGTTAAGAAAATATTCAAGAAGGAAGAAGTGGTCAACTTTATTGAATGCTACTATTAGGTGAAGAAAGATGAGGACTAAAAAATGACCAAAGTGGAAAGTTGAAAAATGGAAGTTGACCTACAGTTGAACATTTAATATATTTTCTCTTAAAGAAAAAATTTGAAGACCCTAACAGAAGCATATGAGACACAAACATTTATTAATTTTCTCCGTAAATTTGGTGACCAAATTTTCCAAACACATAAGTTGATACAGGTGGTATAATAATAGACCAATATATTTGAAAATAAGATTATTCTCCAAAAACTCAAGCCATGTTTACAGTAGACCAAGAAAGAGCCCTCAGCAGAGAGATTGGCTCACTCCCTTCTGGATGCCTTTCTGCCCCACTGAGAATCAATGGCTTATTTCTTCATTTTATAAAGCACTGATGTCTATAGCTCTCTGTCTTTTTCTCTATTTCTTTGTCCTTCTATTTGCCTGTCTATCTAACCATCCTATACCTACCTACCTATCTACAAAAGAAATGCTGCTTTAATAGAAGATAGCCTTAACACATAGGTAGAGTTTTTGCCACCAAGATCAAGAGAGTCCATAACATCTTATTCTTTAGTATCTGCAGAGGCTATAAAGGATTATACCATTCTTTGCTGCAAGATAAGAACCACTTTGAGAAACACAGCCTAAAACTATCATTAGTAGTTTATGTCTCTTGGTGTACAGAGATTTGGGTTCTTTATGGGGAAGGTCAAGGGTGAGGCATTTCAGAATGCAGTAGTAATTGCAACACTTCTCAGAATGACCATAAATTACAGTGAGGATAATGAAGCTATGTTCAGTGGAGCTTGAGGTGCCTAGAGGATGTTCAGGAGGAAATGTCAGGTAGGAAGGGATATATGGTATATGGGTTTGTAGAACAGGAAAGGAGTCTATTCTGAATAAATAGAGTTAAGAGTTTGAGCCTTCATAAGATAGGAAAGCTTTGGTGTAGATGGGGTCATAGAGAGAGATTGTAGAGAATAAAAGAAGAGCTGAATAATTACTCTCTTAAATTGTTCAGGGGGGCTCCCTCTCTCTTTTATAACTAAGCTTAATCAACATTACAGCATTGTTTTTCTCATAAAATGCCATTTTTCATTACTTAGTTGTAAAATTAAGTCATGAGAGAAAATAGTAAAAGCAATCCATCATCAGTCTTCACATCTCATTAAAGGAATATCCTCAGAAGTCTCTTCTACTCCCCCGTGCCTCCTGCCCCCTGCCCAACGATTTTTGTATTCTGGTTGTTCCACTATCTTATTAAAGCCTGGGGTGTTTTCTTGGGGACATTACTGGATAGGGGTATTCAGAACAGAGTAATCCTTCTCATAACAACAACAGAGCATAAAGCCTTCAGAGATGCAATGTGTCTAGATAATAATTCATTTGTTGTTTCATTTCTTCTGAACCATCATATACTTCTTTTCATTTCTAAGCACTCTAAGAGCAGACATGAAATGGCTCTGAAAAAACAGTGCAGCTTCTCTTCTATGAGGTTTATTACTTTCTTCTTGATGCAAATGATAGTGACGCTATTTGGACTTTCTATGGTAAAGCTGTTTCTTTTAAAAGTTAGATTTGATTCTACAGACATTTTAAATTCAACACACTATCTACATCCTGCATTAGCCTCTAATTCAAGTTCCTAATTATAGAACCATCTTTCCCTGCTTTCATAACCTCCTTTGTGATCAGGACTGGTGCCTTCGTGTGCATGTGTGTGTGTGTGTGTGACATCTATAGCCCAGCATCTTGCAAACCAGATGCATTTGCACAATAACACTGACTGACCTGGAAAAAATATTTAAAATCTATGTTTTAGTCTTGAATTATTAGAAAATTAAAAGTGTATATTTTAATACATTGAGGTGTTTAACATGAATTTAAATTTGTCCATGAACAGAATTGTAGGTGCATCTTGCCGTTCAGTTCTCACTTAGCACTTCAATTCAAGATGTTTTCCTATTTTTTTCCTCGAAACACTTACTCAAAACTTTTGTTATAGGTGAAGCAGGGTTTTTTTTTTACCAAGATGAAAATCATGAACAAAATTCACAGTATGAGTAATATATATGAAAGTATATTAAGAAAATGTGTGTGCGTTTATTAATATGCTGAGATAGAACGTGCTGAACAATTAGGAACCCAAATTACTAAACTGAGCACCAGAAGTTGCTTTGGCATGAAGTCATTTAAGCAAAACAAAAGTTGACAAAATGGTAGGTGCTGGGTAGGAGAAGGATAGAGAGGATGAAGGGCATTCTGCAGTAGCCCTTTTCAGGCAGCCATTTTGATGTGTGGAATTTTTCACACAATCCCCAAACAAACCATATTAAAATTTCAACTCCTTTTAATATCAAGAAATGTGTAACGTAATCATCCTCACCCAATTCCTTGACAAAGAAACTCATAAGGCATGAGGTAAGGGTCAGGGAGGGATAAGGATGGGGAGACACCCAGACACCACCTGGCAGACAAACTACGGATAATCAAGAGGCATGGATTTACCAAACTCATTTCTGAAAGGCCACCAATCATCCTTACTAAAGCAATTGTCCATTCTCTAAGAATTTACAAGAATGAATGATCCAAGTGTCAAACTCTCATTTCTCTTTTTAAAGTTATAACAGCCATACTAATTTGCATTAAATCAATACATAGAACATCTGCTTAATAATGGTAGCTGGTTTTTTAAATTTGAAAATAAAGGGGCTGGCCCCGTGGCCAAGTGGTTAAGTTCGCACGCTCTGCTTCGGGGGCCCAGGGTTTCACCGATTCAGATCCTGGGCACAGTCATTGTGCCGCTCATCAGGCCATGTTGAGGCAGTGTCCCACATGCCACAACTAGAAAGACCCACAACTAAAAAATTAGATGTAACTATATACTTGGGGGATTTGGGGAGAAAAAGCAGAAAAAAACCCAGATGATTGGCGACAGTTGTTGGCTCAGGTGCCAATCTTTAAAAACAAAAAAGTGAAAATGAAGATAGGCATTATGCTTTTTGTGGGCTTCCTCAGATTTGGGAAAGGGAGGATATTTGGCCAGTAATTTGATCCACTAATATTAGCTTTGATCTCCATAGGGAATCCTTAATTGTATCCTTAATGAGTCTCTCAGTGCTCAATAAAACTTAGATTAATATCCTTAAAATGAAAGTCTCCTAAGGTTGCCTGGGGTTAATGTGTTGCAAATATTTCTTGGTAATTAAAAAAAAAGGCAGGGGCAGGGGTGAGGGGTGGGGGGGGAATTGTACATTAAATGCCAGTTTAACGCATTTGACTCAGCTGTGCCAAATGGCTGCTTCAAGTAAATGTGTCGAAATGCCTCTCTAGCCAGAAGAGCCTTAAGAAAGTGACTCCATACAGTTTTTTTGTTTCAAATGAAAACCGAGGGATAGAAATTAATTTGGACTTACAGAATGTGGAGAATTTTGTTTTTTTCGTTATGGGAATGATGGATGGAAAGTTTTCGTTCCTTCATTTCTTTCAAAGATGTATAATTGTGCCTTTTGGGAACCTCCAGATCAATCTCTTATTTTCTACTGAAGCAAAATGTCAGATACCCAGAACACTCGAGAAATGGTGAAAGCTGGTAAACTTGCTATTTTATTTTTCTGGTGTTTAAGAACTTTTTTTCTGCACATGGGTGTTTCAACAATCACTTTAGGAGAAGTGGGTACAAGGAAAACATTCTAAAATGCTTTAGTCCTTTCTCCTGCCTTAGTTGAATATTTATTAATTCAATAAATATTTATTGATCGTCTTTTTGCTAAGCAACGTTAGATGAAGAACTATATGTTTTTGTTTTCAAAGAGCTCAGTGTTTAATAGGAAGTGACAGGGATATAAATGCAATTATTAGTCAAAATAGGCTAACTGCTATAACAAATACTGTTAATTGTCAATGGTTTAACACAACAAAGGTTTATTTCTTGGTTATGTTGCTGTTTACTCAGGGTACACAGAGAGGATACAGTGGGGTTTCTGCTCCTTGCAGGCATGCAGGCTTCTTTTGTCTAGTGGTTCTGCCATCTTTTTCGTCCTTAGAAAGCTCTGCCAGATTTTCTACCTCTGTCCAGCAGGTTGGGGAGAAAAAAACGTGCAGTATTACAAGGTAGGTTTCATAAGCCAGGCCTGGAGAAGCCAGCTTTACACATTCCCTTGGTCAGAACCCAGTCATATGGCTGTAGCAAACTTGAGTGTTTTGATTCAGTTCAAAGGACTTCAAACATATTTAAAGTATATACATGTATATACTTCATATATGTATATATATGTCTAAGTCTCTTTCTGGGCTTTCTGTTGTAATCCATTTGTTTATTTATTTATCCCTGCATCAATACACGCTGTCTATATTGTAAATCTAGTATCTGGTAAGTGGACACTCCCTACTTTGTTCTTTTTTTGCAAAATAATCCTGGCAGTAATTGGCCATTTGCTTTTCCATCAAAATTTAGAACTGCCTTATAAAAGATCCATGAAAGAGCTTGTTCCACAAGATGTTTTGATTTAAATTGCATTGATTATAGTTTTATTAGAATTAAATTTTTATCTGATTCATCCCAGACTTTATTACATTGTAGTTGCTCAATAAACACTTTATGGACTAAATAAAAGAAAGATGACAATTCTAAGCTTCAAGATTTTGTGCCCATTATAAGCTTTAACTGTCCTCAGAATTGCAAACTAATTTTAAAATTGAGCAAAATAAAATTTAAAATTTCACTGTTGCAGACCCTCTACCATATAATGTAGTCCAAAGATATTATTGGTTTTTCAGGGCACTGGACTTATTCAGATATTTAAACACGATAACATATGTAAAGTGCCCAGCACATCAGTTAGTCTTGTTATATGTGGTAGCAACAGGTGGTATGGTTGAATGCATGGTAATTCCCTTCTGCTAGACCGCCGTTCTACTTCATTAGCCAAGATCATTAAATGCCCATCTGTGATTTTTTTAAAAAGTATACTGGGCAAACAAAAAAATAAATGTTGATATTTTATTTATTACTTTAAAAATATTATGTAACATTTATTTATTACTACTTTTTAAAATCAATTAATTTGAGTGCTAATATCCCCAATCAAGCTACAGCTACTATTCCTATATGGCTGTTTGAGTGCTAAAGTTTAACAGCAGCATACATAAATTTAAAAGTTACTCTCACTAAAACATATGAAAAATAGCTGTGACACAAAGGCTTTTCCAAGGAAAGGAAACAAATACCAATTGGTATCCTTACCTATATAAGCATATCCTAATTGAAAGACATAATGTCGGGGTTGGAAGTTGCATTGATAAGATTCACTACCATTTCCTTCCTTTCTCCCTATCCCTCTTTCCTATAAAGTCTGTTTCTAATCAGGAAAATAAAGTTTATGGCTGAAAGGCAGTTTTGAAATCCAGATGGGCAACAGGAAACCATGAATCTGATTTTCTGTTTACAGGCCTAGATAGAGAAGTTGGCATGGTCTGTTAAACTGATGGGGTCATTAATGGTCCATTCTTTCCCTGACCCCGTAGACAGAGGTAAAGGGTAAAGAGATTCAGAATAGACTTAATGTGGTACATTCACATTATAAGTGGTGAGACAAATGTAAGAGGTCCCAAGCTTTTGCCAGGAAATAGTAAACACCACATTTCAAGGTCTATGTGAAAAAAAAATTTCCCAACTTCAACTTCTAACTTCACTTTACCGACATCTACTATCAGACTGTTCCAGGGGACTGAAAATGACCCAGATCTTGTGCTCATAAGCACACGTAGGGCTTCTAGACTCTAAAGCAGGCAATTTGTTTCGTGTAGTCCCATTTGTTTATTTTTTCTTTTGTCTCCCTTGCCTGGGGAGACATGGTATTCAAAAAGATACTGCTAAGCCTCATGTCAAAAAGCATACTACCTATGCTCTTCTTTATGGTTTCAGGTCTTACATTCAAGTCTTTAATCCATTTTGAGTTAATTTTTATGCATGGTGTAAGATAATGGTCTACTTTCATTCTTTTGCATGTGGCTGTCCAGTTTTCCCAACATCACTTATTAGACTTTCCTTTCTCTATTGTATTTTCTTGGCTTCTATTTAAAAATTAGCTGATCATAGATGTGTGGGTTTATTTCTGGGCTCTCAATTCTGTTCCATTGATTTGTGTGTCTTTGTACAAGTACCATGTTGTTTTGATTACTAGAGCTTTGTAGTGTATTTTGAAATCAGGGTGTGTGATGCCTCCAGTTTTGTTCTTTTTTCGCAGGATTGCTTTGGCTATTAAGGGTCTTTCATTGTTCCATATAAATTTTAGGATTCTTTGTTCTGTTTCCATGAAAAATGTCATTGGGACTTTGATAGGAATTGCATTTAAAGCCAAGTACCGTATGATTTCACTCATATGTGGAAGATGAAAAAAACAACAACAAACAAAACCATAGACACAGAGAACAGATTGGTGGTTACTGGAGGAGACTGGGGAGGGCAGAGGGTGAAGGGAATAAAAGGGCACATGTGTATGGTGACAGATAGTAATTAGTCTTTGGGTGGTGAACATGACGTAGTCTTCACAGAAATTGATATATAATGATGTATGCCTGAAATTTCTATAATGTTATAAACCAGTGTTTCCTCAATAAAGAAAATTTTTTTAAATAATTAGAAAACAAAATAAAAAATAAAGCAGGCAATTTGGAGTTTTAGAGAATTGGCAGAGTGTAACTCTAAGTATCATTTGTAAAACTGTCTTGAACACTAGAAACAAATACTGGAAACACTAAAAAAACTTACCAGGTGGCATTTTGAGTTCTCGCCTGTCTGACTGAAGCTCAGAAATAACAGGAATGTGCCACAGCTAGAGAGCAGGTCCTTTTTGGTGTCCTTATTACCCAGAAACTAATGCCAGGGTGTGGGGCGGAGGGAAGAGGGCAGACCCTGGAGTCAGGCAGGTTAGGTTGGATCCCAGCTCTGTGACTTACCAGCCACACCTTTGACGCAGGCCCTTGGAACCTCAGTTCCTCTGTCTGTAATATGGGAATAAAAATACTGATCAGATTGCTGTGAGGATAAAGTAAATGAAGTGGCTCCTGCTGGAAAAGGCCCCCATGTCCCACGTCTCTCACCAGTGACTCTTAAGTGCCTAAAATTCCTGCATTGCTCATGACTATGAGATAAGGAAGGGGTGATGCATTAATAATGGAAGTGTATAGGGTGTTAGGGGTGTATGACATTTTCAAATTGACACCTTAGTCTTCATTTACTTTCAAAAACTAGCTAATCAGTCACTATGCAGGGAATTCATAGGCTAGGACATGGTATAGAAAAGTTGGAAATATAAAAAGGCATTTAGAAATAGAGTATGAGGCACCATCAAAGACGGCAGGCCTGGGGTGGGAGAGAGGGGTCACACTGAAGCACTTGGGGAAGTAAATGTGAGAGTCATCAGGATTAGAAGAGGGTGGTAAAATACAGTGGGGGTGGGAGTGGGATAGAGTGTGACTGTGCACAGGAACAACACTTGGACTTGGAGTCACCCTTGATTCCCCTCTCTCACACACCTACAGCCAAATCATCAGCAAATTCAGCTTCCAAAGTTCATTCAGGATCCAATCAATTCTCAGCACCTCCACCACCTTATTCTCATATCCTGATTGCTAAGTAGCTTCCTACTTGTGCTCTGCCTGCCCTTCCTTCCTACTGTCTGTTCTCTCAGCATGTCTTTTTTTTTCTTTTTTCTTTTTTTTTTGAGGAAGATTAACCCTGAGCTAACATCTGCCGCCAATCCTCCTCTTTTTTGGCTGAGGAAGACTGGCCCTGAGCTAACATCCGTGCCCATCTTCCTCTACTTTATATGTGGGACTCCTGCCACAGCATGGCTTGGCAAGTAGTGCGTAGTTCCACACCCAGGATCCTAACCGGCAAACCCGGGGCCACCAAAGCAGAATGTGTCAACTTAACCACTGTGCCACCAGGCTGGCCCCTCTCAGTGTGTCTTTTAAAACATTGTCAAGACATATCTCTCCTTGTTCAGAACTCTAATGACTTCCCATCTCACAAAAAATTAGTAATAATCCCAAGTCCTTCCCCAAGTGGTCTGCTTTCCTGACCCCACATGATCTGGCTCCCACCAACCCTCTCACTTTCCTCCTTCACCCACTGTGCCCCAGCTGCACTGATCTCCCTTCTGTAACTTAAACATTCTCCAGCCCCAGGACATTTTCACATTTTCTTCCCTTTCTCTGGAAGTTTCTACCTCTAGAAATCTACATGACTCATTCCATCACTTTATTCAGCTTTGAACTCAAATATCACCTTCTTGTCCCAGAGGACTTTGTGAACTTCCCTGTCTAATGTAGCACCTGGCACCCCAACATCCTCTATCCACCAGTGCTGGTTCTCTACTTGACCACACTGCCCAATGACTGTGCCAATGGATTTGCACAGAGACGTACAACCACCTTCATAGGAGCATGAGCTGCCACAAACGCAAGAATCTGAAGCCTTCCCTTTGATCTGCCCTAATCTGCTCTCTGAGGGCCAGAAACTGGGCTTTGTGGGACTTTAGGATGTCCTTGCTCTGAAACCCATCTAGGAAAGCAGTGGCCATGGGTGTGGCAAGTTGTGAGAAATCCTGAATAGCATACAGTGGCCAGGAACACATATCTTTTGCAATTTGTTTATTTTACTCCCATGGAAACTATTTGCCTGGAGGCCTATCTAACAGAACATCTTAAAAATTTGACCTTAATATGCTTCTAAGCAATCTCAGAAAAAAATTAAAATAAATTTTTCCTATGGAGAATAGCAAAATGGTCTCCTCTCAATAGCCATGGTCTTGGTTGCAGAGAAATCCCAGGGGTAGCTGAGTCTCAGTGATGGCTGGTGGTTGTCAGGTCGGCCAGAACATCTGTGAGTGTAGTGAATGCTGTGGTCTGCTGTCCAGTTCCCACTGCAGGCCAGACACATGCATTCTCGCAGTGCTGGGAGTGTTGCCTGCTGATGGCTCCCAGCCACGTCCCTCTCTGGGCCTTGTCCTTAGGTGAAGGGAGCTGTCTCACCCAAAGTTACATTCCTTACCTAGGAACAGCCCACATCCAATTACTGGTCAACATGGAGGTAAAAAGCCTGGAGTCTGTACCTCAATTTGAGATAATTCTGAAAGGCTTTCCCAGCTTCAGAGCTCCCTCTGGCCTTTCTTACAACTGCTTCACTAAATCTCGCTTTCCTCACTCCCTCATGGGAGTTCTCAAGTGTGCTTCCCAATTGACTTCCTGCATCCAAATCTCCATCTCAGAGTCTGTTTCCCAGGGCCCCCAACCTAAGACGCAGAAGCAATTCAATCCAATCATTACAGTGGCCAGAAGAACCAGCCTCTGCTGTCTGGGGTCAAGTTATTGCCATTGTGGCCGACTCAGGAAATTGGGAAAACTGTACTGACTTTTACAGACTATTAATGAGCACCTAGTGGCAGAGCCAGGGCTCAACCCACACCTTCTGCTCCAGCTAAGTTTTTCAAAAGAGAGCTGGATGCATTGGAAAGGCATGCCACCCTCCCAGCACTCCCCATACTGCAGCCAGACTGGCCTTTCACTTCCTCAAACAGGCTGAGCCCTCTGCTGATTCAGGGCCTTTGATTTTGCTGTCACCTCTTTCTTAGAAACATTTTCCTGGCTTGACTGGCTTCTCCTGAGCCCCAGGTTTCAGCTTCATGCCGCATCCTCTGGGAAGACTTTCTGGAATGCCTCCACCAAAGGCATTTCCCCCACCTCATTTGATTTCCATTTATCCCATCTCCTTGCTTATTTCTTTCAGTGGCCTTATTTTACTCTAAATTATCCTGTTTGTTTATGTCTCCTACATGTGACTATTTTCTATTTCTTCTCTCCCCTTATAGAATGTAAGCTCCAAGAAAGTAGAAACGGTGTCTATCTAGTTCACTGCTGTTTCCACTGTGGCTAGAACAGCATCAGGCACATGGTAGGTGTTCAGTATATGCAGTGAATGAAAAATGAACATCCTTCTCATTTATTAGTCTTCTGTCTACACACTACACACTAGTTGTCTGAGATGACTTACAGACACATGAGTACAAAAACTCTTATACAAGGAATTGGCCGGGGCCCAAACTACAGGATCTGGAGAGGTTTGTTTCTATTGTCTGTGCTTATAATGCTGGCTTTGAGGGTTGGTGGGGTGAGGATGTTTGTAATATGTGAACAGACAAATTGTGAAACAGAATATTGGGATTGGGAGTACGGGTGGGGTGGGAGTTTCTCTTTGATGCCACATGAAGTTGAAATGCAGCGCCTCCCAAGTGACAAACTGATTTTCCTGGAACAATTCCTATAAGAGAATGAAACTTACATAATTCAGTTTTTCTATCTGGGACCCAGTGTAGAGCAGTCTTTCGGGCATCAGAGAAAGTTCTAGCCAACCAGCTGCGAGCCTAGTGGAGGAAAGGCTAGAAGTGAGACAGCTGTGTCTGTTCTTGATATGTGCCTCAGAGGCCCTGCAAGAGTAGAGGGCTCACACTCTTGTATGGCTTCCTCTCTCCACAAGCCCCACCACACTTGTAAGGCCCCTGTGAATGTAGTAAGGTGCTTAAACCTGCCTTAATCTGCCCAGTCTATTTCCCTGCCAGCTCTCCCAGGGAGGCATAGTAGCATCAGAAGATAGCTAAGCCAGAAGGAAACTTAGGCTCATAATCTTTTATTCTGGGTCCTCTGCTTTAACCAGAAAAGTTCTGCTTTTCATCTGTTTTCTTTATTTCACTTGAGAAAGGGAATATACTTCTGAAGAAATAGAAACTACCAATCATCCAAGCCCTTTGTGTTAGAGTTGAAGAAACCAAAACCCAAAGAGGTTCTGTGAGGGACTATATTCCTAAGACAATTAGTGGCAGAATCAAACTATGACTGTGGATGTTGTGTCTTTAAACCCAGCTCCATTTCTCCACGCCGTGGTTTTACAGCCTATGCCAACCATTTGACGTGGCCTTCTTAGTTACTTCAACTTCCACATATGTTAATATTGTTTTCCCCACCAGTTTTTGTAGGCTTTAAAGGTCCCAACAGAGCACATCACGGTACTCTTTGTGTCTCTCAGCTCTGTAGAGCCCAGCCCAGGACTCTACATCTGCTAAGTATCCAGGAAGCCTTTAGTACTTGAGTGATTGCAGCTGCCTTCTCCTGGCTGCCCAGAGCCTGGGAAGCACAGCCAGCTTCACCCTCTTCACTTGGCACAGTGCTCCCCTCCTGGAATTCCAGAAAAATGCAGAACTATGGAAAAAGCGGAAAAAGAAGAACATCCTCTAGTCCAGTCCCACACTCCTCTGCCCCCTGGTAGGCTAGCTGTATCCCTTCAGGGTACATCCTTTGGTTTCTCAGAGCAGCAGTGCTGAGAGCCATTCTGCCTATCTAGGGTTAGGAATGGGTGGGGTAAAGATGTGATTGCTCTCAAACCAGTTCCACCCAGTCAATAGAGTCTGTGCTTTGGTCCTTGTCCCCTCCCTCCCCCTTTTTATTGGGGAAGTGGGAAATTGGTGGTGAAATTACAGGGAAAAGGGATGTATTAGTTAGCTATTGCTGTATAACAAATTAAGGGAAATTTAGCGGCTTAAAACAACATGCATTTTTTATCTCACAGTTTCCATGCATCAGGACTCCAGGCAAAGCTTAGCTGGCTCCTCTGTTTAGGATCTCGCAAGACTGCATTCAAGGGGCTACAATCTCATCTGGGACTCAGGGGTCCTCTTGCAAGTTCATGTGGATGTTGGAAGAATTTATTTTCTTACACCTGTAGAACTCCTGATAACTTGCTTCTTCAGGGCCAACAGGAGAAAGAGAATCTCTACTGTCTGAAGTCTCTGAGCTCAGGGAAGGATTAAGCCCTCTTTTAAAGGACTATCTGATTAGGGCAGGCCCATCTAGAATAATCTCCTTTTGATTGACTGAAGTCAAACTCATTAGGAACCCTACTTTCATCTTTAAAATCCCTTCTACAACACAACATAATCGTGAGAGAGATATTGCTTAACATTGCTATCCTATTAGTTAGAAGCAAGTTGCAGGTCCTGCCCACCCTTCAGGGAAGAAGTTTTCATAAGGCAGGATACCAGGAAGGGGGATCACGTGGTCATCTTAGAATGCTGCTACCACAAAGGGATTATTAAAAGAAGAATAAAAGCTAACTATGGTTAATTCAGGCTGAGGAAATGGAGGCTCAAAAGAGTAAGAAGTTTACTCATGGTTTCCTCGGGGCAGAACCAGGTTTCTAATTAGGAGTGACTGAAGTTAGGGCTTATTCACTTAGCCTCTACTGTCTGACTATTGCGAGCTTCAATGTCAAGAAACCTGGACAGGCAACCAGAGACATGTTTTGTCTTCCAGATTCATCATCTAACTCGCTGGGTATAACATTAGGTAGCTCCTTAACTCTGTCTCATTTTTTTTCTTCCAGTAACCCACCTGAGTTTTGTGATGATTGGTGAAAAGTACAAAGCACTGCAAATAGTAGGTAGCTATAAATGCTCATCAAACTAAAATAAAAAGTAGCAGTTTTAAGTAGAAGGAGGTTGACCAATTTAACCTCCTCCTCCTTCTGCCAAGTTTGGTCTTAACGCTATGAGTGTTGGTGTGATTGGAGGAAGGAAGAGGATGAGGAAAAGGGAAAATGAATGTCCCCAAGACATCAGTGCCCCTTCACCCCTCTCCCAAAGGTGAAGGGGGCACACTGGAGCAATTCTGAGCAGCAGAGTTCTAGGATCAGATTTCTGTGTTAGGAAACTTACTCTGATAGTGGAATAAAAGAGAAGACTAAATAGGAAGCTGCTACAGAATTCTGGGTGAGAGATAATGGTCACCTGAATCAAGGAGGTGAGAAAGGGGCTAGAGAGAGAAGGAAAAGTCTCTGTAGATATTTAGAGTACAGAATCTGTAAGATTTTGTGGTCATTTATGTGTGAGGGGTAAGATAAAGAGCCTAAAAAGAAGTCTACAATAATCACTAAATAGGAATAAAAGCAGCAAGGTTCCTATGAGAAGATGACAATGCCCATCATTGTCACCATCTCTGCCTCACATGGGTAATAACCTCTCACTGAGTCAGGGCAAAAAGAGGGCTTATCGGAGATGTGGCAGCAGGTAAGGTGAATAGGAGCATATCTAAGGTTGGGTCTCAGGAGACAAGTGGTGCCATTAGCCCTTAACTCTGGGACTAGCAGTAACATCACCTGGGAACTTGTTGGAACTTGTTCTGCCCCAGACCTACTGAATTAGAAATTAGGCATGGGGCCCGGCAATCTGTGTTTTAACAAGTCCTCCTGGTAATTTATATGCACATTAAAATTTGGGAAATGCTATAGACAAATCCTTTTGTTTCTGATAATACATCTCTTCATAAAACCTCTGGACAGTCAGGCAAAATAGATGTCCAACCAGGGACCTCTGAAAGAGGCCAGGACTCAAGCTGAAGAACAGTTGGCTAGACCGTGTAAGGATACCACAAAGAAAAGCCTTACCTCTCTCCCCCACCTGAAGATGCCAGTGAAAGCTTCCAAATTCTCAAGAGAAAAAAGATGACTCTGATTCATATTATGTTCACCTTTAAGTCTTGCTCAAAATAAAACATTTTCAGAAGGAAAGAAAAAGTGAAGGAAAGGGGGAAAATGCAAGGGCCATACCACTTAGTGTTGCCCTTGGGAATGTCAGGCCCTGCTTCCTCACCTTGCATTTTCAATTAGCACCCCCATATCTTGCTCAAAACCCTTACCCAGAACCCCCTAGTATTTTAGAATCTATAGGGCAGAGGTGTGGATGGAGGAGGAGTGGTGATAAGGACACCCCAAGTCTTCTCCTCAGACTCAGTCAATGATTCTAGTGAGACCTATAGAGACACAGTTCCATGATCACTGCAGCAAGAGGATGGGCAAGACCTGGAGTGAGGCCTGTTCCACACTGCCTACAGAGGGACCTCAGGGTAAGTTCCGGTGTGCACTGCGTCTCTGAGCCTCAGCTACCTCACCTTCAAAATGGAAGAGTTGAACTAAATGGTATACCCAATATTTTAATTTTACCTCTTCTTTCAAGCCCCAGAATTCTTGGCCCTGCAGATGATATTAATTTAGTTCTTGTGGAGAGAGAGTGTGCCACTCTCCTGAACCTATTATTTGAAGAAAGGGTCTTTAGAATTTTCAAAATTGTGTTGACCTTAAAGCAAGAGAAAACCAGCTAAATTCATATACTCCTGAAGGGTTCTGTGAACAATTTTTATGTTTGTATATCTAGAGCTAGTATTTTTAGGAGGTGTTAAATTTCCATGGACAGAGAGATTCGAAGTATGCAGAAGAAGGCAGTTTTTCCAACCTTAGAAAGGTTTTGTAATCTTTCAAAGGTCTTTGAGACACAGAGAAAAGGGCATCTTTTTGACGGAGTCCCTCAGTCCCACCATTCTTTTAACACCTCACCTTCATCTTCAAATTAAGGCGTCGAATATTAGGGTGTTTGGGGGTTTTTTTTCCATTTTTTTTCTTTTTTATGCAGTTGTAGCCCAGATATTCCACAGCTGTATTTTCCCTCCACACAAAATTAGTTCCTTGATGTTTACTCTGTTTCCTTCATTCTTCCTTTTTTCATTTTAAAAAAACATATTTCCGTTTGGAAAAAACAGAATATAAATCAGAAGCATCTTCTTTCTCTAGAATATTTGGAAAGTTTCACTTGGCAGCTTCAGGTGGAAGAGAAAGGTGAGCCTTTTCCTCATTGTGTTCTTAAATGTCCAGCCAACTGTACTTCAAACTTGAGTCCTGGCCCATTTCAGAGGATTATACATCTGTTTTGTGCAACTGCGCAGAGATTTTGTGAATGGGTGCATTTTCAGAACCAAACATAGTAACAAAAGTAAAAAATTCGCGCAGAACTTCCTGAAAAAAGAATTAACTGTTTTCCCAGTTTCCAACAACTTAATACCCTTTTATCACAACTTGAAGCAAAGTATTAATTCTTGAACTGAAATGCTCTTCCTTGTTTATTTCCTTACACAAATGCTTGCATAATTTTGTCTTGCACATAATCCTTCTCTGCAATTTTTATAGTAACTGAAAGCAATTTCCAGATTTATTTTGAAAGCCAAATGATTCCTCATAACATCTTTATGAAGTGTATTTGGAGAGGGGTTGGAATAATTATTTTTCAAACAAAGAGTAAAGGCAAAGAAGGATGAGGTGATAGATTAAATCTACATAGTGAATCACTGTACTAGTTTAGAACTTGGTTCATTTATTCAGTAAATATTCAGTAATCTCATTATTTTTCTAGTTCTTCATATACTAGAATATATTTCTTGTGTTTTCTCTTATACTCCATGTGCCTTTTACTTTTAAACAAAGAAATTTCATCATCTCACAGTTCTAGAGGCTAGAAGTCTGAGATCAAGATGTCAACAGGGTTGGTTCCTTCTGAGAGTTGTCAGGAAGACTCTGTTCCAGGTCTCTCCCCTGGCTTCTGGTGGTTTGCTGGCAATCTTTGGATTTCCTTGGCTTGTAGATGCCTCAACCTGATCTCTGCCTTGACGCTCACTTGGCGTTTATCTTGTATACATGTTTGTCTTCAAATTTCCCCTGTTTTATAAGAACACTAGTCATATTGGATTTGCGCCCACCATAATGACCTCATCTTAAGTTGATTACCTCTGTAAATACCTTATCTCCAAATAAGATCACATTCTGAGATACTGGGGTTAGGACTTCAACATCTGAGTTTTTGTGGGGGACACAATTCAAGCCAAACATCATGTAATATATAATAGCAAAAACATGTATTCATTTACTATTAATTGATTAATTTAGAAGTATTTATTGAGCACTCACTACATGCAAAACACTGTGCTCATATGCCTTTTAAAGGGATAATTTTACCTCAATATTTTTTTGATTCTTCTTAGCATACAACCCAGACTTACAGGAGGGAACATTCTACTACTCTGGTTCCAAAAGCAAAGAAAAGAGAAGAGCTAAGGAAAGTAGAAATGTTAACAGAAGTCCAAAAAAGGCACACTAGAATGATTTTTATCCTTTAGCTATAATAGAGCAAAAATGAAGGGTTTTCCAAAAGAGGACCAACATTTTCCCCTGCCTCCACTTAAGCAATGACTCTTACACAAGACTTTCTGTGTAATTTCTCTTTATGTAACTCCTGATTCAGAAAACCTTTGGCTTTAAAGACTGGGTAACTCCAGAAGATCAAGACCTTATTATAACTGAAATATCTGTTTTAAAGACAATACAATGCTCTGCTATTTGAAGTAAGAGGATAAAAGATTGCTAGAGCTAAAAAGGACTCCAGAGAGCATCTGCTTCAAGGGGCGAGGAGGTTTCATCCTATGTTGTTTTAATGTAGGTTTTATTATCACTTAGATATGGTAAGGCCAACAGATCAAGAGATGACTGCCATTGAAAAGACAGTTTATAATATTAGCAGATCCCAAAAGAAGGGGGCACTCGATGCCATGGGGGCCCACAGGGGGAAGCACCAAGGTCAGGCAGGGGGCAGAGGGAGGTGAGAACTGTGGGCAAGAACTGTGGGAAGGAACAGGCAAGGCAGAGTAAGTAGGTTTAGGATTGGCTAATTCGGATACTTTCAGCAGATTCTGGAACATGGGCACTATTCCTTGTTGTCTAGTACCTGACCGTGGGGTGATTAGGGCAGGTGGATAGTGGCTCAGAGTGAGAGCCTGATAAAGAAGGTGGTTGTGTTATGGGCTCTGGATTGGTTGGTTTGCATCTGAAAAGTGTGCTCCTAGGCCAGTTGTTTCCTTTTTCTAGGAATTGGCTAACTTTGGGAGGCAGAGTACATCCAGGGTCAAGAAGGCCCCAGATATCAAAGCATCAAAACACAGAAAACAAAAGACATAGTTAACACAAATGTGTCATTTCTAGTTGATTGGTAGAGACTTCCTAGATGGGATGTTGATAGTGATCCTGAAATCATATATTGGCTCAGTAAAAAAGAGTGATGTTTGATTCTCGGTGTCTGCCATGGACACTGGGGTGAGATGTAACCGTGTATTTGTCATCACCCATTTAATCCAACTCTTCCTATAAAGATGATGAAGATATGGTCCAGAGAGGTAGATTAACTAGCCCAAAATCACACTGCTACTTAGTCATGGGCCTGGAAATACAGCCCAGATCTTTTGACTCCCAAATTAGTGTTCTCTACTAAGCATGCTGGCTACAAACTACCCACAAAGCAGAGGTACTAGGTATAGACAGCAGCGTGATTTCAGCCCAGTCCCCCACAACATCACCTGTACTTTTTGGAGGAAGAGATCTTTTGTGCTGGGGCCTATCATTGTTTAATTATTCCTGTGCAGTCTGCTGCACGTTCTTCTATAGGCTGTGACATCCTTGTGGGTCTGTTCTTTTTCGTGACCACCATGCATGCCCTTCTTTGTTGAAGAAGCTCCAAGCCTGGTCCAGAGCCCTCTCCAACCCATCCAGAGCAGTTGCTGTTCTCCCAGGGAACCTGGCCAGCATGAGCCGAGTGATGGAGGTCCTCCCTCCTGTCCTAATTAGTTACCAATTCTCTGATTGGACTTTTCTTTGATGTTCAGCTCTTGACAGCAGTTTCTCTTCTTGAGCTGCCCTGTCCTGCAGCATTAATATTAGTCTCCTCCACAGCCAAAGTGATCCTGAGATAAATATTTTGTGACTTTTTGAGGGACAATATTTCTCAGTCCTCTAGAACAACACCCAATGTCCTGAGCTGTAGGAAGGGCAGAATTATGAACATTCAACACTATTTGTTCATTTATTGTCTATCAGGCAAGCATACAGTAGTGAGCATGTACTGCATGTAAGGCCCTTTTCTAAATATTCTGGGAGTTGTAAAAATGGTTAAGAAATGGTCCTTGCTATTAAAATAATAATCTAAAGGGAGAGATCAAATAAATAGTGACAGAACTAGGATTATATTGCATAAAATGTCTAGCTGGTCACCTAATCCATTTTCTTTTCTTCCTGGATACAGTGTTAGATTAAATTTCTCAGCCTCCCATGCAGTTAGAGGTGGCCAAATTACCGAATTCTAGTCAAGGGAGTGGTGAGCCAAAATGATATGCACTCCTTTTGGGTCCAGCTCATAAAAACTTACTTTAAAAACTTAAAAGATCCTTCATTGCTCTTTTTTCTTTTTCTTTCACCTTGATACATATGAACATAACAGCCTTGGAAGCCACATCTTAAAGATAGCAGAGCCTCAAGATGGAAGGATCCTGGGTCCCTGCATCACCACTTGGAAGAGAGCAGCACACAAATCAAGAATACACATTTGGACTTTTCCTGAGCGAGGAATAAGCTTCTATTATGTTTAAGCCTAGATAGATTTGGAGATTGTTTGTTATAGCAGATAGCATTATCTAAACTAATATAGACTAGAATCCAAGTTTCCCTACACCTAGTTCAGTTCTATTCCCTCCAAACCACAGATCCATGTGAAGTAATTTGATAATGCCCCAATTTAAACCCTAATAAATTTACAAATCACATCCTAAGTCATCTAAGAGAATTAATACATGAACAGTCAAAATTAATGGGTTTTAAGAAGGGACACCGTGGGGCCAGCCCCGTGGCTGAGTGGTTAAGCTCCACTTTGGCAGCCCAGGGTTTGTCAGTTCAGATCCTGGGCGCGGGCCTACACACTGTTCATCAAGCCATGCTGTGGCAGCATCCCACATAGAAGAAGTAGAATGATTTATGACTAGGATATATAACTGTGTACTAGGGCTTTGGGGAGGAAAAAAAACAAAGAAGGGAAACCTGCAAAGCATGTAGATCTGTGTGAAATAGTGGAGAAGGATGACTCTGTTGAGCAAACCTAGTGTCCAGTTTATAACACAGGGTTAGTGCTTGAGGCACTGATCTGCCATTTCTGGATTCCAAGTTTGGGCCAACTATTCCGAGGGTTATAAGAGGAGGTTTCCCTTGGCTGATCTGGTTGTAGCATGCTGCAAACTCACATCTCCCAAGGCTCTTTGTTTCTGCCTCTTGAACTCCCAAATAAAATTGCCAAGTACTAGTGATTCCCATGGTAGGGCACAAACTCTTTCGACACGTGACTGACCCTAACTGCCTCCTTAGTGCAATTGGTGGACACTAAAAAGGCCCACCCAAATGACAGACCGGAGGCAAAGGCACACCTGTGAAGGAGACATAGTTTTTCTTTAATATATTAAAATTTTCCTTTTAGAAACTCTCTAAACCACTCTCCTTACACTTACTTTCTGGCTCCTCAGTACATGCAGTCTTCCAGCTAGATGCCCAGGGTCCCCAAATTTAGCACTTTACCCTGGCCCCCCCTTAGGGTGTCACTACCCGCTTCACTTTTCATTCTTATATTCAAAAAACCTACCCAAATTATGAACTAAAAAAGCTAAAGTCACCGTGGGATGTCTAGTGGTTACAAATGTTACGCTGCCTGGAAGGAACTCTAGTCCATTAGGTTACAGCTGTCTAAAATTAGCTGGACAACATCTTGGGTCCAAAAGGAGGAGGTATAATTAAGAGAACTGTCAATGGACTAGGAATAGGAGATTACAGAACTCTAGGTAACAATGCCCCTGGCCACCTGGGGTAGGTTGCAGGGAGAAGGGCTGGGATAGCTTCCGCAGGGGAAGAAAATTTTGCAAAGGAGAAGTGAGAAGGTGTTCTGCTTAAGAACAGTCCTGACTTTAAGACATCTTTTCCCTGAGAAAACATGCATAGGCAAAAATAGTAAACCACACACACTCAAGAGAATTGAACAGATAATATACTTTGTACAAGTTGCAAAATGCCGAAGTTGGTTCTTATGCTATAATATTCAGCATCAATAGTTAAGAACGCCCCGGGTAAGTTATTTGTCTGACGGAAGAAACAGCATCCTGTTTTTTATAAATGGTTTGAGGGGGTGGAAATAATGGCTTTGGTCATTTTGTCTTATTTTTATAGGATACTTGATTCTGTTTAAGACTAGCTTGTGAATTTGGGCTTGTTCTGATTTATAAGTGACCTTTGGAGGAGTCTGAAGTTGTTCCTGGAATTTATACCACAGGGATTCCCTTTCTGTCCTCCTTAGTTAACTGCTAAACACATCACACATAAATGCGATGGGAAGGCAGACAAACATTTCAGTTACTTTCAAAAGGAAGCTTATGTTGGGAAATATTTGAGCTACATCCATCTTGTGGGTTTCTTTTGTCTAATTCAAGCATTCTTTCATAATTTGTCCTTCCTGATAAATCATTACTCAAAAGCATTTAAGCTTATTGTTCCCTCTTCAGAGTACTGGTGGTAACCCAACACTCATTCCAATGTTGCCTCTGACTTCAAGATTTGGTAACCCCACCACATGATTTAACAAAGTGCTTCATGTGAAAGGTCACCCCTAAGATCCCAGTTCCCGAGAGGAGGACATTCCCTACCCTGCTGACATGTTGGTTTCTAAGATCTAGTGTGGCATTTCTGTGTTCTTTCTTTTCCTGAAACATTTCAGAGATAAGAAATGAAGAGAAGAAGCTGCTTCTAGAAGCTGTGGATGTTTGTCCCCTTGGTGACCTGAATGACAAATGTGGGTAGGACAGGAAATGGGAAAGTGATCTGCCTGCCAGAATATCAGCAGATGTCCTTCTGGATGCATCATCTGTATTGCACTAAAAACACATGGAAGTTGTTTTTCACAGAGGCAGAGCTCTGCCCCAAAGTTGGCACCAGGTCAGTTCCATACTGGGTAACTATTGGGGAATTTTTTTACTTCAATATTACTGTCATTATGCCATTTCCTTGCTCAAAAATATCCCGTGGCGTGGTAGTGCTATTGTCTGGATGTTTGTGCCCTCCCCTGCCCCCCCCCCCCCCCCCCCCCACAATTCATATGTTGAATCCTAACCTGAAAGGTGATGGTATTATGAGGTGAGGCCTTTATGAGGTGATTAGGTCTTAAGGAACGACCCCTCATGAATAGGATTAGTTCCCTTATAAAAGAGGCCTGAGAAAGCTCTCTTGCCCATTCCCAGCATGGGAGAACACAGCAAGAAGGCACTAGCTGTCAACAAGGAAGTGAGCCCTCACCAGAACTCAGTGATGCTGGCACCATAATTTTGGACCTCCCAGCCTTCAGAACGGTGAGAAATAAATTTCTGTTATTTATAAGCCACCCAATCTATGGCATTTTGTCATAGCAGCGTGAACAGACTAAGACAAGTAGGCAGAATAATGGTCCCTCCAAGATGTTCATGTTCTAATCTCCAGGACCTGCAAATATGTTACCTTACATGGCAAAAGGGCCTTTGTAGAATGTGATTAGGGTCAAGGACCTTGAGATGAGGCAATTAGTATGGATTATCCAGGTGGACCCAATATAATCACATGCATCCTTAAAAGTAGAGAAGTTTTGCCAGTTGTGGTTGGGGTGGGTGGTGGTAGGGGTGGGAGGATGTGATAATAGAAGGTCTAGAGAGATGAAGGGAAAGAAGGAGAGATTTGAAGCATTCTCACTGCTTGACTCACAGTCGTCCACACCTACCCTGACTATTCCTGCCACCACACCTTTTCTCACACTGTTCTTCCTCTGCTTCTCCCACCTCAATTTTAGAAATCCATGGTCTGCATCCCACTCTGCAATGGAGCCAAATCCAACCCATAATGGTTCTTTTACTTTTGCACTCCTGCACCACTCATCGCGTTACTACCTTGTACACTTATCAATCTAGGGATTTCTTTACATCCTTAAAAAATTATTAAGGACTCCAAAGATCTTTCATTTATGTGAGTTATATCTATAACATTTACTATATTGGGAATTAAAACAAAATTTTAAAACAATTATTTATTAATTTATTTAAAAATAAATTATACAATTATTATTATACTATAATAACTGCATTTCACGTTAACATAAATAACATTTTAATAAAGATAGCTGTATTTTCCAAAACAAGAAAATGTAATGAGAAGTGTAGCCTGTCTCACAGTTTTGCAGATCTCTTTGCTGTCTGGCTTAATAGGAGACAGCTGGATTCTCCATCGATCACTCTATATTGTTTTGGTTAAAATATCTGAAGAAAATATGGCCTCAAACTGATTACAGTTGTAAAAGGGAAGTTATTTTAAAAGGATTTCCAGATAATTCTAGATATTCTTCTTTGATATTATACCAAAACTCAATAAGTGGTAGTTTCTTAAAGGTTAATTGCAACGTATAATGCCAAACTATATCAGTGACTCAGTTAATACTCTGTTACATTAAAATCCATTGATTTCCCTTGCACTTTGAATGGAATTTTGCCCCATGCATGATTTTGTAGCATGCATGATTGGTGGTGATTTGGAAAATATTGATTTATTCAGTTATGCACATGTTACAAGTATTATGTGATATCAAAAAATCACATTTGCTAAAACCACCAATCTCATCAGAAAAGTATCTATGTGTTGAGAAACTGTCAAATTCGTAGTGGTAGATACAAGATTTCGAAAGTTCTAATTTTCTCTTGAAAGCTTGAATTTTGTGGTCAACAGATAGTGTCAGTTATTTTCCTCTATATGACAGGCTCACTTCATTCATTTTTGAAAAAAAATGCTGGCAAATATCCAAGTCTGAAACCCCAAACTGACCCAGTTTGTCAGTCCTTATTTCATGAAAAACATGGTAAGTCCAGCTTACAATTCAAACTGCAATGAGAGAAGGCATTGACATCCAACATCTTTGCCCTTGGACTTCCAGCAAGACACAGGTTTCCCTATAAGTGAGCATCAAAGTTCCAAAAGGTCTGTCCAGTGTTCCTTTGATCAGAGCAATCAAATCCACAGCCATGTGCCAGCACAAGAGAAGTGGGCAATGTTGCCATAGAGATCCTGCTTGGCACAACCAGGTAGCAGGGAGGCAAAGCTGAAGGAAAAGTCACGCTGCCCTTCCAGTTTTTTCTACAGCCTCTCTTCCTGAGTGATGGAGATTAGGAGGTAACAGAGAGCCTAGGAGGAAGGGGAAGATTTCCCACCAGCCACTTCAACCTCTTGATGGCTAAAATTGAGGTGAGATGGGCCTCAGCAGCAAAGGGAAGATAAGATCTGGAGAGGAGTTTTAGAAGAATAAACTGAACTGAAGCTGTGAGCTTTCCAAGTTCATTTCCCATCTCTTCCCATTCTATTCATTCAGAATACCTGGGAGCCAGCCCTGGTGGTCTAGTGGTTAAGATTCGGTGCTCTCACCACCGCAGCCTGGATTCATTCATTTCCGGTCGTGGAACCACACCACCCATCTGTCAGTTGTCATACTCTGATGCCAGCTCACATAGAGAACTAAAACTAACAACCAGATACACAACTATGCACTGAAGCTTTAAAAAACAAGAATACCTGGCCCCAAGCAGAGATATATAATCATCAGAAAAGAACCAACATAAAACACAGACCAGAGAGAAAGAAGAGAGGAGTGGGGCAAGGGGGCTCAAGGGGAGTCTGGGGGAGAGGGGCCTAGGGAGAGGAAGAGAAGGCAAAAAAGAGGAAGATAACTAACTATAGAAAAAAATAAATAATTCAAGTAGTTATAATTTCAAAGAAATTTTAAAACTTAAAAATGCTCAATGAGAGATAATAAGAAGAGATTAAAAAACAATGGAAGATAATAAGCAAATTGATGAAGCAAGTTGGAAGAGAAAAGAAAAACATTACATAGAGGAAAATCATAGTGAAATAATAAAAATAGAATACAGACAATATAAAATGAAACAAAATATAAGACAGTATATAGAAAAATATACAAAGAAAATGAAAAAATGAAGCTATCTATAATTTATAGAGAAGACAATATACGTGTAAAATATACAGAATACTTCATGTTCATAAAGAACATGGAAAAAAAGAAGCAACAAAAATATTCAAAAATATACTAGAAGGAACTTTCTTGACATAAAGATTTGAATCTGTAGACAAAAAAAACAAACCATGCGTAGTGCCAAGAAAAATTAGTACACAACGTAGAGAAGTTACTGAACTTTAAGGATAAAGAAATACGTTTGTTTGTTGTTTTTATCTTCTGTTTATGAGTGAGATCATACAGTATTTGACTTTCTTCCTCTGACTTATTTCACTTAGCAGAATACTCTCAAGGTCCGTCTATGTTGTCACTAATGGCAAGGTTTCATCTCTTTTTATAACTGAGTAGTATTCCATCGTGTATGTATAGTACATCTTCTTTGTCAATTTGTCCCTTGAAACACATAGAGACAGAGATTGGATTGGTGGTCACCAGAGTGGAAGCGGGGAGGGAGGACAAAGAAAGGGGCGTCAGGGCACATGTGTATGGTGATGCATGGTAGTTAGTCTTTGAGGGGTGAACATGATGTAGTCTACACGGAAATTGAGAATTAATGATGTACACCTGAAATTTAAAAAAAAGAGATGTTAATGAGTAAACCAAGAACCCTAAAAAACGAAAAGATAAAAAAATAAATAAATAAATAAGGAGAAAGAAATAATATAGGCATCCAAGCAGAAAAATAGAAGTGTCACGTTAAAGGGGGAAATTGAGTTCTCCTTAAACTTGTCCATGGCAACTCCTGATGCCGGAAAATAGTGGAACAGTCACTAAAAAATCAAAGGGAAGTATGAGCAAAGAATTTCATGCCCAGATAAGTTGCTTTTCAAATATTAAGGCAACAGGCATTCTCAAGCATGCAAAAACCCACTGACTACAGCACGCGTAATTTGTTCTTGAAAAAATGAAAAAACTTGAAAATGAAACCAGGCCAACTAACATATGAATCAAAATTGAAAATTTGGAAATAAAGAAACTGTGGTTAAAAAAAGCAAGTGTGGTACATAGTAAACAGATTTAAATTTAGATTAAGACTAAACAATTATGAAAATATGGTTACAGAAAAAATACAACTGTTAAAAATCTTTAAATTGTAAAAATAATTTAACAAAAATCAGAAACTAGAGAGGAGGCAGGTTGGAATAAAACTAAAGTGTGTTAATTTTCTTATCTCTCATAGCAAGGGATCAATAGATGAAGTCTGCATCTGTTTGTTATATTTCCTTCACAGAAGGACAGAGCATCTGATTGCTTTCTGTGGACACCATCAACAAATCTATTGACAAACAATGTCTTTGGAGGCAGGAGAAAAACAAGTCACCACCACATCTCCATCTCCAAAGTTAAGAACTAAAAAGACATCTTGAAGAATAAAGTCAGAGTTGGGCTTCATCACAGGAGAGGCAAATCCATGGTTAATAGGATTTTAATATTTTCTTCATCTAAGAAAATATGGGTGTAGATTAAGAAAATGTTTCATATTCTCCTTGTGATTACTGGGTTATACAAGAGCTGTCAGCAAGACAGTTGAAAATTTTTTCTTCCTGATTTTGTTTATGATTTTACGAAGACTAACCATATTGACTAGACTAACTTGCCCATTGGTGGTCATTTTTTCCTATTTAGCAGTGTTATAAGTGGATACATGAGAGTGATTCATATGACCACACTTATATGACAGCAAAAGCAGAAAAATAGTACGAATCCTTGTGGTATAACTTGGCTAGGGAAATGTATAAATATAAAATTACAATGGAAGATGAAATTTCCAGTGACTAAACAATTTTGCATAACATGTACAAAGCCAAGAATGCCATACCCTGCTATATAGAAACTCAGAGGAAGCACAAACAGAGGTTGGATTGCGCATTTGGTTAGATTTCATTTCAGAAATCTCCCAGAGCTGAAAGAACATGGACACTGGCGTCAACAAGCTGGATTCTAAAACCCGGTGCTGCCTCTTTTCTATGGAGTATCTTTGGACAAGTTGGGCACTTAAAATCTACTAAAGCGATAGTTTCCTCATTTATAAAATAATAACAGTAACAACCACATCACCTACCATAGGGATGTTGTGAAAACTGGTGCAATATATATGTGGTGAACTTAGTAAGTGTGTAGTAGGATAAGTTCTCAATAAACGGCAGCTGGATATGGCCAATTAAGAAAAAAGCAACAAGAGGGGCTGCTTAGTGGCCAAGTGGTTAAGTTCGCACACTCTGCGTGGATGGCCCGGAGTTCGCCAGTTCGGATCCCAGGCACAGACCCATGCATCACCTATCAAGCCATGCTGTGGCAGGCATCCCACATATAAAATAGAAGAAGATGGGCACAGATGTTAGTGCAGGGCTAATCTTCCTCAAAAAAAAAAAGCAACATGAAATGCTTAGATCTAGAAAGCAGTTCTGGAAATCTTTTTAACTAGTTGGAGAAGACAGTCATCTTCCTTTCACTTGTTATTGCAGAAATTGTCAACCAGACAGGAGTCCTGAGTTCTAAGCCAAGATCCTCTGTGAACATTCTGTGTGGCCTTGGACAGACCATTTCTCTTCTTCTAGCCTTAGTTTCTTTGCCTGTATGATAAGGGGATCACTACCTACCAATATGTTGTTAGGGCCTAAAAAATATAGAAGGCGTAAGAACTCTGAAAAAGATGGTGTTCTATACCAAAGTGAGGAGACAGCCAGTGATGTCAACAATTATGCTTTAATTTCCACACTTTCTCTTTATTTCACTTTGCTATTCTTCCTCTTAAACTAAGGAGCTAAGAAGCTGTGTGCTCTTGGAGGGGGACACTTTCTTTCTTTTATTTATGTTTTTTATTTGGATTGCTAAAATAATTTTTTAATTGATGTCATAATAGTTTATAATATTGTGAAATTTCAGTTGTACATTATTATTTGTCAGGACCTTATAAGCTCCTTTTTTTCTTTTTTGAGGAAGATTAGCCCTGAGCTAACTACTGCCAGTCCTCCTCTTTTTTGCTGAGGAAGCCTGGCCCTGAGCTAACATCCGTGCCCATCTTCCTCTACTTTATATGTGGGATGCCTACCACAGCATGGCGTGCCAAGCAGTGCCATGTCTGCACCCGGGATTCAAACCGGGCAACCTCGGGCCGCCGAGAAGTGGAATGTGCAAACTTAACCGCTGCGCCACCGGGCCAGCCCCTTGTCAGTCACCTTATATATGTGCCCCTCTACCCTTTATGCCCACCTCCCAGCCCCCTTCCCCTCCGGTAACCACTTATCTCTTCTCTTTGTCCACGTATTTGTTTATCTTCCACATGTGAGTGAAATCACAGGTGTTTGTCCTTCTCTGTCTGGCTTATCTCACTTAGCATAATAGGAGGGGGGCATTTTTATGTCTCTGTGCCCCCCTAGGGATCCCTCTGAATGGAATATCCTTCCCCCTCATTGCACAAAAGTCTCTATTCCTCAAGGCTCAGCTTAAATGTCACTGCTCTTTGAAGCCTTCCTTATCTGTCCCCTTATCTGTGTTCTCATAGTATACTGTCTCTTTGGCAGCTCTTATCACGTTGTCTGGTGGTTATTTCTTTATAGGTCTGTCTCTCTCACTAGCATATAGCAACTAGCTCCTTGTAGTGGAGACATTTCCTATCACCATCATCTGGCAGAGTGAGTGGCTTAGATGAGGAGCTCAATAAACATTTAGGGGGAGATGGAAGCTACAGGGGAGAGGAAATGACTAGCTACTGAGTAGCTAATAAGTGTCAGATATGTACCAAACCCTTCAAACACATTATCTCATATAATTGTTCTATCACTGACATGCTTTCATGTATTCATTCATTTAATAGATATTTATTGAGCCTTATACTATGTGCCAGGCACTGTTCTAAATGTTGGGAACACAGCCACTCTTATATGCTTAATTCCAAGGCGAGGGAGACAGACAACAAACAAATTCGCAAAAGAATATATATAAAATGTCAAGTTGCAATATATTCTACAAAGAAAAATAATACTGGATAAGAAAATAAAGAGTTATGGAAGTTGGGATAATGTTCTGTTTTAGATTAAGGACCAAGGAAGCACTCTGTGGTAAGGTAACATTCAAACAAAGAACTGAATGAAGTAAGCTGAGGAATTATAGATATTGGAAAGAGACTCTTCCTGAAAAAGGGCTAGGCAGTGCAAAGGCCCTGAGGCAGGAGCACATGTGACATGTTTGAGGGCCAACATGGAGGCTAGTATGTCTGGAGAAGAGTGATCAAGGAGCTGAATGATCTATGATATTAGAGAGGTAATGGAAGAGAACACATCATGTAAACTCTTGTGGGGAGGGCATGGGAAGATCTTGTGATTTTATTCTCAGTGAGAGAGGATGGCATGGGAGAATTTTGACTAGAGAAGTCATCTCTTTGGATGCTGTGGGAAATGTAGACTATGGTGGAGCAAGGTGGATGGAGGGGACTGCTTACTCCTTTCCTGCAACAGTGGAGGAGAAAGATCATGGAAGATGAGGCCAGGATGACAGCAGTGGAGACCAGGTACTGGATATAGTTTAAGGTACAGCCAATAGATTTGCTGATGAATTGGAGGTGTGGAGTGAGATTAAGAGGCTTTAGGCCTGAGAAACTGCAAAAGTGAAGACACTACATACTAAGGTTGGGAAGGTTGTGGAAAGAATAAGTTTGGGGAAGAAAATGAGGAGTTTGGTTTGGACATGTTAAGTCTGGGATGTCTATTATATATCCAAATGGAGTTGTTGAGTAGGCAATTTGATTTAAGCGTTTAGAATTCAGCAGTAAGGTTATGACTGGAAATACAGTCTTTTGAGAGTCATCGGCATAAAAAATGGTGTGTAAAGTCAAAGGATTGGGTTAGGTTACCTAGAAAATCAGGGTAAACAGGTGAGAAAAGAGGTCTGAAGACTGAGTCCTGGGCACTCCAATGATTAGAAGTTGGCAAGGTAAAAAAATTAAGCAAAAGAGGCTGGGAAAGAATGGCCACAGAGGGAAGAAAGGAGTGAAGAGGGAGTCGTGTCCCAGAAGCTAAGCACAGGACGTGGTTCAAGAAGGGAAATGATCCCAAGGGTCACTTGCTCCTCGTAGGTCAAATGAGGCCTCAGAATTGATTTGGTAGGTTTCTTATTACCATTGGATTTGGTCATTTTAGTAGGCAGCTTTATCCCTCTTTGACATGTAATCAAACTGGGGTTCAAAAAGATTAAGCAACTTGTCCAAATTCAGACAGCTTGAAAGTGGGAGTTGTGACTGAAGCACAAGTCTGCTGTCCCCAAAGCCAGTACTCTTTTTCCTCCTTTGGTCACAGTTGTACAGGTGGCCCTACACCAGTTACCTAGCCAAGGGGGCAATTAGGGACTGAAATCTAGCTTGTGCGCTGCTCACTGAACCAGGTGCCTTGGAGCAGGGAGGAGTCTGACTTGGGGGAGGGATCTCTCTTCCCACAAAGACCGGAGAGACTTGGGCATTGGGAGGTAGAGTGATAAGAAATTGGACAAGTCAAAAGAAAAGATAAAAATTAACTTAATAAAGTAAATTTGACCGTTGGCTGTGTATCAAGATCACCTGTGGATATCCTAACACATATGGATCCCTAGGCACCACTCCAGACCTAGTAAATCAGAATCTCCAAGAATGGCCACCTGTGTACCCTAGCTCTTGTGGGTAGGTTGTACATCCCAACATCAAAAGACCTTAAAATCTTACCACACTTACATAGTATCCAGAAGGCTGTGGCTCTTTGAATTTGAGTGGGACACTCCAACACATGCAACAACACAGAGCAGAGGAGAGTCCAGAATGGATTTTCTCTCTCTATTCTGGACATCCTTACTTCTGTCCCCTCCAATGTATTTGGGGTCTTAATACTGGTGACCCCCATATGCTACTCCCCTTGTGACCAGCATAGAAACCTCTTTTCTTTGGGCCTTCTTTTCTTTTTTCCCTCTTCCAAGGCCTTTTGGATTATATGCTTTGCCAATTCTCCCTTTGCCTTCCATCAAATTCAATCATTTATCTTGTCTAGCTGAGCTGGGAGGGCTCTGGCTTCTGTGAGAGGAGGGGAGACAGAAAATAAGCTTGGAAGAAGCATTCATTCTCTAGTCTAACTTCAGGGTGATTATTTAAAAGGCTGTGAGACCTTTCACATTGTGGGGATTAACCTCCAACAAGAATGGCTCCCATATATCATTACTCGAAAAGAGTTTTTGTCCCCTTTTGTCCTCCTAGCTTCGGAATGTGCCAAGCCTCAGAAAAGTTGTGGAGTGGTGGGGGCTGGAGGAGGATGCAAAGAGAAACAAACCTCAACTATCATTTTTCAAAAGCTCCAAAAGTGAACATGTTGGGGAGTTAGATTTGATCATCACTGACGTTATCTGGCTCCCTACCCCACTCCCATCTCCTTGTGGACAAGGAACTTGGAGCCCATGAGAATTAAGTGACTTAGACAAGGTCATGTAGCAAGTTTAGTGGCAAATCAAGGGTTAAAAATCAGGAGACCCGATTCTCAGTCTGGCACAGGAGAGAGATGAATCTAGACTAGTGGGATTGTAGTTCTAGGGTGCCATGTCATCACCTAGGACACCGAAAGCAATCCTGATACCTGGCCCCACCACAGATTCTGATACAGTAGCATGGGATAGAGCCTAGAAATCACAAGACATTTCTGATGCTCAGCCAGGTGTGGGGGACTAAGACATAAGGCAATCAGCGTGGTCTATCTGGGGAGCTTATAAGTCTCCAGCTGGCTTTTTTTTTTTTTTTTCAAAGTTTGGCCCTGAGCTATCATCTGTTGCCAATCTTTTTTCTTCTCCCCAAAGCCTCCCTGTACATAGTTGTATATTCTAGTTGTAGGTCCTTCTAGTTCTGCTATGTGGGATGCCACCTCAGAAATGGCTTGATGAGCAGTACCATGTCTGCGCCCAGGATCCAAACTGACAAAACCCTGGGTTGCTGAAGGAGAGCGTGCAAACTTAACCACTCAGCCATGGGGCCAGCCCTAGCTGGCTTTTCCTAGAAAACAACCCACCATAAGCTGAAAGTGAAATGAATGCCAATAGAGATTTAAAAATGCAAAGGGACAACGAGCAGAGTATAGGTGAGGAAAGAGAAAACTAGATTGCGCCCAACCTTCTCTAGCTCAGTCTCATCTTGAAGCTTAGCTGAAGATTTTTGGATTCTACTGCTATCTCTGTCTGGGAAACATCAAGTGGAACAGCAAGGCAGAAAGGAGATTACTCCAGAGGACAGTGGAAGGACATGGAACCTTTGGCTTCTTGAGTCTCTGGCTTGTGTCTTGCTCAGGCTGGCAGGCACCACAAGTCATTAGTATGAGTTGACTTTCCTGTGGTCATGGTGAGCTCAGCCCTGGACTCTCTCCAGTTCCTGGGAGACCATCTCAACTAGCGCTAAGAGCCTTGGAAGGCTCAGCTGAAAGCGCAAATCAAGAGAGAACAGTACTGGACTTCCTGCTCCTGATTTGGAGGAGAAGTATCCCTGGAAGGAATGAAGATTGAAGACCCCTCAACACTGGGTCTCTGGTCTGCCTATCACTTTCCATAGATTATGCAGCTGCTCTTTCCATTGTGTTGCAAAAAGCAAGAGGGGATTCAATGTGGCCAGTGATATAAATACACTCTCTTCTCAAGATCCCAAGGAACACTCCATTTTCTTTTCATTTAAATTAATTATTGGGTCCCCTAACTCCTTACATAGTGGCCAAATAAAGGTTGTTTGCGTGACCTTTTTGTGTAAGGGTAACTGAGGCTTGAAACCCGCACAAACAGTGGGACCCTGAGTCACGGCTTTGGAGTGCAGTCAGGGGCAGCTAGCAAGCAAAGCAAGAAAAATAAGCCCATCCTTTAGGATGCCACCCCAGTGGTGGCACCATCCCAGCTGGCTATGCCACAACCACTGGCCAAAGTGCCATTAGGCAGCCTTAACAGATGGAATTCTCTCTCAGTGTTGTCTGGAGCTAATTAGGAGCAACAGCACAGCTGTCCCTGTATTGTCCATGTTGCTATAGTGAGCTAGTCTGGCTTTCCTGAATGTGATTGATTGGGGCCCACCTCGTCCACTTGGAAGGTGAGGGTCAGTTCTACAGATAAAGTAAATATTCTCTGCATGGTATGAATAAGTCTTAAAGAAGGCTGCCCTGCCAGAGACTACCTCACTGCTCCCACTGTCCTCCCTAAACTTTGTATCCTCTTTCAAAATGCAGTTACTCCTGCAAGATTTAGCACATTAAGCTTATTGAGGATTCAGTTGCAATTTAGTATAATTTCATTGGTTTATGCACAGCGTATAAGATAGGGCTGAGAATACTGAGTGTGTGTATATGTATGAGGTGCTGGGGAAGGCATAGGAAGACCTTTTATGGCTATGATGCCAGTCTTGGAAGTCTGGAAAACAGAGACAGCACAGGGGACCTGGTAGTGGGTGTTGAGGAGGCATTAGGGGAGAAAGCTAAGGAAAGGGGAGAGAGTGTGCCTTTCATCAGCATTCTCTAAATGTTCTTACAACTACCTCAGAATCACTTGGCAAACTTTTAAAAAAATGCAAATGCTAGGACTCCATGCAAAGATACTGTGGCACAGTGAGTCTGGGGTGGGATCAACCGAGTTTAAGAACCATCACCTGTAGAGGCCCTTCATCTTCCTCACAGTTTTTGTCGAGGTCTGAATGCCTTTTCCTTACAAACGCTTTTCACTTGGAAGGCTAGCCTCGTCTCCCTCATTGATCTTCTAAGCTAAAAATGGAAAGGAGCAGGAAAAGCAGATTCAAATGAGAAAGATCTTCCAAATGTGAGGTAAATGAGGCAATCCCTACCCTGGACCTGTATGTAAATGGAGAGCAAGTTTTCTTGAAGTGGCTCAGTTTCCAGTGGCTGAGACTGACTCTTCTTGATTCCTTCAGTCCTTTAAGCCTTGGAATTCTGTCAGCCTCTGAAAATTCACAAACAAATATTCAAGGAAATACGAAATTTCAATCTGGTACCTTCCAGTGAGAGATGCTTGTGAAAGCCAATGAATGATGGGGGCTCTTTGTGCCTTGTTAGTGCAGGTATCCTGGGGAGTGGGCCAGATCAGCCCAAGAACCCCAGCTCCAGAGTGTCCTGAGACAACATAGCCATGTTGAACACCTGTGAGTGATAGGAATGGAGAGGGGTCAATGGGGAAGATCGGTAATGGACACCTCTTGTTATTCCCCAAATACTTTGATGGTACTTAATGTTTTTACTGAGTTGAATCTGCTCAGTGTCTGAAGGGATTCAGATCTGAAACCATTTCAGCATGTAATTTGTATCAGACTGTAATTGGTCCAATATTTGAACCAATTTGGATTTTCACTTAATGAGTTCCTTATCCAGATCCAAATGACTCTGGAATCGTGTCCAAACTTGAATTGATTCAAACTGTAACTATTTCTGAATGATGACAGGTTCGGTGGTGGTTTTATGGAGCCCTGTGGAGCTATGTGGGAAGGCTGGGACAGGAACAGCAGTGGGATCCTTACGCATCCAGCTCTTAGTGGTTGAAGGGTTCTGTAGCCAGATAATCCAGTGCCCCCAAGCCAGAGAGCACAAAGCTATCACTGGTCCCCCGGGTGGAGGCTGCCCCTGGCTTGTGACTCATAGTAAAATATCCTGACTACTCCAAGGCCAGTTTGTCTCCAGAGCTCCCCTTACATTTTTCCTTTGTAGAAGGGAAAGCAAGTCCAGGCCTGGGGTTGTGTTTGCATGAGAGAGAATCATGAGAAATCTAGGTTCTGAGTACAGAAGGGCTCAGAACAAGTAGGTGTCACAGGCTGGTGATAATCAATGCTGCTCAAAGAATTCAACCAACAACTTTGACCCTATGTAAAATAGATTGTTTTCTATAGAAATAATCAACTCTCAATGACAATAGAAACAACTTTGGAGGAGATACATGATTATTTGGAATCCTGAGACTACAGGCAACTTGGACACACACCAGATACTTAGATAAAACTTGTGTCTAAAGATTAGCTTCCATATCAAAAGATAAAGCCTCCATTCTCATGACTAGGATGTGAGCCACTTAACAGCTCAATAAGACATTAAAAATGTAGAAAGAATAGTTGCCATCTTTAGTTTATAAATAATATCAAAGTGATTTGAGTGAACTCCTTAGGCAAAGAGAACCAAAAGGATATTATGCATTGCTTTATACTTCTATGCCCTTGCCAGAATAGCTGACAAAAGAGAATATTTGGTAGGAGTCTAATTAAAACCATAGGATCATAATCAAATAATCTTGTCTTTAATCAAAACTGTGGCCCTGGTAAAGTTCAAAGGTAAATCAGCAATGATATCTCAAAGTGCTTAGCCAACACATAACAATATTTGGTTCTTCTTGTTCAGCTCATTTCCAATAAAATACAAGACAGACATGTGCAGATTTAATAATCTGTGTAGGAAAAGTTTCCTTGGATAAGCATCTTATTTTGCTTAAACTTCTATAGACATTTTTTTGGCACTATTTGAAAATTTCTAGGAGTACTGGTCAAATTAAATTACAAACTCATAATATTTTCCTTTAGTTAATAAACTATCGGAGCCAAGGAAGAAGCTATCCATCATGCTTTGTTTATGTTCTTTAGATGATAGTCCTCAAATCTGGTACATTTTATTACTGGTCTCTAAATATGTTGTGGACATCTTCACAAATATTGAAGGCCAATTACTGGCATCTTTGCTTCATTCCCTTAAAAAATGTTAGTCCGAATCTCAGATCTCAGGGAGGTCCTACCTAGCATTTAGGTCTGACTTTATAAGGCATAAAGTCAAAAGAGAAGAGACACTAATTCTGATATCTCTTCATCATGTTCTAATTCATTCTGAGGATCTGTGAGAAGGACTTTGCTGGGAGAGTTTCCATCTTCCATCTTGCAATTGCCAGCATCCAAACTAAACAGGTTTCAACACTTGTGGTGGCACCTAGGGCTTTTAAATTCCTCTTTATCACTAGAGTGCTGAGAGACACTTGACATTTACTTAATTTACTCAACAAATAAGAACCATAGTGGATAAAATGCATTGATTTTTCTATTATTTATTTATTTATCTGTTTGTTTGTTTGTTTGTTTGAGGAAGATTAGCCCTGAGCTAACATCTGCCACCAATCCTCCTCTTTTTGCTGAGGAAGACTGGCCCTGAGCTAACATCCGTGCCCATCTTCCTCTACTTTATATGTGGGACGCCTACCACAACATGGCTTGCCAAGCAGTGCCATGTCCGCACCTGGGTCTGAACTGACCAATCCTGGGCTGCTGAAGCAGAATGTGTGCACTTAACCCGCTGCGCCACCAGGCTGGCCCCGCATTGATTTTTCAAAAGTCACTTTTCCGCCCACCACCCACAGCCATAAGTTTATTTATTTGGAGGAATACTAAAATGAATTCCTACCAATAGTATGAACAGTAGCAAATCTAAAGTTGTACGTGTGTGGGAAATTTGGAGAAAACATACAGACAGGATGCTTGTCTCATCTGTTCCTTTGTATCCTGCTGAATTTATCTTGTAAAGAATGAGATTGGTCCCAGTTCTCCATGCCTCAGTATCAGTATCTGGAAAATATGACTTATTTATCCCCTAAGGTTACTGATTATATAGCATTAAAAAACATAGAAAGGAGGAAATTGTTCATTTATGAAGAGCATGGAGAATCTTCACTACAAACCAATCCTGCTTTACAGTTCATTTATTTAGCAAAGTTTGGACTATATACAAATTTAAGATATAAAAGATAGTTATTTCTTCCATAGATTTCTGTCTAGGTCTCTGGCTGGAATAAAAATGAATCATTAGAGAAACAGAGCTGGTGTCTCAGCATCTTCTTTTAAAGTATTATAATAAGTTGGTATCTACAAGGAATTTCCAAAATGATCAAGAATACACATTTAATTGAAGTGAATCCAAGTGATGACTTAAAAAAAAAAATAACAGGAATAGTTTCCTCAGCAAGGAAGTAGCAGTGTTTTTAAATATTAGATACTAATGAATGTTTGAGTCAAATCTAATAGAAGCATTTCCTTCTAGTTATCAATCCTTTCTCCCAAAATTTGGAGTGGCATTCAAAACTCAAAACAATGCTACCTGTCTAGATATTTCGCTATTAAATCCCATAAAGGAAGAATGAAAAGACTCTGAGGAAAGAATTGAGTATTGTGGGGGATGGGAATTGGCCACCCCAAGATATGTCTCTTTGGCACGAGGATTATTTTAGGCTGGTTACTTTTAAAAACTGCAGACGGGAAGGAGGCTCTGAGGAGTAGAATTTACTTACCCTTTGTTAAGAGACATTTACATTGTAAAGGAAATCTCCATCTGTAAAGGTGTCTCCCTCTTTGTACCAGGAAGATGGGGGAATGACCTTATCTCTAGAAACTCTTAATGCCAAAGGCAAGGACTTAAATCTTCCTTTGTTTACTGTACTTGTGTGGTAATCTCCCATGATCAACTCCCCCTCCACCCCCAACATCCTCCTTTGTCATTAGCTGAAGGTGATATTTAAGGTGGTGGCTTCAGCCATTTTGGCGAGTTGCTCAGCTTGCGTGAGCCTCTCCCATGTATACATGTTATAAAGCTTTGTTTAATTTTCTCCTGTTATTCTGTCTCATGTGAATTTAATTCGTTCTCCAGCCAGAAGAACCCATAGTGGGTAGAGGAAATGTCTTCCTCCCCTACAGTATCTGATAAAGAAACAGGTAGATAATCTGTGTGAACTCTAAATGTGACTATGAAAATTATGTAGATAGTACTCCATTAGGCTCTGAATTGCATAGGTGAAATAAATGCAACAGACTATGTTTACTTAATGGTTTCATAGCTATTGAAAAGCAAAGCAATTAGTCAATTAAAAGAAAAAACACCAAAGCAATTATTTTATTTGTTTGACTAGGTTGAATACATTTTTTGTCTGGGCACAGAAGCTGAGAGAAGTTGAAGGAGGAGAAAGAGAAGAATAAAGAATACAGTCTTAGTTAATACAATAAAATAATAAGAATAAAAAGTATTTTCAAGGCTCCCAAAGCAGGGAATTTTAATGATTTTAAATGTATGTAACTGTTAAAATAATTAAACACAGAGCCCATTAGACTGAGGTGGTTCTGATGCCATGGCAGCCTAAATGGGTAAACTGAAACCTAGGCCAGAATCAATTCCTGTAATTGCCTCAGGGCTAAGAAATTGAAACTTATGGCCAACTAGGCTTTCCCAAATAAGGCAATAGCTTAAGCTATAGCCCATCAAATAACTTCCTTGCTTTGCTTCTGCATCTGCTCTATAAAAGCTTTTCCCTTAGCTCCTGCTGCTAGAGAGCTTATAACCATTTTTGGTTTGGTGATGACCAATTCAGATCTATGTTTGCCCAAATAAACTCTTCAAAATGTTAGTGTACCTCAGTTTATCTTTTAAGAGGAGAATAACTTTTTTCCCTCTATGGGAAATGATCTCCAGAATTAGAACATATTTCAGTAGGCAAATATATAATCTGATATACAAATATTTGCTTTATAAACAACATATTTAAAAAGTACTCATTCAGTTTGTTAGATCCTAGTGGCCAAGAAGAGTTAGTATGTCTCCAAAAGGCTAATCCCATAACCTTTCACAGGTTAAACCAAAGCACTTAAGCATTTATGTCTAAACATTTGCATCTTGCTAGGGGAGTGCATTAGTGGCGAAGGATCACTAGAAAGGGCTATGAGGTTTAGTATCAATCCTGAGGCAAAAATACGGAGTACTGGTTAGACAAGAGATCAGATAAATGTACCTAAAGGCTGACGGTCAAGAAGGACCAGGAAGGCCAAAACGAGGTGATGATTCAACTTCAAAATTCATTAAGATATTTGCATTGGAAAAACTTAGTGAATACAAAAAATAATTAACGAGGCAAGGGTTTCACAGAATCTGAATTCAAGGTAAGATAGCTGCCCAAATTAGGCAAAAAAATAAGAACAAAATTTATCATTCCAAATACAATATCAAAGACCATGATAGAAAGCCCCAGCAAGAAGACAGGAGGTAATTACATCAGAGGAAGTGTAGCACTTGGTGCCCTCTATTCTCAAGCAAAAAATCCGGACAGCCAATGTGAACCACCATGGTAGTGAGAACACCTTCTATCTAACCTCACTTCCTGCTGCAGCAGTGTATGTGGGCATTTCACTGGGCATGCATACTTTAATTAGTTTATTTAGTCGTTCTCTCGTTCAAAAATCCGTACTGAGAATGTCAGTAAAAATGGTGGAGGAAGGACCTCCAAAATCCTTCCCTCTTTAAAAGAACATTGGCAAAAATAATTTATCAGAATCAACATTTTTAGAACTCTGGAAATTAATCAAAGGCTTACAGCAAGCTGGGGAACATTAATTCAAAGAAAAATGGCCAAATCCCAGTAAGAAAGGCAAACTTCTTGGTGATTTAACTTGCCCTAATCCACTCCCTCCCACTCACCTACCCGCTGCCCCAGCTCTGCCGCAGCCTTAAAACCCAAAGGCCTGCAGTCGTGGTGGAAACCAGCCTCCTGGCAGCTACTGAAGGAGACGGAAGGGGATTGAAATTCCTTTAAAGCCACCTTCCCAGAGAAGTGTCACTGTTTGATCTGTCCGGTGATTCTATGGAAGACCCCATTTCACGGCTGTCTTTATTTGACCTGACAGAGCTTACCCAGTGAAAACAGCCTTTTCCTGAAGGAATTTGTCAAAAACACACACAGGCACTTGTGGCTGCCTGAGGCGGCGGATAGCATTTGGAGCAAACAACACGCTATTTACAAACCACGTATGTGATAAGAATCTAGTATCCACAAATATTGATACAATACAATACAAATGTTGATACAAATAATGACACAAATATTGAATCAATAGGTTGTACACCTGAAACTAATATAATGTTATATGTCAATTATACCTTAATTAAAAAAAACGAGACCCCCTTCGCATCTGCTGGGATAGCTATAATCAATAAGACAAACAAAAACAGACACTGGAAAGGATTTTGAGAAATTGAAACCCTCATACACTGCATGTAAGAATATAAAATGGTGCAGCAACTTTGGAAAACAGTTTGGCAGTTCCTCCAAAAGTTAAACATAGAGTTACCAGAAATTCTACTCTTATATACCCAGGAGAATGGAAAACATCTATCCATACAAAAACTTTTACATGAATGGTCATAGTGATGTTATTCATAATAGCCAAAAAATGGAAACAACCCTAATGTCCATCAACTGATGACTGGATAAACAAAATATGCTGTATCCATACAATGGAATATTATTCACCCATAAAAGCAATGAAGTATGGATTCATGCTACAAGATGGAAGAACCTTGAAAGTTTTATGATAAGTTAAAGAAGCCAGACACAAAAGGTCACATTTATCTGAATATCCAAAATAGGCAAACTCATAGGGATAAAAACAGATTAGTGGTTGCTAGGGACTAGAGGGAGGATAAAAAGGAGAGTGACTGTATTGGGTTTCTTTCTAGAGTGATGAAAATACTATGGGATTATATAGCGGTAATGGTTGCACAACTTTGTGAATAAACTCAAAACCACTGAATCATACACTTTAAAAGGGCAAATTTGATATTGTGGGACTTTTATCTTTTAAAAAACTGTACTGCAGATCTGACGAGTATTAGTTGTTATTTTGGGCGCTGAAGTTCGTGAGAAGAGTGGTGCACACCCTGTGCCCTTGTGAGAGTCTAGTGAGAAAGGAAGACCCATAAATGATCCACTGCAAGGCAAGCACTATAGTTGAGTACCAGGAAACTAAGGGAAACCAGCGGAGGAAGGCTGTGTTGTTGCTGGGCTATTAGGAAAAGCTTCAAAGAAGAGGTAACATTTTTGAGCATTGAAGCAGTCCACCAGACAGCCAAAAGTGAGAAGGATATTCGAGGCATCGGACAAAATGCTCAAAGATCTAGAAATATGACAGAACAGGCCCTGAGAGAAATTCAGTACAAAACACAGTGACTTCCTATTTCTAAGTTTACTCTAAGAGAAATACTTTTTAAAAATGAGACCAGGCAATGAACAATCTGGTCATGTCTCACCAGCTATGTCATGTCCCCAAATAGAAATTCACATGACAAGAACTGTTTATACCAGTCAAGATTAGCTAAGTGTATACAGTGAGATTTTTGTCAAAAATCATTTCTGGGTGACCACCTACGTGACAAGCAAATAGATGATTCAGAGTAAATAAATGAAGTTGTTGACATACCTTTATATGGCCTCAAAATTTGTGAAATTCAGTGCCTTGTATCTGACTAAATATAGATGCTAGGAGAGCAGCCTCAAGTTATTGTGTACTTTAGTTGATTTTTAATTAAAATAAACGATGGGTTAACAATGAAAGGGAAGAATCAAAGAACTATCTTGACTATTTTCACATAATGAAGTAATTTCATTTATTTATTCATTTATTCGTCCTTTCATCAACATGTATTTTGTGTTTATTTTGTGCCTGATCCTGAGCTAGTTGTAATCCAATTGTCTAAAGCTAGATAAGAAGGAGAAAGGATGAAAAGAAGGGTGAAGATCATACAATTCCTTATATGTAGAAGGGTGGAAACATAAGCTTTTTTAAAGGAAAAATAGGGGGCCGGCCCGGTGGCACAGCGGTTAAGTTCACATGTTCCACTTTGGTGACCGGGGGTTCGCCGGTTCAGATCCTGGGTGCAGACATGGCACCACTTGGTACGCCATGCTGTGGTAGGCGTCCCACATAGAAAGTAGAGGAAGATGGGCACGGATGTCAGCTCAGGGCCAGTCTTCCTCAGCAAAAAGAGAAGGATTGGCAGATGTTAGCTCAGGGCTAATCTCCCTCAGGGGGGAAAAATAATAAATAATAATAATAAAGGAAAAGTAGGATTGTAACAGAAATGGTTAAGTACATAATCATATGATAAATTTAGTACACAAGTCTGTCTCAAAGCTTCAAACGTGAAAGGATAAAAGAAGGGATCTGTAAGCTTTAAAGAATAATCCTAGGAATCATTTATGTTACCATCCAGGTAGAATTCAGATCAGACATCACGACCAGGTTTCATTTAGAAATAATTGGACTTTCTCTCTAAACAAAATACAAAACTTCTAAATTAGTGCTTCCTGGGAGAATATGCATTTCTACTTTTAACGATGACAGAGTAATTGAGAACAGTTATAAAAGCTGGACAAAATACCATAAGACAGAAGTTTGTAAGGATAAGAGAGTTACTAAGGCAGCCAGAATTTAAGGGGCTAAGATCCCAGAGAGTAGGTGCATGCATTGAGAGATTCCCATATTTGCCACTGCTTTTTCCCCTAGGGCATTTTCCAGTTCAAATCATGGAGCTTGGAAACCCTGAAGAAACTGGTGGCCTAGTGCCATGGTAGTCTCACTGAGCTGGAGAGGCAAACATCCAGGACTTGAGGGGCCAAGTTCCTGGAGAAAAGGGAACCAAACAAAAGTGAGTCTGACTTTTTGCATGCAATTTTTGTTTTGGTGCATTTTATGTTTCCTAAGCTGCGTGTGTGTGAGGTAAGAGACCAAGAATCAAAGCAGAAAGCAGCTACCAAGGGGCTAAAATGCTAAGCAGGGATTTTGGTAGTCTACATTGCTAAGGATATAAAAGCTGGAGTTTAGGACCCTTCAAGTAGAAAAGGCCAATGAAACACCCCAGGTTTTCAACTGAGATTTCTGAAAGGGCTATACACTGAAAACAAGGGCAGACTAAAATAAACAACCTTGAGTCAATGAAGATGACTGCCCCTATGTTATCTGCCTGACAAAAGAAAATTAAATCCTCTGTGGAAGATGATGAATCATTCAGAACCCTTATAATATTTCAGCTACTGGATCCAACATTCAAGTAAACTTTACTAGACATATCAGAAAACAAAACAAGCAAAGAAGAGTGACCGAAAGAATAGATAATAGAAACAAACCAACAGGTGGCTTAGATAGTGAAATTATCAAATATAGACCCTAAAATAATTATGGTTAATACGTTCAACAAAACAAATAAAAATATGGGAATATTTCACTAAACTGGAATAGTGAAAAAGGATTAAATGGAAATTTTGGAGCAAAAAAAACCAATAATTGAATTTAGAATTCAAAGAATGGATTTAATAACATATTAGACACAGCAGAGAAAATGACTAGTGAACTGAAAGATAGGTCAGTAGAGTGTCCAGAATGAAGTCCAGAGAGGGAAAAAATATAAAAACTGTTTTTAAAAGAGAGATATGAAACTCCATGTAAAGTTCTAACATACATGTAGTTGGAGGAGAGATTGTGGAAGAAGCGACACTTGAAGAGCTACTATCTGAGAATTTTCTAAAACTGCTGAGAGACGTCAAGTAATACATTGAAGAAGATCTGCAAACCTCAAACAAGATAAACTCAAAGCAAACCATACCAAGGCACATCATAGGAAAACTGCTAAAAATGAAAAAAAAAAGAGCAAGATCCCTAACCCTCACCCTAAAAGAAGCAAGGAAAAAGATACGTTACCTTCAAAGAGACAGCAAAACTCACAGCCGACTTCTCAAAAGAAACAACAGAAACCATGAAAGCATATCTGAAATAATGAAAGACAATAAATGTAAATTGAGAATTCCATACCTAATGAAAATATCTTTCAAAAATGAAGGCAAAATAAATGCTTTTTCAGACAAACAAAAACTTAGAATTCATCACCATTAAACCTAAACTAAAAGAAATACTAAAGGGAGTTCTTTCGGCTAGGGAAAATGATCCTAGATAGAAGCACAATAATGCAAAAAGGGATAACAACAGAAAGAATAACTACAGCGGAAAATATAAATAAATATTAATTGTTTAAAATAATAATACTAATGTCTGTGAGTTTAAAAGTATGTATAGAATTGAAATACACAGTAGCAAAAGCACAAAGGGTAAAGAGTGAAATGGAGTTAAAGTGTTATAAGTACTTGAGGGCATTATGCTCAGTGAAATAAGTACGGCAGAGAAAGGCAAATACTATATGATCTCCCTTATATGTGGAATCTGCAAAAAAACAAACTTAAGAGAACAGATTGATGGTTGCCAAAGATGGAGGGAGTAGAGGAAATGGGTGAAGGTGGTCAAAAGGTACAAAGTTTCATTTATAAGATAAATAAGTTCTGGTGATGTAATGTACAGCGTGGTATACATGGTGACTATAGTTAACACTTCTACATTTGAACGTTGCTAAGAGAGTAAATCTTAAAAGTTCTCATCATATGAAAAAACATTTATAACTATATTAGGTGATGGATCTTAACTAAACATATTGTGGTAATCATTTCACAATATATACATATATCAAATCATTATTGTACTCCTTAAACTAATACAATATTGTATGTCAATTATATCTCAATAAAACTGTAAAAATATTTTTTAAAAAGTGTTATAAGATCCCTGCATTGTCTGGAAAGTTAATGAAAATATTCATTTAAAGTAAATTCTAATAAATCAAAGACACATGTTGTAATAATTGGGATACACAATAAAAGAAAAGTAAAAAAGTATTACAAACTAATAGAGGGAGAAATTGAATAACTAAAAATGCTTTATGTAGTATTGCTAGAGATAAAGTAAAATTTCTGTATGCAGTAATTCTAGAGATAAAGGAAAAGATTTCATTTTGACAAATTCAAAAGGAAGATTTAATTCTTCCAAATATTTCAGTGTTTAATATTATTATTATTATTATTTTGGTCATTGAGTCGATTCCCACTCCTAGCAACCCTGTGTACAGCAGAGCAGAGCCCTGCCCAGTCTTTTTGCGTCATCCTCTCATCTTCCAGTGCTATGTCAGAAAATTCTCCACTGCTATTCATAGGATTTTCATGCCAACTTTTTCAAAAGTGGATGGCCAGGTCTTTCTTCCTAGTCTGTCTTAGTCTGGAAGCTCTGCTGAAACCTGTCCACCATGGGTGACCTGCTAGTATTTGAAATACTGGTAGCGTAGTTTTCAGCATCACAGCAACATGAAGCCACCACAGTATGACAACCGACACATGGGTGGTGTGGTTCCCTGACAGGGAATCGAATCTGGACCGCAGTGGTGAGAGTGCCAAATCTTAACCACTACACTACCAGGATTGGCTCAATCACTCAACCACTATAATCAGAGATAAAGAATTACTTTATTATTTTGTACTAATAGTAATAAAGAGGGACATTTCATAGTCATAAAATGAGCAATTCAAAAGAAAAATTTAATAACCTAAATTTATATACACCTAATCAAGTGGCCTTAACACTTCTAGGAAATAAACTAACATAATTAAATGGAGAAATAACCAAATCCACAGTAATACTTTCAATAACTATAGAATGAACAATATTTTCAAATGCACATGGAAGATTTACCAAAATTGACCATATGTTGGACAATAAAGCAATTTTCGGTGAATGACAAAGAATTGAAATCATAAAGTATTTTTCCTGACCATGGGGAAATAAACTAGTAATATGTAAGCAGATTTTTCCTAAAATAACTAGAAAATAATTGTTACGAAGGACATCTAGCAATAAGTAGACTAAAACATGTTCTTCAATAACATTGAGAGAATGTGCAAAACCTGGGCTCATTCACCATCTTTTCATTTGAAATTTTTCTTGATTTGTCTATATGCTTCAACTAGTGCATTTGTCAAGCTTCATTATTCCAAGGGCTGAGTGCTCTCCTACACTGCATAGAGAGAATGCTCTTCTGATTTTCACTGCAAGTGTCCTCATTTTTATGAATTTCTACCTAGAGGAAGTTTTGTATTTGTAAGTTTTTAGTGTCCATTTGTCCATAAGTGCAAAAGAACGTCACCTGTGCATTGGAAACAAAACCAGGCTGTGTTCAATAGTTATGATAGACAAGCCAGCCCCTGGCCTTCTGGAGAATCAGATTGAACAAACAACAAATTGAGAGGGCTGGTGTGACAAATAATATGTTCTGTGAATAAATGAACTAGTTAAAGAACAAATTCAAGGTAACTATGACCAGGAAGCCTCTTTTCTTGGCATGTGCCCTCTCTGACTTAGTGAATGACAATACATAAGTAGGATGCAGTGTTCTTGAACGAGAAGTCAATGAGTGGAAAACCAAATTGGATTGGATTTTGAGTGACTCAACCATTGTGACAGGTAAACAAGTTACGTGGGTGGTACCCTCTATATCAGTTCTTCCTTGGTGCATTCCACCCTTCCCTTCCTGGCCAATACATCTTCTGCAGTAAGACTGATTGTCAGGCTAAAGAAAAATGTACATCCCAACTCTACTAGATTATTCAACAGGCCTCTTAGGAATTAATAAGAGTTAATACTTCACAAAATTCAGAAAGCCTACTATCCCTTCCTTGTGGACTGTGTTCTCAATTCCATATGATTGCATCCTCTCCTGCTTCATGGCTCTCTGCCTCTTCTCTGTCTGTTTCCTCTGCCTAGAACCATCTTCCTTCACTTCTTGGCCAAGTGAGGTCAAATAGTACTTCCTCCCTGAGCCTCATGACCTTTTCTGACAGAAATGAATGGGTACCTCATCTGTACTTTTACTTACTTTTTTTTTTTTTGGCGTGTCAATTATAGCACTTTTGTCTTGATGTAATTATCTCTTTAAAGGATTGACTTCCCCTATACACTATAAACTCCACAAAATCAGAGTCCATGTTTTATTTTCTAATAATAATACTGGGCTCTTATTATGTGTCAGGTACATAATATAAACCTCACAACAAACCTTGTTAGATATTGATATTGATGTCATGTTCATTTTATAGATGAGGAAAAAGTCTTAGAGAGGTGAGGTAACTTGCCCCAAATCCACAGCGATTTGAGTGACAGAGCAAAGGGTGACTCCAGAGCCTAGTTCTTATCCACATTCTCCATCTTGCCACCTTCCCCTCAGAGAAAGTCTTTTGGTGCTTAATAAAGGTTTGACAGTGAAGGCAAGACTTTGCCTTAACTGTATGAGGGCCCTAGTAGAACATGTTTATAATAGTGTGCAGGTAGAACTGATGAGCACAGAAACCACGTGTCTAATAAAAAGATATCTCTCTCTCTATTTTTAAATCAATGAGTAAACAAGCAAAGCCTCTGAATTCCAAGGATGTATCTTACTAACAAAGGCAGAGGGACTAGGTTACTGAAACCTTGAAGGAGTGTTTGCTTACAGCGATGTTCAGGAGGAGTGGCAATGCCAAGCGCACAAGCAGAAAGAAGGGCACACGACTTAAATACTGAACAGCAGACCGTGAGTAGGAAGTCCACTTGATTTAAAAGTGCCGACTGCTCTCCTCTGCAAGAAAATGCTTTGGGTAGGGTTACAGGGCTACCAGCCTTACACTGCTCCGGAAAGTCACTACCGTTCTCATCCCAAATGCCGTTTATTCTGACATCTAAAGTGGGTCCATGAGATCTTTAGAAATGTAAAGAGCCAGAGGTGCCTCAGCAGCCCAGAAACGTATGTCCCCCTTTAGTCTAGTCACAGCCTGATCACTGGGAGGTTCACACTGTCACTGAGGGGAGCTACTGGTACTCTAGGTACTCTGAGACAATTTTGGATTTGGCCGATAGTCCAATTTTATGAGGTTTTTTGCCCCTTTCGAGTCATTAGTTGTTTTGTTTTCTATTCTTAGAGGTCTTGCCAATGACAGCATTGTGGCTGAGATACAGGTACAGTGCCGCTTCTCTGTCTGAAAGGAAGAAATACAGCAAGTCCCAACAGCTCCTATTAAGAAAGAGATCAGCCTGGTGACTGGCAGGGCTGGCTCAGATCGACTACTTAGTCCCACTTCTCTTCTTGGAAGGATGGGAATAAGGAGAACAGCTTTTGATGCTGTTTGGATGTCGATGGAGGCCCACTTTAAGTCTGCACATGGAGAACAAGAACCGGGCTGCCTTCCCCAGATGAATATTGTTCTTAGAGCCTGGGGAAAAGTATGCAAAGAATTTCAAAGACACTACTGTCCAGTTCCTTTTTCTTCTCCTTGCCGTGTCATTTTTTTCTTTCAGTCAAAAATTGGTCCATTGCCTTCATTTCCCAGAAAATACATGATTCTTCTCTCTGCTGTACCCACCATTTGGCAGGAGAGAGAATTGATGCAGACACATGCAGCTGAAACAAAATTTTTTTGACCACACTTAATTCCCATTCCTTGATCTAGGTTAAAGGACTGAAGAGTGGGAAAATTAGAAGCTTGTTCCCTTCACTTTTTATTTTACTTCCCTTTTTTCTGTGCATTTCATCTCTGCATCAGTAATCAAGGTCAAGATACATGCTTGGAAGATTTCCCCACCATTAATTCACTATTTCCCTGACCTCAGGGACTGTGTTCTATATCTCATCATGAACAACAGTGTTCTCTTGCTAATTAATACTCATAAAGTGTATGCAATATTATGAAGACCCAGGCCTTTAGTAGAACCTGGGATAGTGAAGAAATCCGAAGACACTACCATTTGGGACCCAGATCAAGAATACAGTGAGGAGGAATCTGTCGTGGGGTGCTGCTTTAAGGCCAAGGGAGTGGCTGGGTCCCAGCAATAGATGCATTAGATTTTATCCCTCCCTTGGTGCACCCCAATTACCATGTCATCTCAACTGTGAGGGCCCCTAATGATGACTGCTCCTCAGACTCCAATGGACGGGAATTAAAGAAAAATTAACTTGAGGATATCTTCCTCTCCGTCTGTTATAGAGTTACTAGAGTTTGTGAAGTGCCCAGAGTCTGTTTGTTGGTCAGTTCTTTGGCTAAAGCTGCCTTCACTCTGATTCATCCTTCCTCCAACCCATCCCCTACCCCACCTCCATCTCCCATCATATTTCAAAAGGTTAATCCCTGGCTCTGATCACTGGCAGGCCTCATTCCTATTAAGCATGGTTCTCATTTCCTTATTTTTATAAACTGGTAACCATCCAGGATTCCTCCTTGGGCTGCAATGTGCAATGCAAAAACAAGTCATTTAAATTCTGTTTCTTCGGGTTATGGACCATTCCTATCACAAGCTAGGTAAAACCAGGAGTTGACAACAGGCGCTCAACCCAAACTTGGCAGGCCTGGTAGGAGAAACTGAAGGAAAAGATGTCTTTATAGAAGATAAGGGTCATCTGATTGGCTGTATCAGTATCTAGGGGATTCTATATCAAATATGTTCCTTCTACTGGCCTCAAACATTGACATATTACACTGGTTAGCAGGGAAATCAGAAACCCTTCATAATGCTGAAAAGTGGTAAAGAGTAGAGGAAGAGTATAGACTCTGGGGTTTGTTGTCCTTAATTTCAAAGTGTGGACAACTCCATCACTATTATCTCTATCTGTGACCTGAACAAGTTCCTCAACTTCTCTAAGCCTCATTTTTTAAAAATCAATTAAATGGGGATAGTAATAGAACCTTCCTTACTTTGTTGTTATGAAGATTAAATGAAATAATGCATTGCAAAACATGTAAAGTACTTAGTCCAGGGCAAAGTATTTAACTAGGGATCAATAAATGTTAAATGTGAAATAAAATTACCTTCCCATTGGGGCTGGCCCCGTGGCCGAGTGGTTAAGTTCGCGCGCTCCGCTGCAGGCGGCCCAGTGTTTCGTTGGTTCGAATCCTGGGCGCGGACATGGCACTGCTCATCAAACCACGCTGAGGCAGCATCCCACATACCACAACTAGAAGGACCCACAACGAAGAATATACAACTATGTACTGGGGGGCTTTGGGGAGAAAAAGGAAAAAATAAAATCTTTAAAAAAAAAAAAAAATTACCTTCCCATTGACAAAGTTCACCTGGCTCGCTTATCCCTGTTTATATGTCCAGGCACAGGAAGAAGCACACAGACTCAGACACTGATACTTCTGGAGTGCTGGGGTTCTTCATTCCAATTGCAGCCTATTGAGGATTGTTGAGGGGTGGGCAATGGCTGCAGAGAGAATCTCTGAATCTCTAAGAACACAAGGTGTATCTGAGTGGATGAATTGACTCTCTCTGCCTAACCTCAAGAGGACATTTCACAGCCTGAGCTCCATTGTACACTCACTTTGGCCTTGGGCCTAGTCCCATCAGAGCTTTGGATCTCCCTGGAACAGGCCAGGTACAGCTTTTATTCTAAGTTTAGAGTAATGGAAGTGTAGGGGCCTCTGGAAAGTGGCTTAGTGGGGACAGGTAATGGCAGTAGAGTATGTTCTGTGCCACCACTCCACCACACAGACACACACACACACACACGCACACACACACAAATCCAATGTAAACTCAAAGACTCACTCTTAGGGGACCTGCCATGGAGATGTAGAGTTGGCTTTTTTTTTAAATAAACTCTCTAGGCTTGGATCCCAGCTTCATCTATTCCAAGCTCCTCCTTGGAAACTTACTAAACCTCTCCAAGCCTCATTTTTCTCTTTGTAAAGTGGGAATTATAATAGTTCCTACATTGGAAAGTAGTTTAAATTATATGAGGCATGTAACCTGTTTAGCATGCAGGGTATAGCCTTTAGTAAATATTAGCTATTGGTTTTATTTTTGTTTTGCTTTTTAAAGAAGAAAAATATCACAAGCACAATCTGGAGCCCCAAGACAAACCATTATTTTGATCAAAGACAAAACAATCGTATTTCATCCAGGAATTTGTTTTGAAATATCTGTCAGATATTAGCAAAATCCAAATACTCAAAGAGACTGAAAGAAAATAAACCAAAATATCCAGTGACTTTCTCTTAGTGATGGGCTTATAGGAAATTGTTCTATCCCCTACCTCTTCGCCAGGGGCAGCCATTATTGTGAATGTGGAGGATACCATTTCAGCCCATATTTTTGTATTTTAATTGCATGTACATGCTCCATGAACACTAGATAGTATTGCTTTATGTGCTTTTTGGTGTTTACAAGTTCTTTCATACTGTATCTATCATTTTGTAGCTTGCTTATTTTAACTCAAATTATATTTTCTAGATCAGCACTCTCCAATAAAAATATAATGCGAGCCACACATGTAATAAAACTTTTTCTAGCGGCCACATCCAAGAAAAAGCAAAAAGAAACAGGTAAAATTAAATTTAGTATATATTTTACTTAACCCAATATATCCAAAGTATTAATATTATTCTAACATATATCTTTAACCACATTTCAAGTGCTCCATAGCTTTATGTAGCTAGTGGCTACCATATTGAAGAGCACAATTCTAGATCTATTTATATCGATACATATTAACTTTGTTATAGAGTCTCTCTCTCTCTCTCTCTCTCTCTCTCTGTATATATATATGTATAATTATTTACCCACTTACTTATTAATGGACAGTTAGGTTTTTCCCTATTGCAAATAATGTTTCACTGAACATTTTTGTCTATGTTTCCTGCTGCACACATACAACAGTTTCTCATAGTGAGTACCATGAGTGGGATTTCCAGTTCATCGGAGTGAGCATCTAGTTGTAGGCCTGTTGTCAAATTGCTCTCCATAGTGCTTGTACCAATTTTCATTCTTAATAACAATGACCAAGAGTATTTGATTCCCACATCTTCACCACAGACTGCCAGGGTGGAATCCCACCATTACTTCTTATTAACTGAGAGACGTTGGCAAACTATTTAACCTCTATTTACTTATCTGTGAAATGAGGCTAATAAAAATATCACCTACCTCATTGTTGTTAGTATTAGATGAGTTAATACATAGAAAGAAAGCACTTAGAACCGTGCCTGGAAAATGGTAATTCCTCAATAAATGTAAGTTATTGTTATTGTTGTCATCATCTCATTTGTTCTTCATAACTGTTCTATGCAGTAAGCAGGATAGGTATTATTACTACTAAGATAAGAGATTGGATCAGACCCAATCCAGGTCTGGGATTCATTAAATGTCATTAAATATCATAGCTACAAAGAGATCATTTCATCCAGTCTCCCTTTTGTTTTAGAGAAGATAACACTTAGCTTTCTTGGGATTTTAACTAACTTCTCCAAATTGGTTAGAGTAATAAGAGTCTAGAACTGAGTCTTCTCACTCTTAGATATTGCTAGTTGTGTAAATGCATCCTTTTCTCAAGAAACATTAGAGGAAACATAATTTAGGTCATGGTCAAATGCCAGATTTCATGGGAAATACCTAAAATGTATAATCTCATTTAATTAAAGCAAAGATTTAGAACATTTTCCTCTTACATCCTGATATTCAGTTAGAAGTTCAGCTCTGTCTGCCACCACTACCACCAACATCACTAGCACCACACCATCGATACCACTATCCACTCTCTTTCCCATTGAGATCAGACCTACTTCAGCTGGAGTAAGTGATGCTGATCAATATTAACTGTGCCTACATAATGCCTAGTGAGAGTAAATTAGAGCCTAATGCTTAGAAGAGATGCCCAAGCCTAGACAGGTGAGGAGGCCCTTCTTTTCATTCATTGTATGTATATTTTCCCTTAAATTTTTTGACATATCTACCATGGCTGCTTTAAAGTCTTATGTGCAGCTTCCATTATCTGGACCTCCTCAGGGTCAGTTTCTATTGAATGCTTTTTTTCTTGAGTAATTCTTGTGTTTCCTTTGTGCATCCAGTGATTTTTGGTTGGCAGCTGGACATTGTGAATTGTACAATGGAGAGTCTCTGGATTCTGTTATGTTTTTCTGAAAGGTATTTCTTATTTTAGAAGGCAATTAATTTGGATGGACTCGAACTCCCACTTCTGTCTTCCATATGGTGGACAGCAAATGAACTCTCCACTCAGTTCATTCAGTTCTCAGCTACTCCTATGTTTCAAGACCCCTTGGGGTCTTCCCTAGGCATGTATAGTTTAGCAGTCAGCCTAGGTTTTAGGCAGAATTTATATGTATATGTTTGGGGCTCTCCCCTTTGGCAGGGCCCTCCATTCCTCTAACATTCTGTGCTGCCTGCCCCAAACTGTCAGATACCTCAAACCAGTAAGATGATGGCTTTCTGCTGCTGCAGCTGTGTGGGCAAGAGCCTGCAAACCTACAAATCTCACTTGTGGAAACTCTTCTTTCAAGGATAGACTTTCCTTTAGTTTTGATTTTGTTCATTCTCCAGTTCCTTAATATTTTTAAAAATATGTTGTCTAGATTTTATAATTGCCACTGAGGGAGTTAGTCTAACCAAGATTCTCCACTATTACTGAAGCTGCAGCACCCTGTTAAGTGTCTTTTAGTCTAAAATGGTTCCACCTTCCCCTATGCTGTTTATTCACTGAAGAAATTGGATATGAGTTGAAGGAGGGTGAAGACATTTACAGTATTCTCTCTTCTTCTGAAAATGTTTGAATTTTTTCTTAAAAAAATTTGAAAATTAAAAGATTACTTCAAGAGTTGTGCTGATTACTTCCTATTACTTAACAAGAGGAGCATAATGTTTTGTTGCTCTACTTTTAATGATGTTAAGACTGATCACTCTACCTGATTAGAGATTGCCAAGCAGTCCAAGCAGCAGTCAAGATCTCAAGGGGATGTTGAAAGGAGAATATCTCTCAATGGGATGAATCATTGCATACACAGATGTGGAGCAACAGGAAAGAAAATAAACTTTTTATTTGACATATTATTCTCTGTTCTGCTTCTGAGAAACCTGTGAACTCAGAGTAGATGAGAAAAGAAATGCAATGACTCAAGCACTAAGAGAAAGTCTGACAAAGACCCCAGAGAGTACTCAAAGAAGGCTTGTCATAGAAGAATTGTCAGTCACTTTATAGAATACTTAGAATCACTGGAGTTTTCTAATGGAAAGGGCCTCGTAGCACCACATAGTTCAATGCTCCTAGTTCAAGAGTTTCCTGAAGGACATGGTTTTACCTTCCTATGCTGCCTGTTCTTCTCTCACTGTAGGATGACATCAACAATCCCAAAGGTCCCATACAGCTCTAATAGTCTGTGATTTTATAATCACCATCCCCTCCCAACATTATACTCATAAGAAACTGAGGCCACATCTTGAGTTCATGGCCTTGAGTTCATATATATATATATATATATAACAAAGCATGGATCCATTCTCTTCCATCCAGTACTCTTTCCACAATAAGAGGAACTAACATTTATTGAGTGTGCTGAATATTTTACATATCACATATTTAATCCTTACTATAACCTACTATAGAGCAAGTACTATTATTATCCTCATTTTTTAAAAAATGGAAATAAGGCACAGAAAGCTAAGTAGTTTATCAGATGTGCCTCCAAAGCCTGTCTTGAATCCTTTTATTTTTCTCACCAGCATTGTCACTATCAGAAGTCCAAGCCTATGGCAGCTCTCACTTAGATTCCTGTAATCTAACTACTCTATTTGTTTCTATGCTTGCCCACTCCCACTCCATCCTTTCTCAGTAGCCAAAGGATCTTTCAAAAATGCAAATCAAATTATGTCACCCTTCTGCTTCAACTTCCCAAAAGTCTTTCATTGCACTTAGAGTACAGTGTAGACTCCTTGCCATGGCCTTTGAGGACCTGTGGAACCAGGCTTTCATCTGTCTTTCTGATCTCACTTCCCGCCACGCTGTCCTGGAGGACTGCTAGGAAAATCCCTTTCTTCACATTCCCCAAACATGCTGCTCCTGCTGGGCTCCAGCCCTTCACACTGCTCAGCCTGCTCCTCTCCAGCGTCTTCACATCTCATCATTCAGCTTTCAGCTGGAATATAACCTCAGGGAAGTCTTCCCTACCCGTCTAAGCTAAAGAACAAAGCACCTCCCCAGCCCCTGCTCCAGTCAATCAGTCTATCTCACTATGCTATTTTTTTGCCTTAAACAATTATCACTATCTGAAATTGTCTTATTCTTTACTTGTTTGTTTTTTGTCTCTTCCACCAGAATATATAACTCTGTATGTTAGTCTAGGTTCTCTAAGAAGCAAACGCCAAGATGGGATTTAATGTGTAAGGATTTTTAGTAGTGGAAATGCCTGAGAGAGAAAATGAGGAGAGAACACAAGTTTCAGAGAGCCCTCAGAACGTGATGCAAGTGTGACCCTGAGCGAAGGAGAGGGGACAGGAAGGTTGGATTGAAGTGAGTTAGACTGCTGTGCAGACTAAAGACTGTTCAGCAAGACCATCACTGAGTTCTCCAGCTGTAGTTGACCATCTTATAAATACCATGTCTCCCAGGAATGGACTTGCCTTTGTATCTCTGTCACAGTCAGTTACTGGTGAGGAACAGCCCATGGGAAGTGTGGCCTGGTGCCAACAATACAGTGGATTTCAGAGCACAGAATCTGAGGCCCTTGGTCAACTATGCTACTGTAGTTGGAGATCTATGAGGCACATTCTCATGCCTGCCACACTCTGTAAGAGCAAGGACCATGTCCTCCTCCTCTGTTCTCAGAGCTTTCCACTATCTAACACAGAGAAGATGCTCAAGACATAGTTGTGGGATGAAAGAATGAATAAACAAAAGAATGAAGAACCTTGCCCCAGATTGCATAGGTGGAAGAGCAAACTTTAGAAAACAGCTTCTCCAATTTTAAAAATCTAGTACTACTACTGCTTTTTTACTACGCCCACTGCATTATGCTATCTCTCAGACAGTAAACCAGGAAGAATAAAATTAATTACGTGCCCTTGATTGGACCTCAAAGGCATATTTATGTCCCTTCTGCAACATATTGTCCAAATATTCTACTTTTAACACAACTTTTTTCTTGAACCTGACAAAAGGAACAGAAAAGCTTACCACCACCATGCAGAAGAAAGAGTGGTAACCACCCACCCTCCTGACAAATATTTTAGATGTACAAAGTGGAATCTTTTTTTCTTCAAGAGTGGTTACAAAGGGAAGAGAAAAAACAGAAGCCAATGCTCTTCCAGAAAAATTGAGTGGACGTCAACTCTGTACTCTCAGTAAATGTCTGTAAAGAAGAGAAATGTATTCATGTTACCACTATCTGATGTGATAATAAAATCTGGGATATTTCTATAAAGAAGTTGCTGAGTTTCATCACAAAAGACAAACATCTAACTTGACCATCTTACAAAAATTCTCAAAAACAGAAGAGGCGTCTTAAAATAAGCCTCAATGCATGCAAGGCAGGCAAAATAATAGAAACCACATAAAATTATTTTTAAATGTTATACTTTGAAGCTGATAGTTTGAGATCAAAGACAGTGGTGAGTTGCTTATCTAAAATATCTTCTTCTCAGAAATTGGGATGGCAAAAATAAACAGCTTTGCTCTAAGCTTTAATAATTTTCTCTAAAACCAAAACAAGATAGTACTAGTTGTCCATAGACAGAGTCCAATATAGTGAGCAAGTGAAGAAACACTGGTGACGCCAAAGAGAACTTGCTACAGTGACTTGTATACACACAAGAGCTGATTTTCTGCAAATAAATCCTTGGGCTTTTTGTTTTTTTTTTAGGAAGATTAGCCCTTAGCTAACATCTGCCACCAAGCCTCCTCTTTTTCTGCTGAGGAAGACTGGCCCTGAGCTAACATCCGTGCCCGTCTTCCTCTACTTTTTATATGTGGGACGCCTACCACAGCATGGCTTGACTATCGGGGCGTAGGTCTGCACCCGGATCTCAACCGACAAACCCCAGGCCACTGAAACAGAACATGAGAACTTAACTGCTATGCCACCGGGCAGGACACTAAGTCATTGTTTTGAAACCCTGAGGCCTTCATTCTGTGTAGTGACTTAGAGCCCAGAGAAAGGAATACCTCTATGATTAGCTTGGGATCCTTGAGTTGTTTTGACTCAAGGATTAGAAGGGCTGCAGTGGTTGGAGACAGGTGAGAAGAAAGGAAGTGGAGAGAGATGGTTAGTCATAAAAGAAGAGGCACAGTTTGCAATGGGTGGATCACCATGATTTGCGTAAGTGGAAATTAGGCAAGTGGGAGAGGATTTAACATGGTATGAGAGGGAGAGAGGACAGCAGCCTGATGACGGTGAAGGGTTTTAGTGGAGGCAAGGGTGAAAATGCTAATTTTGCCTAATGCTGTTGTTTCTAATCTTGGTTTATGTACAAGTTCTCTGAGCTCCACCTCAGACTTACTAAATCAGAATCTCTAGGAATGAGGGCTGGGAACTTTTTTTTTTTTTTTTAAGATCAACAAGAGATTCGCATGCTCAGTCAATTCTGGCTGGCTGGCTCAATTTCCAGGTCTCCAGTTACCAGGAAATTAGTGTCAGGAAATGCCACTGCCAGTATAGATACAGGCAATATGCTCTTCTATTTGTCCAGCAGAAACCAGTAAGAATACCCTTGTGTGTACTGCTTTCACTCCTTTAAGATGTCTTTCAGAGACTTGACCTCGCAATGTTGCATTCCTGTCTCCCTTATGTGGTGGAAAGGAGGAAGAGGCTGGAGTCAGAATGGAGATGCCACACAGGTGTTTCAAAGACATGATAAAGAGAATAGAGATGGTTGCAAGCCAAAGTAAATGAAACTGACCCACATTAACAGTTTCATTGAGATATAATTGACATACAAACAAGTATATATAAGTAAAGTATGCACTTTGTTGAGTTTGACATATGTATATACCTGTAAAACCATCACTGCTATCCAGACAATGAACATATCTATTACCCTGCAAATCTTCCTTGGGTCCCTTTGAAATTCATCCCTTCCATCTTTCCCTGTTCCCCTTTCTTGTCTCCAGGCAACAGCTAATCTGTTTTCTGTCAGTTTAGTTTGCATTTTCTAGAATTGTGTGTAATTGGAATCATCGAGTGTTCTCTCTTTTGTCTGACATCTTTCACAAAGCATAATTAATTTTAGATTCATCTATATTCTTATTGTATCAATAGTTTATTCCTTTTGTTTACTAAGTACTATTCCATTGTATGGACGTATCAGTTTATTCACTAGGTAACAAAATGAACATTTGGATTATTTCCAGGTTTGGGCTATAATAAATAAAGCTGCTATACACATTCATGATAGATCTTTACATGGACGTATGCTTTAATTTTTCTAGGGTAAATACCTAAGACTAGAATAGCTGGATTATATAATATTGTATATGAATTACTTTTTAAGAAACTGTCAAATTGTTCCAAAGTGGTATACCATTTTACATTGCTGCCAGCGAGGTATGAGAGTTCCAGTTTCTCCACGAGCCAAATAACACTTGGTCATAATGCATTATCATTTTTATAGATTTCTGGATTTCATTTGCTAAAATTTTGCTTAGGATTATTGCATTTATGTTCAGGGGGGATATTCGTATATAGTTTTCTTTTCTTGTGTCTGTCTGATTTTTGCGTCAGGATAGTGCTGGCCTCATAGGATGTATTGGAAAATATTTTCTCTTATTTAATTCAATTTCCCATACTTGTTTGTATAGATTTGGCATTATTTCTTCTTTAAATGTTTAGGAGCTTCATCAGTGAAGTCATCTGGGTATGGTATTTTCTTTATCAGTAGGTTTTTTATAAAGATTGGCACCTGAGCTAACATCTGTTGTCAATCTTCTTTTTTTTTCTTCATCTCCCCAAAGCCCCACAGTACATAGTTGTATATTCTAGTTGTAGGTCCTTCTGGTTGTGCTATATGGGATGCCACCTCAGCATGGTTTGATGAGCAGTGCCATGTCCGCACCTAGGATCTGAACCAGCAAAACGCCAGGCCGCTGAAGCAGAGCACCGAACTTAACCACTCGTCCATGGGGCCAGCCGTTGGAGGTTTTTTAACTACAAATTAAATTTATTTAATAAATATAAAACCATTCAAGTTATTTATTTCTTCTTGAGTAAACTTTGATAGTTTGTGTCTTTCCAGGAATTTGTCAACAGTAACTTTGAAAGTCAGAAGACAGTGAAGCAATGCATTAGAAAATCTGAGAGAAAGCTATTTTCTATCCTTGGTCAATTAAGTTTGAGGTAGAATAAAGACATTTCAATCATGCAAACTCCTGTTCTCCAGAAGCTGCTGAAGGATATGCTCCACCACAGTACGAGGTTAAATCAAGAGAGAGGAAGACGTGACAATCAGGAAAAAGAGTGTCTAGCACAGAAAATGCTAGAGTGATGGATTTACCTATAGAAAACCAGTCCAAATTAGAGCAAAAGGACTCCAGGATGGAGACCTCCAAAAAATAAACATGAAGTAATAAAATAAAATAAACTGATGCTTTTGACTATGTGGAAAATAGAATTGAAACAGTTTTTTGGCATCTGTTATTATATCTGGAGAAAATTATAATAGGTACATAGAAAACTAAGCAAATAAAAGAATGAGGCATCACGAAGAAAACCAAAATTTGTATAAAAAGAAACTATCATACTACTCTGTCTGCCTAACTGTGAAGAATATTTACATAGATCTAACAATATAAACATTAAATATTCATTTAACAAAAATAATGATATTAAATTGATAATGTCAATTATTAAATTGATATTTTGGGATAAGGGGATATGGGATAGGGGAGAGAAGTCGGGACATAGAAAAATTCTCATCTGCCATAACAGGAAATCAACAGATAATTTCTAAAACAGGTAAATATAAAGAGTATTAACATTCATGAAGATAAATTCCAGAAGAGAAAGCTAAGAAAGAGTACTGGGGCATAAGTAGATGTATAGCCTGGGACCACATTTTTCCTTTATAAGCCTTGTAGTACTATTTAACTCTTTAAACTTTGTGCATTTATTATTTTAATAAAAATTAGTTTTCAATAGACTAAAATTATCACTAAATTCCACTACTACAATGGTGACAGGAAACTTCTAATGAACTTCTATAGTGTATCACAATACTTACTAATAATCTTTACATTACTTATAGGACAAAGATCTCAAGCTTCTTAGCTTGAAACCTATATCATTTAGCTCTTGCTGGGTAACAAACTACCCCCAAACTTAGTGGCTTAGAACAGTAAGCATTTCTCACAAGTCTACAGGTCAGCTGGGTGCTTCTTATCTCATTAGGGTCCACTCAGGTGTCTGAGATTAGTTGAGGATCAAGTAGGCAGCTCTCCCGATATAGACAGCATTCTCTTACATGTTTGGGGATTGCTGGTTCTTGGCTAGTCTAAGATGTCTTTGATTGGGACAACTGGGCTCTCTTCCACATTGTCTCTTATCCTTCAGCCTATTAGCTGGGCTTGTTCACTTGATAACTAGTCAGGGTTCCCAGGGGTGAAAATGGGTGTAAGATCTCTTGAGTCCTAGACTCAAGATTGGCACACAATTACTTCTGCCTCATTCCCTTGGTCAGTGCAATTATAAGGCCAGCCTCGAATCAAGGAGTAAGGAAATAGATTTCATCACCTTATGAGAAGAGCTACGAAGTCACATTGCAAAGGATGTGGACATGGGGAGGAGCAGAGAACTGTGACCATTTTCTCAATCGGTCTCCCTCAACACTCAAGTTCCCACTTTTCCTTCCTACATGAGTTTTCCCAAGTCCATATACATTGTCTTAGTCAGTTCAGTCTGCTATAACAAAACTACCATAGATCGGGTGGTTTAAACAGCAAAGATTTATTTCTCACAGTTCTGGAGGCTGGGAATTCCAAGATCAAGGTTCCAGCAGGCCCACTGTGTGGTGAGGACCTGCTTCCTGGCTTGTAGACAGCCACCTTCTCATTGTATCCTCACATGGCCAAAAGAGAGATCATCTCTCTCATGTCTCTTCTTACAAGGGCACTAATCCCACTCAAGAGGCCTCTACCCTCATGAACTAATTACCTTCCAAAGGTCCCACCTCTAAATACCATCATATTGGGAATTAGGGCATCAGCATATGAATTTTGGAGGAACACAAATATTCAGTCCGTAGCGTACATTTATGCCTCCATGTTGTTGCCTCACCCTAAAGGCTTTTCCATACCTCCTGCAAGATAGTCAAAATCTTTCCATCCATTCAGATTGTAGATCAAGTCCCTTTTCCCCTTTTAAGCCTTCCTTGGCCTTTCTAAGCCTTTTGTGATCTCCTATGTTGTGAGTATCACTCAACTGTCACTTAATAATTTAAGTTTACTGTGGAAATATCTCAGCTCTCAACTGGACCCTACTTGATGACAGGAATTGTATCTTGTAATGTTTTAAAAATACTGCTTTGTACCATAAAGATTTACTCAATGAGTGAATGAATGAATGGATGGATGAATGGACAAACAGGCTGCCTCCTTTCACTTGTAACAGACTACTGCCTTCATAATATTGGATGGGAAGAGAACTAGATAAGCCTGACTCTGTAAAACCATGATTCCAGGGTATATGAGTTGAGCAGTTTCCTGGAATACAATTAAAAAAAGGAAAGAAAGAAAGAAGGGGGTAAGCAAGCCACTCCCTCTTTCACCCTCACAAAAGTACAAACCACTACATATAGGGTCGCTGAATCTCCTTCTGGACTAAAATTACAAATGCTGCTCCAGCCTCTCCTGCCGAGAGTGTCCTACCTGTGTCTATCATGTTGGAAAATGCCTTCCTCTGCCTGGGCTCTCCTCTATTTGGGCCCTGTGGAAAGGGGGCTGAGTGGAGGCATGATGAGAGCCTTTCCTGCCCTTCATGCTCCCTTCCTGCTCCATGAGTATCTTGCCTAAGGCACTTTGGACAAGCTCACAAGAACCAGAGACTAGGCATCCAACACTCCTTTTATTGATTATTATGAAGAATTGAGTGCCAATCTTCAGAGAAATTGGCCCTCCTACCCTCCTCTGGCTTCCCTTCAGGACAGAGAGAACCTATTACCGTGTCTCCCAGGCTTGCCTGCCCATCTGCTGTTGTTGTAACCTCCCCTCTAGCCCATCTGTATTTGATCTGCAATGTATTTTGTTGCTCATTTTCTGGTAAAATATTTTAAAGCTTAGATATTTGTTTTTTTAGTGGCTCTTCTGTGAGTTCCATTAATTCTCCCTCTAAAGGTACCATCTTTTCTATTACTTTAACTCATACAGAATTTGTTGCTGGATTGTGCTGTCACCACTAAAGGTTCTGACAATCTTCAGTTTAAATGCAGGCTGTCAGCTGCTGAGTGGGTTTAAGAGATTCTTATAACTAGTAACAAGACCATCCAATCAACCCCACTCCATAAAATTCGGATTCTCCACAGCCCTGGTCAGTCTGGAGAGTTGGCACCATCTCAGGCCATTTTCTTTTTCTATCGCCCCAGAGTATAAAAGGGATGTTGTCAGTGTAGTTTAACCCTACATTTTGAGGTATCTAAAAACAGTTGTAAAAAATCTGATGAAGATTAAAGTGTTTCCAGGTTTAAAATGTTTTACATGTCTCATAAATGTCTCTTAATTCCCGAGTTGAGACATATCGTTATTTTGACAGTTAAGAATCAATGGATATAATTAGAAAAATAAGAGAAGAGAGGATGTGGGTAGTGGATGAATTGTGCTGGCTGTTTGTACTGCCCAAGCTGAAGATGCAGATAAATCCTAACATAATTAGTGGAAACCAGAAGACAGAGTAAAAAGTAACTTGAGCTATTGATCCTTATCTCCTCTTTCAGATTCTTGGTAGGAAAACCACATAGGTGGTCCCTGTGGCCCTGGGCACCTCAGGGCATTCTCCTTTTAACGAAGATCCCGGTGTGTAAAATCATGTACACATAGGACCTTCTCTCTGAATATTGCACACCACCACCTAGTAAGCTCCTTGTAATTCCTCTGCATTTTATTATCCTCTTCATACCCTCGCCATTGCATCTTTCTCACTAACCCTTCAGTCTCTCAGTATAGAATCTCTCAGAGTGGTATATCCATGTTCCCAGCTAGATGGAGAAAAATTTTTAAACTGTCTGAACCATAAAAGAATTTTCTAGGAAGCTAATGAAACTTCATCTCAAGATTCCTCACTTGCATGAGCTTTCTCCAAGGCTCTATACCTACTTTTATATTCATATTATTTTTCTTAAGAGTACTCCCCTAAATCATATAAGATTCAGGTCCCACAAAACCTCCAGATATACCTCTGGTCTCTATTTACTCTTGGACCCTCTCTTACCCATTAATCCACTTAAAATCAAAATACAATCAAAGAAACACCAAACTTACATTCTCTTTGAGTCTTTCCATCAAATAGACAGTTCATCAAAACTTTTTTTTTAAAAAGCATCTTTTCTTTCTTTCTTTCTGAGTTCTTCCCACACTTATACATGCCATCATATTTTCTTATCAACTGAAAAAATTCTAGCTCCAAACTAAAAACTTTTGGCTTCTCCCTGCCATTTCACTGTCTTCAAGGTGGAGGGTTAAGTCAAACTGGGGGACAGCTCTTAGCCTTCCACCATGACTCAGGAGACCTCCAGTCTCTGAATGAAAAATGAAGCCAAAGGCTACTTAAGATGCGTGCCTTTGTAGCCCCTAAACAGCTGGACACTTAGGGCAATGTATCCTCTCTTTTCCTTTCCTTAGGACTAGGGTTTCAAAGTCTTGGAGAATGAAAATGAGGTCATGATCCTAGAGTCAGTCTTTCTGCCCAGTAGAGAAGGTCCTGCATGTATAGTTTTATGATGACGTTTGCCAATATTTATTCACAAGGTGAGTCTGTACACATCTGAATGAATGATACCAGGGCAGGAAACTAGAATAATGGGGCAGGGAGTCTTGACCCTCCACTACTAACTGCCTATACTGAGTTTGATAATAAGCGGGTCCTAAGCCCATGGTTGAGCCTGATGCCGCCTGAGTAAGGTGCTCTGGGGATGAGGTAGGGAGACAAGGGAAAGGAGCAGATCCTCAGAGCTGAGTGTGGCCCCCTTCGTCTGAGCAGCATCCTCTCTTCCACTAGAAAAGCTTGTGAAATGTCATTCCCATCTAATCCTTCCCATCTTAGAGCTTTGATTTGGCCTTCTGCTTTCTACTCCCAGTTTTGTTTTAGGAACTTCAGGTACAACCACACAAGAATGAGAGTCAGAAGCACAAGTCAAGCAGTCCTGGGATTGTATACCATATCAGGTTTCTGTCACTCATTCTGGCCTTGGGTTAATCTCATTAAGCTTGAGTTTCTCAAAGGATAGAATGAAGTTAGAGTTAATGCGATTGTTAGAAACTATGTGAGATGTCTGCAAAGTCCTCATCAAATAATAAGCATTCAATAAATATTAGCTGTTGTTGCTATGATTATTTTTCAGGAGTCTCCTAAATAAAGTGAATCATTAGGTATTTGATAGGTGAGAGCCAAGTGACGTGATACCAAAGTGGATGGAAAGACAGGCCTATTGCCCATTTGCCTTATCCTTTTCCTAGACCACGAGGAGGCATGAGACAAGGATGGGGGATGGGGGCCAGAAACAGACAGAAATAGAAGGAAACACATAGAAGAGCAAGTGGGTTGAAAGAATATGAATCCTCAAGAGCCAGAAGGGTCTAGGGATAGAGCTTGAATTGCTGATGACCATTAAAAGAGCATCCTTAATCTACACTGAGCCCCTTCCTCCAACTCCAGAGGGGTTCTTCCTCCAGATGCGTTTGATGAATCTCAAAGTCTGGAGAGGACAGCAGAGAAAACTGGAGTCTAAAGAATAAGTTCTTCTTCCTATTAGCAGAAGAGTGCTGGTTAACTGTTCAAGTCAGATAAAAATACATCCACTTATTCAGACTAACAGATTTATGACATTTTAAAAGTAGATATCCTAGTCTATTTCATAAGAGAAAATTGTGAAGCTGCTTATTAAATGCAATATAAGTGCCACAAACTCTTACAGCTAAAAGGCAATTTAGAGACGATTTAGTTCAATCCTGTTGTTTGTCAGATGATGTAACTCAAGTTCAGAAAGGCCAAGGGACTTGCTCATGGTCACATTGCAAGTTTGACCAGATAGCCAAAATAAAATCAGCTGGGATAGACAAACAATTGGCTTGGCTTTTAAATTTTTATTATCTCAGACTTGATCAGTCAAATTGGTTTAGAAATGTAGATACAGATTAAGAAATGCCCATAATTAAGTGGAAGGAAAATAAAAAGATATGGATCATATTGATACTGCTTTTTCTTCATTAAATGATAATGTTTATAAAGACTTGTTGATTGACAAACTATAAACTTTAAGAGAAGGTAGTTTTAAAAAAATTAAACCATACAATCCAGCAATCCCACTACTGGGTATTTATCCAAAGAACTTGAAATCAATAATCCAAAGAGATTTATGCACTCCTATGTTCACTGCAGCATAATTCACAATAGCCAAGATGTGGAAGCAACCCAAGTGCCATTCTACAGGTGAATGGATAAAGAAGATGGGGTGTATATATATATATATATATATATATATATATACATACATACAATGGAATACTACTCAGCCATAAAGAAAGACAAAATTGTCCCATTTGCAACAACATGGATGGACCTTGAAGGTATGATGTTGACTGAAATAAGTCAGACAGAAAGAGACAAATAATGCATGATTTCACTCATATGTGGAAGATAACAAATACATGGATAAAGACAACAGATTAGTGGCTACCAGAGGGGAAGGGGGTTATGGGGTAGGTGAAAGGGATAAAGGGGCACATATGTATGGTGATGGATAAAAATTAGACTGCTGGGGATGAGCACAATGAAGTGTATTCAGGAACTGATAAACAATAATGTACACTCGAAATTACACAATGTTGTAAACCATTATTATAATCCCAATAACATTACTTGAAAAAAAGAGAGAAGGTAGTTTTACTTTTTCCTCTTCAACGTTTTCTTTTCTTTAAACATGGGAAAATAACATGATAGAATACAGATCATTAATGGGCTGCTGTTCCCAGACCTCCCTTCTCCCCTGGCCAGCAAAGAGCAGCCTACCCCTCCCCACCCCACCTCCAATCGGCTCCTAAAGAGGAAGGACTCTCCTCCAGGACTGTAGTCAATCTGATAAATAAAATAAAATAAATAAAATAAAAATGTTGAGGGTAGGCAGAGGAGGATGAAGAGAAAAAGTCTTAGTGGTTTAGGGTAGAAGACAAATTTTATCAGGGAGTTTGAGAAATATGTTTTACACTGTATATTTCAGTCGCCTTCAATATCCTCCAATAGAATTCCTTTCTAATTATTTTTTCTTCTTAACCTGAACTGCGCTTCTTCGAAAGGGCACTGCTGTAAAACTGAACCTGCCCTGGACCGTCTTCTCCAGGCCTCGCCGTGTATAAAGGTTACAAGTAGTGGTTTACTGAAGCCAATTTGTACTCACTCACGGGAACAAATGCTGTACATCAATTCCTAGTTCCATTCAGTGGCCTCACACTGGTAGCTTGAAATTGGCCACAGTAGTAATATTTACACCACAGAAATTGGCAGACACTACAAATCAGAGCTTGTTTTTCTCCCCATCTAGAGCCAGTTTACCAGCAACAAACGGATAAAAAACAGTGATAAAAGAATCCTCCTAATTCCCATGTTCTGATTTTGGTTTTTTAACCTTGATAGCTGTGTTCTCCTTTGGACTCTCTCCATTTAAAATAAATGCTTCTAAAAATATAACATTGGGAACTGAAAGAAAAGCAGTAGAAAGCTAACTTCCCAGTTCTCTCAAATAACAACTCCAGTGTCATTTGTTTTAGTTAACTCAATGTACTAGAATGTGTCACTAACGTAACTGAAAGGTCATCGTATTGATCCTGACAGTCCAGTCATCTTCATTCAAAGAGAAAAACTAGCATTCGTTCCGAGGTCACACTCCATACACTAGACCATAGCAGCTGTTTCATGAACACATGGACAAGTGACATCAAGGAGGAGAGGTTGAGGGAATGCTTATGGTTCCATTCAAACTCATCCTCCACTGTTAAAATAACAGTGTGTGCTGCAATAATAGATGAATATCATCATCTTAGCATCTGAAAGATAGCATATTTTTATCCCTAAAATATTTAACTTTATTATTTTTTTTTTCTTTTTAAAGATTTTATTTTTTCCTTTTTCTCCCCAAAGCCCCCCGGTACATAGTTGTGTATTCTTCGTTGTGGGTTCCTCTAGTTGTGGCATGTGGGACGCTGCCTCAGCGTGGTCTGACGAGCAGTGCCATGTCCGCGCCCAGGATTCGAACCGACGAAACACTGGGCCGCCTGCAGCGGAGAGCGCGAACTTAACCACTCGGCCACGGGGCCAGCCCCTATTTAACTTTATTATTAACACAGCACTCTCCTATGAGCCTTGGCACTTATAAAATATTTTTAAAAGAATTTTTATCCCCTACTTGTCATAAATACCTCAGAAAATAATAAAGTGACAGACCCTCTAACTGGAAAAATGCACAAGACAAAAAGCTGCACCCCATCTCACTTAACTCCAGGGTAAGAACCTGCTGGTAGGTAAGGTCCGTGTTCTCAAGTCATCTACAATCTCCTTGGAGGAACTTTTTTGAGAATTTCTGTTCTGAAATTCCCTTGAGAATCTTTTTGTGCATAATCTGAATAGTGGCTTGTTTGTCTTCTTGGGGTATATTTAACTTATAAGTACAAAAAAAAGCTGAAGGTCTTTTGGCACCAAAGCTGATAAATAAAGTGGGCAATGAAACTGGATATTACTTTTTTTGGTAAAAAGCAGCAGCTAATAAAGCCCTTTTTCTTTCTAACTCATGAACGCTCTGTAGGCAACTCCTAAAGAGGATTTCTGGAAAAGAGCTTGGCAATGTAGCACCATCCAAATAAGTGGGTACCTTCTCTCATTCATACAACACATTTTTATGTGTCAGGTGATAAGGGAAATTGCTCATTTGGATGCATAAATTCTTAATTTCCACTTCTTTAGTTGAAAGAAATCAGTCTTATTAGCATATATCCTATTTCTAATAGTTGCACGTATCAAACTTTTATTATAGAGCAGACACTGTGTTAAATGCTTTCTATGCATTCATCCAAGCTCTGTGAGATAGGTATCACGGTTATCTTTAACTTGTAAATGAGAAAACTGAAGCTTGGAGTGGTTAAGTAAGCGGCCGCCCAGAATTTGAAACATGAGTCTTTCTGATTCTCAGTCCTGTGCTTGTAACCACTCTTCCTATCCTCATATGAAAATCACACACTGCCTTCCATCACTAAATGAAAAGCCACTAGAATGAAGCAGGTAGAACTGAAATAGGAGTTCAGAAGAAGGAGCCACCTGTGTGGGCTGTGATGCAAGAGAATTGCGTGGAGGAGGCAAAACTTCAGCTCAACAGGATTAGGACAGAAGAAAGAGGAGTGGCTGCAGGCAGCAGCAACAGCAAGGACAGAGGTTTGAAGGCAAGAACAGCAAGTTACTTTTGCTAAAGGAGAGCACAAAGCACAGAGCAGGACAGGCAGAATGACAGCAGGGCAGACAGGTAAATGATTGCGAGTGGTGATGGTAGCCAAGGAAGACAGGGCAGCTATTAGAAAACAAATAAACGGAAACCAACCGTGCTCCTACCTAAACCCAGAGAGGGAAACCAAGAGTAGCATCTAAGGCAGAAGTTCTGACCCCAAAGTTCCCAGGGATTTAAAGTTCCCTGGGATTTAAAAATCCCAAGCCCAGCCTCAGATTATAGCCCAGATCCGTGAATCTGGATTTGTGGGGATGGAGACCAGACTTCAGTTTGTTTGATTCATTTTGATTTAAGTTCCAAGGATGAGAGCCACTGGTCTAGCACCTTCAGTTAAAGTAGATAAAAAATGGCAGTGGAGTTTGGGTAGGTGAAACACAAGTTGACAGTCTGAGAACAAGGCCAAGAAGAGGGAAAGAGGCAGAAAGGTAATGAGGACACAAACGTGGGCTAGTACCAAGAGACCAGATGGGGTACGAGAGCCATGACAGAAGTGGATCCTATGTGTAAGCAAAGGGTGTTTGGGTTCAGACCAACACTGTTCACATCAAACTGATGAAGAACCACATCCAGATGCAGAGAGGGCATAGAGACATGACTAAAAGTATGGATTCTACCACTTGTTAGCTGTGGGATGCCAGGCAAGTTACCTGACCTCTGTGAGCCTCAGTGCTGTTATCTGTAAAATGGGAATGTTAATCACGCCCATCTTTCAGGAGTGTACGTACAAGAGGCATAGGAGAAAGATTATAAGCTGACGTCTTCTAGGACATGCCAGTTCTAAAACAGGTTGAAAACTGAAGTGAAAAGTGCACATTCCTGAGAACAAGGAGATGACAATAGAAAAGTAGATTGGTGCCAGGTGGTAGGAGAGCTCACTCATCTTTTTGTAATAATGATGGGGAAAGAGAAGCACAACATTTTTGGAAAGCAATGTGGAAAAATATATCACGAGCCAGAAAGATGTTTATACCATTTTATCCAGTAATCCCACTCTTGGAATTTATCCTAGAGAAATAAATCAACAGAAGAAAAAGAAGCTGTAGTGTATAAAGATCTATATTATAAAAGAATGGAAACAACCTAAACTGCCAAATGTAGGTCAATGGCTAAGTAAATTGTTATGCATCTACTCAATGGAGTAATAACTTTGGGATTCAGGAACCTTATCTTATTCATCTTTTAATTTTTAAAAGTTCACCCTTAATTATACAAGGAGTATTTTAAAACATTTAAAAATACAGAAAAAGCTAAAGTCCCCCTTGACCGATCTTAGTTTCATGTCTAAAGATGGCTACTATTAACGGTTTAATGTGGACTCTCCCAGACATTTTTCCGTGTATCTACATACAAACACACTCACACACAAATACATTTACATATGCATATACACACACACATATATATATATACATACACATACCTATGGAGTTATATATTTTGTTTAGAGTATGTTAAGAAAATGTCATCTTACTGTGCTTGTTTTTCTGCAACTTTGTTTGGTTGTTTGTTTTCTTAGCAATAAGCCTTGAAAGGTTTCTATGTCAATACTAATAGGTAGAACACATTCTTTAAGAATGAGTATATCTAGGCCAGCCCCATGGCCTAGTGGTTAGGTTAGCACGCTCTGCTTCAGCAGCCCAGGGTTTGCTGGTTCAGATCCAGGGCACTGACCTACACATCACTCATCAAGCCATGCTGTGGTGGCATCCCACATAGAAAAGCTAGGCTAGACTTGCAACTAGGATATACAACTGTATACTGGGCTTTGGGGAGAAAAAAAGAGGAAGATCGGCAACAGATGTTAGTTCAGGGCCAATCTTCCTCACCAAAAAAAAAAACCCTTAAAAAAATAGAATGAATCTATCAGTTTATTTAACGATTCCTAGTATTGATGAGCAGTTATGTGGTCTTCAATTTTCATGATTATAAACACTGTTGCAGTGAATATCCTTGTTTCTGTCTCCCAAAGCGAAGAGCAACTGTTTCTTGAGGGTAGAAACAGAAGAGGGAAATGATTGGGTGTAGAGATTCTGTGCATCTCAGATGTTAACAGTTAAATGGCTGCACTAGCTTACACTTGACCAGCTGGAGAGGGCGGTACCCAATTGTCCTACATCCTCCTCCAAAGTGGATATGATCAAACTTTTTAATATTGCCATTCTGCTAAGTGAAGAGAGTAACTATCACTGTAATTTGCGTTTCCTGACTCCTTGTTAGGGGAAACCTCCCTTTTGGCCATTTATACTTCTTTTTTGGTGTGTTATCTGTTTGGCACCTTTGTCAGTCTTTCTAATTGATCGTCATTTTGATATCCCTGTCACGTAGCATAGTCAGTTTTAAGGTAAGTTCAAATATTTAGTGAATTGAATTATACTACTAAAAATGATAATTGAAGCCTCCATAGAAACACATATTTATGACATAGTATTAAATTGAAAGGAAGACTATAAATTATGTGCAATATAAAACGATATTCTTGCATTTGAGCATAGGCTGGAATAAAATAAATAAAACTAGAAACAGAAATTGACATTTACATAGCACTTAAGTGCTCGGCACTGGTCGAAGTGTTCTCCATGTGTTAATACTGTTATTCCTTACAACAGTCCCTATTAGATTTCTTTGAACTTGCTAAAAATCACAATTTGTATAAGTGGCAAAGCCAGGATTTGATAAATCTAGGCAGTCTGATTCTAGAGCCTGCATACTTAACTACTACATTATATGAATATATCTTGTTTAAAAAATTTCTTTACTATTTTCATATTATTTTTATAATAGAAAATGCCAGTAGAGAGAGGGTCAGGGGGCCTTTTCAGTCATGGATCTTCATAGGTACTGCAACTTTACTAGAGTCATCATGGCCCTCTATTTTGTAAGTTCATTAAGTCCATCTTGACAGTATGTCAGTGTGACCAAGTCCAAGGGAACTGAGCCATGTTAACCAAACTCACAAGAGACTGACAAATTTATAAATCAGAACTATGTCAATTTTGTTCATTTATACTGAGAGTTTTCATTGTCAAGAGAAATGCAATATTCATGGCAGTCCAAACATACTCTTCTTGCTGGAAAAGTCAAAACTGGAAACCAAATTAAAGAGTTCCTCTGTGAGAACAGAGTCAAAGCAATGGGAACTGGATGAGCTTGGGAAATAGTGTCATCACAAATAATTAGAATGAATCTCTGTCCACAAAAACAGGTGTACAAGAAAAATGACTCTTTCTTATGATTTAATTTCTCTTCTTAATCTTACTCCCACCAAGCTACTGGGAAGCCTTACTTCATTTTCTTGCTTCCCTCTCCTCCCAGTGATTTCTGGAATCCTATGCAAAGCCAAGCCTGTTTGGGTGTGGATGGGGGTCATATTGTATATCATGTGGTCCTTGATCCTCCTTGATCCTCTATCATCAGGCAACCTAAGTTACCAGTGAGATATCCTCCATCCCTTCCAGCGTGCTGCTGCTGCTTCTGTGCCATTCATGGGGTGCAGGAAGCTTTCAGCTTCCCCTAGGCCCCACCAGGGGCCAGGCTGCCAGTCATCGCATCAGCTGAGTTGCCCATGAAGCCATTCCTGGGATGTGGGGTATATGTCCTCTTGATCAGGGACACATTGGCTTTCCCACTCTCCCTTTTTCTCTCCCTCACATCTCTTTCAAAATCAGGAGAATTGCTTTTCTAGGCTGGGGAAAATCCTGCCTTCACGGTTCTAGCCAGACAATTTCTATGCTCTGAGGACATTCCTCTCTTTGGGACTTAGGCTTCAGTACTTAAATCCAAGACAGCTATTAGGATGCTTCCTTCTTTTTGTACTGGCAGATCTCTCCCCTGACATAAACAGCACAGACACAACTGTTAGCTTGGGGTTGGGGTGGAAAGCTAGAAATACTAAAAAATTAAGTATAAATCTATGCAGATTAGATAGATAGATAATATATATGGATAGATACATAGATAGATAGATACGATCAATATCTCAAGATATGCTGTCACATAATCTCATTTAGGGATGAAAACATCCAAGGCCCTCTCTCCCCTGGACAATGCTGGCTCTGGGTTGGGTCTTCAGCAGCCAACTGTCCTTTTTCTGAGTTCCGTAACAGCTGTACAAACCTCTGTCCTGCCGCTATTACTCCTGACAAACATGCTTCTTTTGCTCTCCATCATATTTTCCTTCTGTTGCTGTCCCTACAGATGTTCTGTGTCAGCTGGGGCCATCTGCCTACATAACAATTGGCGACACATGGTAAAGTGTCATTTGCTCCCAATAACTCAACAAAAGAGTAGCTGGAATAGCACTGTTGGGATCTTGCTGCCCTGAGGACAGGATCAGCTTCATGGGTGTACAACCTATGCAGTCACACAGGACCCCATGCTTCGTTTAATGTTCTGTTGTCATCATCGTTAAATTCTTGATAATTTTTTAACGAAGGGCCCCACACTTTCACTTTGCACTGGGTCCAAAGAATTGTATACTTAGTTCTGCCAAAGGATCATCATCTTAAAAGGGGATTTGCAAGATCTGCATTTGGAGACCTATCGCCAGGTTTTCTAAGACTAAGAAACTGTGAAGAGAATCCAGAGTTCAACTGCCTTTAAGGATTCAATTAATAGATAATTTTGGTAGGTTTGCTTAAAGGGTACCCTTTAGGGTCATTTTTTTCAGGTTCAAAACTCTTGGGCTTTTAGAGTGATTTTAGTAATTCTAGCAGTCTCATTGTGAGTGTATACTGTCTTCTTCACTTAACGGCTATATGCGTGCTTTCATTCTTGACTGCAGCCCCACATATACAAACTGATTAGAGTAATAGAATGGTTGCAAACTGTATGTTGGAATTAATTCAAACAACTCTTTTCAGAATGACCAGTGGTTTAATTGGATGATGTCTTTCTGCAGCCCAAATGTCTGTAGAAGCCTAACTGGACCAACGCCATAAGCAACCCTAAGCTAATCAAGTTTCTGTCCCATGCTGACTCATGGATCCATAGACACCCTTTGACCATAAGTTTTCCCTTAGCTGGGGCATCGGCTGAGATGGGAGCTTGACACCTAAACTTTAGGTTCCCTGATAAGGTTCAGAGAGATTGCTGAGAGTCAGTTTTATCGGTTCATCCTACCCCATTCCGTCCTGGCAGGATTAATAAAACACTCAAGGAGTTGTGGATGAAATGGTAACTTCATGTCTCCAAAGAGTTATGGTTTTTAAAAATATTTGTATTATTTCCTGTCAAGTGAAAAATAACTCAGGCATGGAGGCTCCAAATAAATGTATTATCCTGCCAGCTTGGGAGAGAAGCCACCCTTCAATCTAATCCCTGTATTTATGGGAACCAACCAGACGAATCTGCCTCTTGACAAGGATCTGTGCAACCTTCCAGAGAACTCAGAATGTCTTTCCTCACAGAAGGAAGAATGCTGTGATCTACTTCCCGAGATGATCTATGCCTCTTGGAGATGAGCTTTGAGTCTCCAGCTTTTGGCTGGCATCCACTGACTTGCCCAGTAAGTAGTGTCATGCACCGAGTGTCTCTTGACACTTAACACATTATGTATGTCAAGTGCACATATTGGTCACCAAACCAGGAAGGCCCTATCTTCTCATCAATGCTGCCCTTCTTTCCCTCCTTATTGCTATTACTTAAATCTGCCAATCAGGAAATCAGAGAACTTTTGATTTGAACGTTTATACAATCTGGAGTAGAGATGTGTCATGGTCCAATGAACAGCATCCAATGACAAACTCTGAATTAAGGGAGTTACAAAGTAAGGGAAAGAACAGTGGGAGCCACAACCCATGGTTTTGAGGATTATCCCTGCCCTTACCAGCTGTCAATCATAGGACACATTACCTAACCTCTCTGAGCTCCATTTTAAAAAATATTCAAATTGAGGCTAATGTGCAAATATACAAATAAACTAATTACAAATTCAGACTAACTGCTTCATGGCACTGTTCTGAGGTTTAACATAGATTATTTCATCAAAAAGATTTTATAAAGGGTGATCTTGAAAACAAATGGTGATTAAAAATTGAGACAATATGGGAAAATTCTGCGTCGATTTTATTAATTCCTAAGTGATCCTTAATCTTGGGTGCTTTCAGAATTCCCATGGCCCAAGCTGCATCCACATCAATTAAACCTGAATCTCTGGGATTGGGATTCAGGCATCAGTATTTTTTTAAAGCTCTCCAGGTGATTCCAATATACAGTCAAACTTGAGGACGATTCTAGGCAAAAGACAGGGAAAAAGAGAGCCACTTTCATGGGTTGCTTCCTGTAGCTTGACCAAGCAACTTGCATGGTTTTATTATAGGTTTACTCACACACCTGGGATGCTGCTAGGCACGTTGCAATTGCTAAAGAAATATTTGCTGATAATCCCTCCAAATGACTTTGAAGAGAGTTGAAAACTCTTCACAATAAGTCCATATTATTGCATTTCACGTTTAGTGGGTTATTTGGGGGGAAAGGACAGTCATGCCTATCAAAAAAATTAAAAGGACTTCGCATGAAAATTCAGGTGGCATGTTGACCACAAGCACACAGCAATGAGTAATGAAAGGAGGCAGGAGAGAGACGAAGCTGTGCTGGGCCCTGGCCAGCACGTGTGCACACAGCTTTCCTTGCTGGCATGTGGTGTGCAGCGGGCTGCCTTTGGTGTCTGGCTAATCATAGAGGATGCCAGAAAAGTGTGAAAAGCCTTATAAATGTGTCCGCTGAACATCGCCGACAAGCAACTGAACTCCAGCTCTCCCATCTGTCTCTGGTAGGGTTGCCGTCAGCCTTCCAAGTCTGGGAAAGCAGCTGTGTGATAAATCACTCAAGCCTGGGAAAGTCAAGTGTTTTCTCATGGTGGAGAAGCAGCTATCCTCCACGTGGTGATGTCTGTGGGCGAGGGACAGGTCCCAGTGAGCAGTCCCATGAGGGAACTAAGTAAAGGCTTAGGAAGGGTCCCTAGAAAACCTGGAGGGACTGATATTACTGCACTGGGGTGGAGATTTTATGTATGTGATCACATTTAATGCTTACAGCAACTCTATAAGGTAAGGACTTTTTTATCTCTGTTTTGCAGATTCAGAACTTAAGGCTCAGAAAGCGTGAACTGCTCTCTGCAGATCACAAGGCTAGGAAGTGACAGAGTAGGGAACTTAAGCAAGTGGGCTGTCTCCAGATTTGTGTCTTCTCTATCATAAGGACCTAAGTCACCCAAAGGTGATCAATCAACTAAGACTTCACTCAAAGCAAGTAAATCTTTGGGGTCACTATCCTTGCATATGCCCTCTTCCCACCCTTGAGACATTGCTTGTGTTATTTTCCTTCCAAAGAGGAAATCAACCTACTAGGTGACTGTGTCATATCACATAAGGCTTTGCTACTTAGAATGTGGTCCAGGAACCAGCAGCATCACCTGGGAGCTTAGTAGTAATACAGATGAGCCCCACTGCATTTTAACAAGATCTCTGAAAGATTCACTAAAGTTTACAAAGCACCAGCCTACACCATAGAATTCTTTATCTGAAGAGGAATTTAGGTCAGTGATTCTCAAATGTGTGTGCATTTGAATTCCTTGGTGGAAGGGGGTTAAAATGCAGATTCCTAGATCTTCTGCCCAGGGGTTCTCATTTGGGAGCTATGGGGTGGGACCTGGGGAATATGAAAGTTTTAAAGAGCAGCCCAGCTACTTCAGCTAGAGATGACCTGAGAACAAGGTCTAAGATTCACATTGACTCAGGGAAGTACAGCACCTGACTTCATTTACAGGTGATGAGACTGACGTCAAGGATGGGAAGAGGATGACAAGGTCATGCAGCGGTTGGTGACAGAACCAAGATGAGGGCTTTTGTCCTTGAAGCAGACTAACCACACCAGGTTCAGGAATGTAGGCATTAGAGAAAATCACTGCCAAGCCTCTGCCTCTTTATTCTTTCTAGAACTTTAGAATTCTTGATGCAATTGCAATTGATTGACTCTTGCTAAGAAAGGAACATTCAGGACATGGTGTTGGAGGAAACAGTGGGAGAGTCACTAGATCCGACTGAGGTCTTCACGTTCATGGACCTATTTTTGTGTGTGTGTTTCTAGTGAGCTAAGCAATGGTTTTGGCAGGGAGGCATAGACAGCCTACTGAAATGGTAATCCTTACACCTACATCTGTATGTGCTTGTATGTCCATTATCTCATTGAACCCCTAAACCAACTCTGTGTAGTACCATTTTACAGCCAGTAAACCACAGAGTCAGGGCTCGAACCCAGCTTTCTGGTTTCAGGGACCTGTCCGTTGTACAATTACCACATTCTGGGGAAAGTTAGGAAATTCCCTCTAGAGACTGTAAGCAGTTGGTGGACGATGATTTGGAAACCCAAGAGATCCAGATAAAATCATGCTTAGATCATAGTTTTAATTTTATCATCTTGACCATGGAAATCCAGTGTCATCCCTAGCCCTTTACTGCATCCATAGGAGAAAAGACCAAGAAAAAAGAAGTCCCATCTGTGGGTGCTTTTATTCAGAAATCATACTTTTCTTTTTTGTGACATGACACAGTGGAAAAAGCATAATTTGGGGGTAAAATCCTGCCTCCTCTGATTATTAGTTGTATGATACTGGCCAAGTTCTTCTAATGTCTCTGAGCCTAGTTTTTCTCATCTGTGAAATGTGTCATTGTGAGAATGGTGGAGATAACTTTAATATATAGTTTGACCAATGCTTGGGATCTAGTGAGCATTCAATGTCCCTAAATCATTCCAGAAATAGAGTGAAGAACATGTTTATTCTCTCTTTGCTTTTTCCCCAGATAGTATGCATGAAAGCTTGCTTTCTTTCACTTTACTCCACCTTCAACATTCCCTGTCTCAATAAGCAGCCTCACCGTCTCGCTAAATGGAACCTAACTACCGATAACTTCTGCTTGTTTTCCTCTTCCTCTGTCCCTCACCACTTAATTGAATCAGCGTTCAAGCAGGGTTGGTCCTACCTTTGAAACTGTCTCAAGTCTGAAGACTAATTCCTCTACCTGCATCCCTTTCTAATTCTGTCCCTCATTCTCTCTCTCATGGGCTGTGAAAGTAGCTAAAAAGCTGGTCTTGTCTGGGTCAGGTATCTCCCATTCCTCTCTGCAATGGATGAGGTTCTCTGTGTAAAGTATAAATCTTATTATGCTAAACAATAAAGAACCCTCCTTTTTAGATAGAACATTCGTCTTCTGGAGTGTGTCTGATGCTTCCTCATGATTAGACTCGGCTTGTGTGCTCTGTACTAGGGCACTGCGTAGGTGATGCATCCTTAGAGTATCACCTGTGGAGGTACAATACTCATCTGTCCCTCGCTAGTGACACTAATTTTAGTCACCTGGTCAAAGTGCTGTCCGAATGAAAATAATTTCAAACTTACAAAAAGTTGCAATAATGAATACAAAGAATGCCCATATACCCTTGACCTAGAGTCATCTATTATTAACATTTTACCCCATTTGCTCCATCATTTGTTCTATTTCTCTATCTATATAATTTTTTTTTCTTAACTATTTGAGGATGAGTTGCATACCTCATGGCCTTTGACCCTTAAATACCTCACTTTTTTATTTTCCAAGTTAGAGATATTCTCTTATATAACCACAATGTACTCATCAATACTAGTAATTTAAAAGTGATATTTATTTATTTTTTTATTTTTATTTTTTTCTGCAGGGAAAGATTCACCCTGAGCTAACATCTGTTCCCAATCTTCCTCTCTCTCTTTTTTTTTTCCCCTCTCCAAAGCCCCAGTACATACTTGTATATTCTAGTTGTAGCTCTTTCTAGTTCTTCTATGTGAGCTGCTGCCACAGCATGGCTACTAACAGATGAGTGATATGGTGTTGCACCCGGGAATGGAACCTGAATGCTGAAGCAGAGCATGCTTCACAGAACAAACTTTAACCACAGAACAAACTTTAACCACAAGGTCATCAGAGCTGGCTCCAATATAATATTTTTATCTAATCTACCATTTGGATTCCAGTCTTGTCAGTTGACCCATTAATGTCCTTTATGCCATTTTCCCCTCTTACAGGATCCAGTCTAGGGGCAGGCATTGTGTTTAGTTGTCACGTCTCTGCAATGTCCAGTTATGGACTGAATGTTTGTGTCTCCCCAAAATTCATATATTGAAACCCTACCCCCCAATGTGATGGTACTTGGAGGTGATTAGAGTTAGATGAGGTCATGAAGGTTGACCCCTCATGAACGGGATTACTGCTCTTATAAGAGTCCTGAGAGAGCGTGCTTCTCTCTGCTTTCCGTCACATGAGGATATAAGGAGAAGACAGCCATCTCTGAACCAGGAAGTGGTGGGCCTCCACCAGACACCTAACCTGCTGCCGTCTTGATCTTGAACTTCTCGGCCTCCAGAACTGTGAGAAATAAATATTTGTTGTTTAAGATACTCAGTCTCTGGTATTTTTTGTTATAGCAGCCCAAAATGACTAAGACAGCTCCTTTAATCTAAAATATTTCCACGGCCTTTCTTTGTCATTTTTAACGAACACAGTCTCCCTCCTTTTTTTGTTAGCAGAATGTTCCTCATTTTCGCTTTTTTGATGTTTCCTTATGGTTGGATTCAGGTTGTGTAATCTCAGCCAGAAGACTGCATAGATGATGGTGTGTCCTCCTCGGGAAATTCCATGGAGCCACAGAATGTTCATCCACCTCACTAGTCATGCTGATTTTGATTACTCTGTCAAGTTGTTGTTCGATTTCTCCACTATGTGGTTACTTTTTTCTTCCTCACAATTAATAAGCAAACTGCGGGGAGATAGTTTAATACCATACAAATATTCTTCTCTTCATCAAAACCTTCTCCTAGATTTAGCAGTTGTTGATGATTCTTGCCTGTTGCAGTCTTTACTATGATGATTGCAAAATGATAATTTTCTGACTCCCATCACCCCTCCTCATTCACAAGTTGGTTATCAGCATTCTACTATAAGGGACCTCCATTCTCCCTCATTTATTATCGGTATAGACTCACGAATTTTAATTTTTTTCAATGGTTTATAATTCACCATTATACTTAAGTATTTTGGTGTTCAAATTATTCCAGATTTCGCCACCTGGAACCCTTTACTGCTAGCATCCTGGTCCCTGTGACATGACCTCATAATTTATTTAAAGTGCTTTCTTACTTTCTAGAATAACAAGACACAAGACATTCCAGGCTCATATTTTATCTACTCTGCCCCATCGCTGAAGTCAGCCATTTCTCCAAAGGGCCTTGTTTCCTTTTAGTGGATAATAGTATTAGAGACTAAGATTTGGGTTTTAGATATTATCATGGCTGCTGGGGTGCTTTTGATTCTTGGCCCTTTCAACAGACAGAGCTAAGAAATAGCTCAATGTAAATATACCTGTATATATACATATACAAAAAATATATACACAGACATTTAACATACATACGTACAACCATACATACACCTGTATGTTTGCATGTGTACATTACATATGTAGACATATTTTAGAAATCATGAGTTCACACTGATACCTCCAATTGAAGGTTCTTTCTTGCCTTCTTTCATGCTATATTTGTATGTTCCTTCTTCCATAGCGAGAACCCTGACTCCCATCAACATTAACCCATTTACGCATTTTCTCAATCCTATAATATGTCTAAAACAATTTCAGAATTACTCTGCCCGTATTTTTATAATTAAAAAAAAGTCCTAAAAAGAGTTCAGAATTTGTTTGCTGTTCTCTCCTCACCCCACATGCTCAAACTTGGCCAAGACTGGGTTATATGGTCAAAAGTTGTGTTCATAAATTACATACATTTGTTTCTTTCTTCTCTCCTTCCTTCTTTGCTTTTTTCTTTCCTTCCTTCCTTCCCCCACAGAGTGGTTATCATATTTATTTGAGACATAATTCATTTATTTGTTTCTTTCTGCTTTCAGGTTTACGGGGTTTTTTTGCTTCTCTTTCTTATTGATTTAATTCTAGATTTTGAACACATCGAACATTCACATGCTTTCCAAAGTCAAAATTTTTTTCCTTATTTCTCAGGCAAAAGGTAACATACTTTCTATGTTCTTTGCTTTTTTCACTTAATATTAATCACAAAAATTACTCCATATCACTTCATAGAGATCCCCTCATTCGTTTTTACAGCTGTATACTACTCCATTATGTGAATGGACTTTCAACCAAATTCCTATGCTGGGATATTTAGATAGCTCCCTACACTTTGCAATTATAAACAATGCTGCATTTATTTTTTTTTTCCTTATTTATTTATTTTTTTTTGAGAAGGATTAGCCCTGAGCTAACATCTGCTGCCAATCCTCCTCTTTTTGCTGCAGAAGACTGACCCTGAGCTAACATCCATGCCCATCTTCCTCTACTTTATATGTGGGACGCCTACCACAGCATGGCTTGCCAAGCAGTGCCATGTCTGCACCCGGGATCTAAACCAGTGAACCCCACGCCACCGAAGTGGAACGTGTGAACTTAACTGCTGCACCACCAGACTTGCCCCTAAACAATGCTGCATTTAATAACTTTGTACATGTGTATTTTTTTACTGTTGGAAGTGTGTGTTCAGAGTAAATCATTAGAATTAATATTACTGGGTTGAAGAGAAAATGCATAATGCATTTTATTGCATATGTTGAAATTCCTTTCTATGAGAAAATATACTATTTTGCGTTTCACCATCAAAGTATAAGAGAACCTGTGTCCCCACAGCCTTGCCAACAGAGTGAAGTGTCAAGCTTTTGCATTTTTGCCAATCTGATAGATGAGAATATTGGTGTGGTTTTAATTTGCATTTAACTTATTATGAGTGAAGTTCAACATCTTCCTACAAGTTAAGGGCCATTTTCATTTCCCTTTTTTGTGAATTGTCTGCCTATGTATTTTGCCCTCTTTTCTACGGTATTTTGTGTTTTTCCTCAATTTTTAAAAGTTCTTTATATATTAGGTACATTACTCCATTATCTGTGACATATATTCTACAATATTTTCTCCCAGTTTGTCATTTGTCTTTTTACTTGGCTTATTGTGGTTTTTGCCACTTAAAAGGTTTTTATTTTTATATAATCAAATCTATAAATCTTTTCTTGTACTGCATCTAAATTTTTAATCATAGTTTAAAAATCTGTCATTATGTGATTTTAAGGGCTTGGGAAATATGCACAAAGGAAAACAAAATAAACACTCTGAAAGCAGAAAAGGCAAAATACCTTGGGGCTCTGAGTAGAGTCACCAGATAAAATACAGGTTGCCTGGTTAAACTTGAATTTCAGATAAACAATGAGTAAGTTTTTTTAGTGTAAGTATGTCCCAAATATTGCGTGGGGTATGCTTATACTAAAATTTATTTATTGTTTTATCTGACATCCAAATTTTACTGAGTGACTTGTATTTTTCTAAATCTGGCAACCCTAGTCCTGAGGAAAGATAGCCCCAATTTCAGCGTATCCTTTTGTTATCCATTCAGATTCTTAGAAATAGACCAGTCCCCCTGACCTAGTCCCCTTGCTTTCCAAGGCTCTCTCAGGGTCATTGGTTCATCTGTGCAGTCACTATTCCCTCTTATGTCAGATGATTTCTGGTCCATCACAAACAATAACCGCTTTTAAAGGTAAGTAGGATGTAGTGCATAGAACATAGCCTTTGGAATCAGATATACTTGGCTTTTAATTTGCCTTCAATCTTGGGAAGTTTATTTATTGCATTTGAGCCTCAAATAATGTCTACTTCACAGGGCTTATTTTATATAATTAAATGAATTAAATAGTGCTTACATGTTATAAATGCTGCATAGTTGTTATTTATTATTATTTACTAACCTCATAATCTCATCAAATATAGTTGATAGGTCTTTTTATCAGCTAAAGGGAATATGAAGCCCTATCTCCTGGTCTGTTAGTGAGCATACTCATCTCTCCGATGAGAAAACTGACACACAACCCATCCTCATGGTGCTGGGGACAGGGCTCTTCAATGATGCTGTCTAGTACAAAGATCAGCCCAGCACACTGCGATGGGAGGTCGGGTGACTCCTCTGGGCAATGTGGGATGGGTTATGGTATTGGGAAGGAATGAAATGGACACAAGACAGAGTCAAGGAATGGAGGGCAGGAATTGACCAGGAGGTCAAGACAGACAGTGGAGAGACTGAGGCATAGAGAGGACAAAGGGTTAATGAATAAGGGAAATATAGGAGGAACAGAGTAAGAGCACTGTGGGGAACGGATTTGCTCATAGACCATATTTTCTAAAGTAGCTGTACCTACAACGTCATATTTACTCTCTGTAGTAACTCTGTGAGGTGAGCAGAGTAGATATTTTCCCCATTTTACAGAGTGAGATATCTGAGGCTCAAAGAGGTCTTTAAGTCGTTTGCCCAGGAGTGCCACATAAATAGATGCAGAGCTGAAATCAGATCCCGGGGCTCCTAGCTGCTTCCCCCACATGGCACCCTGGTAATTAGGAGCCCCAAGGACTGCAGGAAGGAGATTGAAGGGCAAAGATCTAAATGAATCCAGGGCATCTGAAGACTCCAGGGGCTTGTTCTATCCTGAGAGAGACCCACAGATCTGCTTCATGGTGGGGACCAGCATTCGGGTTCTGAATTGTTCCAATCCTTGTAAAAAACACAAATGGAATTCCCTCAGGCTTAAAAACTAGGACGCATGCTCTTCTAGATTGTCTCTCTTTGATCTAGCCAATCCTCCACTATTGAGAAGTGAACCATAAGTTTGGTCTTACTTCACTTGTTCTCAAAACCTGCAGGCTACCCCCTTGTCACAGAAGCCGGAGCACAGCCTCCCATTGCCAAGATCATCTTCCAGAGTTTAATCCATGTCCTTTGAGTGAGGCCAACCAGAGGAAGCACGATTTTCCTCTAACCATTCTGAATTCCTCCTTTGATGTCGGGTTACAATTCTCTCCTGAATGCTGGAGTACATACAGTTTCATCTGAATCAGATCCAGTTCTGATAACCCTGGGAAGCCACAATACTGCTAGGGGAGAAAGATTCCTTCACGCAATTCTTTTCTACAGCAAGAAGAAATCAAGCTACAAAGGATTGTCTTCGAAACATCAGCGCTTCTTTCCTGTAGCTTTCTGCTCTCTCTTTGAGGTCATCCTATTCAGTCTTGACCCCTCTTGGTTCATGTTCAGTCAAGAGTTAATGAAATCAGTGCATGTTCAGTAAAGAGTTCATAAAACACCACAGTCCCTAATGACAAAAGGAATAGTCTTAGGGGAGCAACAAAATACCCACGTGATCACTGATGTGACTTACACTTCTCTTGATTTTCAAAAGTGGCCGGGGAAGGACCACAGAGGTGGTGGGTGCTGGAGTGTATCAGGAATCTTGTGAGGCCTGAGAATGAGGGACTTTGTTCTAAAGGGTTATCTCAGGTCTCAGAGCGTGAGTTTGATGAGTGCACCTATCTCAAAAGCCTACCTTTTTTCTCTGTATGTTTCCATCTTTATCGAAATTTGCTCCTTCTGTCTGAGAGAGACCTCTTAAGACAGAATTCAAGCAGAAAGTCATGCTTTATCACAGCAGTTCCCCTTCCACTTGAATTTCTACCATGTGCAATTTCTATAATGTGGCCCGTGTTCTCCTAGTTTGCCTTGTCTCTTATGCCTGCTAACTAGCCATAACACAATTCATAACCCTTGAAATATAACCATAATAATCTTCTCTTCTTTCCAGTTCTAACTGGCAATAGTAATCATAGACTGTGGTAGGCAATATCAGAAATATCCCACTCTCACCTCCCCTACCCCGGGTGATCTCTGCCTTTTGCATAATCCCCTCATCTTGAGTGTGGTCTGGACCTAATGACTCGCTTCTAAGTCAAAGAATATGGCAAAAATGATACATGTAACTTCTGAGATCAGGTTACCAAAGGCTGTGATTTCTCTCTTGCTCTCACTCCCTCACTTGCCCTCTCATTTACCCTCTCACTTGTTCAGTCTGATGAAGCCAGCTGCCATTTTGTGAACTACCCTATGAAGAGGTCCACAAGGCAAGGAACCAAAGGAGGCCTCTGGCCATTAGCCAGTGAGGAACTGAGGCCCTCAGCCCAACGGCTCATGACAAACTGAATCCCAACAACAACCAATTGAGTGAACCTGAATGGATACTTTTCTGATCAAGCCTTCAGATGAGACTATAACTCTAGCCTTGTGAGAGACTCAGAGCAGAGGACCCAACTAAGCCATGCCCACAGAAACAATAAGATGGTAACTGTTGTTTTTAACCACTAAGTTTTGAAGTAATTTGTCATGCAGCAGTAGATAACTAATACAAATATTCTTACTCAACTGTACCACTAATTTGATATTGCAACACATCAGTTCAGCTCAACAGCTCCACCTGCATCCCCTCACCCTCATGAGGGAAGCCCATTCCATTCTTTGTACCTTGCTTTATAACATCATTCAATTTCCGTATTTTCTTGGCCCGCTCCTTAGTCTACTCTGCCACCACTCAACATCATTTCTGCTGTTGGCACCTTTGTAGCTCCTAGCCTTTTTCTTTCTCTTTATCCTCAATAGGCCTCAGCATATTCTCTCACAGTAGATGCTCAGTAAAACATTGTGGATTGATTTAAATGTTGACATTCATTTCAAATCAGTCACTTACAAGATTTATTGAGTACCTAATATATGCTAGGTACTAAGGAGGAAGTGATGAATAAAAACAGACACAGGCCCTGCCCTCATGGAGCTTTCCATCTGGAGAAGGAGGCTCATCACTGACACTGGTCAATTACACTGCAAATGTGTTAGGTATTAAGTTCCCAGAAGGAGAGGTAAAGGGGCTGGAGGAATATTGGAAACAAAGAGATGCTACCTAGTGAGGGAAATCAGGGGAGATTGTCTGGAAACATGGTAACTGAGGTAAGTTCTCAAGGGTGAGTGGGAATTAACTTGGCAAATGTGAGCAGGGGTTGGGAGTGGGGGGAGGAGGGAAGCATTCCAGACAAAGGGAACAGTATGTGCAAAGTCTTTGAAGTACTTGAAGAAAGCCAGTGAGTCTTGAGATTAAAGAGAGAGGAGTATGATGTGAGACAAATGGAGAGGTAGGTGAAGCCCAGACCTACTCCTGTCTTATTCTTGGCCAACTTTGAATAATGAACATTACAGGAATATCCAGAAAGTTCTGTACTACAACTACATTCTCCTGGTAACATTAAAGCCAAATAGATCTCAAATATTCTTTGGCTCTATTTTAGGGAATTGTTTTCTGAAACTTTCTTTGATGAGACCCTTAAAAGAAATTGGGACCATGAAAGAATGAAAAGACATGGCCCCTGACCACAAAGAGTGTGTGTTCTAGTTGAGGAATCATCGTGGAAAAACCTCAGTCTCTGAATGACAACAATACAGTGCACATAAAATAATAAACCAAATCCCTAAATGCTATAGGACAACTCAAAATTATGTAATCCTAGAGGGAAAAGGGGAGATGAGTGAGAGGTAAGCCCCACTGAGTCTCGGCTCCCTGTAAGCCCACTTTGAAGCCTCTCTTTGGCCAGCCAGTGAGTATCCATCCTCTCAAAGATGTCTTGTGGCAGTCTGGTTATGAGAAGGGAAGAATAGATCTCAAAAAACAGAAATGGAGACAAGGTCCTATGAAACTGATAGAAGACAACAGGAGAAGAAAGCACCAAAGATATCTCTAGGGACCTCTGTGCTGAATGGCTTAAAGTCACTGTTCTCGTAGGGATGCTTCTGCTCATCTTATATGAAAATGATAGAGGATGGCAACCCCATACGACTCACGTGCCTAGAACAAGTTGATGATCAATAGACATGCTGAACAATTTGAGGAAGGGTCATTCATCAGACAGGACATCCTTTATCCACTGTGGAGATGGAGGTTTCCACAGGAGGAATCACATTGTTTATGAACTCAAGGTGTCCTGGAGCCCTGCTGAGAGATTGTCTCTCTTTCCTCGTCTCCCTAACTTTAAGATGCAGCCAACTGTATCCCCATCAGACTTTGAACCCATTTTTATAACAAACTGAAAGTACTATATAGTAGTTATTTATGATTTCATGAAATCTTCTTTGACGGTATTCCCTAGCACTGTGCCTGGCATATGGTGGGCCCTCCAAGATTTATAGAATCAATGAATATGCGTTAAGGTCATTTCTCTGTAGTAATAAGACATGGGCTAATTTTAGAGAAAAGAATAGCAATTATGCTAAAGAACCAACCAGAGACCACTTATTCTCCTCCCCTTCTGACCCCAGAAGAGGACTTTCCTCTTTGAAGCAAGTGCTCAGCCTCTTCTGTAGCTGCCAGAGGAGATCAGAGGCCCCCAGGGAGCCATAACCCTCTCTCCCCACCCCCACCACACAGGCAGCCCCATCAGAGCATCCTGGTCTGAGCACAGAGCCTGGGACCCTAGGCACACGTTCTCTGGCTTCTGCGGAAACTTTGTTCTCCATGGGGCGAGACCCAAGGAGCATGACTTAGCATGACTCAGTGAGAGCCCAGGGAAAGTGAGGGCGGCTGTGGTTTCTCCTCTTCCTGTGGAAAGGTCAGCTGATCCTGGGCCTGGGCTGCAAGCCTGACATCCTTGCTCTGTTCACTTGGCTCCACAGCCCCACCCCCTCCTCCCTCAGGGCCAGGATGACACCTCAGGGGACTCACATCTGAATCATCCCAGGAGATGGAGAGGGAGGAAATGAGAGGTGAGGACAGATGTTCTTTCCCAGCTGAGCGGATAATAGTCCCAGTAGTCATAATAACCAGCAGTCATTGGGCACGTCCGGCTTGCCAGCCACTGTGTGGAGGACGATGATGCACTATAACTGAAACTCTTCCTGTTATTGCGTGCTTTCTCTGAACCAGCTGCTGTTCCTGGAGCTTTACAAGTTTTAACTCATTTTATTCTCACTACAACCCCATGAGGTAGGTTCCATTCTTATCCTCGCCATTTTACAGGTAAGAAGACTGAGGCAGGGAAAGAACAATTAACCTGCTCAAGGCCACAGAGCTGGATGTGGTAGAGCGGGGTTCTAACTCAGGCAGTCTGGCTTCAGAGCCGAGTCACTTAACTACATAAATGGATAAGCTAATCCTTGCAAAAGCCCCTGCAGAGGCTCCCCTTCTTCCCATGTTGCAGATGAGGAAGCCGAGGTTCTAAGGATGCTCACTGACCGGGGTGAGAGGGAGCAATTAACTGGGGTAGGAAGCACGGGACTGCATTCTAGTTCCAGAGCTTGAGCCCGTTCCCAGAATCCTGCTGAGCAGAAGCTCAAGGGGGGTCTCTACCAGAAAATATTACTTACAAATCACCAGAAGGGCAGCGTGCTCAGGGATTCTTCTCTAGAAGATTCTAGGGCTGCTGATTTTGTCTTTGCAGGACACTCTATTCTCAGAACGGCTGCTGCCATCACCCACTAACAGGCCAAATGCCCCTCCTCAAAACTCTCACAAACATGAGGCAAGCCAGCCTGCCTCCCAGAACCACCCAACATGGCTCTCAGAAACTCACTCCAGGACCCCAGAAAGAGCTTGGGGGCCAGGGCACAGGCCCCGTCTGTGCTCCACCTCCTGGCCCTAAACTCACACTGAGAAGCTGGGATTCCAGATGAAATCCCCCACGTGCGCACTATCTTCCTTCTAATTTCCAGCCCCCTCTGTTGTTTATTAAGGGTGAAAGTGGATGGTTGCCTCTTAAGGAGCATCAGGTGGCCTAGTCCAAGCACGCAGTGATTTTCAGGACTGAAATTTGCAATTATACTATAGGTTTGGCCAATGCCTGGTCCATGGGAGAGGGGTCCCATGACTAAGAAGAGAAGGTGCCACTTGCTTACTTTTCCTCTGGGGGAACAGTATTTGCGTTGATTCCCCTCCAGGTATGTGGTTTGAGCTACCTTGGCCAGAAACAGCAACTGGGCCCAATCTGCCGCTGTGTCCGCAGGAAACTTCACAAAGGTTTACGTATGGAAAGCATGTGGGGCCATGTCCATCTTGGCTGTGGGGACAGGTGAGGCACAGCCGGCAGCTCTGCTCTCAGCCACCAGACTGCAGGGAGAGGCCCTCGCCTCCCTCCACAGGGTGTTTGCAATAAAAGGGGCGCATTTCCTTCATTAGAAATAAACAAATGCAGACAATTTCATGGTGTTTTTCGGGAAAAGAGAAAAACAGTTTTCAAATGTCCTTAATGAGCACCTCTGATGCGCCTCTGGGTGGGGCTGGCATGGGGAGGAAAGAAGTGGTGTATTTATGGAGAAAGCTAGAGGAGAATCCCCACAATTCCACCACCAAGCCTCGTTCTCCAGACTGGAGGGTAGGGGACGACACTCGCTTGGCTACATCATAGACCATCAGGGCTTGAAGAGACAGAGAGTCCAGCCTCCCTATTGGGCAGATGAGGACACAGAGCCCATGGAGGCCAAAGACCCACCAGCGCTTAGGGCAGGGCTGCACCTGGAACCTGTGACTCCTAATCCCAGTCCCACCTGTGTGCTTCCTGGCACATTCCATCCCACGCAACCACCTCAACAATTGAACGCACGTCTACTCACGTGTGGTCGATGCTTTAAGGCAATGGTTCTTAACCTGGATTCATGTTATAAATGCCTGGGAGGCTTTGAAAAAACACCAGTAATGCCTGGGACTCGTATCCTGAGATTCCTGTTTCATGGGTCTGGCATGAGGCCCCAGCATGGGTATTTGTAAAAGCTCTATAGGTGATATTTGTGGTGTTAAGGATGACCAGGATTGAGAGTCACTACTTTAAGGAACATAAAGATGAAAACAGTGTGTTCCCTTTCTTCCAGGAATTCTCAGGGAGACAGGCAAAGATGTAAATAACTCCTAAGCTCGCATGCTAGGTGCTATAGAACGTCCAAGAAGAATACAAGTGTGATCCTGACTGAGCTATCATGTCTTCGCCCAGAGGACTAACTTGGGTAAACACTACAGTTTATTCCACCTAAGCAAAGCTTACTTGCCTTTCCAGCCTATCTCAAATCCCCCATCTTTGTAAAACCTTTCTACTTTTTTTTTTTTTTTTTTGCAGGGAAAGCATCGCCCTGAGCTAACATCTGTTGCCAATCTTCTTTTTTATTTCCTCCCCAAAGCCCCAGTGCCTGGTTGTATGTTCTGGTTGTAAGTCATTTCAGTTCTATGTGAGCTGTCACCACAGTGTGGCATCTGACAGACGGGTGGTGTGTTTCTGCAACTGGGAAACGAACGCTGGCCGCCAAGGCGGTGAGCATTGAAATTTAACCACTAGGCCATCAGGACTGGCCCCATAAAGCCTTTTTAACAAGACCCAAAGTACAGTTGGCGCACCTCTTCTCTGAACTCCTACACAGGCTGTAAGCAATCAATTCAGCACCAAGTTATATAAGATTTCTATTGTTACATTAAAGTAATAATGAAATGAAAGCTTCCATTTATCCAGTGTGTACTATGTGCCAGCCAGTCTGTTTTATGCTTTCCATACGTTGCCACAAATATTCCCAGGAGCTCCGTGATGCTGGTGTCAATATACCCATTGTACAGATTAAGAAATTGAAACTCATGGATGTCAAGTACCTTGCCCCAAACCAGACAGTTAGTAAGACCCTGTGAATCCAAGTCTGTATGCCTCCAAAGTTCTTTCAAATGCATCATTTTATATCAAATTTGAGCACTATTTCTTTGTTATGACATGTACTCCTGGTATATTATTATGCAAGCTCTAAACTTCTTTGGTGTTCGTTCTCTTATTTAATCCTGACTACAGCCCTGTGACGAGCTCCATTTGGCGAGCAAGGGAATGAAGTCTGGAAAAATTAGGTCAAATCCTCAAGATCCCATAGCCTGACCATGAACTCAGGTGCTCTGATTCCAAGCACACGGCTATTTCCATTACTTTCATATGCCATATGCCAAGCTCTTTTCCTCACTGACCTGAAGACATTTGAGGGTCTAGACTGTGTTTTATGCAGCTCCTGTTTTCCCCATGGATCCAAGATATGCAGCCTGTTGCTTTATGAATTGATTTGCCAAGAAGTAGCAAGAATGTCCTCATGAGGCATCCTGTCCCTAAGGACCTGAAGAAAAAAACCCTAGCAATTCTTTTGGGACTGGAAAGAACTGCTGAGAAGTCATGACTGTGGTTGTTTTCAGTGCCATGACTGAGTCATGTTCTAAAAAAAAAAGGCTTCCAGTCACTATTTTTGAAGGTATGATTCCCAACTATCTATATCAACTAACAGAAGCAAACAGCAATGTGGATTAAGTGACCTGGTCATGGGATCAGGGAATGGACCAGTGGAAGATAGAGAGACAACTTCCATCCACCTGTCCCAAAAGTCTCTGCGTGAGTCCTAGTCACCTACCTATGACATAAGTGTCTTTTTATTTATTTAGTCATATCCTACCTCATTTCCCAAAGACTCAAAGTGGTTTCCCATATGAATAGAGATAATAAGTAAAGGGAAAATATAAACAAGGAAAGACAACCAAGGCTAGGAAAAAATTTAAATGTAAAAAGTCAAGCCCAAGGAAAAATACTCTATTAGCCAGAGAGGAAAAACTACCTAAAGCCCAACAGACTATAGTGCATTTAAAATAGATCTTGCGTGCCAGGGTTTAGTTGATGAGGCATTTTTAAGGGCTCAGTAACCCCTGTGGGTTTTTACTCCATGCTGGATATCAACCCAGAAGAATGATTACAGCAGTGAAACTCTAGAATTTATCCCTAGGATGTGGTCAACACACTGTATTCATGCATCCGTTGTTAGATGGGAGATGTGTTTTCCAAGTATAATGGTGCCAAAAAGACCACGTCAATGCTTTGTGCAGAACAGAACTTTTATTTCAACAATAAGTCTGAATCATGTCCATTCATTCGTTTAGCAAATATTATGACAATAAATAATCTGCCAGGAACTGTGCAATGCACTGGAAATTCGATGGCAAATAAGACGCGAACTCTTTCCTAGAGGAGCAGACAGGCTTATAAATATATAATCAGCACAACCGTAATAAGTGTGATTCTGGAGGTATGTATAAGGGGTGTGAAGGCGGAGATAGGATGACCACTTCACTGAGGTTAGCAGGTGTTTCTTATCTTCTTACCAACACACTTCCAGTGACAAGGACTCTGCGGTTCTGGGTTGAGGGAGCCATCCTTAATCAAGTGGTCCTCAGGGAATCGTAGAACAAATAACTTACCTTTGTGACTTGCTAAACATCTCCACGTTTGTGATTTGATTGTGTGGAGAAATAAGGCAGGTGAAAGGCTTGCTTAACAACCGGGGCCGTTGGGAACAGAATGGAGGAATGTAAAGAAATGCTATAGCAAAAATTTTGCACTATTCTGGTTAGTGAGGCTAATTTCTTGCCATAGCATAGACATTTTATTCTTGGCAATCCTCCATAAGATAAAGTCAGCTTCAGAGTCAAAATCAACTTTCTAGCAGACTCTGCATCCATTCAAACCTATGATCACATTTAAAACAAAAATCTAGCATCTAGAGAGAGATGAAAAATGGCAGGTTTGTCTGCCAGTGATCAGCACCAAACGCTGGAAGACAGTAACAAAAGTGACCAAGTATTTTAACCCTTCAGAGCTCTGGCGCTGACTCAAAAATTTGGAGCAACCTCTTCTGGCTGACCTGGCTGAGGAATACTTTAATGGCCGTCAAAAATTTGGTATGAATGCTGAAGAATTTACAAAACTGTATGGGGAAAAGCAAGCTGCATGTGGAATTTACTGTGCTTGATTCCAGTATGTGTGACTGAAGAACCCCAAAGCAGAGCTCCATGGAGAATCAACACACGCCTGGCGTTCGATCAAGGCAGGTGCTGTCTACTGTAGAAACAAAGCAGATAAGGTAACTTCTAAAGGAAATAACCTTCTCCTTTCTTCCTTATATTGACTCATAGATTGGAAGTTGAGAGAAAAAAAGAAACTTAAAAGCTAAGAAATACTAAACACTGGATATCTCAGGGGATCAGATAAAAATGGAAAGCTTTCATGAGAAGTGTGCCACCAGGAACTAGAAAGATAGAACCCACAACCAGTGTGTCTCTGAGACATGACATTGGGTTGAGAGCAGAGGCCAGACCTCGGAGTTTGAATCCCAGCTTCTCTATTATGTGACTCTGGGCCAGTTACTCTCTAGGGTTTAGTTAGTTCTCTCACTTGAAAACAGGGAAAATAACGGTACCTGCCTCATTGTGTGGTTGTGAGGACTGAATGAGATACTCAGCACTTAATAAAGGCTGAAAAAATGTTGGCTGCTGTATTATAGTCATTCACCTAGCCTTCACAACCCTGCAAGGAATGTCTGATGATCCCCCTTTTCCCTTTGGGGAAGTGGGCGTGGGGAACGTGTCTTTGCTAAACAATCCCACAGGTGGTGAGCTTTCTAAGTGACAGCCACACCCTGCCTTCTCCCTCCCCTCCTTTACTGGGGAAGCCAGACTATTCATAGTGTAGGTGGTCTTTCACTTCTTTCCTACAACTCAATGTGTCCCATGGCTTTCCCCCCAGCTATTTCCCCTTCTTAATTCCCCATGATCCTCAGGTCCCTCCTTTTACTGTGGGAACATTTTTAGTTTTGTCGTTGGCTTTTGTTCATCAACTTTTTCGTGCCAAGGACACCAGGGACCACCCCAGCCTACGCAGTGGTATTAGGGAAACTTCTGACTATTTGGACATCAGCATGCCAGTCTTTGGAAACTTCTCCCGCGGTCATCTTTTTCCCAGTTTCTATTTTCCCATATTTCGTCAGCCTCAAGGTATACCTCCCCAAATGGGGTCAAGGTTCCCAAGGAGGATGAAAATACTTGAGAGATCATGGACGATTCCAACCCCCACTATCAGACTACAGAGCACTTTCAAGATTCTAGGCAGTTGATAGAAGCTGCTGTGTAACTTGGAGAAGAGAGGAGGACAGAGGGGAGAACACTTGTTTTCAAATATTTGAGGTACTGTCACGAGGAAGAGACTGATTCGGCCTCTTCTCCAAGGGCAGGAGCAGGCCACGGGTGGTGACTGGGGAAACAGACCCCGGGTCAGGAGAAGAAGGCATTTCCTCACCAACGGGGCTGTCCCATTAGGGGTCGGCTGCCTTGAGCTCGCGAGCGCTGCACCACTGGGGACATTTGAGCTGAGGTTGAATGCCATCTGTAGGCTTATTCTGAAGAGGATTCCTGCAGGAAGTAGTAGAAAGTATACGGTCCCCTGTTGGAATGCAGAAGCGTCACCTGGAACGCTTTTACAGGAGCTTAGCAGATAACTGAGAGAACAGTGAGATGCTTAGAAGAGACCCTGGATGGGGAAGGGAGTGTTAGGTGGTAAGAAGAGTACAGACTGAGTGAAGGAGGATACCCAAGACAAACCACTTACCTTACAACCCTGTCTCAATCATCTCTAATACCCAGAGAAACATAGTTCCTCTTTGGAGCCACTCAGAGCACCGAGGATATAGAGGAGGCACTCTACTCATCCTCTTTGCTTTTTTCGGGGAGCCATCCTAACCAGCTGCAAGTCAGCTGAATGCCTCTGACTGCTCTATAATGCTATTTTACAGAAAGTTCCCAGGCTGCTTGCCAGAGGATCAGGTGGAAAGCCCATGTAAAGGGTAAGTGGCAGTTGAAAAGAATGAGTATCCAATGGAGAATAGCCTTTGAGGGGTTTGGGTCTGATATCCTTCATTTCAGCCTAGTGGATGGATGGATTAAGAAACACCACCATGGGGTAGGTAAAAGGAGGTCGAGTTTGGGGTGAGGGTAAAGGGATGCGGAGAACACAAGAGCCCTATAGGCAACTTGGACTGGACACACATACCTCATTAGAACGCCTTCCCAGAAGGAGCTGATAACGATGACTTTTAGACAGAATAGTAAGTCAAAGAATTAATGGGTACGGGTTTGCTCTACAGAACTGAGATGTAAGAAGTGTCACATTCTTTTATCTTTCTGTATTCAGTTAGACTGGCTCTGAACCTCCAGTCTCCCTACCCTATCCCCTTGGATCCTATAAGAACTTCAGGTCTTACCTGGTCCCAGGAACCAAGGGAAGTCCTACTCCTTAGACACTAATAGGCGCCATTATTTCCAAGGCCCCCATGTCACCGCTATTGATGTCTGGCTCTCCACATCTCAGCATGACCACACTCCCAGCTCTCTGTTGGCCACAGACTTAAGCCACAGAGAACAGGGGCCATTGCTCTGAAGCCTTGGTACTTCTTGATCACACCCAATGCATCTGGGTGTCGCACCATCTGCCATCTCTTGGGGTTTTGGGAGGCGAGCAGGATTAGGATCTCTGTCGCTCAGTAGAATGCACCACCCCTTCATCTCCCAGGTTTGAGAAATTCAGATCCTTCTGTCATTCAGTCACTGAGGCTTCTCCTCAACCCCCAGAGTCCCTCCTTCTCTCCAACAATCCAGCTCTATCTAGCCTCCTTGAACTGAATATTTCAAAACAAAGGGCTGTTAAATCTCTTCTAAGGCAAGTAAAATGCAGCCCTCTGGATTACCAACCCTTGGCTGCTCTTCTGGTAACATGGACAGCTTGTATTTATTTATTTGTATTTATTTGGCATGGCGTGTGAGCCAGGCACTATGACAAGTGTTTTGCAACAAGCTTTCTCTCATCCGACAGGAGCCAGCCGCGTAGGTAAGATTACTATTCCAGTGGGCTGCTGCATAAGAAAAGGACAGCTAGAAGTGAAGGTTAAGAAAGTTGCCTGAGGGGCTGGAGCTACAGCCAGGCTCCTGACCCCAGAGCCCAGACTCTCAGTCCTCGCACCATCTGCCTTCTTTATGCGATTAATAAGGGAATCCATCAATAAGTAACTTTCTCATTCTTTTTGTGAGAATGCTGCAGCAGAGAATAAAATACAAGTAAGTTAATCAGGTTAACTGCCAGAATGATAGCAGTTAAGTCCCAGGGACTCCCTAGGCCAAGCAGCAGGGTTCTAAGAAGGACGTGACGCTCTCTGAGCACTGGGCAAACCCCATAGGTCCCAGGGAGTTGCCCTGGAGGTGACCTATCCTCTGGTGGGGGGTGTGCATCTGCCCAGGCTCATTACAGCAGCTCACTCACTGTTCTTGGCATCATTAACACTCCGTGAAGAGGCCCTCGGAAATGTTCCCCCGAGAGCATGCCCTCTTGCCCTGCCTCTCCAGGCCCTCCCTTTCCTTTGGCTGCAAAAAAAATCATTGTTTCTTTTTTTTTCTAAAAAAATAAAATATTTCCAACCTCTAATAACTACTGCAACTATTATCCCCTTCACACATCTTTAAAAAGTAGTCACCATACACTGTATTTTTTCACCAGCCATTTCTCAAACTCCTACAATCCAGAAATTACCATATTTCATATTTTAGTATCTCTGAAATGAGGAATAAGTCTCTCATGCCATGGCATCTTTGCAACTCTAATTGGCAATTTTTTTGGTTTTCATGTAGTATATAAATTAATGGTACATCTTTGAAATGGGAGCATCTTAAATTCAATGCACTATGGCGTGCGTAACGTGCAGTAGAAAGATTCTGCAGTAGAACCTCCCCAAGGGAGGGAAAAAGAAAGAGTTTCTGTTTCTTAGTATCTCAGACCCTCCTCGCCTCCTCACACACTCAGGGCTCAGCCCAGTAGTGCAAAGTGCTTTAGCACATTTCATCTGAGATAACGAAATGTGCACTAGGTGCAAACTATGTGTAAACCTTCCACTGAGAACTTTGAGGAGGAAATGGAACCAGAAAACAAAGTCCTGCCAATCAAAAAGATATTTCCGGTGATCTTTTCTAGCACCAAAAATTTAACTAAACTCCCAGACTCCCGAACCACAATTATTTATAAATGTTTTATTTGTAAAGTTATTTGATCAATAATGTCAGTAATTCATACAGATAAGAAACCATTCACAACATCTAAGGATATTTTCTCATTAATGTTGTGCAGCTAGAAATGATTCATGTTGTTCAAAATACATCATCTTACGGCTGTAGAAAATGTAAGCTATTAGCTGGGACAGCAAAGCAATATCAAGAAAATATTTTGACCTGTCCTATAGTATCTGTTGATTACTTGGCCTATAAATCTTGTTTCTATCTAGTTCAAACCAAGTAGGCACCTTATAAAGAAAAATAGGCATTGTTTTCATATGCGACTTAGAGTGTGGTCAGAATAATGCTGAGTGCCAGCTGCCATCAGCAGGGGGGCAGCGCCAGCCATTAATGGCCCATGTCAATTCTTACTGGTCAACGTTCCTGCCGAACTGATGGATAAAAGTTTTAATATCTCCTCCAATCACCTAATCGTGATCTCAAATTAATTCTTTTTCAATCATCACTTAATGAAAGTGACATCATCTCAAGAAAGTAACATGAATGTTATTCAAAACCTCTACTGAGGATTTTCTGGAGTCAGTGCAATTCCTGTCCAATCTCTGTACATCAGCTCTGCTTCTATATTTACATAGTGCTGCACACTGAGAAGAGGGAGTCAGAAAGGGGACCAGAAGCAAAATCATCGACCGCATCCTACTCACTGCTCACATTTACCTGGAAGGAGGCACGGAGCATAGAAACATTTGTGACAAGGATGAAACGACTGGATTTCTCCTTGATCACTTCCAAATTAAGTTAACCATCATCTTTCCATGCATCCTGGTTCAACAAGATTTTTCTGTATAAGCCCAGGGCTGCAGTTTATTAAAAACTTTAAATTGCCCTTGTAAACCTTACGGGAATTCGAATTGAGATAGCCAGAGATTTCTGGCCAACTCATCATTAGTATTTCTTGAACTCTGGTCGTTTATTTACGCAGCTCCAAGCTGATTTGCATTCTGCACCAGTTACAAGAATAGGTCTGCCAGGAAGTGTTGAAACATGAGGACACATAGGCCCCTTTCTCGGTTAAGTCATGGGTCCCAACCTACAGATTAGCCCAGCCAGGTCCTCCGAATCTTTTGCAATGAGCATTTTGAAACACATGGGTCATCTAATTCTGGCTTCCAGGCAGTTCAGCGAAATGCTTAGGCTAGGGAATTGCAAAAGTTTATGATTTCTCACCGAGGAATGAAATGTGACGCAGTAGAGCAAACAGCAGACATTTAATACCAGATGTTAATGCAAAAATTGGAAAATTGTGGCCCCACATGATTATCTGACCCCTGACCTGCAAAAGCCCATCACGGTCCAGAAGGCGTCATCATTTCTGGCTTCTTCCACCATTAAACTTTGTGTCCAATTTTTTTTTAATGTAAAATAATACTTCTGAGTGCTTTAACTAATTAGATCGTATCAATCTCAAGACATTTTGTGCACACAGTAACACAGTAATGCAATTCCTTACCGTAAAAATCAGAAGCCTTTCTGATTTTTGCATTTTCTAGAAATTTCTAAAAATAGTTTGAGGCGTGTTGATTTCCCTTGTGTGTCCTCCACACCTCTCTAACTTCATGAAATGCATAAGGGAAAGGAAGGAAAGGAGGAAATCTTGCTTATTTGCATTGAGAGGGAAAGAGAACACCTGAAATAGACATTGCAAAACGTTTTGACATTGTTTACACTCCGTCCCTGAATCTGTACACTTGAGAAACAGAATGACTATTTTAGAAGGAGGGTGGAATGTTTAGAAATCACAAATCTATGAGAGGAGCTAGGGTGGAATGAGAAGTCATAAGTAGTGAGCTTTGGATTTGGTGGCAGAGCTGAGCGACTTCCAGCTCTTTTAGTTTCTGTGTGATATTGGGCAAAGCACTTAACCTCTCTGTGCCTCAATTTCCTCTTCATAAAATAGGTTTAACATGAATGTCCTGACCCCCTCACAGGGTTGTTGAAGGCTCAAAGAATGTACAAACTGATACTTAAAGCCAAAAAGTTCAGTTGATGCACAAACTGAAAAGTTCTTTATAAGTATGAAGTAAATCACTCAAGCTCTACTGTTTCAGCTTGAATCTTGAGGAAGCTGAGGCCCGAAGAATCTCCTTTAAGCCCAGGGACAAGGTAGAGAGGACTTTCAAATGGCCCTCTTCTTACTGGGCGTGAGTATCTTACCTTCGTTTCTGTATATTTTTGATATTTAAAATGGCAGAGAGGAGAGGAAAGGGTGGATATAAGACCTTAGTGAATCATTAACAAGAAATTGAGTGTGTTCAGCTGACCCAGGCCAAAGCACGACCATAGGGTTTAGTCCTCTGTGGTGGGCTGAGTGAGAGCCAAGAAAGCAGGACCCCAGGGGTTGATCAAGAGAAATACCAACCCTGACAAGAGCCAAGCTCTGCCCTCGAGAGAGAGCATCTCTGCCTCTCTCTTCTTCTGTCTCTCTCCAATCAAAACCAAGTGCAAACACACAGTGGGAAATACGGGCAAGAACAGCTCACAGAAAGAGCGAATGAGAAAGGGTCTTGGAGACCATATGTCCAATCTCCCCACTAACGGACTAAGATGCTAAGACCCAGGGAGTCAGATGGCATGCCTGCCTCGCATACACCAGCAGCACTGCTGTGAGGGAGCCAGAGCAACTGGCCCCTTTTCAAATAATCTTTTCTTGATCTCACAGTGACTACAAAGGAGATTTTGTTATTCACATCTCAAATACAATCCAATGTTTTTCTTTTAAGGAATTAAATTTCTTTTTCAGAGAGTCAGGTCATCTTAAGAGAGATATAACTGGAAACTTTTCTCCCTTCCTCCTTTCTTCCCTCCATTCCTTCCTTCCTCTCTAGCTTTCTTTCCTCCACAGGTATGTGTACCCGGAGGCAGAAGAGAGAGACAAAGATAGCAGATCTAAGTCAGGGAAATACAATTTGCAATCGCCTTATAAGAGCTCAAAACTTGGACTGAGACTTTAAAAACACAAGGTTACCAACTTCAGTCCCAAGTCTAGAAAAAGGTTTTTTTCCTTTCCAAATAATATGATAACATTTATGTAAAATTAAAATTTTACTGTTCCCCGGTACACCACCATCACCGTCCACCCCTCAGGCTCTTTATCTTAAGGTTCAAAAAATTCTCCGGCATTTATAATTGAATGCTCTTGCAATGGGTGTGTGAGCTTGTTTGAATCTCCTGGGGCCAAAGTAAACTGATAATGTGTTTCTCTCACAATCATCTACTTTGTTTATAAACAGCCTTATTTAATTTAAACTAAACTTGCAAACTTGGACGTTCCTTATCTTTCCTATCCCTTACATATAGGCCCAATTGGTTCATTTTATTCTTGACTCTGATCCTAAGACTGATGTACATTTTCCCCAGACATGTAGAGGAGGAGAAAAAAAAATCGGTTGACCAACTCTCCCCAGTGAGTTCCCGATGAAGAAGAGACACAACATCAAACGCCAGTAGTGCCAAAACATTTACTGAAACTTTTCAAATCTTTCAAAAACGTTACAAAAAGCCAGCAAACTCAGTGAAACTAATGACAAATTTAGACATTGAAAACTAACATCTGGGTAAGTCTATGCAGGCATGTAAGGGAAAAGGGAACATGTATGAGCATTTATTATGACTAAAGCACTGTAGGAGGCTCTTTCACACATAGCTCATTTGATCCCATTTAGGAAAAATTATCCCAGACTTGGAAATTAAGACCAAAAAGAAAGCATTATGTGATCAATTAATATCACCCTAGCCCATTATCCATCAAACCCATCCAAGGGCCATCTGACTCCTGGGAAATATAACTTTGACTACTAATTCAATAGGGACGAAATTAAGGCTCCTGAAGAATTGGAGGTTGACTTGTAGAAATTGATAAGGCATGGATGATGATTGGTTTTTGCTTCTGAAATTTACCTCCAAGGTTATCGTTTTATTTCCCTGTAGGACACTAACCGGTTTTATAGCTTACTTTGCAATCTCATTTCATCAAGGCCTTTCCCACTGACTACTTCAATTCCAGTTCTTCACATTCTCTTCAAGCTGCTCTGTTATTCTGACTATGAGTTAAATGGAACTTAACTCATCATCTATTCATATGAGAATTATGTTTTTAATGATTCGAAAGTTTGTGCTTTGATAATCCTCAAACAACCACATGAGGTAGGTAGTATATCCTCATTTTACAGAGGAAGAAACAAAATCTCAGAGGAGGCACATTACCTGCCCAAAGTGAGAGAGGTAAGACGCGATAGAGCTGGAGTTCGGACACAAATCTCACAGGAATTACAGTGGGAATTCACATGTGGACTGAAAATTTGCACCGAACCATCTCCAAAAAATCAACCTCAACTACATGTTTCCATGTTTGAATTATAAACAAGACAGCTGATGATCAAAAGCAACTAACTCTGAATGATCTAAGCCTGAGCATTTAAATAGTAATTGAAGAGATTGTTTATTAATCTGTTTGGTTTCAAATCTGAACTTTTTAAAATTGGAAACTTGGAAGGTATTTGCCCATATACTATATGAAAAACAATCATTAAAGGGTGAAATTCCAGTGCTTTGCTGGTTCTATTAATGATTTTGGATGACTCGGGGCAAACTATCATTGAGGCTGTTATAAAAGTCATTAAAAAGTACTTAGACTACCTACTAGAGAGCCTCTGACATTTCATGAACATGTGCCCCAGAGCTTTTTGAATAAATTTGACCACATTACCAGCCCATCCCACTGTAAAGATGCTCACTCTACTTCATCTCTAAACTAGTAGAAAAATGAGGAACACCAACACATTCCTCTACTCTTCAGGCCGGAAGGGGATGTGTTGTCTCAGTTGAACACACAGGTAGATATCAAGACTGGAAAGTGACAAGCTGCTCTTAGTCTGAAAGCACCTTAGGACGCATTTTAAATCTTAAAAGCATATCCTGGGAAAGGCTGAGCTTACCTATACGTGTTTATCTGTCAACAAGCACACTCTTCAGCTGGGATATTTTGATTACCTTTTGATTGCACCGTTTTATCCATCTGAAGATTCATTCAATGTATATGCAGACTTACAAGTTTTTCTCCATAAATAAGATTCTGAAGTTCAGGTCCATTGGTATCTAGGTTGTTAAAAACCTGTGCTTGTCTTGTGAGAGGTCTGTCTGTCCACCAAATCACGAATTCGACAGTGACCATCTGGCCTGGTTTCCCCATAGAGCACAGCGCCATTTGATGGGCACTGGCAGCTGTCTGCCACAGATTTAAATCAAGTAAGGCAGTCTGCCCCACCCCAAACCCCCGATCCCAGACTCTGGAGCCAGCTGAATTTCAGCTCCAGCTGAAGTGAAAAGATAACTATGCGGTTCAAATTCATCTTGCCTCACAGTTTCACTGTTTTATCCTGGCTGAAGCTGCTCACTGTGTCTGTGGTTTTTTTACATAAATTTTCAATCCAACTAGTGCTATTATACAGTGTCTTTTCCAACCCTGATGTTGGGGGTAGATTTTTAGCTCGCATATTTTTTCCAGATGTGATAAGCTCTCCATAGCCCTCTTGGTGAGCAAAAGCATATCCAGATCTTCTTGAGCTTGATCTGCGAGTCTGAGGCCTTCGGCTATGTAGGGGCCTTGCCTTCTTTTGAGCCTTCTGCCGCTGACGGAGCTGAAGAGGAAGAAGACCCAGAGTGAGAGGATGCATCCAAATCATAGACTCCAGGCAGTGGGCCACCCTGTGAAGCGAAGGCCTTCCTGGTATACACAACAACAGCAACAAAATACTCACCTTCATTGCAAAAGGAAATGTTTCACCTGAAAACTGAGAAATTTTCCACCAAAAGATTATACTAGATGCTGGTCAATCTTTATTGCTACTAAGTGACTATTAAGTAAGCTAACAGTAAGACAAATTTCATTTTTGTCTCCATCTTATACATCCATCTTAAATGAATAGGAACATACTTTTGTACAGAAAAATTTTCTAACATGCACCACCCAAACACAGTCAGTATGACAATTTATAGTCCCATTCTCCCCAAACAGGCCTCTTCGCTTTCTTTTAGAGATTCTCAAGAGCCAATAGTCATTAGTAACTGAACTAGGAGAAAATTTAGAAATGGACAGTCAGAAATTTCCAACTCTGGTATGAGTAGGTCAACAGACCATGAGATTTTCAAGGTTTTCATTTCTTTGGGATTTTTTTGTGGCCTTTAGAAGAGCTCAACATCATTTGGGTGGGTTTCCAACACTTCATTCGTTTCCTTGTAAAGCTGAGGAGAAAAAGATCCAAAGTTTTGTGCAAGCCACATTGTTCTCTGATTCAGCTGATCTCCTGGAGTCTGGCTTTCATGTCAGGAGAAAGCCGTTAAAAGCAGAAAATCATGATCTGACTTAATGCCGGAAGAAATGAGCATTGTCTTTCTTCCTTCAGCTCATCCATCATTTTCTCAGTTTACATCAGAATGGGCTCACAGAGCCAAAGAGAAAGGACAGACATAACAGGGGAATCCGTGAGTCATTTCAGAAGGAATCTTGTCATACTTTGGCCCCAGAATGTGAGGGACAGTGTGATAAGGGAAGTTCTACCCGAGTCCCTCTCACATCATTGGCCTGGTCACTCACCCCATCAACATTTCCCCTTCTCATGACACGGCTATGAATGTATGTCTCCCCTTTCTTTCTCCTTTTCTCTTTTTATCTGGGTCCTGACCTAACTTGACATCGTCTTGTTTATACCATTCTGCCCCTGAAATACTGAAATATGTTCTGTTAATGCCTTGGCTTAGGTATTCCTATAATCCGTTCTTTCTATTTTCCTTCTAACTTTATATTTTACAATCCAGCCATACTGTTGCTATTCCCTTTCTTAATCTGCTCAGGATATAACATCTCCCCCATGTTTTTGGATCTGCTTACACATTTCCACAAATATTTAGAGTCCCTCCACCTCATACCTATCTCCCTGTATTGCCCCTCCTTCCCCCCAGGTCAATAACTTTCCCTCTAGCTTGCCTTTGCCTTAGAACAATTGTCCAAAATGCTCTCAGTAAGCTTCTTTTTTAAACGTCAACTTTTAAAAATACCCAATTTAACTTGCAATCTGTGACTCCCCACCCACATTTAGTCTAGTCCTTTATCTTCTTCGGCACTCACAAGGCTACTACATTCAGATGTGGGCCATTCCATCTACTGTGATGTGATGCTGTGTACCTGCAAGTGTTTCCAATGACACATTCATTCACCCTTCCCTGGGCTTCCAAGAAGGACATGATTCCAAGAGCCAACAACCAGCCATTCAAGTACTCTTCAGTACTCCAACATACCTGATCACTTAGGGTCGGGAACAAATCCACCTTCAAAAATCTGAATGCCACCACAGGCATAACTGAAGCAACTGTGGTTAAGAGAATAACAAGCCAAATGCACTTCTGGGTCAAGGAATGTCGTGCATTTCCTATTATTAAAGAAAAATATACATTGTGGTTATGAATAGGACTGAATTATTGAATTAATAGGCTCTTTGACTGTTACCATTAGGTCTTTTTTGAAATGGTGAGGTTGGCACTACCTAGGAGAACCCCTAGGTGTCTTCCCCAGTGTAAAGCATGTGCAACGGTGATGAGGAGAAGGCAAGAGTGATCAGATCACCACCCTTGGGAACTGCTTCATGGCCTGATCATTTGGAGACTGCCAGCCAGAGCCAGGCATCTCTGATCTAGGCTCAGCCCAGTTTCACTCAGGACACAGAATTCTCCCATCCAGCCTCAAGATCCCTTGACTACAAAGCAGCCATTATTTTTAAAAGGCAGATTTACCCTTATGGACTCGAATAAAACTATCATATCATAAGTACACAATATATGTCCTGGATACAGGTACAATCTCAAATAATGGTCTTGGTGGCTAGTTATGTCATAAAAGGTGAGCTTTATTGACTACAGGGCCAGCCTTTTAAATTCAAGCAACAGCCCCAAAAAACCTGCCTCAAAGGGACTTGCTGATTTCTCTGACGATCACTTGAATATGAAGTACTCAAGGTTCCCAGGAGATCAGGGATCCTCCTGGGTTTGTGAAAAGACCACTCCCCTTACTGAGAGCCTGCTGATGCAGCCATCCAACATGCTAATGCAATAGAGTAGTGAAACTCATTTCTAAGCCTGAAGCCAGTTTCCTTGTCTTATACTTACATCTCATATACTGGAATGTTTGTTTAAACAAAGCAGTAAGTGTCAGTAAGGCAGACAGACAAATTCTACGGGAAGATGTCAACCCTATTTATATCACCAAAATAAACTTTTGTCCTGGTTGGTTTTCTAGGGATTTACCATGATACCTCTAATTATCCAGGTTCCCTCTCCTAATGCTAAAGTATTAACACCATTCGAATGGACTTTGGGTATGAGGGCCTGGCTACTGATTGGTATGTCTACATTTTCTGGATTTGAAGGACAGAATCTGCCTACTAAAGAGCAGTTGATTCCAGTCTCCTGGGCAGAAACAAACTTGGCTCAATAAATTAAATGTCTCTTTGAGCTCCTTGAAGCTCAGTCCCCCCAGGCATGGCTGGAAAAACAAGCTTCACTTTAAAACCACACTCCTGCTTGCTGCTGGCTACTAAGGAAAAAAAAATTTTTCTTAAACCCCAATGTTGATCTAACTTTTGAAAAGTCTCATTGGAGCTCAGTAATTAATTCCTGGAATGGCATGTGCTTAGCTAGAGAGAGTGGTCCCCCCACAAACTACTTTCTCCACTTGAGGCATTCCAGTCTCATTACGCATGCTAGAATGCTCTCTTACGACTGGAAGTCTTTTGGTCAATGCACTGAACTTTCAGATTTGGCAACCAAATAAAAAGAAAAAACTTAAAAATAGTTCTAATGTCTTTCTTTCCTAACATGCTTGTTCTTATTCATAACTATCTTGTTTCTACATGGTTGGAATCTTTGGGTAAACATAGTATCAATATTATGTATTAAGTAAGAGTGGTGCAATTTAAAGATTTCCATGTACATGCAGGGCAAGGCAAAGTTGAAGAACAACATTCTTAAGTGTAAGTATGAATTTTAAAGGAATTATAATCTCAGGTGCCTTTGCCTCAACGGAAATGTATAATCTCACAGTTGCTCTTGTTTCGACTTCTATATGAATCAGTCTTCTAAGAACTGTTTCTCTAGACTGAGTTCCCCAACTAGTGGATGAAAATCTCAGTCTGCCCTGATTGAGCTCAAGAAGGATGTCACTGTGTGTCTCTCTTTTCCACAGTTTACTGGGATGAACTCAGAAACATCACTCTTACCAACCTATCTCACACATTAGAGATTTCAAAACTTCTGAGAAAGTATATTAAGAGCCCTACTGTGTCAACGGCTGGCCCTTTGGTGGCCCTTGCTAGGAATCATTTTGAAATGTGAAGTGCAATGGTATTATACTCCACAGATAGATCAGATGTACACTCTTTGTAGAATCGTAGAATCTGAGGATTTTAAGGGATTTTAGGAGGTCCTTTGCTATCTATCTCTTGATGAAATCACTCTGCAATATCCCCAACCAGTAATCAAGCCGCACTTGCTTGAATAATCATCATTATCATCATCATCATCATCACCATCATTATCACCATAATCATGGTTAACATCTATTGAAAAAGTACTATGTACCAGGCTACATGCTAAGCATTTTATATGTGTTATCTCATTTGACCCTCGCAAATTTCCTATGAATATAGGAACTGTTAATATTTCCAGTTTAGAACTGAAGATGTTAAGGCATGAAAGGGAAAAGAAACTTGCCCAGGGTCACATAGCTTGTAAGTGATAGAGGTCACACTTGGACCTTGGCTGTCTAACTACAGAGCCTACTTCTTGTGCCACTTATGAACTAATGTCCAGCAATTTTTAGAAGACTCTAAATTATACATCATTTCTTTCTTATCTAAATGCAAATAAATTCCACAGGTGAACTTTGGCAGAGATGTTGGTGATAATGTGGCAAAAAAGGGAGAGCCTAGTATTTCTCTCTCTTCCCTCTAGCATACATGAACTTTTCCCAGGTCTTCAGGTAGTCCTGATACATATGCTATGCCTCTTGTTTACGAAGCGACAGTCTATTGCATCTGGGCTGTTGGGAACCTATAAGCAGCTATCTCAATGATTCCTCTGAACCTGGTAAGGACAGAAGAAACTAATCTTTTGGAGCCTTTTTCAAGCCTGGGAGCCTTCAGATGCCTGGCTCAATTAATTCCTAGAGAAAAGACTACCAATCATCCCTAGTCCCACCCAACACAGAAAAGAAATTACAAAGACAAATAAATGACAGCACGACACTAAGCCCCAGGAGATAGTAGGACTCACTCACCAACAAATGGAAACTGGTTTGGGAAGATGGCAAAGATGCCATTACTGTGCATTGTAAATAAAATGGAGAAATAAGTGGCAATGCTGCCCCAAATGAAGACGTGATTAACGACAGTCCAGTAGCTGGTATCCAAGGCTATCTGCAAATAAAGTCAAATGCAAAGGGGAGGTCTTTGAGGATTAAAAGAACATCATTTCACTGAGTGATGTTGCCCCAGAATGCTTTGTGAAAAGATGGTCGCATCTGTCTAGCTACCAGCCAACCACAGGCACTCCCACTTTCTGCACAACATGGGAGACTGACTTGATATTTCCAGTAGACAACTGACATTAGAACTTATATCTGCAAGCCATTACATCTGCCAAGGTTGAGTCAGAATCAGGAGATAAAATGTTAAACTTCTTTTAAGTGAGAAATAAGAAAGCAGAATGGTTTCTAATTTCAAAGTTACTTTCCAAATTGCTCTTAAAACTTTTCTATTGGAAAAAAAATTTTTCTGTAGTGAGCAAGTGCAGCATTTTATAATCTGTACATAAATTTTCACATGACCATTTTTACACTGGCATAATCATTTACCATCACTGTTCTAACTCATTTTAATGATCCTTCCCTTTAAATTATTCAAAGAATAACAAATAAAAATCCTTAATCCTCTTTTGGCGTAAAATTCAGAAGCTGGGATACATGGGGGCTTTCTCCTTTCCAATAACTTGTTGTGGCAGTGCAGCTAAAAAAGAGTGGCCTGCCACTGAGGAGTCAAGGAAGCCACTGATGAATATTAACCCTTGAGTTCTCAGAGAAAGAAAAGTTGGTTCTTGCATCATTTTTGCATCTCAGAGGTCCCAAATGGCCCGAGTGCAGGTGTGCATTTCTAGCAGAGTCTAGTGCAAGACCACACATTTCTTACCTGCCCGAGGGCCCTACCTACATAGTAAATAGATCTTTCTCTGCATATGGAGACATACTTCCCCTTCCCACTTGAAGTTTACTGTCCTTTAAAATGTTGTCCTATTAAAAGGATGCTGGCAGCCTTGATGTAAACTACAGAGATGATAAACGGACAATCTTTTCTTTCCACAAGAGGCCTGAGAACAGGGATCCCTGCCATCCAAGCCTCGGCAAAGAGATGGTTTTCCAGTTCATTTGGCTGCCAAAACATTAGACCAATATCTCCAACTTTACCTTCCACCACTTGTAAGTTCATCACCATTCAAGAGATACCAATAGCCTGACCCGTGTGGGTATGAGTACGCAAAGAAACATCACAACCAACTTAAGAGGGCTCAACCAGAAAAACAAGAACAGGTGGCTCCTATTGAGGCAGAACTAATGGAAAAGACAGACAAGCACTATGACCCAAAAAAAAGTAATGGGGACTCTTAAGGGGATGCAATTAGATCACAGAAAAATATTCTGGAAGAAAAATCATTATTTCTGATTTTAAAAATTCAATAGAGAAACCAAATAAGACTAGACTGATGAGAATTGAATTAATATTCTGGAAAAAACAAATGGAAATAATATCTCACAACAGAGAGCAAAAACTTGAAGAAATGGAAACCTTGTGCAAAAACATATGAGACGTGGATGGCAAATCCATAGATGTCAGATTCATGGGCCCAATATACAAATAACGGCATTTTAGAAAGAGAAAAAGAAACAAATAGAGAAGTAACAATCAAAGAAATGACAGAAGAAAACCACACTGTGATAACAAACAGGAAAGATTTTCAGATTGGGAGGGCACTCTAAAACGTAGGCAAATTAATTAAAGAAGATACATTCTGGTGACAGATGTGAAGTCCAAGGATAAAGAACATAAGTTTCTAGATAGAGAAGATCTTACAAAGGAAAGTGAATCAACCTAATATCAAACTACTATACTGAAACTAGGATAAAGTGGAATAACATTTACAAAGTTCCTAAAGAAAAAGGCTTTGATTCAAGAATCTTATGCTTATCCAATATATCATTTAAATGTAAAGACAAGGAAAGAAAGCTTTGAACTCAAAAGTATACACCCATGTACCTTTTTTGAACGAATTACTCAAGGAAATTTCTATAACCAACTAAAAATTAAATCAGAAGAAAGACCTCAAAATAGCAAAAGACAAAGAGCATAAAAATGGTGGTAAGCAATGATTCTTATAAATTTATAGTTGGCTCTAAATGAGTAATAATTTGCACATGAGCTGCAGTATTAATTTAGAAAGAACTTTTGCAGCAATCAAAACATATGTTAAGGAGCATTTAATAACATCCTGGAACTAAAATTCTAAATTATTAACATGCAAGAGTTGGAGAAGAGAGTAGGGGCAGGAAGGGAGAAGTAAAGCAAAAAAATTTCCAAAGGAATACTACTCAGCCATAAAAAGAGGAAGTCGTGCCATTTGCAACAAGGATGGATCTTGAGGGTATTATGCTAAGTGAATTAAGTCAGCCAGAGAAAGACAACTACCGTATGATTTCACTCATATGTGGAAGATAAACAAACAAATAGATATGAAAAACAGATTGGTGGTTACCAGAGGGGAAGGGAGTGGGAGGAGGGCAAAAGGAGTAAAGGGGCACATATGTATGGTGATGGATGGAAACTAAAGTTTGGATGGTGAACATGATGTGGTCTATACAGAAGATGAAATATAACGATGTACACCTCAAATTTACATAATGTTATAAACCAGTGTGACCTCAATAAAATAATTTTTTTAAAAAATTTCCAAAACTGTTTGATTTGGAGGTAGATGAGGGAAGGTGTGGAACAGGATAGTGAAACATTTGGTGGAGAAACTAATTGTTTAATTTTGGTATACCAGTACGGAAATAGAGATTTAAATGACTATGAAAATAGGGAGAAATCACTAGGAAAATGGGAATACAATAGTAAACTGTAAATTATTCACAATAAATAGGATATTTAAAAAATCACAATGCACCTAAGTACACAAAGGAAAAAGTGAAAATAAAAATGTAGAATTAAAAGTACTCATAAAACAACATGAAAGAAGCAAGATAAAATACATAAGTTATTACACAAAAACGAATAACTGAACTCTCTCATCAAAGGAGAAAAATTAATAGAATGAGATAAGAAAGAAATAAAAATGAAGGGATGGGCCCAGATTATATATCAAGCAAGTGTGGACTGAAAAAAGCAAGAAAAGTAAAACTGATATAAAAAAATTGAAACCTACGTAAGGATATTTTATCATGAAAAATGATAAAAGCTACAAAGAACAAGTAACGATCAAGAACCATGATGCAGCCAATAAAATAGGCTTGAATTATATAAGATAAAATTTGGAAATACAAGGAGAACATGGTAAGATTCACAGTCTCAGTGGAAAACTATAATACACTTCTCTCAGTCTTTGACGAGCTTGGTGGTGGAGGTGATAATTCTCTGGAATTCTGTGGCTGACCCTCTGGCATCCGGTCCCCAGTGTGTTCAGAGACCAGCTGTAAGAGGTGGTCATAGCAGAGTTTTCACCAGGACAATGCAGCCACGTGGTTGGGTGTTGCTTCCAATGGTTCTGTGCCTGGTTGTGCCCTCCTTGGATCATTTGCTCTCCTGAATATTCTGGAGCTACTGAGTAGTTTTTAATAGATCTTTTTAACTTAAACAAGTGTCTGCTGTCTGTAACTACAATCTTTTTGGAAATTAATATGGTAATATTTGTGAAACTTAAAATGTATATACTCTCTGACCCAGCAATGAAAAAAGCAAAATACCATTTTTCATCTATCAGCTTGATAACAGGATTTCTGACACCAGAAATTTCATTTCTGGGAATTTATCTGACAGTACCGAAAATACATGTACTAGTGTATGCATTGCAGCTTCGCTTCAATAACAACAACAAAAAATGGAAACATCTTGAAAGTCTGTCAATAGAGAACTGATGAATAAATTATTGCATACCCATATTATGAAATCCTGTGCAGATCTTAAAAAGATTAAGATGGATCTGAATGTGCTGATTTGGAAAGCTGTCCAGAATATATGGTTAAGTGAGAAAAGCATTTTACAGAATAATATGCAAAGCTATGATCTCTTTTGTTGACTGTATGTGTGTGTGTCTCAAAGCAAAGAAAAAAATGTGGAAGGATTTAAGCTATTGGTAATCATAATGGTAGTTAACCAAGGGAGCATGGGGAAGGAAAGAAAGATAGTTCATTTTATTCTAAACACTCCTATATTGTTTGAAATGTCAAAAGGAGTATTTTATAATTCAAATTACTAAAAAAAAAAAAAACCTGATTTTTTTTAAAAAATGAGACTGCTGAAGATTGGCCTATAGCATCAGGACACGTAAATAAGATTTCTAACTGTAATTATAGATCATGGAACTTTCATGGGAGTTATTGCCACAACGACGTCAAGCATAGACAATGAGAAAAGGATATGAATGCCCCTGTCAAAGTGAGCTGATTCACAAAATTCCTGAAACTTATTCTATGTATTAAGGACAGCAGTTTCTGATTGAAGCCAACATCGCTGAGCCTTCATGGTTAAAAGCATTTGCACACTCAAGTCTGAGAATTCTATGGTAAAGCAAATATTTTCAGGGCTTCCTAGAAATAAAAATAAGTGTTAGACTAAATTGACGAGAATCTATATATTCCTCAAGTTGAAATTCTAAATCTAAAGTTAATATAAAAACACAGCACTGGCTGCTGTGATAGAATATAAGAAAATCAATTATGGACAAGCAAAGGGAAAAAGAGAAAAAGAGATATAGGAATATCAACAGGGTTTTTTTTTTTAATTAAAAAGATAAAGCTAACCAAAAATTGTAGGGTTAATTATGAAAATTAGTTTCACTAAAAACATATAATGCCTGTCACATCTACAAAGAATTTTCCAGGTAATTTTTTACCCTCACTGATATAGCAGATAATGTTAAGGACAGTTTGAAGTATATTTTCCATTTGCTTTTTCTCTCAGATATTGGCCTTTTAATTCAGTTACTACCTTTCAAATTATCTCTTGGAGCACCAAGTAACAGGCTTGATCTGGAGGTGAATAAGCTGTTACCACTAAAGCCATGTCCCTGTACATCCAACAACTGCCCTCCCCACCAGAAGGAGAATCCAGAGAACTGGAAACACGCCCTCACGACAAGGAGTAGATCACCTAATTTTCTGGGCTGGAACCATAAGAGTATACACAGACTGCACTCAGTGATCGAAAAGACAAGAAAACAAAACAGAGATTGGAGTGCCCAATATCGTGGCAACAGCTATAAGAAAAGATGCATCAATAGCTTCTTGTGAGGTGACACACACCTTATCCAGGTAATAGAATCTCATGATGAATGCCTTAGCTATGTCAGAGGCTTCCAAGTCACTCCACTACGTACTTCCTCCTTTGCTACAGAACTGAATATAGGGCAACTAGGCACGGAGGGGTCACAGAGCTTCAGGAGGCTTTATTTAGTTGTGAAACAGACAAACAGAACTCCTTTTTGAGTGGAGAAATCTGGTTCTGCTTTTGGATGCTACTTGCTGATCCTGAATTTTTTTTTTTTTTTTTTGAGGAAGATTAGCCCTGAGCTAACGTCTGCTGCCAATCCTCCTCTTTTTGCTGAGGAAGACTGGCCCTGAGCTAACATCCGTGCCCGTCTTCCTCTACTTTATACGTGGGACACCTGCCACAGCATGGCTTTGCCAAGTGGTGCCGTGTCCACACCCGAGATCCAAACCAGCAAACCCCAGGCCGCCGAGAAGCGGAACATGGGAACTTAACTGCTGCGCCACTGGGCCAGCCCCCTGATCCTGAATTTTTGAACTCCCAAGATGTCACGTGTGAGATGACTTTGGTGTAAACTGAATGATACTCACTTAGATGGATGAAGGAATGGCAGAAACGTCCTTTAAAAGCAATACGCTTACATTTGACTCATTCAATCTAATAAATATTTATTGAGTCGTGAAGAGAAAGTCTGGGGTTTAATGAGATCCTCTGGTGGATATGAGCAGCTAAGGTTTATAAAAGGGATTGTTTATAGGATAGAAAAAGGACTGACCAAAGGCAATTCAAACTCTATAAAAATTAAACCCTTGAGCCAGCCGTAATGGCCTAGTGGTTAAAGTTTGGCACTCACTGCTTTGGTGGCCTGGCTTCACTTCCCACTCATGGAACCGTAACACTTGTCTGTCAGTAGCCATTCTGTGGTGGTGGGTCACATAGAAGAACTAGAATGACTTATAACTAGGATATACAACCACGTACTGGGGTTTTGGGGAAGGAAAATAAAATTAAGCCCTTAAATGATACTTGCCCTTTAAAAAACAAAACAAAACAAAACAAAACAAAAAACCGAGTTCACATTGCTTGCTGTATCCACACACAGGTACAGACTTTAAAGCATCAGAAAGCTTTTGTGAATTCTACCTCATATCTAACAACACTGTCCACCATTTACACTGAAAAGGAAATACAAACAAACTCAAGCTGTCCAATAAAGACCAATGATCATCAGAAATCTCCCCCACCAGAAGAGCTTCTCTGAATTTGAGATTCGTATATGCCACAGATGACATTGAACCTCTTGAATAATTCCACAGAAATGTATTACCCAATAAACTTTAGATCTTACTTTAAAACCTGAAAGCTATTAAGTCTTATAGAAATCACGGGAAAATTTCTCATTGTGTTATTGTTGGAAAACTTTTCTCCTTCAAATGCAAGAAGGACGTAGCATATAATCAGTTCTCTTTATATACAATGCTCAACCCCAAGAAGTGATTCCTTGTCAGGTTTCTACTAACATGAATGTTATAGACACCCAATGCTAATCCCCTACGTCTGGTAATACATATTAAGGCTTCCTGTTTTCATCTCAAAATGTGTAGTTAAAAAGAAAACCCCAGTACTCTTTTAGAATTATTATTTTTCCCCCAACAAGTAGACAAAATCAGTCAACAATAAAACGAAATTTTAAAAGTTGTAAAGCTATCAAATTAAGATATTTTTACCAGCAGGGTTACCTGTACACTGACCACAATGACCAAGGATGTGGCCATGGTAACTGCAAAAGACTGGTAGTCTGCAAGGTGCTGCCCATCTTCTCCAGCTGCGTTGTAAAAGGCCCCGTAGGGGATGAAGAAAAGGGCTAATGAGGTGTAGATTCCGTGCGCCATGCAGATTAAAAATTTACGCTTGTTAAAAAGTAGATTCTGCTGTCCAGGTTGGTAGAGCTGGGGATAGTCCATGCTGTTCTGGTCATTCACATCCTGTCAACAGAATAGTACTTCAGTGGAGGAGGCTTGAGGAGAAGTCAGAGAGAGAGAATTCCCCGTCTCTGGAAATAGCCAGTGCATGGCTAAGCATGACCTAATATGCACTACTTCTTGCCTTATTTTCATTCTCACCATAACCGAAAAGATAATAAAATGATCCCTATTTTGTAGAGGAGGAACTTGAGTCTCTGAGATTTATGAGAGGTCACACAGCAGTTCTAGCAGAACCAGAACGTGACTTGCACCCATATATTTGGCTTCAAGCTGAAGTTTCCTTCCTATACGCTCCTGCAGCTGCACTCATGCTCCCAGAGTTCTAGTACATTATATACAGCCTATGGGCCCCCAGGGGCTAATTGCCAAAGCAGTGAGTGGTAGTGATCAGGAGATGGCAACAGAGAGCTGCAGAGTTGGAATTGGCCATAGGCGTTCCCAACTTTGGGGGGTGGGAGTCGGGGAGCACTTGGGTGAGGGGAACAGGGAAAGGGGGAAATTCCATGTGGGATCCCAGGTGGGAAGGGAGCTGAGCTTGAAGAGCTGAGTGTTCTACCCAGCGAGGATTCCAACAGCAGCTTCTTCCAAGAGTTCAGGACAAAAAGTTGAAGCAGAAGGAGAAGGCATCATGTTTGGGCCCAACAGCGTCCCGGGAGAAACTAAAGCAGTGCATCTCAAACTTACTATGCACACAGATCACCTGGGGAGCAGATTATGATTCAGTAGGTCTGTGGTGGGGCCTGAGGCTCTGCGTTTCCAACCAGATCCAAAGTAATGCTGATGATGACATTGTGAGCACTGAAGCCAAATGCCAAAACCAAAAAGGATGGCAAAGACTGACCACTGGGGACATCAGAGGACCACGGGTGGAGGAGAAGCAATGGAAGAAGGAGCAACACAGGAGTGAACGCTGGGGGCAGACGAAGTTCCCCTTCCCACTTGCTGGATCTTGCCAAACAGGGTCCCATGAAGAACACTGACATATTCTCTTAGGAAGTTCTGTTTGAGGATGTTGTTGGGAGCTTCTGCTCAGTGACTGGTGGGGCTCCACACACAGGCTTGAAACCAGACAATCCTGAGTTCAAAGCCTGCTCTGCTGCTTAGCAGGTGTGTAATCCTAGACCTGTTCCTTAACCTGTCTGAGCCTCAGTTTCCTCATCTCCAGAAATGCACACAACAGCACCTCGTTCACAGGACCACTGTCATGAGTAAATAGGTATGTATTCAGCAGAGTTCTTGCCACACTGTAGGTAATAAATAGTAGATGCTTCTATAAATAATAACAGGTAAAATAGTGATGATGGTAATAATAACAATAGGAACAGCACAGCAACCTCAGAGTTACGTGCCTGGTGCTCAGCTGACTTCTGTCACTTATTGGCCATATGGCTTCATGAACCTCTGAGCATTGGTTTCCTCCTTATAAAATGAGTGGATCCATAAATGATCACCAAGCCTTGCAGCATTGCCTTCTGTGATCCCGCGATCAGTTTAAGGGCCAAAGTTGACAAAGTGGGAAAGGAGAGGGGCAGACACTCAACTTGATGGCAATAAGGGGCCTTATTATATTTTATTTTCAAATTGCACAATAACCATCTTTTCCCAGAAACTGCTTTATTTTTATTATTTCATTCCACATTCTGGGCAGCTATAAAGCACCAAGGAAAGAAACCCTTGAAAGCATGGGCACTTGGAAATGAATGTGCTCCATCCTTTACATCTCAGGCCTTTGGTAATTCATTATTTTTTGTAGAATTCCACAAAATAAGCCCTTCACAAGCTGGCCCTTTTACGTATGAGAAGTTAGGCTTACAAGGGACTACAAAGTGATAGAATAGGAGACTGGAGTGAGCTCATAATGTTAAGATTTATATTTTGCAATAGACGGCTTTGGGCCAGAAAATGAGGCCTAGCCAACAGATCTAACAAGAGCCTGGAGAAAATCTGGTCTCCTTAAAAATACTTCAAAAAAATTTTTTTAAACAATACACTCTAATTGTGCCATGGAAACTCCTCTGGCTAGCCTTCCACTTCCCCATAGGCAGCCAGACTTTCCCCCTCTTCCAGGAAGTGCTTTCCAAGGTCTGAGTGTGCCAAGGATCTACCATTTTAATAATTGATTCCCTCCCTCTCTCCCCTCAAGCACGTTGAGCTAGACAAAGGAAGACTGTGCCCCTCCTCTCTACGGCCGAGGGGCTTCGTGTCTTCCTCCTGTGTTGGCAGGGTGCTCCTCAGGCCTGTTGCTCCTGTGCTGGGCTGTGCTGGCCAACAGAGGCTCATCGCAGATGCCAGCTCTCTGCGCTCCAATCTAGGCCCATGATTTTCCATCTATCAGAGTGTGGTTCCCTGAACTCTCAGAGTAATACACTATTTCCTGGGGTGTGACCCACAAGGCGCTAGTTCTGAGGTATATTAATAGGTTCTGTATGAAAAATAAATAAGTAAAACGCTCATAGGAGTTTGGGAAACGCTGGGCTAAGATGAAATGAAAGAGAGAGACGACTTCCTATAGGACATCCCAGAGCCTTTAGAGCAACAATGTGGGGTGGGAATCTTTGAGAGGAGAGCAGCCACAGTGATCAGAGAAGCCTTTTGGGGAGGTGGGGGATCTGGAAGGGTTGCTGAGCCACGTAACGCCTATTGAAACAACCGCACTCCTAGGACTCTTTCCACGGCTGCGTCTTCTACATAGGAGCTAGAAGCAACTAAAAGGCATCAATAGAGCAAATTAAGTTATAAAGACAGAAAATCACATACCTGGTCAAAAATCCCCATGGCTAAAACAGGCAGTGATGTGTAGACAATGTTAAAGAGGGTAATGAACCACTGGTCATAAACGGTCTGAAAAGAAAGAAACACCCATGAGAAACACCACCCACAGGAGTGAGCATACTCACTTTTCGGCTCTTGGATTAAAAACCTCCATTTCCTGAGGTGTATGGGAGCTTGGTGTTAGAGTCAGAGAGACAGGCATTCTCCCCTGGGCTGTCTCTTATCAGCTCTGGTGCCTTAGAGGGGTACTAGATGCCTCTAAATCTCAATGTCTTCATCTCTAAAATGAAACCATATTCTCCTTAAAGAGTTGAGTGGGGATGAAAGGAGATCATATGTAGAATAGCTAACACAATGCTGGACACACAAAAGGTTCCGGACCCTTGTGGTAGGTTATGTCACTCTTCAGGTCTTCAATGGCTTCTAATAAGTCCAATTATCTGATCTAAGCGGTAAGTAAAGGACCCACTAAAATGCTCAGAGGGAGATGCAAAAATGAACCCACCAGCCCTACCCTGTGTTCACATGGAGAGCTTTGCTTGGGAGTGGTTTAAGGCAAGGTGGATGGAGCTAGCTGCTCACTATACTGGGTATAAATGAGTAAAACAGTACAAATATCCCCCCACACCTATGTAGGGCACTTCCTTGCATGAGCCTCACTAAAAGTCAATGAGGCATGTGAAACAGTCATTATATCCCCATTTTGTTGATAAGTACACAGAGATGTAGGAACAGAACGTAATAAGCGTTACAGAGCTTATTATAGGCGAAGGCAAAAATTAAAACCTAGGTCTCCAGCACCTAACTGATGTCTGTTCTGCCACTCTATCCACCATTCATTCATTCATTCAATAAGTATTTATCAAGAAAGCACTATGTGCCAGATACTAGGTTCTAGGCAATGGTAATTCAACATGATATAATCAGATAAAAATTTTTCTAATGGTGGCAGGAAACAGACAATAAACAAGATCACATATATATATATATATATATATATATGTATGTATATATGGGGGTGGTGAGTAAGTGAGAAGATAAGTATTAGGGAGGAAAGAGGAATAGAAAATATGGGAGGGTTGTAATTGAAAGAAGATGATTGGCGCTGTCACTAAGAAGTGACATTTGATGAGTCAGTCCCGGTGGCCTAGTGGTTAAGTTTGGCATGCTCCACTTCAGTGGCCCGGGTTCAGTTCCAGGGCACAGACCTACACCACTCTGCTAGCAGCCATGCTGTGCTGGCAGCCCACATCTTAAAAAATAGAGGAAGATTGGCATGGATGTCAGCTCAGAGAAAATCTTCCTCAGCAAAAAAAAAAAAAAAAGTGACATTTGAGAAAAGATCTGAAGGAAATAAGGGATTGAAATAGCTTTCTAGGATAGGAGCATTCCCTACTGCAAGTAGATCCCAGGAAAAATCCCTAAGGCAAGAAAGCATCCGGTATGTTCAAAGGACAGCAAGACAGCCCATTTGGCAAGAGCAAAGTGAGTCACAGGGAGAACAATGGATGTCAAAGCAGTAAGGAGGAGGATCCTACGCAGGTAAACATGGTTTATTCTCTAAGTGAAATGAGAAGACGTGAGAGGATTTTGAGCAAAGAAACAATCTGATTCGACTTGTAGTCTAACAAGATTACTCTGGATGCTGTGCTGAGAACAGACTGAAGAGGGGCAATGGTGGAAGCTGGGAAACCACTTAGGAGGCTACTGCAGTGGTCCACTGGAGGGTGGAGTTGGCTGGATCAGGTGACCAGCAAGGAGAAGTGATGGGTTTTGAATATATTCTGAAGCACATTTTCTTCTTAGGGAAGTTCTGAGAGCAATGAGGAATCTTAAATACAAATGTTCCAGACAGAGGAGATAAAAGTAGGTTCTACATAGGTATTTAAATAAATAAGGCAATCCTTTAAATTGTGTCCTGTGCAGGTAGATTATATTGAAGAGAAAATATGTTGGTGTCTTTATTGCTAAATCTGGATTTGGACTACACTATATCTAAGCATTATTGTTTACTCTTAGAATGGGTGTCTACTTGCTCAAGGAAAGGGGAAGTGGAGGCCAGTCTTCAGAGGCCAAATCTCAACCTGGACTGCTCTGTTGAAGCTCCACGGGTGGCTTTATTCAACACTGAATAAACCAGACACTGTGAAATACACTGAGTATTGCATTCTGAGCCAGGTTAGCCTCATGGTAAGAAGTAAGGAGGACGGACATTCCCGCCGTCAACCATCTTGGGAGGAGTTCAATCTTAGGGCAAAAGAGTGAGAACAGAAAAGGGAAAAGGAGGAGTGGGTAGACAGGGGAAGGAAGGAAATTGTTTTACTCTCTGTGTATCTCACTCAGATGGTTGCGGCCTGGAATCCACATAGCAAAGACCTGTGCAACATCATTCTCTTTGAGGGTAGGCCAAAGCTAGGCAGGAAAGTTGAATTCCACCACTAATAAATAGCCAAGACAGTATTTAGGCTAAGCAGCAACATTAAGGACTATCATCAAAAGTGTAGGCTTGTGACCAGAATAACCACTTCTAATATCCAGTTTTTAAGTTCTCCAAATGATAACTCCTTTGTATTATTGTCTTGTTAAACTCTATACTTTGAGTCTGTTTGAACTCTGCTGTAAGGATTTGAAAAGGGGGCCTATGTCCAGTGATATGCTAAGTGTTTAACCACTAGCTCTTAAAAAAAAAAAAAAAAAAAAAGCCCTGGTTTATAGCATTTGCCAACTTCCATGGCATAAATATTTCCGCCATGGCTGTCCAAGCAGTGATATCACTAAAAGCAGAGTTGGGAAGAGATGTGCCATAGCATGCCATTATATAGCATTTCTACCCTACAGATCCAATAGACACAAATAACCTCAAGAGCATAAATAGTAAAACATCATATAATAATAAGGAAGTGAGTTTTGAATATTTACGAATTTTGTTTTTAATATAATTTATTTAAATTGTAAGTTTATATCACTTAATTTTTAATAATGGCTGTGTTTAACCACTGGCTCATATAATTCCTGACAACTTAACAACAGCTCTTATGAACCAATATGGGCCAGCTCTAGCATACCACAGCCTACGTCCATGCTCGGAACAAAGTAGTACGAGATAGCAACAGTTACCTGAAGGATCTTAGACTCAATGTTGCAGGAGAGAACCTGCAGCAGGGCAGGGCAGTAGCCTGGGGTGTTAGGCAACCATGAGAATAGACTGGAAAAGCCCATCAGCATTCCCTGGAAACCCCCAGGGTATTTTAGCAGAGGCATCTGAAATAAGCCAAGATTTATGGCACTCATACAAGATGGAAGCATGTGCCATAACAACTGATTCATACCAAACTGCCCGCTGAAGATAATGAAAAAAGCTGAGACCAAAAAAAAAAAAACAAAGGCATCTTCAGGAAAGCATCAATGAACCAAAGATAGTAGGGAATTTATCTGTCAAGGCCAAGGAGAGGATTAGAACTAAAGAACTACTTCAAGGCCTAAGATGTTATTATCTTTCTCCAGAGACTATATTTCTTTTCTTCTACCAGCTGCTGAGGTTGGAGTGAAGGCCTGATGTTCTTCTGGGCCAGGAGCCATCCTGCCATAATGCACCCTGTCCCCTATTGCCAGGAGGCTGTCCTTGGGTCCCAGCCTAGAGTGGGAAGTGTTTCATCAGGATCTCTACCCTTGATGGGCACTGAACCTTGTCCTTCCAGTCCTAGGAAGCAACCAAAAGCAGATGATCTTGAGCCTCTCAGTTGCCTCCAGTAGATCAACACCCCCAGGGCACACGGCTCAGAGCAGTGCAACCCTCCAAGGTCTCAGCCCACAGCGGGAGTGTTAACAGGCTCCCGGATGCCAACTCCTGGCCATCACAAGAGCCCACCAAAACTGCAGCTCAGCCCCTCTCTCTTCCTTCTGATGAGCAAATGAGTCCAACAACTCTCCTCCTAGATGTCTGCCTTCACGCACCAGGAGACAGGAAAATACTCCCAGCAGCACTAGTTGTAACAGTCCCAAACCAGAAACAACCCAAATATTCATCAGGAGTGGAATGGAGAAAGACATTGCAGTATACTGACAAAATAGGAAACTATAGCATAATGAAAAGACAGGAACTATAGCTGTCTCCAAAAACACAAATGAATCAAAAAATACATATCACGTTGAGCAAAAGAAGTCAGACAAAAAAGTATGATTCCATTTCAACAAAGTTCACAAACGTGCCGACCTATTCTGTGTTGTTTAGGGATTCATACTCATGGTAAAATTATAAAACAGAGCAACAAAGTGATTACAAAGTGCCTGGGTAATAGTCACTTCTAGAGAATAGGGGAAAGGGGGTGACTGAGAAAAGACAAGGGCAGCTGGGGCTTGGCGACGTTACGTCTCTTGCGCTGGATCATGGTTACATGGGTTTCCCTTTACAACAATTTAAGATGACATTTACATATTATGTACTTTTTGTAGCTAAGTTTTATTTTACAATGAAAAAAGGAAACACGTGACCTTGGTTTTCAGTCACAGCCTGGTGAGACCTTGGACACTGGGAGGATTTAAAAAGTCCTGATGCCCATGTCACTCTCCAGGTCAATTAGTATCTTTGGGGTTAGGATGATCCAGGCTGGGGAGTTTTAAAAATTTCCCAGGTGATTCCACAGTCAAGTCAAGATTGAGAATTTCACTCACTCCTATGCGCACCCCTCCCCCCCAAAAAAGCAGTGGCTGACACCAATCCTCAATGATGTGATGATGGCGTCTGACTTTCATTCCTAAAATACATCAGTTCATTTCATGATTGCAGTACGGAAAATGGAAGAAGGGAAAGCAGTTCTATTGAAGCCTTGCAGCACAGGCAGAACCTGGTGCTGTCAAATTACTTCTTCCTCCACCTCGTCCACTACCCAACATCCACTTGCTGAGAAGAGATGATTTCAGATATTAGGAAAAAAGAAAGAATCTGGGAAATTATGACATGCTGAACTGTGAGTAGCTGATGGTCTGGCATGAAGTATCATCATAATCACAAAGTGGCTAGCATTAAAACCTACAGTCATTTGACAGCAGCATTTATAAGCTGGCACTCAGATTAGACGCCTCATTTCACAACTGGAGCAAGAAAGGACTGGGGTAAAAATCAGTGAGAATGAAGTTTAAAGGAGTTTTCGCAATTTCTTGGAAGAATTTTTACTGCCATTCAGAATCACAACAACAAAACAAATAAGAAAACTAGCTCATATTTACTGAGTACCTACTATGTACCAGGCACTATTTTAAGAGCTTTACACGTATAGACTCATTAAATCCTCATGACAACTTGATGAGGTAGATACCATTAGCAGGCTCCAATTTACAGATGGAGAAGCATCAGATCAAGCTTAGGAGATGGCCTGATGTTGTATTTTGAACACAAAGATTTTCAAAGTATGGTCTAGGGACCTTTTAGGGGATCCACAATGTCAAAACTATTTCACAATAATACTAAGAAGTTATGTATTTGCCCTTTTCACTCTTATTCTCACATGAGTGTGTATGACTTATAATCACAGTCGACTGAACACAGAAGCAGATACAAGAACCCAGCTGCCTCCTATTGTGCCAAATAGTAAGTGATTAAGTGTAAAACAGTGACAGTCACTAATTTGTTTTTGTTTTGGAAAACAGTCTTTTTTTTTTTTCATTAAAATGTGTCATTAAATAAACATGTCCAATTCCAGGCCACTTCTTGGTAGTCCCGTGACACTCCAACCTCACTTCTTCATAACTGTCAACTTAGAATGATGGATGTGCCGGTTCCCAGCCCCACCCCCCTAGACCATGAGCTCCCTGGGAGCGGGTTATATGACTTCTTCATCTGTGGGGCCCAGGAACCTGACTCCGTGCCTGGCACATGGCAAGTACTCAACAAAAGGAAATTAATGTCTTAAGCATAAGGGCGTTGGAGTTAGAAGACAGAACTGCATGTTCTTGAGGAAGATACGCAATCTCTCTGAGTCTTAGTTTCCTTGGCTACAAAATGGAGATGTGAGGGAAGCTGTGAGTATTCAATGAAATGAGCAAACGCCAGGCCAGCAGCAGCACCTGACAAACAGATACTGCTCAATAAGTGAGCACCTGTTTATGGAAGGAAGGAAGGGAAAGACAGAGGGAGGGAGGGAGGGAGGGAGGGGCAAGCAAGGATCCGAGCTTCAAGTGATTTGTTTAATGGGTAAATAAAAAGGTACATTTTTCTACTAATTATACTTTTTTATGAAAATACAATTCTTTATTGCTCCACATAACCATAGACATTTCTATAATAAACTACTATATTAATGAAATCAATAGAAAATTAGAACAACATTTAAAGGAAACTGAATACCTTGATATAATTATGCATTTTCCTCATGAATACTTAATTACATCAATCACTGTTTAGTTTTGCCTTGGGCTCCACCAAGATGTGTTAACCTGAGTCATTCACCTTAAAAAACACCTTTTTTCAGTGATGTGCATTGGCTTAGTACAGTTTAGACCATAAACTTCAGAAAACTGTATTTTGCAAAACAACAACGAGTTAGTGACTGTCACTGTTTTACACTTCATCACTTACTATTTGACACAAGAGGGGGCAGCTGGGTTCTTGTATCTGCTGCATTCAGTGGAGGACAGTTTAAACTTTACAGTTGTGACAAAAATTAGTCACCAGTGGTATTTCTTCTACAACAGGCTTCTTCCTGCCCTTGCAAGAGATCTCCAGCTACTCAAATAGTTATCCTAATGAATGCTCCACTTCTCCTTAAGGTCCCTAGATACTCTCGGAAAATATTTAAGGCTCCCTCTGGTGACTAGGACCAGCTCAGAGGGGCACACCAGCCCAGATCATGACCCACATGGATGCCATCTGAGTTTCTTCCCTTCCAGGTATGCTCAAGCCCTCTACCACCTCCACTATCCACCCCCACCCCACATACACATCGGTTGACCAGATGCCCCAAAGAGATGGGCAGAGTTGGCGGTGGGGGGGGGGGGGGGGGAAGGTAATTCCTCTGGAGCCTCTAGTTTGGGAAACATTCTGGCCCAAGACTAGACCTGTCAAATGGTGATGAAACTGATTTTGGATAACTCAAATTGTTTATATAAACAGGAGTCCCGCAAAAAAGTATTTGTCCTAGGTCCCCTGTACACCTAGGGGCAGCCACTCCACCTCTACTTTCCAAATTTCCTGTTCCCCATCTCCCATATTCTGAATAAGAGAGAAAAGCCATGCTCCTGTGAGATGCCATTAGCGTATCTGGAGCCCTGTGTCTCTTCACAGATCAGAAAAAAAGGGAAAGGAGAGTTCTCCGTTTTTCCAGCTTCACTGTTTTCCTGTTTAAGGAAAGCTCCTCCTTGCTCCCTTCTTTGAGGGAGCAATTTATCAACCTTATCAACCATTTTATTTAGAGCAAAAATAATCCAGCTACAAATTACAGTCAAACAGCTTGGGGAACACAAAATCTATGATTTATAGAATACCACATTTAAATCTTAATAAGGCTCTGAAACAGTTACAAAGGGCTTCCCACTCCGAGATCATTGGCTGAGCGCCTTGTTCAAATAACAGGATCAACCACCTCTTCGGAACCATGTATCCAGCTTTTGTTGTGTGATGCAGAGGAAAACTATATAATGATATTTTTTTCTTGTTTTGGCCTTAAAGAACATTTGTCATTTAAAGAAAACTCACTGTGGGATAAATATGAGGGCTACAGCCTCAGCACATCTGTTACTGATTTGTGTAATTAACAGAAACCCACTAGCAGGATCCAGGAGGGACGGCCACAGCCGGAGGCCCCGCCCCTCCCTGGGTTTTCCACAACGCACATCTGGAAGGCCAGTGGGACAGGAACTGCCATGCCAGGCTGAGACAGGCTCATAGGTACCCAAACCCATGAAGTCATCTAAGCCTGGAGAGTAGTTGCACTCTTTCACGTCACTTTCCAAACTTTTCATTGTGGGTTTTCTTACATTGTTTGACAGAACTAAAGTTTTTCTGGCCTTGACAAGATAATTGCTTCCATATCACAGCAGAATTTAAAAAAGACAAAACATACACAGCTTTGTATCCCACTGACAATGATAAATTGTCATCAGATAATATCATCGCACAAGTACACGGTGCCAGTAGTTGCATAGTTTCAAACGTGAATTTCCTAAATAGGGCCTCAACCAACATTGGTTTGGGTTTTTGGTTCTTTTTTTTTTTTTTTGGCTCTATACCTGGTGGGGGACAGTTCATCCTTATTAAAAATCCTGAGGACATGGGGTGCTTTTAAACCAAGTTACATGTATAAGTAGTGCACTCAAACCCAGAGTGGGCTCCGTGAAAATCACGCAGATTTGATAATGGATTGGGATAAGACATGTTCTTAAAAAGGATCCATGATTCAGTTTAGAGACTTAGCTGACCTTTATTCAAACCCCTCTGGTCCAGAAATCTGGTTGGAAATCTCCTCAAGACAGATTATATTTAAATTGCCTCTCACTGGCAGTTTGGTTGGAGTGTTTGCTGGCAGAAGGCAGCCTCAAGCTTCCAGATGATTCCAGGAGGCAGTTTGCCTAGGTGGAGGCCTGGCTTTTCTAAGGGCTTAAGCTGTGGGAGATACCCCAAAACATGAACTCTCTCTCAACAAGAGGGTTCATTTTCTCCCCATAGTCATATTGTACTGAGTGTTTCTGCATGGTCTCCTTTAGATTCCAAATAAAGGAAATATTTCCCTGATTGGCATCGGGGAGGACAGTTTTTTTAAAGAAGAGATAGCCATTCTCTTTTCCAAGTCTTGACAATCGAGTGGCCACTTGTCAAGCAGAGTAGATAAAGCACTGAAGGGAGAGTCAGGAGACGTGGGTTCCAGTCCCAGCCTTGCCTCCCACTGACCCTCAGTTCTTAGGGGACTCAGGTTCCTCCTCTCTTTCATTCCTCTGTACAATGAGGGGCTGGACTCAGTATCTCTGACCTTCCCTGCCAGAGCAGAGAGTCTAGACTTCAACAAAACATACTTTTTGTTCTGTGTCCCAACTCTTTCTCCCTGGAAAGTCCATCCAGCGAAGCAAGCAAAAGGAGTCTGGTCCCTCCCAGGGGGATTCTTTCCCCATGTGTCCCAAAGGAAGCACAACAGAGGCAGGGTACCGAAGTTAACCAGGGGAAAGCCCATAAACCGAGCACAACTTAGCCTGCACCCCATCATCATCCACCTGAGATGGCCCAAGTGCCACCATCCCGCAGGAGTGACGGTCCCACCCACCAGCCCCTTGGAGCATTGCATGCCACAGCTGGATCAGCTTGCACATCTGCCCCAGCCCACCCACCGGATGGGGCACTGGCTGGAATCCACTGGCGCTCTCATCAGAGAATAAGAGTCTGGGTAAAACTTACCAGGCCCTGAAAGACAGGCCAAGGTAGTGAAAAAATAACACGTCACTTCGTTAAGTAATTAAACTGGTGTTTTTAAAAGTCAACATTGTGTCAAAGAAAGCACAGTCTGTTTACATTTGGTCAGATGTTTTCGGCTACAGAGTGGATTACTTCACAGTAATCTGTTGAGAGGTGCAGGGAAGAAATATTTTGGCGCTTATGAATCAAGCTGAGATTGGACAGGGTTGGCCCCAAGACATGGCTTGTCCATGACAAAATTAATTCAAAAAAACTCTTGGAGGAAAAATAAGAGAAAGGTGACTATGGAGTTATTCAACATCAGTTTCACACTCATGAAAATAAAATCGTTCCCAGACTGTAAGTTTCCTGAGGGCAGGAACTGTGTCCTCTCATTCATTCTGATGTTCCTGGAGGCAATCGGACAGAGAAGTGACTGAAGATCAGGCCTGTCAAAGAAGGGCCTCTAAACACACACCTGATGTTACTGAATCTGCCCAGCCCTACAGTCTTGGTTTTGTTTTTTGTGGGGTTTTTTGCTTGTTTGTTTGTTTTGCTGAAGAAGATTAGCCCCGAAGTAACATTTGTTGTCAATCTTCCTCATTTTTTGCTGAGGAAGATCAGCCCTGAGCTAACATCTGTGCCAGTCTTCCTCTACTTTATATGTGGCTTGCTGCCACAGCGTGGCTGACGAGTGGTGTAGGTCTGCCCTCGGGATCCGAACCCGTGAACCCAGGCTGCCGAAGGGGAACGCACCAAACTTAACCACTATGCCACAAGACCAGCCCCCACAGCCCTACAGTTTTTATTACTACTGGCTCCACTTCACCATGAAGCTTTCAATCCCATTGAAGCAATTTAGGAGAAGGATGGCAGGGGGAAGGAAGACCTCGACAGCTGACTTCCCTTAGCAGACTGGAAGCAAGTGGCTATCTAATGGGTGTTAGGGGCTAGGAAAGCCTTGTCACTCAACATGTGGCGTTGGAGGCCAAAACCAGCTAACGATTTCAATGGGAAGAAAAAAACATGACTGCAAAAATGTCCCCTATTCAAAAACTCTCATTCTCTGTAGACTAGCATCTCTCCCAAATATGTTGTTTTCTTTTTTCACTTGCCTCATTTACAGTGTATTGCCCTTAGAAAAACAGGGCTAAGAAAAAAAGCCAAACATTTTTCAGTTAAAGCTGTTGCTAATCAGGACCTTCTAGTGAAAAACAGAGAATGGAAAAGAGACAAGTCAGCCCCAATTCCATTGATCCGAGTTACCCTCACGGTCAGTTCTCAGTATCACTGACACACCAGCCCACTCATACATGGGCAGGGCAGGGAAATACCAGAGTCTCCATCTTGATCGGGGCCTAAGAGCTGTCCTAGAAGAAACTTCTTGCATAGACAATAGCATTAAGTCAGATCTCCCTTCAGTGCCATGCAGTTTTTGAAGGAGTTTCTCAATGAGTTGGTTTTAAATGGAATTTCAGAAATTAAAGAGAGATTTCAAATTCAGCTAAGTGCAGGTCACTTGGAAAGGGCTCAGGGGTGCTGGAAAGGTCTTCCTCCTTTTACTTGGCTTGTGGTCTCACAGCTTCACACACACCTGCCCCTCAGCCCCTGCGGGTAGCTAGACTTTCAGGCCTGCAGACCTCCACTTAATTGTGAAAATATTCATATATTCAGTTGAGATTAATGGAGCCCCTGAAGTCGTGCAAGATCCTCACACATTTCTCCTTTCCCCATCCTTTCATATTAACTTCAATTATACTTCTATTGGACTTATTTATACATTATCTACTGATGAGAAAATGAATTCCAAGTGGGTGAGGATTTGTCCTAGCCATCATTTTGTTTTCTCTTCCCAAGATGGTCAACGAGTATTCCTCCTAGCACTTTGACAACATGTGACTCATGGCTATGGGCAAGGAAGGAATTACTCAATTTAAAATGACAACAGTTGAAATGCTCATAAAATCAGAATAGTTAGGCAATTTATAATAAATTCATATTTCAGAATGCCATTAATAAAATGAACATTTTTGAAGAATGTAAAATGAGAGAAGTTTCTTAAAATGTGATTTGTTTTAAAATAAGAAAGATACAAAGAGCACAGTCTCAGATACATAAAAGTTAATACATATTCACATAATTATATTTATAATCAGGAAAAAGCTCTGAGGATAGTGGAAAAGACTTTGCAGAAGCTTAAATGTACCCCATACACACACTTTAGCATACAAAACAGGGCTATTTTGTCCCCTGGACTAGAGTTAATTAAGAAAATGGAAGTTTTTGAAAAGAAGAAACATAAGTAGCCTGTTCCTATGGAGATAGTATTCTTAGCATCCTTTATCCTTCGTACATCTTACTACCTCCAAAACATTGGAACTAAAATAAATGACACAGTAATGGCATGTTTTAACACTGTCACCATAGAGACATCTACTCCAGAATTTCTCAAAGTGAATTTTGAATGGCACATGTTCTACATGTTCTGAGCATGTTGCTCAGGAAAAAACCAGGGTTCTGTGCCAAATGAGTGTGGGTAATAATACTAAATCTTATTGACTCTAAGACACTATTTATTGTAAGAGAATCATTATTGATGGCAAGGTTAGACCAAATGGGGAATCTAACATTCTTGTAAAGCTAAGGCAGCAAAGGGCTGAATCCTTAGTGTAAGAGTAAAGGAGAAACAAATCTCTGTGCAGAAAGGGAGTGCGAGGAAACTTGCCTGGGTCAACCTAGGGACCAGTAAAAAGGAGAAACAAAAAAAAGTTTCTCCTGAAAATTTGAACCATAAATGATATTCACCAGAGTGTGCAATCCAAGTTCACAAAATCCTGGAACAGAGAAAAAGATCTGAAGTAGGCAGTGTCCCCAGGGAGCTGGCAGAAGCCACGTAAATACTCTCGGGAAAAATCAACTTCAGGAGTGTTCAAGATGGCAACATAGGTCATTCCCAACTTCAGGTCCCTTCACCAGAAAACTACTAGCAGCTATCCACAGACGAGACATCATTGTGAAAATCTCAGAACTGGTGGATAAGGCTGAAGCTTATCCCACTGGACCACAGAGACCAAGAAGGACCACATTAGAAGGGAAAGAGGAGCAGCTAGACTCTGAGCACATCGCCCCTCCCCCAGGCCAACACGTGCTGCACCAAGAGGGCCCTTCTGGGCCTATGGTTTCTCCAGTGGGAAAAATAGAGCCCAAGGTGGACATCCAGCTCTCCCAGCATTGCAGGACACCTCCTGGGAAGCCCACGGGGTCTTGCCTCACAAGGCTCACTGGGGGAATCTGCGAGTCTTGACCACTGGGGATCAGAGAGAGACAGAGGAGGGGGTGGGGATTACAGCACAGAGATCTTGGTGGGCCTCATTCCTACTTGCAGCAGTACTGGAGCAGAGATCCCAGCCAAGAGTTCTGCCCATCTGCAGAACTGAGCCAGTGGCCCCATCTGGCCAGGGAGCTTGGTTGGCAGTTCTGCCTGATTTGGATACCCAGCCAAAGAGTTGTACTTGCCATGGAGCCCACTCTATGATCCTGCCTGTGTAGGAAAAAAAATTCACAGCCCCATCAAAACTGCTGAGTATAGCCTCTAGTCCTGCCCAACCAGGAAGCTGGCCAGAGAACCCAAGCAGCCAAGGAACCTAGCCTACAGCCTCACTTATGCAGGGACCCAAACCATCAGCCCTGCCTAACTGTTAAGTACAGCGTCTGGCCCTACCTAACCAGGAAGCCTGAACAGTGACCCAGGGCAGCCTCAAAGCTCAGCCTATGGTACCACCCAGCCAAGGAACCTAGCCTATAGCCCCACCCTGTAGTAGAGCCCAGCCTACAGAACTGACTAATTGCTGAACATAGCCTGCAGCCCCACCCAGCCAAGGAGCCCAGCCAGTGATCCCACCCAATCACAAGCATAGCCTGTGGTCCCACCTGATGAGGGTGCCCAGACAGGGACCCTGCCCAACTTTGGGGCACACCTTGTGGCCTCACCTGATCACAGAGCACAGCTGGAGGCCCCATCCAACTGCAACAAACACAGAGTCCAGCCAGTAGCCCCATCTGGTCAGGAAGTACAACCTGAGACCCCATACAACCAGGAGAAATTACAGAACCCAGCTCATAGCCCTGACTACTCATAGAGCCCAGCCAGTGGCAGGTGCCCTGACCTCAGAGCACAGGTCGTGGCCTTGTCTAACCAGAGGCCCTGATAGCAAGCCCCACCTGCCCACAGATGGTGCCAGCTGACCCAGCCAATACCCCAAGCTGACCTGAGCTGTCTTTCCCTGACAAAGCAAACCTGTAAAGTCTGGAAATGGAGACTGCTTACTCAAAAGTGCAGCTACCAACTCAAAGATCATAAAGAATCAGATAAAACGACACTACCAAAGGAAACTAATAAAGCTCCAATAACCGACTCTAAAGAAATGGAGTTCTGTGAACTGCCTGACAAAGAATTCAAAATAATCCTCTTAAAGAAGTTTAGTGAACTACAAAACACACAGACAACTAAATGAAATTAGGCAAACAATGTATGAACAAAATCAGAAGTTCAACAAAGAAAAAGAAATCCTCAAAACAAACTGAAATCTTGCAGCTGAAGAATACAAAGACTGAACTGAAGAATTCAATAGAGAGCATCAACAACAGATTCAATCAAACAGAAGAAAGAATCAGTAAACTAGAACATAGGTCAATTGAAATTATCCAGTCAAATTCATAGAAACAGAAAGTAGAATGGTGGTTTCCAATGGCTAGCGGGAGGGTGAATTGGAGAATTGTTTTTCAATAGGTATAAAGTTTTGGTTTTACAAGAAGAAAAAGTTCTAGAGATTTGTTGCACAACAATGTGAATGTACTTAACATTAGTGAATTGTAACTTAAAAATGCTTAAGACAGGGGCCGGCCCGGTGGCGCATCGGTTAAGTGCACACGTTCCGCTTCAGCAGCCCGGGGTTCCCCAGTTCAGATCCCAGGTGTGGACATGGTACCACTTGGCATGCCATGATGTGGTAGGCGTCCCACACATAAAGTAGAGGAAGATGGGCACGGATGTTAGCCCAGGGCCAGTCTTCCTCAGCAAAAAGAGGAGGATTGGCTAATCTTCCTTGAAAAAAAAAGTGGTTAAGACAGTAAATTTTATGTTATGTACTTTTTTTTTTTAAAGATTTTATTTTTTCCTTTTTCTCCCCAAAGCCCCCCAGTACATAGTTGTATATTCTTTGTTGTGTGTCCTTCTAGTTGTGGCATGTGGGACGCTGCCTCAGCGTAGTTTAATGAGCAGTGCCATGTCCGCACCCAGGATTCGAACCAACGAAACACTGGGCCGCCTACAGTGGAGCGCGCGAACTTAACCACTCGGCCACGGGGCCAGCCCCTATGTTATGTACTTTTTACCACAATTTAAAAATTTTTTAAAAGCTGATACAGACCGTGATTATAAAACCTATTTCATATGGTTATTGTAAGTATTGAGCTAATACAGGCAAAATATTTAGACAATATCTGGAAGAAAGTCAGTGCTATTTAAGTGTTAGCTATAATTGCAATTTGTTTTTCCCTTTACTTGTTGGTGTGAACAGCATCATGATTCCACCTAGATGATGACACCACAGCACTGATGCCATTACACGGGTACTGTAATTGACCCGTTGCCTCTTCCTCCCCAAAAAACGATAACAAATTACTGCTTGCCACTCCCCTGATAAGACTGTCTACTTCTCTGACAAGCCTAGAAACAGAACCTTAAATTCTCCATAATGTGCTTAGCTATTAAAATATGTGTGAGATCAGACTTTGCCATGTCCACCAAGAATGCACCTCTTAGACATCCCTTCCCATAGCTGGGATATAATCTCCAGCAGGCACCACAGTCTGACATATACCAGGGGCTTAGTAAGTATTCACTGAATGAAGGAAAGCCTTAAATAGTGAGACCAAGGGATCCTGTCCAATAGGTATATCCCAAGTCCAAATTTAATCAAATCATTGTAAAAATTAGGAAGAAATAGATAGCAGTCTGGGACTTCTACTCAGTAGCCCAAGGTGGTTCTCCTGCCTAAAAAAGATGTGTTCTGCCCTATTTAAATCAGCCAAGACACAGGAAAAGCAAAATAAACCTGGGAAATCCTCTCTATGTCTTTCCTAGAATGAAGTAATATAGAAATAATTAAGAAATATATTACGTGTGGCCCAATTAACTATCATATCATATTAATATTAACACAACTGAAAAAAATATCATTCTACATTCTGGAATCAATGCCATAATCAGACTGAGATCTTAAGACACTGAGCCCCTTTCACACAGTGCTAGTCAGGCTGCACACATTTACACAGACCAGATGTGGAATCTGCAGAGATGGCCCTCAGTGCAGGTAGAGTAAGAGGCATCCTGCAGAAGTGACAGGAAGCATGTTGGAATGACTGTCCTTGCTGCATCTGCTCAAGCACAAGAAAGGGCTCTAGAAACACCCAACAACATGAAATGACTAGATGCCTTCTATATGGCAGGCATGATTCAAGATCGCAGGCTGTGTAGATGATTCAGATGTGCTTTCTCTCCTCAAGGAGCTCATGGTTAAGCTAGATAAAAATCATAATGGACTGGATAAATTGGGAAGAGCAATCCTCTGCCCTGAGACAGACACCCCTTCTTCTCCTGACCTTGTCTTAGTGCATGTATAAGCCTCAGGGGCAATGGCTTTGGCAAGACTGGTAAAGAGATTCTAAGCCATCTAGAAAAATTCGATCTGGGGGATAAGCTGTTTACTTAATTGACCCCTCTGCCTCGGAGAAGATGAATAGAGTCCAGCATGGACAAAAGAAAAAGCAGATTGGATTTCACTCTGGGCTCTGGGTTCAAGAAAGCATACCTGTGGCCCAGTGGCAGCATCAGCATTTCCAGGGAACTTTTAGAAATGCAAATTGTTGGGCTCTAACTCAGACCTACTGAATCAGAAACTCAGGTGGGGCCCAGGGAGCTGTGCTTTAAAAGCCTTCCAGGTGATTCCCACGTCTGTTAAAGCTTGAGAACCACTGATCCAGCCCAACTCACCAGCATAGGAAAGAACACAGGGGGTCCACAAGAACTGATCACAGAGTCCAATGAAGATTGTACAATTAACCAGAGTTTTCAGCGTAAAAAGTAAGAAAAAAAAATGAAGAAAGGAACACAGAAAAGAAACATGCTCAATTAAATCAAATATTTAAGAAATCTAATCATAGACAGGTGATGTGTCTTACAGTTGGGTTTAACCATCAGCTACTCTTGTTGTTGGAGGAATCATTATTCTCCCTTGCTTTTTCTCTTTTAAAATGTAATTACTGGTGAGAGGATTAAAAATCTAGTTGCTTAGCATCTGACTCTGACAAATTTTATCAGATCCCGAAAGCAGAGCGGAAAATCACCTAAATGTTGAGGTTAGAAGTCATTGAACATTAGTTTCAACTTAACAGTTTTTACGTGGAGGGAAAGTCACCAGCCTAGGAAGGCACAGGCCACTCTGCCACACTTGTCTTTGTTGGACAAAGGCAGAATTGTGAGCAGGTAAATATCCCCACCCAATGCCTTCTCTGGAGTAGCACTAAGAAAACTTTTATTTCTGTGAAGCTAAAGTCAAGACTCTACTTTACTTCAACTCTCTAGAGGTTACCAAAAATGTCAACAAAAATATCAACAGTCTACTTTGCGTTCTAGGAATGTTACCCTTAAAAGAGAAAATTAGGAATGGGTACAGGTGTGCCTCACTTTAAGTAATCTCAACTTCTCAGAAAAAGGGGAAAATGTACAAAACCTATTTTGATTACAAAAAAGATTTACTAATCTCCCTTGGACCATTAAAAAAACATAAAAGGCCAAGATTTAATTCATACTCACTTTTCCTAGAATGAAATGATTAAAAAAATTAGCTTCATGCCTATCGTGGATATCAGTGATTAAACCCAAGAGGAAGGAAGAGCAATTAAAGACATCTCTGAGAGTTATGGTTACCATTTCATTTTCAAGGACAATCCTTTTCTTTTGTTGTTTAAAATATTAATGCCATTTTTTTATTCATGAATATATTGAAATGCTGCAGGTCTTACATTTCACAATTGCTATCCAAGGTCAAAACTTTCCTGACATCCAAGATACAGGGTTAAGTAATTATCCTTTAAAATGGATATGAGTAGATATAAAAATAGAATCCTAATTTATGAATTTCCTAATTTTTCTTCTTTGCTACCGACATAATCTATAGATCAATTTTTAGCTGAATTACTGTCAAAACAGCCTTGCTGTCAGAGTATCAATTACTTCCCCCTGATTTGAAATATTTACAGTCAGGGTACCGGGTGAGCGATAATCTTCGCAATAGAGATACCTCAACACTTCTTGTTATTGTTTCTCAGACTTCTGAGTTAAAACCAAGCTTACCTGTTATCATACCAAAGCATTTCAATAAAAATTTTAAAATGCACAGGAGGGAGTACTCATTGGTTACTACATAAGTAAGAAAAAAATAAATAAAATTCCTGCTAAATATATATTCTTCTTGGATTCAAAGCTCAAGTCAACTATCGATTACACAATTGTTATAATTTCACTTGTATTAGGCATACAAAACGCTCTCTATTAGTAAAGAGCCATGAAAAACAGTCATTTACAATCCAGGGAATCTTATAAAAGAAATAACAGTGCTTTTTTTTTTACCAACCTGGGCTGAGAAACCACAGAAGAAGCCAAACCAGAAATGCACAAGTGTGAATGCAAAATTCTTATAGAAGAAATAGCATAAGAATTTGCACATTCGGAAATAGGACCACCTTCCATGGACAAGGAGAAGCCTTTGGAGGTATCTAAACTGTGCAAATGAATAGTCGCTGGCTAAGACTGCCTGCAGTCCTTCCTGGCCGCTGATGCCAACGCCAATGTGAGCACCTACAAAGGACAAGAGAAACACTTTCATTTCCCAAACAAAGACACCATCTCACTTGCGATTTCTCTTTTATGATGTTCTTTACGGAAACCTTGCAACTATAGCATTTATAATTTTTCCCATATGTTATCTCATGAAACACTCATGACAGGTATTTATCCTAGTTTTACAAAAGAGGAAATTAGCTCAGAAAAGTTCAGCAACTTGCACAAGGTGTTACAATTTGTTAGTGGCAGAGCTGGAACTAAACCCAAGCGTTGGGACTGTGGGTCCCGTGTTCATTTCTCTATACCATAGCTACTTCTCCAAACAGTACAAGGTGACCAATATTCTTTTTTAGCCTAAAAGTACATAAATGATTTAATTAAAGACAAATCATTTTTTTATGAATGCTAATAATGGTGGGCGCTTTGGACCCAGAAAGTATTCATTTTAGAACCACTGGGAAAATTAAGTTGTAATGCATTCTCCATTACGTATTGCCAAATGCTGACCCCGAGGACTCCAGGTGTGCAGCATGCCCCACTGAGTGAGTGTCCTCTTACTTTTGATCATGCTGACATCATTGGCTCCATCGCCTATGGCCAAAGTGACAGCATTTCTGTACTTCTTCACCAGCTCTACTACTTGGGCTTTCTGGAGCGGGGTGACACGGCAGCAAACCACAGTCTTACACATGCAGGCTAGTTCCAGGAGATCATTCTTAACGTCACTTTCTAGGGCATGGGCCTACGTTATTAAAAAAGAAAAAAAAATCCAGAAGAGAACAGGAAACAATAAATAAGAGATGTCATTTGCAAAACAGATTTCTTGTTTCTCAACTGATTTCTTTTCCAAACAGTTTAATTCACTTCAACAAGTCATTGCTGATTCAGGGTCATACAACCAACAACAACTAACTGAAGAAGTGAGTATTGAACTCCTACAAAGTGCCAAGGAATTTTACCATAAAAATAAAAAACACAGTGCCTTTTGTGTGTCCTCCTTGACATGTTATCATGCTGCACAACGCCAGAGAAGTTCCAGAGTCCACTAAAATAAGCAAAAGAAAAGATGAAACCTATCCACCACCTCACCCCATTTAGAATGAACCACAAATGATGGTGATTTGTTTGTCTGATGTGATAGAATTTTCGTGTCCTTTGCATTGTTGTTTTGTGTATTTAGTGTTTGTTGTTGTGTTGTTAACTCGCAGGCAAATGAAAAGCAGATGATCTGGAGATTAGCCTTTGCAGAACATAGTGATTGAAATCCAGAGAGGCCCGTGCAAAAGAGGGGCGTGTAACTGGTGTCTCGGGCAGGGGTCCCCAACCATTTCCACCCTCGCTCCTCTCCAAATACACAAGATGCCAAGAAATGACTGAAAAAGACAGCATAATCGTTTGCAATTAACTGTCCTTTTTTTTTTTTCTGGAAAACATCTCACTGTACATGATTTAATAAATACATTAAGAGGAAACAGGAATCCACCTAAACTTTGAGTCATCAGTATCTCTGAATGAATCTTTAGCAAGACGATCACAGCCCATCACAATCTGGCCCCTGTATTTCTTCTGGGTTCTGTCTTCTACCACCAACTTTCAGTTTACTCTTTACTCCTGTCGTGCCAAATCGCCTGTTTCCATAATTTGAAAGTTTCTGTCTTGCCTCTGTGCCTTTGTACTTGCTGTCTCCTCTACCAGAAAACATCACTTCCTCCAGGAAGTCTTCTCTGACTCTCCCATGAGGAACTAACTGTGCGCTTTGCCTCTATGCTCTCAAAGCACTGTCTTTGTTCCTCTTTATAGTATTTGTCATACCACTGTGAGATTAGCCCTCCCACCAGATGGCAATCCTTAAAACAAGGACGGCGTTCTGTTCACATCCTTATCCTCAGGCTCTAGCACCATGACTGGGTTGCTTAATAAACGATAACGTTATAAATGGAAGGATGGGTGAATGGGTATAAAAACATGACTCTGCTGTAGGAAATTCTCATATCAAGGCCAGTAATTCCTAGGGGAAGATGTGAGCTAGCATTCTCAAATATAATTGCCCTTTCTGAAAGAGAAAGCATATAACTGGCTGTCTTGCCCAGAATGGTCCCCTTTTCTCTCTTTTCTTTTTTCTTTATTATCAACAAGTGAAAACCTAGACTCAGACTCTGAGAAAGAAGAACCCAATTGCATGCTGCAAAGCATCAAAATTTGAGCAAATCGGAATCATGATTTGTTTTTTTTTTAAAAAAGAAAGCTTCTGACCATACTAGGAGAAACATGGTCAATTCTTCTTAAATGACAAATAACATTTCACAATTTCATAAACCTCAGACTTTGAAGCTGAAGGTGTTCTTAACAGCATCTATCTTAGCTCTTTCTTTCAACAGATTTACAGAGAGGGAACAATGTGTGCTATCACCTGAGTGTGCTAACCCACCACGCATTGGCTTCTTTGAGCCTGAAGGAAAGTCAAAGCACAGCTCATTAGGGACCCTTTCCATATTGCGGTCTCTGGGCAATTCGGCTTGGAGGCCACCAGCTCCACGTCCTAACTGACAGGCTTATAACTTTCAGTTGCTGCTCATTTGTGCAAGGGAGAAGTTCGTGTCATCTGGACAAACTTTCAACTAAGCTTGGCCTGCAACTGAGCTCTGTAACTTTCCATGGTGTAGAAGGCAACACATCATTACGTCTGGAATCCAGCTGGAGAATGCTCTAAGCACCAAGAGCTAACAGACAGCTGATCACGGGGGGAAACATATACTCACATCCAACTTCATCTGTCCTCTAAGAAACTCTCTACAAGAAGATACATTTATTTTCCAAACTCCGAAAGAAAAAATGATCATCAAAGCTGGAGAAAAATGTGAGATTAGCTCTTTCTGCATATAAATGATGATTTCACTGGAGTGCAATCAGAGCTTTTGTTTTCTAAATTAGAAACTCAGAAGAGTGTTTTGATATTTGTTCAAGATTTGGAACCTGAACTACATTAAAAGTACAATGCAAGTTTATTCTATTACGACAAGAACCAGATTTCCTAATCAAAGCAAATTGTTTGGCATTGCTGTAAAATGCTGCTATTTAGAAAAACCACCAGGGGTATCTTAATGGCACTAATTTAGTGTGGTAATTATATGAAGGTCAGATTGCACTCTGCAAATCACAAACATTAGCAAGAGCAATAATTACAATACATCCATCCAGTTGCATTATTTTAATTAAGTAACAGTGACCTGTGACACTCTCCCCTAGAAAAGCACTTAAACAATACAGCTCAACGGTCTACAGTCATTTAGACAAGATTGATATTCTGTGAATTCAGTATCTTCAGATCCTCCCCTTCACTGTGTTGGTTCAAGCAATAATGTATGAAATTTATTAGAAGTTTCCTTCTTGCAGACAGGAAATCATTGTGCAGGCTCTGTCTCTAGCAGTGTCATTTGTTTGGAAAACACAAAAGCAGATCTCATTATGACAGCACAAAAGAGAAAATTATTGAGGTGAAGAAAAAGAAAGAACAAAGCCTTCAGCGAACTCACCAAACTGTGGCCATTTATGACTAAGGCATAATCTCCTGTTATGGTTTCCTCTACCACTGAGGCCAGCTCCAGCTGCTGCTTTTTTTCAAAAACTACATGGCCGTTGGAAAAACTTCTGTTTTGTCCAAACAAATTTTCTTTTGCTTTCCTTAAAACAGAGGGGGGGAAGCAAATCATAACAAAGTATACAGAGTACACTTATTAACTCTAACAAGAGACTGGCCTAGAGGTAAATTCATTTTGTCACTATTCAGACGGACTATGGCATAAGATTCAATTTCAGTAAGCAAGCTGGATAACTCTTTGTGATGGATACCACAGCAAATTTGCAAATTCCAGGAAGTAGGAGGGTAAACACAATGAAAACAGAATCATCTTGAATGTTTTAAATTACCTAAAAGCGAAATCATCATCTTGAGCTGGGCTTGAGCTAGGCGCTCTTGATAAATTTGATATATAAGGTTGTCTGAGCTTGAAGTACCTAAGAACCACTGATCTGGCCTGAGATATTGTTAAATAACGGAAGGGGCAAGACTAAAGACAATCGATGAAATCTTCTAGGAATTCCAGGGTATCTATATATAAAATAATTTCATCAATTTGCAAAACCATGTAATATGATCTGGTTTAAAACAGCAGTCTTCTAAGAAGCAAATTTTTTAAAAATTAGACAATAAAAACAAACGATGGCATTTATTGAATTGGCATAGTCATTACATTATAGTGGAATATTTTAAGTGAAAATTGTACTCAATAGCTCAAACAACAGAATCAACTTTCTGGGAAAGAAACTACAGACACAAAAGTGTAGACATGGTTGTTCCAAATGGAAACTCCCTGATCTAATAGCAGATTTGAATTAGCAGATGCCCACATCTCATCCATCTCTTTAACAGGAAGATTGGTGACTTAACACCCTGTGAAGTGGCATTTTATTCTTCTCTTCTAAATGGAAAGATGATGCCTTTAAAGGAAAGGAAATTTCTTCTCCAAGGATCCTTAGATGACAAGCTTTGAAGTGACAGAGGGCAAGCTGACATGATTCAGATTTCAACCACACAGCAGGCACTCCCTGAAGATAAGTGTCACAGCAGCCACCAACACTTGAGACTACAACTTGCATATACAAAATTAATGCTCAGGAGAAAATGGGGAGTGAGAGACAGGCCAGAAAATGGATCTTTGGCTCACAGCAAAATTAAATGATTCCCCAAAGGCTCATCCAACATAGAAAACATTTATTAAAATAATTTTATGCTGTGGTTCTCTGAAAGAAGAAAATGCTCACGTACAAAAACAGCCATTTTAGCCCTCAGCTTTCTAATTATTTGAAAATGTAACACTAATTGTTTACATGCTAAGTTTCAAAAAAAAAGAACCACCACCACCACCTTATCTTCTGGCTCAACATCTCCTTCTGCTGTCCAGGACCAAAATCACAGCCTGCGTTTAGGAACCCAAGGGACTGGAGGTTATGTGCCCCTGGCTCCAAGGATGATATCATGCGTTTGGCAATCAGTTTGCAGAATCAAAGAAAAAGATTTATAAAGTCAGAAGGCTACGTGTGAAATTTAGGGAGTCAGGCTTGGGAGGAGGGGGAGGACAGACATGAAAAATCATTGTTTTAAGTGGGAGGACCGGACTTTCACATCAGATAACCATGTCAGGGAATCCTCCTCACAGGCATGAAAATTTACAGTCCCATATAATGAGGAAAGCAAGAGAGACGAGTTCCTCAGAAATGAACATTTCTCTGACAACATTACAGAGCTCATAAATCAGGTCCTAAGAAAGCACCAAAGGGCAAACATCTCGTGAGGTTTCCTTTTTAGTAAAGTTCTCACTCGCTGTAGAAATGACTCAATCTCTGTTTTCCCCCCAGAGAATGAAAACATTCCAAAGAAGGGTGAAGTTCATGAAAGTATTGGCTGAAATTCTATTTACTTAGGATATTTATTCCCCCTAAACTGTCTTCCTAACATCTCACATGAACGCTTTTCCAGGCAGAGAAGGGACAGTTTTTCCAGCTCTGCGGAAATTCCCATTGCCCTCCCTCCACACAGGCCAACCCTCCTCACCGAGTTGCACTTGGCCATTCTCAGACCTCTGCCCATGCTCTGGAGCTGTCGTTTCTTTTTCTTGGTGGAACTTAGCTCTTCAAACACCAGTTGCTTCTCACCAAAACAATTTATTAGGAGGGGAAGAGCTATACATAACTCCCTTCAGTGAAGATGAACTAGATATTTTTGCAGGCGTAACACAAAATGCTTAACCACAGAATGCAACTAACAAATGCTGAAACAAAAGAATGCCTGTTTTTTCCAAGCTTTGTAATGAAGGGGAGTCTCTTACAACGTCAGCATGCAGAAATGCATTAATGGCTGAGGCGACTGTGGCATTCACAGCCCCGAGCCACTACAAACACAGCAAGGCACAGTTAGGCCCATGTTGGCTTGAAAGCAACCCATAAAGAAAAGAGATGGTAGGAAAAAAAGTCATTGTATCAGTCCTCTTAAGGCACTCTACACTCAAACATTAAAAGGACCAGTTAGGAAATGGATTGAAACCATGAGGTCACGTTTAAAAGAAGACTATCTTGACTTTGATATAGGAGCATTGGGCTCGGAACCTGGAGACCTGGGTTCCGGCTTGAGGTCTGCCTCTGACACCTCCTGTGCCCACAGATCAACTGGATCTCAAGCCACTTGATTAGTCAGTTACAGTTAGGCTAGAACCCAGGTCTTCCAATTCCTAGTCCTCAGTCTACCACATCAAACTGGTTTACACACAGAATCAGCCTCAGGCTGCCTCTAGGTTGGGACAAAGACACAGTCCCAGAGGAGCGGTTAGGGGATAGCACCACCCTGCCGACAGTAGAGAAAGGGAGAAGGTACATGAAATTTTGACTTCAAGTCCCAGTTCCACCTCTTACTACCTGTGTGACCTGTAAGACATTCAAAACCTGAACCAGTTTCTTTATTAGAAATTAGAGGGGCCAGCCTGGTGGTACAACAGTTAAGTTCACAAGTTCTCCTCCAGCCGCCTGGGGTTCACCAGTTTGGATCCCAGGTGGGGACCTATGCACTGCTTGGCGAGCCATGCTGTGGTAGGCGTCCCACATATAAAGTAGAGGAAGATGGGCATGAATGTTAGCTCAGGGCTGGTCTTCCTCAGCGAAAAGAGGAGGATTGGCAGCAGATGTTAGCTCAGGTGACAATCTTAGGGGAAAAAAAAAGAAATTAGAGGAATGCGACCAGCGAAACAGACTGGTTGATACCAGCTTTGAAAATTTGGGCAGCTGTACCATGGTGACTAGAAGATCTCCAAGATTACTTAGTGTTCTAAAATCTGACAATTTATGACAAAAACTTAAGCTAATAAAACATTTTGCCTGGGTGACTACAAGTTGGGAATTCAGAACAAGATGCAATTTTTTTGGCCTGCATTGTGTTTAAAAAATCTATATGACTTTATGAACAATATGAAAGGCCCCACCACTCCCTAATGTCCCACATCACACAACTAATGTTACCTGCCTGGCCCTTGAGCCATTTTCATTTGAAAACTCTGTTCATTCAAACAAATAACTTTACACCAAGTAGGTGTAAAAAAAAAAATACAATGTGTATTTTGTTGATTAAAGAGGAAATATCAATTTCTAGGTCTATTGCTGGGATACTTCTAAGAAGCAGCGGTGTCAGTTCACAGTTTAATTAGCTATAGAACATGAATTTTTCTAACAATAAAATGTGATCAGTGCAACAAAAATGAAACATGGAATGAGTTGGCCTGCCAGCCCCAGCAAAATTACATTCTCTGTCTGTTTTCCTTTGGGTAGAAGACATATGTATTAGTGAAATGTAATCAGTGCGGTAATCTTCTGAGAAACCATAGCAGGGTTTAATTATAGATTTCTGGGCATGCCCTTAATACTAAAGCAACTATGGCAGCAAAATTAACTCAGGACTCAAAGTGTCTAAAACAGTTTCACGACGCTAAATTGGAAACAAGCCGTATGCATGATACGTATGCATGTATGCATGAAAATTACATATCCATGTTTATGAAATAATCTAAACACATTTGACAAGTTTAAATATAAGCATTTAGGTCATTTCCTTCCAATAGCTACTATCACTAGATGCTGTCCTTTTGGTACACTTTCTTTTGTTTGTTTTTGCATGAACTCCCACTGAACTCAAAAGCATAACACAAGAAAATTGAATGGTGTAAATTTATGATTTCAATATTTCATCCCAAAAGCTATTAGCTTGGATATAAGTAGCCAAGTTTAGGAGTAAAGAGAGCACCTTTGGCAATAACTTTTCTTGGATGCCATTTTTCCCCAACCCTAATATTAGCCAAATGCCTACTATAAATGTATTAATTCCTCTTATACAGAATTTTCTACCATATATCGCCTCTCTGTCTTAGACTCTAAGAATGGGGTTACCTCCAAGTCTGCGTTGACATAAACATTATTTGCCAGTTAGTTAAGCAAAGTAACCTCAAGAGTTCTGAAATAATTAGTCTGGATGGAAATTCTTCATTTTTCCCTCTGAATATTTTTTCTTCTTGTTAAAAAAAAAATGAAGATAATTTTTTGGCTTTTTTCCTAATTGTAAAAGCATTGCATGAACACTTTCACAACTTCAGATAATATGAAGAGCCATAAAGAAGAAAGTAAATATGATCCATAATTCTATCACCCAGAGAGAACCCCTGTATACGTCCTGCAGAGTTTGATGGGCAGGTAGGTGGATAGATATGGATATAGGTGTATGGTGTTTTATACAAATGAATACATAAATACACATGCAGAATTTTTTTGAAAAAAAGGATCATACCATGCATGATGTTTTGTAATCTCATTTTTCACTTAAATATATCATGGACACCTTCCAATGTTAATAAGCACATAATCACTTTTAATGACTGCATAGTATTCCATTGTATGTCTGTATCATAGTAATTAACAAAATCCCTTGTGGCTGGGTATTTGAGAAATTTGTAATTTATTATCATAGTTGATGCAGTAATGAATATTTCTGTATATACATAGTCCTACATTTGTCCACTCTTTTTTTTAAGGGCAATTCCTAGAAATCAGAATCATTGGGTCAAAAGTGTGCATACACATAATTTTGAAATATCTTGCTAGTTTGCCCTCTAGAAAGTTTCTACCAACTCCAACTCCCAACAACAGTATATAAGAATTATATTTCTCCACATTCCTTCTACATAATGACAGTTATGTCACCCATTTAGTAGCCAAATATAACTGGATAAAATCTCGAGATATTAACTTTGGTTCCCCTCCGCTCTGCAATCACTGCTGCTACCACAGGGAACCCTCTCTGTTTACTCAGAAACATATCTTGCCTTAGGGGGATTTGACAGAGCCAAGTATAGAGGGAACAAGAAAGAGTCAAGATCTCACTTTTTGATCTTGATAGACCATTGAAAGTCAAAGCAGCATCATGATTCTGAATTCTAGTGATCTGAAATTTCACTAATTGGATTTTTTGAGAGGGAAGAAAAAAGTTTCTTAAAGTCTCAAAAGACTCATCCTTAAAGGAATTGGGGCACAACATGTTACCATAAGCCACAGATTGGAAAGAAATGACCTCTTTTCTTGACCAGCCGTTCAGCCTAGAGGAGAGGAATTTTGAAGAGGAGCTGAGATACTGGTGAGTCACTAAAGAAGCCTGGGTGCTGACCCACCCCCTGGACTGGTAGTAGTTGGGGGAATCATGTGGGTAATGGAATCCTCGGATACGTTTTTGGGAATCTGAGTATGGAATAGTCACTACTGAAGTATGGTGACCTGGAGGGTAGTAGATGAAGGAACAGAGGTAGCCATGTGAGAGCACAAGTCTTCTCAGACACAGAGAAGTGAGAAAGAGCAGCCAAACTTCCATATTTCCTCAGGAGGAGGTGGAAGTCAGCTGAGAGGGACAGCAGCAACCTAAAGAGATCAGAGACCAGAGAGGGACACAGAAGAGGGAAGTGCCGGATGCCAGCAGGGTAGATGCTGAGGACCAGGGACAGGTAAGGCATTTGTGCAAACTTGACTTGAACTAAATTTACCCAAAAGTGCCTAGTTTAATTGTTCTGTCATCCAGCAGAGAAGGAGTCAAGTTCAGTTTTTGAAAATTTGATGAGTTTCTGTTCTTGCACACCTGAGTGTATTCTGGGCTGTGAAGTCAGTCAAACTAGAAATGACAGAGCCTCCTTCCATTTCCCTTCACATCAAATCAAATTCCAAGTCCTATCCATTCTACCTCCAAAAGAGCTGTCAAGTTCACCCCACTCTTTCCTTCCCCATTGTTACAACCCCGCTGTCTTAGTTCAACCCTCATCATCTCTAAACCTGAGTATTCTGACAGCCTCCTGATGCATCTCTCCATACTCATTTTCCCATCAAACATACCCCATCTATCCTGTCACTAGAGTGTTATTTCTCAAATGCTAAATTGGGTTTGTCACTCTTCTGCTTAGAAGCCATCTATATCCACCCAATACCTTCAGGATAAACTATGATCACTTTTGCTTGTTAATCAATCTATCGCCAATCCATCTATGAAAAACTCCTCCCCCCCCCCGCCCTTAGCTCTATGATACACTCTAGCTACAACCTGGAATATTGCTCCTGGAATATAACACGGTTTCTTTCATGTATCTATACTTTGGTGTGTGCTGTTCCATCAATCTGCAATATCGTTATCCAATGCAACCAATAGAGGAAGAGGATCCATACAAGTTGTAACGGGTCAGTACATTGTTTTCAATATCTTAAGGCTAATGAAAAATGTCTATTTCTTTTTAATAAGAATGCATAGACTCTCTGATTTTTTTTTAAGTTTTGTATTATTTTTGGCTACCATTACTTCAGCCTAGTGTAGACAACTGCTATATCAGGCTGGTTAGAAGCTATGACTAAAGATTGCATATGCCTTTGCCAAATAAAAATTGGGAAATCTAATTAATTGTTGCTAGTATAATTTTGTTATTATTATTTATATAATTTTAATGATAGACTCCATAGAGTCTATTGGGAAAATATTAATAAAAGTAGTCCTTGTTGATGGAAAGATTGAGGATAATGGCAGAGGGAAGGAGGAAGGGAAGAAATGGAGAGAGAGGAGGAAGGCAAGAAGGATGCTCATTGAACGGCCATAAAGCTTTAATCCCACAAATACAATAATCTGTAGGGTAGATATTTATATATTTTCCAATTTTATAAATGAGGAAACCAAGCAAAGAGAAGTTGCATAGCATATCAAAAGTCTCTCAAGCCAGCAAGTAAGCACAAAGCTGAGGTTCCAACTTGGCTCCAGTTAACCCAAAGTCCATACTCCTCCTCTTACATGTGCTGTCTCTCCCTGAAATTTGTTCTGCTCTAGTTCTTAATCTGGTGTCTGACTTCAAGTGAAGCAGTAAGATGTCTCAACTACATTTTTTATATTAATTATTTAAAGAGAGTAAGAATACATCCAAAGTGTGTTTAGGAAGACACATGACAAGTGATTTGGTGTACAGGCTGTGGGGCCATGCTGTCTAGACTCAAGTCCCAGTTGAACCACTGACTAGTTGTGAAACTTCGGCCATGTTATTTACCCTATCTGTGCCTCAACTTCCTAATCTGTAAAACAAGGCTAATGGTAATGGTAATGCCGACCACTGGGTTGCTTTGAGAATGAAATAAGATAATACATGTAAATGGTTTACAATTATGCCTGAGGCACTGTCTCGAAGCGGATCAGCAGTAGACTAATTAGAATCTAGATCTGCTCACATTGATCTTCCTTCAGCAAGAATTAAATTCCCCAAAAACAAAAGGTCATTTAAAGAAAAAGATTTCCTTAAAATAAAAAGTATTAACTATTGCTAATTATTAAACAAATTATTAATAGTTCCCCAATAGACTCTATGGAATTGATCACTAAAGTTATATAAAAATAGTAATAAAATGATATCAGTAATAATTAGACTTCTCGATTTTTAGTTGGCAAAGACACATGCAGGCTCCACTCATAGCTTCTAACCAGCATGATATAGCAGTTTTCTACCGTGGGTAAGACAGTGTAGAAGTTAGGAGAATTAATCAACAAGTTTCAATTGGTGGTGCTGACAGTTAAGACTTTCCTTCTTTTCAAGGTTCAAGAACAAAAGTTTAATGATGGAGACACATTAAGGAAACCCATCTTGCTCCATTGTTGCGTTGAGGGGAGGTTAGCCCGCCTCTAGAAGGTAGCAAGCAAGCTGTTTGCCTCTAAGTCAACAATCTGCTTGGCCAGACGCAAAATGGGTTGAGCTTAGAGAAGATACTACAAGCATCAGCAAGCCAAAATTATTATAAGACAGTACTTTTTAAAGTTCTGGGAAAATAAGTATGCAGACTTTTAAAATAGTCTTCAAATGAAGTAACAAAAAAAGAGATAAAATAAATTGGTAGATATTAAAAAATATTATTTCTCAAAATTTTATGTTGGTCCACTCTTAACTCCAATTTCAGTCCTTACATATTTTCCAGGACTATGTAGCAGTTACCCAAATTTTGCAGTATTCTTTTTCTCGTAAGTATTGTATATCTGGGTTCAATAGCAACTGTCAAAATATCTACTTTCTTTAATGCTGAAAGACTCTGTTCCAACTTTACATACCACCTCCTACAGCTGTGTTTTCCAAATTTATCTATCATAAGCTTCATCCAGGTGCGTATTGAAATACAAATTCCCATGCCCCATATTAATTCTGAAGATTCTTAATTTTTAGGTCAGAATGAAGCTGGGGGATTGGTATTTTTAACAAGTACCCCCAGTAATACTGATCACTCATCACCATGTAGGAATTAAGGTACTCACCAGTGCATAATGTTAAAGGATAACTCAACACTTGTTGTTAATGCTGTCGAGTCAATTCTGACTCCTAGTGACCCTGTGTACCCTGCCCGGTCTTCTGCACCATCCTCTCACGTTCCAGCCCTATATTAGACAACGATGCTCTGGTGCTATTCATAGGATTTTCATGGCCAAATTTTTTGAAAGTGGGTGGCCAGGTCCTTCTTCCTAGTCTGTCTTAGTCTGGAAGTTCCGCTGAAACCTGTCCACCATGGGTGATCCTGCCGGTATTTGAAATACTGGTGGCAGAGCTCTCAGCATCACAGCAACACACAGCCACCAGAGGATGACAACCGACAGACAGGTGGTATGGTTCCCTGACCAGATACAAACCCAGGGTGGGGATGGTGAGAGCGCCAAATCTTAACCACTAGATGACCAGGGCTGGTTATAACTCAGTATAAATGATTTGAAATCCTTTTCTAAAAATACTTGGGAAATGTTGAAGACCTGAAGACAATGATTCACCACTGATGTGCAACTTATCTTAGTTTTTAACCAAAACGAATAGGAGTTTAGGAAACAGGCCAAAAGAGCTCTATTCTAAATTAAGACCACAGGAAACTACAGAGTGCCTGTCTGCACTTTCTTAACTATCTGATCTCCCTTTTCCCCTCTCTCCCTTCTTCCCTGTGATCCTTTCCTCCTTCTATTAAGACTTACCTGAGCTCTTCTCTGACTTCTGCTGCTGTGTTCCCTGCTATGATGAATACATCATTCATGTCATCAGTCAGCATGTTGCAGGCATAGCCAATGTTGATGGCAGTTTCTGATAGAAAATAAAGCCCATCTCAGTTAGAACATTACTTAATAACATAAGTACCTTTACCATAAAAGTTTTGAGGCCATTGCTGTATTTCCTTATATCCTACAGCCCACCTTCATCTCAGAGAGAGCATGAGAGGTGATAAAATATAAGAGACCCAGGGGGAAATTCAAAGACCTAGGTTCCATGACCACATTCACCAATTGCTAAATCCATGGAGAAGTAGAAACATCTATGAATCCTCAGCCTTCTCATCTAGTTTTTGAAAAAAACTTTTTGATTCCCAAAATTAGTACTCATGATATAGTACTTGTGATATAGTGAAATATGTAAACAAAAAACTTTTTACTAGAAGTCCCAAATACTGCCTTTGGGAAAGCTAAATTACTAAACTTAGCTATTACCAATTCTGATATTGTAGATATCAATAGCAGGTCGGAAAACTGAAAAACACTCACAAAATGTTCAGTTGAACAGCAGAAATGTTCTTACAAAATTTTTACAGTTCTCCTATACGCAGCACTGCCGTTTTCCCATTAAGTGAACAGAAATTTGGAATTTTACTATCAACTCAAAAGACATCCAGGACTGCTGCTACCAGAAAACTGGAGAATCCCATGATCTTGGGCATTCCTCCCTCTAATTTTACAGAAATGGAGCCTAGGATACTTAGGTAACCGTTCTGTCTTCAATAAAGTCATTTGATGCTAATTCTACTGAGTTGTTAGATTCTAGCTAATTCTAGGGAGGCATTAGATTTGTCCTAAGTCAAGAAAGGTAATTGATAAGATCTCAGCATATCTTTTGTATAAACCACAGATATTAAAGCTAAATAATAGTAAGTTTGTGGATATTCATAACTAATTGAACAGCTGTACTCACTGATCAACATCAAACTCTAGGAATTCTCTAATAACACACCACGGGGCTCAACTCTCTATTGTTTATTTCCTGTAATCAGTGATTTGGGTGAACATATAGAGAACTGATTTATCCTATCTACAAATCCTCCAATGTTCTAAAAAATATCTAACAGGTAAATCTTAAAAACGTGTCTGTGTGCCGGTTAACTAAATATTTCTGGTTTACTGATGGTCAAGCACAAAATCATTTTTGTTTTAACCATGACTGCTGGCAATAGACCCAAAACACATTGCTCCTCTTTTCTCTCTTACGAAACACGGTATTCTGAGCACAGTGACTCTTTCTCTGAAAGTGGGTCAGTTCTCATTGTACCATTGCATGGGCAGTCCAGGAATTCAGCCAGGTTGCTCTGATACAGCTGGAGTGGTTATTAAAATACCAAAATAGTTCCGTTCCAGTTGATAAACAGCTGCTTCCCTAAGCCTCCCCAAAGCCTGCCCACTACCTGACCCCCTCCTCTAATATCCCTAAAGCTCCCTATCATCAAGAAACTAAAGGAGTAACCGTGAGGTCTGCAGTGTCCTGCTTCAGTGCTGTCCCACGTTCTGTCCCAACTGGAGAATCATATGAACCAGTAGTCAAACATGTTTAATACTATTGTTGCCTATAGGAGTAACTATTATATTTAAGAAGCAATTGAGCTGAAACTCAGCTGACCCCAGGGTATACTATAGAAGATAATTTGTTATAGTTTGTTTTTGTTTATTTTTAAATAGTAAATTCTTATAATATTCCTTTTTATATTTCAACTCTTTCTTACATGGAGGACTTAGCAAATATCTCATTAATTAAGCTTTCTGGTTAATTAAAATTTTGCCACAGAAGTTATTGCCCCCTTTTCAAAACATCATCATCACCCATTTTCAAATTACCTTGTTTGTCTCCTGTTAAGACCCAGATCTTAATATTGGCTAGTGATAAACTTGTAACTGTTTCAATAACACCCTCTTGTAACTTATCTTCTACAGCAGTGGCACCTAGTAGCTTCAGTGAAAAACAGAAAATATCTTATGTTAATGCACGCAAACAACATCCATAACATCTATGGGTTTCAATCAGAGTTTAGAGGTCAAGGAACATGAATTAAAGACGGAAATTATGATGCATTGAATAGCAAACATCCTATTATGTACAGAGGTGGGTTGGGAAGGATCCCAGGAGAAAGTTCCCAAATCAAGCCAACTGATGGGCATATCAGTTCATGGCAGAGCTCCTAGAAGTTAGAACTTACATGAGGGGTCTGACATGCTCAGATAACTTATTAGCATAAACAATCAGAAGCCATTTGGGCTTCTAAGGACTTAAGAACTCCCCGTCTGCTTCCCCACTTATATTGACATGGAATAGTCCAAAGGAGAGCCCTCATCTCACAGTCAGGATCACGAAAAAGTAGAGCCATTCTCCTGTGTAAACAAACCAGCAAATGCCATAAACTAAAAAGTGAAGGCTCTTGTGCAACATTTCATCCAAAGATGAAAAAGTGTGCTTTCTAGTACCTCACAATAGCTGAGCATCCAGGCCACTGGGGCCTCAGGGAAGAGCGGTTTCTAGAATAGATCACTCTTTGAACAACACAGACACCATCAGAATCTCATGAGCCTAAGACGGTTTAGAGCTATAAGCGTCTTTCTTCATGGCAAGTTTCCCTGCTTTTAAAAAGGTGGATCATAAAGCAGGCAGGAAAAAACCTCATAACATCAGGGACATACCAGAGATTGACAAAGAATGTGGAGTGTACTACCTTCTACTCTTGGGGGACTTCCAATTGTCTAAGCCACCGCTAACAGAAATAATCTTCTAGGCTCTCTAGGGCCATACATGGCAAACTCAAAGGCAACGTATAAAGCATGATTCAACGTTTGAAAGAGTAACATCTGCTGTGTGCAAGATGATTTAGCCAATGGATTATTCCTATGCCAGATCTCTAAACACATACTATCCCTTGTGTAAATACGAACCATCAAATCCCTTTCGATTTCTTCATACAGCCCAGCTATCCGCTCATCCCTCTCATCTGTGGCAGTATTTGCATCTTCAAGCATCTTATGCCATTCTTTAAAGTACTTGTCATCCAGATCTCTGTATGCGATGGCCAAGGTTCGAAGGCCTTCCCCTGCAAACTCCTGCCAGAGCAGACATAGGCTTAGGAACCATCACGAAACATAATCACAGCAATAACAACAACAATAATGAACAAGAAGTTTTTCACTCAAATTCATTGTGTCCCAAGAGGACTACGCGGCCATCTTGACTTCCCACTTTTTAATCTCCTTGGAAATGGGAGATAATGTTTATATTTGTATTTTATTTCTATGGGGTTAAAACATTCACAGGAGCTAGCCTTACTCCTAAGATCAAGTGAAATGCCTGCTTTTCAAATGAAGTGTTCTAGTTGAGAGGCAATTAATGGTGCCCACGACTTGAGATATCCATTTGAAGCAACATATATTGGTTCCCAACCTATCCTCTGCTCATTACTTTTTAGAAACTGTCTTCTATGGAGTTAGTATTTAATAATAGGTCAAATTAATTAAAGAATCATACTTTTCCTTTAGTGTCTCAGTAAACTGACAATCTTAAATGATACCTACGCTGCTTTATCCTTATACTAGGGGAAAAAATAAAGCATAAAAATGGGAGACTGGTAGTTGCTAAGTGTCTCACACAGCCACGATAGCTAGAAACATGTGTAGACTACTTTGGAGAAATGCTAAAAACCTCCCACTTTGCCTAGGCCTCCAGCGGTCATTTGATGGGCCTCTCCCTGCAAGTGTTTTTACAACTATTTCTGTCCCTTTGGGCATTGCCACAGAGCATATCTTCTCTGTTGTGTTCTGGCTGATGGAACAGACATAGATTTGTGATCAGGCACAAGTTAAACCATGACACAACCTAAGTAGGTAAATGGGAAGAAAAGTTGGTGCATACTGCAAGGATGTGGTTTAGCCCAGAGACACCATAAGAAAAATTACCAAATTTATCTCATAGGCAGTTGGTAGCACTTTGGATATTGCAATCACACAAACCCTGCCTTCCCAGACCACCTCTGGGTCTCCTACTGATCTGAAAATCTAGTTACTGCCTCCTAACACTCTTTTGTCCTCAATTCGCACAAACACTTCTTTGCCTTTAACTTGCAAGCCCGCTGGGCATTATTACCAGGACTGTCCTCTCAACTGCACAACAGTGAATCAACACAAGGCTGACATTACAAAAGAGGACAGATGATTTAAGTTACTTAATTAGTGCATGGAACACAAGTTTAATCCTAGCTGAGCATTTGAGCAAGGTCATTTCCTATCATTAAACAATTCAAAATCTATAATTAAATATAAATGTAAAACCTCAGAATTTAGATGCCAAAATGAATAAAGCCAATGAAGCAAAGAGCAATTCAAATGGATATTACCTGAAAAAAAATGTCTTTTGCATAGAAATGTAAAAAGATCAAATTAGACTTCCTATACTTTAATGTGAAAGGAGGATGTATGACAATCCAGGGCCTTGGTGTTGGCGCAATGGCAAAAGTCAGATACTTATGATTCCAATGTTGTTTCCATAAAAAAAAAAAATTTAAAAGACCATGTCAGCCTTCTGGAAGAGATTAAAAGAAAATCAAGAATGCTCTATTGGAAAGACAAAAACAATAGCTATGTTTGTAACCAATATTACTAAACCATCATTCTTCAAACTTAAAGTCAGGCAGAGTTTTTTTTATTTTATTTGTTTGTTTGTTTTTTAGAGAACCAGGGAATGTTTTATATTAAATATAGGGCTTAACAAAGAACATGAATCCTCAATAATTTTCTAAAGGAGAGAAACCAGTGAGGAAATAGTTTTGTACCACTTGCCCTTAAAGTTCAGATCAGGTTGAACAGAACCTCAAGCAAATGTTAGAGACACTCGATTCTCAGGTTTAAACTAGGTAATGTTCATATGAATTCACAGACTCTTATTCTTTGGCAAAAAACCGTGTGCCAAACATAAACCCCGCTCCCTTCAGAAAGCTTTTGGAAAGAAATCATGCACAGTCTCAGAATGCATGCATTTGGTAGCTGCCACCTAGAGAATGTAAGTGACTCATCATGATTTATGACTTGAATAAAAAGACCCTTGGAGGAGAAAGTTGGCTACAGAGATGATTTTCTTCTCAGCATCTAAACACAACCCTCCCCTCCAGGGGTAATCATAAGAGATTCTGGTGATGCCAGACACATCGGAAGCTAAGGGAGAGCAACTCTCCTGCTCCTCTCCCCAGAACCAGTCCAGACTCCCAAGGGCAGCAGCCCCGAAGTGCAGGGGAGTCAGAGCAGGTTTCCCTGGGTATCCTGAGCCTTCCTCTGGCCTGAGCTCTGGAGCCCACACTCAGTGGCTCCTTCTCAGCTGCTGTGTATTAATTCACCTGTGGTGAGACTAACGAGACTCCCAGCCTGGGGGGAGCCTTAGGCGGGGTATCCATGTGCCAGTTTCCAGACATTTTCTGGCACAGTTTCCTGTGGAACTGCTCTCCACATGCTTTCTATTTCAGAAGTCAGATCATTTAGCTGATATTTTCAAAATAAGACCTCACCATAGGAAGTGGCAAAAGGGCCATCGTGCTGACCTGAAGACAGAGGCACTTACACTAAGATGGTCTGACGTCAAAGTCAGAAGGTCTTCATTGGATGGATGAAGTTTTTCAAACAGAATAGTATCCGCTCCTTTGGAATAAAGCTTTATCTGTCCCTTCGGGTTTCGAACTAAAAAGAAAAACATTTGGAAAGTAGATTATAATCAATGAAATCCATCAAAACTAGACCCTCACAGGCTCCAGCCAGGCAATTTGGAAACGAGCATAATGTTTTAGCCAGTAGTAAAATGCCCAGTGCCTTTAGGTAGTTCACTTCCTAAGGCGTTTGGCTTTATTCCTGTTTTATTAACTTAGGGATATTCCACCTACTGGAATCCTTTGATTTCCCAAACTGAGAAACAAGTATTTTCATTCTGATGCATCTGACCTTCCTATTTTCCTTGCCTACTATTTCTGAAGGGTTGATACATTTAAATGGAGCCTTCTGTATTGAGCAGAATTGAGAGCTTTGTTTGCCCGTCTCCTGGTGTGAAATTCAAGATGGACAGTAGGAGTCAACTATCAGTGTTATGCCAAATGATTTCCATACGGAATTCTAGCCACTCAAAACGATGGTTTCTGCATCAGTTCTCAGCGCTTGCTGACATATTTCTTTACCCCCTTTACTCCTGGGAAAAGTCTCTTCATTCCTGATGGTTCATTCTTGGATCACAATCCTGGCTGCAAGCATTCCTCCAGAGGGCTTTTAAAATGAATGTTTCTACCTTCCTCCACTGGAAGGCTGCATTAGTAGGGCTGTGTTTTTAACCTGTCTCCCCCAACCCAGGTTTGGGAATGAAGCCCTGAGCAGGTTCCCCTCATCTCCAATCCTGAGCCTTCCTGTGGCTGTCCTGCCTGTTGCCGTCAGACAAATCTTTCTTTAAACCACAGACTACTTGGCCTACCTTTGTAGGCTTGGTTTTACAGTTTGACATATCCTAGGCAGTTCATTATTTGTTGAATGAATGAATGACATAGGAATGTATTTCTTCCCAGGAACCGCCTACAGTTTAAGACAACTACCTGGGTCACAACTTCATGCTCTGAACACTGACATTCACAGGTTTCATCAAGTCAAACATTATTACAAGCTTTCCACTCGGTTATACCTTTTCCCTAAAAATAGGATGCCACAAAACAGATGAACATAAATATTGACTATTACTAATTTAATAGGATACAAAATTTAGAGCTTGATTTAAAGGGATATAAATATCAAAGTACAATAAATGACTTTCCCCTCAAACCTTTAACTACCGTTTATTGTTGTTACACGTGTCAAGTCAACTCTGACTCCTGGTGACCCCATGAATGTGTGATGTCCCCAGTGTGCTGTCCTCAGCAGCCCTACTCAGTTCCTGTAGACCCATGCCTGTGGCTTCCTTTACGAGGTCAATCCATCTCATATTTGCTCTTCCTCTTCTCCTGCTGCCTTCTCCTTTTCTCAACATTATTGTCTTTTCCAAAGAGTCCTGCCTTCTCACGATGTGCCCATAGTAGGACAACCTCAGTTTTATCATTTTTGCCTCCAGTGATAGCTCAGGCTTAACTTGTTCCAGGATCCACTTGTTGGTCTTTCTGGCAGTCCAGGGTATCCGTTGGGCTCTCTGCCAACACTATATTTCAAATGAATTCATTTTTTTCCTGTCACCCTTCTTCACTATCCAGCTTTCACACCCTTACGTAGTAATTGGGAATACGAGGGTGTGAATAGTTTTGGCCTTGGTCTCTAATGACACTTCCTTACACTTAATCGTTCCTAATTCTTTCATTGCTGTCCTTCCAAGTCTCAGTCTTCTCTTGGTTTCTTGGCTGCCGTCTCCATTTCAATTGATGACTGAAGCAAGGTACACAAAATCTTTAACAATTTCAGTGTCTTGTCTAGGTTAAAGTTGTGTAGTTCTTCTGTTGTCATGATTTTTGTCTTCTTGATGTTCAAAGGCAGTCAGTCCTGCTTTGGCACTTTCTTCTTTCACTTTCGTCAGAAGTCGTTTCAAGTCACTGCTGCTTTCTGCCAGTAAGATGGCGTCATTGCATCTTTTAGATTACTGATATTTCTCCTGCCAATTTTCACTCCTCCTTCATGTGAGTCTAGCTCAGTTTTTTGTATGTTATGTTCTGCATACAGATTAAACAGATAGGGAGATGAAACGCACCCTCGTCTGACAGCTTTGCTTCTAGGAAACCATTATTTCTCCATATTCTGTTCTGACTGTGGCTTCTTGTCCACAATACAGGTTATGCATCAGGAAAATCAAGTGCTGAGCCATGCCCATTTCTTTCAGAGCAGCCCATAGCTTTTTACAATCCACACAGTCAACGGCTTTACTACAATCTATAAAACATACATTAACCTTCTTCTGAAATTCTTTGGAGCACACCAGTAGCCAACAAATCATCACAATTAGATTTCACGTGCCTCTCCCTTTTCGAAACCCAGCTTAGACATCAGGCACTTCTTGCTCCTTGTAAGGTAAAAGTCTTTGTGGCACCACCTTCAGCATCACTTTACTAGCGTGGGAGACTAGAGCAATGATCCTATACTTCCTGCTCTCCTTGGCATCTCCTTTCTTAAGAATTGGGATATATATTGACCATTTTCCATCTGTAGGCCATCATTTTGTTTTCCATATGTGTTGGCATATTCTTGTTAGGATTTTGATAGATTCAGCCTCAGTCGCTTGAAATAATTCTATTGATATCCAACTTACCTCTGGTGACATTTCTTCCCAGTACTTTCAGGTCAGGTTTCACTTCACTTTCTAAAATTATGGGTTCTTCCTTACAGAAATCTTCTTTAAAAGAATTACCCTTAATCAACACTTAATCTATTCTAGCTTTCTCCTGGCTTGAATAGATCTAATGCACCCTGGAAACTTTTTGCATTGAGACTTGTCTAGGGCTTGTCTGCTCTTCGAAGACCCTTGGTCAGCTTTCCTAGTTGCCAGAACTCATGCCGTTTTTCTTGTACTCTGGCTCTAACTGCCAGCATTGGGAAAGAAGAGAGAAAAAAAATACATAATCGATCTAATTGGTCAAGTGAGAGAAAAACATCTGGTCCTAGGAAAGGCTTTCTCTTGCTTTTCTTCTGTAGCAATTGAATTTAATAATTTCCCCCATATTTTCTCCCTCCTATCACCAGAGCTATAAAAGCAAAGCATGTATATCTTACAATTCCCATATGACTTTTTTATGACTATTTTTTATAGTCCATGCTAGGACATGAGTTCTCAAAATTTTGGGCCCAGAACCCCTTTACACTCTTAAAACTTCATGAGTTTTATATGTGGGTTCTATCTACCAATATTTACCATATTAGAAGTTAAAACAAAAATTTTATTATGTCATCTTATGACACTAATTAACTAATTATAATACTACTATAAGAATAATTATTATAATAAACATATTATATATTAACATAGTAACATACACTATAATTAACATATTATATTAACATATAATAAACATATTACATATTAACATAAATAACATTTCTATGAAAAATAACTATATTTTCCCAAATGAAAAAATTTAGCTTGGAGCGTGGCACTTTTATACATGATTACAAGTCTCTTTAATGTCTGGCTTAATAGAAGACAGTTGGATTCCCATATCTGCTTCTGCATTCAATTGTTGTGATATCAACATCACGTGGCTTTTGTAAAACTCCACAGTATACTTAGAAGAAGAATGAAAAACACAAATAACATAAGTATTATTATGAAAATATTTTTGTCCTTATGAATCCTCTGAAGAACTCTTAAGTCTTCCTAGGGTTCTCCAGACCACACATTGAGAACCACTGCTCTAGGGACATCATAGACCCATTGTGATTTGTGCAAATCCCTTACCATCTCAGTTTCTACGTGTGAAAAGGACAGGTTTAAACAATTTAACTTCTAAGGTCCTTTCCAGCTCTATAATTTTCTAATTCAATAAAGATTTTCCATTCTGATGCCTTCTCCTAACCCAGCACCTTTAAATTTGAGTTTATACAAATCCAATTTCATGGAATCCTGCTTCATTTTACTCAATAAAATTTTAGTTAGCAGCTCAGCAGGTTTCATACATCTTTTCATTCAAGGCTTCTAGTCATTGCTGCAAGGAAATATCAAGGTTAATAAAATCTTAGGCATTTCAGACATTAGCCTTTTAAAATAAACTTAAAAGAACATAACATTTTTCAATGGTCAAGAAAACATGTGGGCAGAGTGTGGACGAAGGTCATAGATTTTTATTCTAGCTATGGAATCTTCTCCCTTTGCCTGTCCTTTAATATTGGTGCTCTTCAGAGATTTACCCAGGATCTACTTCTCCTCCCATCCTTCACACTTTCCATGGGCAGTCACATTTTTCTCTATGGCTTCAGGTTCCATCAACAGGACGACTCCTTTCAAATGTGTGTCTCCTGCCCAAATCTATCTCCAGTGCTTCCTTCTGGCCTGTACATCCAACTACCAATTGGATATCTCCTTTTGGATGTGCCCAGGCACATCCAACTCAAACTGGACACATTATCTTCCCCCATAACTAGCTACTCCTCCTATGACCCCAGTCTTAATAACGAGCTTCACTATCCACTCAGTCTCCCAAATCAGATATCAGGCCATCACTCAAAGCTCCACCCCCTCCACCACCCACACATCCAATCAAAGCCATAAATTTCTCTCTGCCATCTTCTTTCTTGCCTGGTTTATCACATTAATCTAAATGGTTTTATCCATTCCAGTCCTGCTTTCCTCCTAACTCTTCTGTAATCCAGCCAGAGTGATCTTCACACTACTGCTTAGAATCCTGCACTAGCTTCCCTCTGCCCTTAGATCAAGGGCGGACTCCTTAACACGGCGGAAACAGGGATCACGAAGATCTGCTCCCTTCCAGCCTATTTCCTCCCCTGCTTCACCATCTTCTCCTGGATGCAACTACACAGAACGCTTTTCAGTTCCACATTCTCCCTTAGCTTCAAGTCCCTGAAACATGGTAGGCACTTAATAAATATTTGCTAAATTAAGTTGAATTATAATTATGCCAAATTCATTCAATGTGGCAGCTTTGTTTGTGTACATAAAGGAAAGAAAGAAGTCAGAAATGGTTTCCAGGTTTATATTGTAAGAGTAAATGCAACAGCAACACTGTGAAGGGTGATGAATAATTCGACTTTGCCATATCTCAGTTGGGTAGCTGTTCACAGGTCACACAGAGAAACGCCTGTGATATGTCAGTGTGATTTGTACTTTGGTAATCTTTAAAAACTTTAGAGTCGAGCAACCCTTACCTAAAGATCTTATTAGGGCCTTCAAAGCAGCTATTGTCATTTATTCTTTAATGATTATCTGCCACTTGCCTCTATTAATAACTATCTTTGATTTTTATCTCTGTATTTTTACTAACATAATTAGTAGAATTGGTCTTTCCAAAACTATATAATGAGATTGGTATGTTTATCCTGGAGTAGATTCCATACCCTCTGACAAAATTTTTTATAGAAGTCTATTTTTATTTAGATACCTCTGAATTATATCAGGGCTCTTGCCCCAGAATGAAAGTACAACTGATATTGAACTATATATTTATGATTCAAGGAAAGCCAAAAAAATGGAAGGAGGAGAAGGAAAAGGAGGAGGAGGAGGAGAAGAGGAAACAGCAGCAGCAGCAGCAGCAGCAGCAGCAGCAAATGTCTGAGCCTTCACATCAGGCAGGGTGTTGTCCCCAGAGGCCAAGCCATGTGGCAATCATGAGACTAGCACTGTTTTTCTGCCTTGTTATCAAACAGAAACTGTTCTACCCTAGAGGAGTCCCTCTTTCAAATTCCTCCTGATTAAAAACCAAACAAAAGCAAAATAAAGCCCACTAGCCTCCATGCTTTCTGTGGTGGAACATCACCTTTCTTCATATGGGATCCATTAAGGCAAACATCTGATGTTTGTGGTTAAGCTGCAATTTCTCCACAGCCTGTAATGGTGACTGATGCTGGGGAAAAGCCAAACATTTCCCTGTGTAGCAATCTCAGGTTTTTGCCAACACCCTCAGAGCAAAGAGAAGTCAGTTCTGGGCCAACCCAACATAAATAACACCTCCCCTGAAGCAGAAAATAGAAGATAGCTCCTGCTGATACAGCATTAGGCCAACAGCTAGCGTAGCACGTGAGCTCATCAGCAACACTGATGATGACTGCCTACAGCGTGTTGTCAAAAAATTTAAAATAAACTTCCTCCGATGATGTTTGGGTTTTACCTGCTGAGAACAATCTCCCAGAGCTAATTTCCAGTAGTTAGAGACCATAAACCTACCATTACGTACACATACATGTTTTCCACAGTAGAAACTGATTTAATACTATGATTACGATATTCATAAGTTACAAACTGTTGGGTTAAATTTTATTTAACAAACATTTATAGCAAACCTACTGTGTGCCAAACTCTGGGTTTGGCCCCGGGCAGTTTAAGGAGACTAAAGCATAGCACCTGATTCAGATAGCACACACTCTAACAACTGGGAAAGTCATGAGTATCATGGGACTGGTGGCAGACTGGTGATATGAGCAAGGTGCTCTGGGGAACAAAGGAGAATGTGGTTATTAGAGAGTAGGAAAAGAATTGAGAGAACGGGTGATATTTGAATTGGACATTACTAGATGCGTAAGAGTTTTCCAAGAAGAGAAGTGGCAAAGAGAAGAGTTCTAGATAAAGGAAATAGTACCTGCAAAGAGTGAAAAAGTGCAAAATGCGTGCCAGGAATGGTGAGGTCCAGTGAGGCTGGAGCACAAAGTTTTGGGAAGTGGAAAAAAAGTAGATTGAGGTCAGATTGCAAACAATCTTGGATGTCATGCTAAGGACTTTATCCTTTAAGTTCTGGAAAGCCACCAAGGTTTTTAAAATAGATGATAGCAAAATCAGGCCAATGTTTCAGAAAGAATACCCTGGTGTCAGCACAGAGGATTATTTTAAGGGGGAACAGTCTTGAAGATATTGCAATAATATAAGCAAGCAATGATGAGCGCCTTAACTAAATCAGTGGTACTGGAATTAAGAGAAGAGGACAGAAATTTTTTACAACAAAAAGGGTTTTTGTAGGCTATTTTAAGAATGATTGCTCTGTCGCCTTGAGGAGGAAAGACTTAGAAACAGGGCAACATCTGAGGATCCTGCAGGCAAGGCAAGAGACGTTGAGGTCTGAACAAAGACAGCAGCAGAGAAGGAGACAGATTTGAGAAATGCCCCGAACATCTCTGGGGAAAATAATGACTGGTATTTGAGGATCTATTAGTCTAGGGAAGTGGTCCCCAAACTGTGGTCCCTTGACCAGCAGCATCAGCACCAGCATCATCTGGGGGCTTGTAAGATGTGCAAATTTTTTTTTTTTTAAAGATTTTTTTTTTTCGTTTTTCTCCCCAAAGCCCCCTAGTACATAGTTGTATATTCTTCGTTGTGGGTCCTCCTAGTTGTGGCATGTGGGACGCTGCCTCAGCGTGGTTTGATGAGCAGTGCCATGTCCGCACCCATGATTCGAACCAATGAAACACTGGGCCGCCTGCAGCGGAGCGCGCGAACTTAACCACTCGGCCACGGGGCCAGCCCCAAGATGTGCAAATTTTTAGGTCTCACCCAAACCTACTGAATCAGAAACTCTGGGTCTGAGGCCCAGCAATCTGTATTTTAACAAGCCCTCCTGGTGGTTCTAATGGGAGCTAAAGTTTGAGAATCACTAGCCTAGGGGCATAAAGGAGATGGAGGTGTCAAAAGGAAGTGAGCTATAATAGGGGTTAAGAGGCTAGACTTTGGAGAAAAACAAACGTGGGTTCAAATATTTCCTTTGCATCCTACCAGCTGTGTAACAAGTTGTGACAATCTTGGGTAAGTTACTTAAAATATCTTTGAGCTTTAATTTCCTCATCTCCTAAATGGGGAGTAGTACACTATTGCAAGAATTTAATGAAATAATTCATTGTAAAGTGTTCAGTTCAAGGTAAGTGTTAAGAATTTTAATGAGGACTATACAAACAGCAATAGCTGTGAGAAAGAAAGTTCCATTTTAGAGATGTAAAATTTGAGGTAACCACAGTACAACCCAGTGCAGAATCCAGGAGAAGGCTGAGAATGTTTGTGGATCTCAGAGAGAGACTAAAGCTGAAGAGCTATATAGGAAAGTACAGAACACAGGCAATAGCTACCATCATGGGAGAGGTAAAGATTATCCAAGAAAAGCACGAGAAGTGAGAAGAGAAAAGGACACCAACACTGAACAGTGGGATGGAGAGTGGTCAGCAAAGGAGCTTAAGAAAGAAAACAGGACAAGAGGAGAACCAGGAGCCAGTGAGGTCACAGAGGCCAAAAGAAGAGTGGTAAGAGAAGGTCAACAGTCTCAAATATCATTAAGTTTAAAAAGATGGATGATAGATAGATAAGGAAGGCCATTGCATTGGGCAGTTACGAGGTGACTGGAAACTTCTGAGAATGCATTCCTTCTTAAGAGGTAGAAGTGGAAGACTGACCCTAATGGGCTGAAAGAGGAAAGAATGGAGAGGAGCAAAAACTGACCTTGAGAGATGAAGCTGTGACAGAAAGAAGAAAATGGGGCGGCAAAATCAGTGCAGGTCAGAACACGAACAATATCTTTAAGGAAACAGGATGATAATAGAGCTGTGGGCTGAAGGGAGAAGCCAGTGATAAAGAAGAAATCCAAGGCACAAGCAAGGGAAAAGAGAGCAAGGAAGGAAGGAAAAGGAACGGAACCAGGCAGAACCTTCAGCTTTGAAAAGGAACAAGAGCCATTATTCTCTAAGGCAGGAAAAAGAACGAGCAAACTACAGCCTGGGGATGAAGGAGGAAGAGGGGAAAAGAGTAAGTCGATGACGTGCAGCAACTCCATTTTTTTGGAGAAATAAGAGATGAATTTAGCTTGTAAGAGCAAAGGAGATCATGGCCGGGTTGAGGACTTGAGGAAAGGGCAAAGGTTTAGAACATCTGTTATAAGGACTGGGAAAAGGAGCAAAATAAGAATGAGAGAGACACTGAAGAACTGAGGGTGAGCACAGAGTTAGGAAAGCATGGATTTGTTGTGGTGCTAAATACAATAGTAGGTGGTCATCTCCAGCAATGCAGGTAAACAGAGGAAATGAGTAATAACAAGAAGGCCGATGATGATGTTCGCAAAACAGCAATATCAACAACCAGCACGCACCAAGTAATTCAGGAACTCATCCTCAGCCAGCACTGTGTAGTGATTAAGTGAGCGGGCGTTGCAGTCAGACTTGCTAGGTTTGAATCCCAGCTATTCCTTTTCAAGCTCTGTGACCTTGGGAAAGTTACTCAACTTCTCTGTGTCTCAGTTTCATCTTTAAAATGGTCATAAAAATAATGGTACTTACGTATAGGGTTGTTGTGACAACTAAATCAGTTAATTCAAGTAGGGAATTTAGAACAGTGCTGGACAAATAACAAGCACTTGTTAAATGTTAGTTATACTTATTACTTCAATGTTGAGGCTAAGTTGAGGATGACAGAAGTTCATAAATTTACAAACATATCACATCTCTCAGCACATAACCAAGAGTGAGATCATCCCTGAGAGGCAGCAATATAACCATTGTACTATCCAAAGATCAAAAATAATCTCAGCTACCAACCGTACCTATGACAGACATCCTTTTTCTGATATTGTTGAAATCCAAAAAGGCAAGCAATTGATAAGTAACCAGCGTTCCTAGTTCTTCTATTGTTATCGTCTCTGGGGTCCGAGACTTGAAAGTGAACCCAAAATTCCTTGCAGCAGTCACTAGAGCCCCTTCGTCAGGTGACTGAACTTGGTAAATCAGCTGTCCTAAAAGGAAAAGAAACAAGTGCATTAAACAACCAAAAAAGTGTATTAAAGAAAAAGGGAAAAGAAAAAAATGTATTAATACTGTATTAATACTAAATAAAATTAAATTTATTAATAACTAACATCCATAGAATGCCAATACCAACTCGAACTCATTCTATAACAGCTAACTCGTGTGTCAGCTCTAGAAATCAGACCTTTTCTACTCACTAACCACCTGGACCAGGTGCCTGTCCCATGGGATATCATAGGACACCATGCATACCACCACTGGAGGTCATCTTAAGGAAAATACTCATTCCTGAGGCGGCCTCTCCATTATGCTGAAAGTTTCTTAGGTCAGAGACCATATTTCTGTATTTTCAGTGACTAGAGATGTACCATGAAAGTTTCAAAAACTAAAACACTTAATATATATTAACTCACGTAATCCTCATGGCAAGACTTGAGGATTCCCATTTTCTACTGGCAAACCCTATGACTGAAGACGTTCTATGATTTTTGCAAGATCACACAGCCAGACTGATGGAGAAGATGTTCCAAATTCCACTTCAGTCTGCCACTAATGGCCATTTAGGAGAACACATATAAGAAATCCCTTGAAATGTAAGGAATCAAACCAGGATGTTAATTCTTGGTACCTGATATTGTATATGTGTTGGAGTTAGGGTAGGAGGGGAGGGGAGAGAAAGTTTGAGAATCACTAGTAAAAGTAAGCAAAAAAGTTCATAAAAATACACTTTAAAAAACAGCCCACCCCTGGGGCTGGCCCCGTGGCATAATGGTTGGGTTTGTGCACTCTGCTTTGGCGGCCTGGGGTCATGGGTTCAGATCTTGGGCACGGACCTATATACCACTCATCAAGCCATGCTGTGGTAGCATCCCACATACAAATTGGAGGAAGACTGGCACAGATGTTAGCTCAGGGACAATCTTCCTCAAGCAAAAAGAGGAAGATTGGTAACAGACATTAGCTCAGGGCCAATCTTCCTCACCAAAACAAACAAACAAACAAATAAAAAACAGCTCATCTGTATAAAGCAAGCCCTTCTATATAAAATTATATCATCTTTGTATGTAAAAATACATTAGAAAAAGTAAGCAGAGCAGGATCGATATTTACTGATTCATACTGATTTCCAAGATAAATTAAGACAACAATTTGCATGTTAATGAATGTACTATGATTTCTCTTCATTAAAAACAAACAAACCACCTACATATCTGCATATATTCATATATACATAAGCAAACGGAAAGGGTGAATGCACACCAAATTTTACCATTGGTTACCCCCTGGAGGGGTGGGATTAGAGGAGATCAGGGAAGAAATTGTTAGCTTTGCTTTTTTTTTTTTTTTGGAAGATTGGCACCTGAGCTAACATCTGTTGCCAATCTTCTTCTTTCTTGTTTTGTTTCTTCTTCTTCACCCCAATGCCCCCCAGTACATAGTTGTATATTCTAGTTGTAGGTCCTTCTAGCTGTGCTATGGGGGACACCGCTTCAGTGTGGCCTGATGAGTGGTGCCATGTCCACACCAAGGATCCAAACCCACGAAACCCTGAGTCGCCGAAGCAGATGGCGCAAACTTAACCACTCGGCCACGGGGTCTGCCCCCATAGCTTTGCCCTTATAAATGTTTGTATTATATGGTTTCACTTGATACAATAGGCATACATTAATTTTTGAAATTTGAAAAAGGAAAACAATTAAAGCAATTACTTGATTTACTTGTGAAATGATATAATAACTTCCACTTCCGGCAACATATTGAACTGGGTGCTAGGCTCAAATTCCCCTGCTACAAACAACTACAGATTCTGTATAAAACATTTTAATATTTTTGAATGCATCCATGAACTGGCAAGAAAGCAAGAACTGTTCAGGTCAAAGACTGAGAAAAAGAATACAAATGGACTAAAGGAACCACTATAGCCAGCTTTTGTCTTGAGGGCATTTTCTGAACTAGGAAAACTTGATCATTGGTTTCCAGCTTCTCAGGTCTTCGGTTGGAGAGGACATAGCCCAGCATGAGAAATCTAACAGGAGACCACCTCTTAAACCCAGGCTCCCAAAAGGCTACTCTCTCAGAATAAGGGTAAATTGGAAATCAGTGCCCCATTTAAGAGTGTCTGTAAGGAAAACTTTCTATCCATAAATGGGAAGAAAAAGAAAAATCTCTGCTGAAAATGCATAATCAAAGACTGACTCCCATGCATATCTACATCCTAAATTCACAATATCTGGGTGACTTGAAAAAAATCAAGCTGAACATTTAGTTTAATATGTTTCTGCATTTGAACTCTGACTGAAGCAAATGCAAATCTTTGCTGGAGAAACAAGCCTTCATCTCAGGACCCAAGGAATTTCTACAAATTAAGTTCCAAATAAAAAGGTCATCTCACAGTGGAAAATCACTAAAATCACAATAAACAAGACACAATTAGAACCAACAGAAAGAACAGAAAGAATAAGATCTGCAAAAACTTTAGATATTGGAATTATCAGAAATAGCACATATAAACATTTAATGAATTTCAAGACATAAAAGAGAGGTATGAAATTAAGCATATTTGAAAAAGAATTAAAAACTTTGTGGAAATTAAAAATCAAAAACCACAGATTGGATACTACTCGAGAAAGAACTATGCACTGGAAAACAATGGAGAAAATTCCAGAATATATCTGAGAGAGACAAAGAAATGGAAAAACAATAGAATTGTTAAAAGACATAGAGAATAGAGTGAAAATATCTAACATTAAAGATCTAATATGAGAGGGAAAATTAATCAGAGGCAACACTTGAAGAAATATATGGCTGAGGAAACTCCAGAAGTGATAAAAGACGACATTCCATAGATTCAAGAATCTCAATGAATCCCAAGCAACATAAATCTTTTAAAAATTCACATCTATACTAAGAACATGAAAGAAGAAATCTTAAAAGTAGCCAGGGAGAAAAGACTGATTATCTTCAAACCACAATTTGACAGCTAACTACACAGGAATAGAAATAGCAGCCAGAATACAGTGGAATATCTTCAATGTGCTAAGAGGAAAACTGTCACCTTAAATTTCTACACACAGCAAAGCATCATTCAAGAATAAGGATGAAATAAAGTTGTTTTCAAACAAAGTTTTTGAGAGTTTACTACTTGCAGCCTCTCCCTAAAGGAAATTCTAAAAAATACACTTTAGGTCAACAGAAGCTCAGAGACGGGACAAGCATTAAAGAGCATGGACACTAGTAAGTTTATGGATAAATCTAAGCAATCATTGACTATAAAAATAATATCCTGTGGGATTAAAAAAGAAAATACATGACGAGGGTACTATATAAGTCAGGACAAATTGATTAGCATTGAAGGATTCTAAGGTCTTTGTGTTGTTCAAAAGAAGGCCTAGGCTTTAATAAGTTAATTATGCTAAAATTTCTAGGCTAACCACTAAAAGAATCCAAATAAGGGTATATTATCTTCAAAGCAGCAGAAGTAAAAATGAACTCAATTCGTAAGAAGACAATAAAATAAAGGCTAAGAGACAAAAGATGGGCCAAATACAAAGTAAAATGGTAGAAATAAATCTAAATATATCAACAATTGTAGATGCCATTTACAAGAGATGATCTAAAACATAAAGAAAAGAAAAAGATAGATTGGCAGGAAAGAGTGGGAAAAGCTGAACGATGCAAAACTAACAAAAGGAAAACATCTATAACTATATTACCATGAGACAGAATAAACTTGAAGGCAAAAATATTACTAGAGATAAAGAAGATCAACAAATATTAATAGAAGTTTTAATTTAAAGAAGACATAAGTCTAAACTAGTATCTAACTAATAACATGACCATAAAGCAAACACTGGCAAAACCACAACTAGAAATAGACAAATGCACTATTACAGTCGGTGGTTTTAATGTACTCTCGTTAATTGAGAAATCAAGTAGTCAAAACAATCCATTGAGGTAGAAGATTGAACAAAACAATTAACAAACATTATTTAATGGATATGTCTAGAGCCCAGTACCCAATAACGACAGAACGCACATTCATTTCAAGCACACATGAAACATTTATGGAAACTGAATACATACCAGGCCATAAAGCATGCCTCAACAAGTTTTAAAGGAGTGATATAATAAGGCAATAAGAAAAAAAACTCCAAAGTTTTACCTCTTTAATTGCCACCAACTAAAACAGGAAAAAAAAATCCTACTGAAGCACTTGTACTGCCCACTTTCCTGCTTCCGAAATTTCATCCTGACAAAGGGAATGAAAATATCAACTTCCCCCAATGACTTCTCCATGAAACAAACAGCACACACTTAAAATAAAAGCAACACCCTCAACTATAAATTATATAATTTTAAGTTTGCTAGATTTAGGTTCTGTTCTTTTCCATAACTAACTCTCATATAAGAAAAGTTTGGGGGGCAGCCCTGTGGCCGATTGGTTACGTTAGCATGCTCCGCTTCAGCAACCCAGGGTTTCGCTGGTTTGGATCCCAGGCATGGACCTAGCACTGTTCATCAGGCCATGCTGAGGCGGTGTCCCACATAGCGCAACCAGAAGGTCCCACAATTAGAATATACAACTATGTACTAGGGGGCTTTAGGGAGAAGAAGAAAAAAAAGAGAAGATTGGCCACAGTTGTTAGATCAGGTGTCAATCTTTAAAAAAAAAAAAAAAGAAAAGTTTATATTTTTTAATGTACTATTACACACATGGATTTAAGCTATCTATCCTATAATTAAAGCTTTAAATGGAGAGTAAATGTAATTTTCTCTCACTCAGTGATGTAATCCTTCACTTAGAATTTGATATCTCAAAGCAAGAGACAGAAATAGCTGAAAGGATACGTACATTTACCTCTCTTCATTTCAAAATACCTTTCTACGGCAGAAGAAATATTAGCCAATATCCACTAGCATGGGTAAAATTTAAGGATGATAATATTAAATGTTGGTAAGAAGGTGAAGGCACTGGAACTCTTTCTTATACGTTTATGGTAAGAATGTAAAATGATACAACCATTTTTGGAAAATAGGTGGACAGTTTCTTCTAAACTTAAACACACCTACACTATGATCTGGCAATTTCCATTCCTAATATTTACCAAAAAGAAATTCGTTAAAATTTTTTTAAAAGACATAAAAATGTTTATGGAAGCTTTATTCATAATAACTCAAAGCTGGCAACAACCCAAATGTGCAGGAACAGAGGACTGGAAAAAAACAAATGTGGAATTAACACAACGGAATATTATTGCACAATAAAAAGAGAATGCAATAAAAAAAGAATGAACTATTGATTGATACAACAACATGGGTGAGTGACAAAAACATTACATTGTGTGAAAGAAGCCAGACACAAAAGAATATATATTATATGATTCCATTTATATGAAGTACAAGAACAAGCAAAACTCATCTTTGATGATAGAAATCAGGGCAGTTGTTGGCTTGGGAGGGTTTGGGGGTGTGAACTGGAAAGGGACATGAGTAATCTTTCTGGAACGATGGAAAAGATTTATACCTTGAGCAGTGTGGTGGTTACATGGGTGTATACAATTGTCAACACTCATCAAATACACTTAAGATCTGTGTGTTTTATTAGATTTAACTATATCACAATATGAAAATTTTTTAAATGATACTAGGAAAGAAGATGAAAACCATCAGTAAACTAGAAATTTGAGAAATGGCTGCAAGATAAAAAGTAGATTTGATCAGTAAAGAAATAAGAAAAGAGAAAACTCCAGCTCAAAGCATTCACAAATGAAAATGAACACAGAAGTAAGAGCAATCCCCAAAGATTCTCCAAACTCAGAGTCAACAATGGGAAGTGTAGACGTGGTCTTGGGGCATCATTAGCAAAATTAGTCGGAGAATTCCACTCAGCACTCGGGACGACTTGGGCTCCTCCCCGTCAGCTGACTGAACAGGCTGCGGTAACACTCGTCCCCAGGATAAAACCTTGACAATGTTCTTCCACACAAAGAGTACAGCCCACTTAAGGAAACAAAGATTTGAATGCTGAGGCTGGAGACCAAAGCTGAGAAGAGCCTCAAGTGGCTTCAGAATTCCACAAGGATAAGAGAAAGGAAAAGAGGGAAAGGAACTCTATGACTCTGCTGTTTCCTTCCAGGCCAGGCCTTAAGAACAACTCTCTCAAATGGGGGCTCTGGCACTGACTCCCAGCACTAGATCTGAAAAGGGAAGATAGTTGATCCAAGGTATCATCTGAATCCGAGGAGGGAGGAACCCTACACCCAGAAGACGAGCTCTGTATTCTGCTTCTGCCACAATATTGGGAGGCAGGCCATTGTAATCATCCACATTCACCAAGAGACAAACAGGGATTCTCAAACACAACTAAGAACAGGCAACCACAAATCATCGAACACGAGAACAGCACAAAAGTCAGACATAGACCTCAAAAAACACCGTTCCGTCAAATGAAACATAATATAGGAAACAAAAGAAAATTTCAATTTAAGCATAGTTAATATCCTCAAAGAGACCTAAGAAAATATAATGACATTAAAATAAAAAGATTGCTAATAAAATAAAAGATTTTTGGAAGTGAAATAAACTCAAAGGCAGAGATAAAAGAAACTTACTTAAAGGCATGGTGACAACCTCAGGTGAAAATATAATAAAGGATTATTGGCATTAGTAGTATAAAGATCAGTTTAAGTCATAAATATAATTATGTGAATCCTCGCAGCAATTAAAACCAGAGGAATGGGATAGTCTAGCATTATCAAAGACAAAACTATGGTTCGAATACAGTCCTAACAAGGAAAAAAAAGGAAAAAATAATAGAGAGAGAGAGAGATAGAAAACATTTATTCAAGTGTCTGTATGCAAATTATATATATATATACACACACACATATATATGAGACACACACACGTATACAGTCTAGAGTCTATATATAATATATTTCACTTCTGAGTTGAAATTCCTTGGGTGGTATTTTGTACTCAATAGTTGGTAACAGAAATAAATAGAACTTATAAAGGGAATAGATTGGGCTCGACTGGAGCAAGAAGCCAATTGATTATACTGTTATCCACCTGCCTCATCATTTTAATGTTACAGTGGCTCAACTGATTTTGTTCTACTCTATGAAACCTGAGCTCTAAACAACCATCTTACTAATGTGAGAACTTGTTCCTAATAGTGACTAAATAAGAATATTCTACTATCAGTGTAAATCTATCCCCATTACTGGGAAAATTCATTCTAAGCATATGCCTGATGGCCATCTGCATCTCTTAGACGTGCATGTTAATAACGAGAGGTTAGTGACTTGACTGTATTTCCCTAATTGTCCTGGCTGCTAGGAAGCTCACAGTCAAATGTGGTGCTCAATCATAAGAAGTATTTCATGCCCTTCCCTTTAATTGGGCCCTCATGTTTCCATTGCTCCTATTTCTTTTCTTTTTCTTTTCCTTTAAGTCTCTCCATATTTTTTGGAAAACATTTGGGATATAAAAAAATGTAAAGAAAGCTAGTAAGAGGTAAACTCCTTATTCAATGCTGTACTTTTAATTAGAAAATCCTTCCAATTCTAAACATTTTTAATAAAAATATCAGTTCTGATTTAAAAAACAAGGCTCACCACTCAGACACACTTTCCACTTACCTGCACTATTTTCCTCTGACATTACAGTGTGGCAGAGAGCAAGTAACCTAAGGAATTCGTGCACTTTGGGATCACCCAGTTTAATGGCTTCCATCAGATTGTGGTCAAAGAACTGAAATGTTCTCTCTGCTTGGGAGTTGACTGAGAAATCCACAGGCTCTTTTTTCTGTAGAACAACAACAACAACGACGAAGGAACTGCAGACTTCATTCCAACAATAATCTTAAAATTCAAAATTCAAAAACACTTCCTCTAAGTATTTTCAGTGCTAGTATGATTTTTCAGCCTCAAATATCTGGCACTAAAATGGCTTTCTGTTCCCTCTTTACTGTTAAATTTTACCTTCTCGTTTCAGAGCTATGCACCAAAGCAGCGAACCTTCCAAAAGCATATGGGGAAGAAAAATATCCAGTGGGGGTACAGATCCTCAAATGCTTTTTTGCAACCCCAAAATACAAAGAAGCCCCAAAAACTGAAAGTTTTTTCTAAACCTGCTCGATGGCAAAACATGACCCAACTTGAACTCATTTTAGCAGCAAAATCTGACCTGGAACGATACGTGACTAATTATAGACTTCTTTTAGTCTCCTTAGTATGAATTAATATTTTCCAGTGCAAAAATATTAATGTGTTTGATTACAGAGTACTTTCTGAGATCTCACCGGAGATATTGCATAATGCAATGACAGAAGTAAAATCAGGATTTTGAAGGATATTTGCACTCACATGTTCGTTGCAGCATTACTCACAACAGCAGAGTAAAGAGTCCATATAGAGAAAGAATTGTTAAAAATTATAATGATACAAAGTATAACCTAAAATATTATAAAACTAAGACAAGATATAGCCCAATGTAGATGGCCTGAACTCACTTATTAAAAGATCGGAATGCAAAGCAAAACCCAATCATATGTTGTACACAAGAGACACACCTGAAACAAGGTCATTTCATTCAACAGTGAAAATAAAAGGTGGGCAAACCACAAATGAAAAGAAACCAGGAGTCGTGATCTTAATATCAAATACGGTTGAATTTGGGTCAAGAAGAATTAAAGGAATCAAAGAAGGGCACTTTTAATGTTAAATTGTGTAATTCATAGTAAAAATGTAACCGCTATGAACACCAAAGCACCCCAAAGTAGCATCAGTACTCATCAAACAAAGATTTCAGGCTATATAGGAGCTAGAGAGAGAGATTATCGAAGACTTTAATTAACCTCTTTAATCCAAACAGATAAATATAGATAAAAGATAAACGATGAAACAGAAGATCTAAATAATATAATTAATAAGGTAGAACTAGATGACATCTAGCTAATTTCATACCTTGAAAACAGAATCTAGATATGCTTTTTTAAGGACCGTGGAACATTAACAATTGATCACATTAAGTCAAAAGAAAACCTCAGTAAACTCTGAAAAAGTAAAATTAATAAAAATATATTCTTTTATTAAAAGTATAATAAAGTTAGGGGAAAAAAATCCCCCACCACTTGGAAAGTTTAAAACTCTTCCTTAAAAAAATTCATGGTTCAATATGGATATGCAAATTGATATGACAAAAATAAAGACACTTTAATAAACTACACATCAAAATCCATGTGATAAAACTAAAATAGTATTTAAAAGAAAATTAATAACCATAAATATTTGCATAAAAAATAAAAATAAATGTTAAGCATTAAAGTATGAAGTTATGAAAAGAAGAAAAGAAACCTGAGGAATGAAGAAAGAAGGTGTTAATAAAGATAAAAGCAGAGTTTATCGATTAAAACACACACAAAAAAAATATAGATAATAAATAAATCCAAAACATGTACTTTTTTATGGGAGAAAGAGGCAAATTTCTAATACAATCAAGACAGGAAAAGAATAAGAAAAACAAAAAATAAGAGATAATAAAAGGAAATAGCCACAGATAAAGAGGAAATTAAAGGAATTATAAGAGACTTCTTTGCTCAACTCCTTGCAAATAAATCTGAAAATCCTATTGGATTGGATAATATTCTAGGAAAATAAAATTTTCCAAACCGTTTCAGAAGAGATAGGCATTCTAAACAGATAACCACTATAGAAAAGAAAATAAAGAACATTATGAAAGGGTTACCACGCCAAACAGGACCAAGTCCACATGATTTTACAGTAGCAGTTTATGAAACCATTAAGGCACAGATCATTTCTGTTATATAAACTGTCCCACAAAGTATTCAAATAAGGAGAAAATACTCTCTTTCTAAAACAAATATAACATCCATAGCAAAACAAACATTACTCTCCAAATGAACATTGAGGACCAAAGTTTTACAAATACCAACGCACATATCTAAATAAATCATTAGGAAACAGAATCTAGTAGCTCATTGGAAACACAGTTTAACATGACAAGTGACATTTATTCTTGGAAACCATGGATGAATAATAATCCAATAGACAAGTGGGTAAAAAATGACAAACTAGAAATTTACAGAAAAGGAAACAATAAGCTATTAAAACTGTGAAAAGATGCTCAACCTCACTCATAATAGGAGAAATTAACATTAGAACCATATTGACATATCAATTTTCACATAGTCTTGTCAACGATCAAAAACTTTGATAAAACATCATGTTGGTGTGGGCAGGGCAGAGGGCACTCTTATACTTCGCTTGTGGCAGGGTAAATTGGTATAAATTCTAAAAAAGGCAATTTTGCAATATTTATCAAATTACAAATGCACATAACTTTTGACTTAGCAATTCCATTTCTAAACGTGGAACTTGCTAGAGAGTATAAGATCCATGTGAAATAATGTATGTACACTAATTTTACTGCATTATTTTATTTTTGCTCATTTTATTATTTTTGCTGCATTTTTTTTACTAGCAAAATATTGGAAATATCCTGAATGTCCATTAGTGTCTCCTTACATAAATTATGGAACATCAATATAACAAAATGCTATTCAGCCATTAAAAAGAATAAGGGGACACTTTTTTCTTTTTTTTTACTCATTTAGAAAGATCTCCAAGAAGCATTGTTGAGAAAGTTGAAGAACGGTATGTATAGAATACTACTACCTACGTAAAAAAATGGAGCAATATCTCCATTGCTTATACATAAATATCTCTAACAGAATAAAAAACAAAAGGAACTCTGTGGTTGGGGGACCTAGATGAGGAGAAATCTTGAACCATATGCATCTATTTTTTTAATGTTATGCATTAAGTATCTCATCTGGTCACAATGGAAATCAGGCCTCTAGGAACTCACCATTTTTAAAAAGCATACAATTTGAAATTAAAAGTAAGAATGAAATTTTATCACCTCCACACCTTAGTTATGTCTGTCTTCCGACCCAGGTCATCCTGCACTTCACCTGTCAAAACCAAAATTGAGAATTAAAAATAAATGAAATTGAAACTAGATTTAGACATTTAGTTTTAAAGAATATACTTATTTATTACAGCACCCCTACTAGATGGTATTATGAGTCCAAATGTAGACTTTTTAGGAGTGTTTTCAAACTGTAACCCTAGACATGGCAATTAATATAGAGAGAGACATGTTTCCCCAAGATAGAACTAAAATGCAGTATGCATTAAAACAAAATAGAAAGCTTGCAATCGTGATTTTCTGTAAATTTTATTTATTACATTATCTATAATGTTTGCAAGAGGTAAATTTTTGTCTTTCACTTTCTCCCCACTGTTGGAGAATCCAAAATTATATCCTAGACAGAGAAGTTCTCATCAGTGCTAGAGCTTGGCAAACACATCTTTGTCTATCTTGGTTCAGGCCAGATACATCTGTGTAATATCAAGGTCAAGTTAGTATGTAAACTTTAAACAACGTCAGGGCCTTCTATATGCAGAGAACATAGCCAGTTATATGCCAGATATTTAAAAATAACTTTTCTTAGTGTCAATCTGATATGTGCTTATTACAGATACATTGGAAAATATAGGACGCTTAACAGTAGAAAATAAAAATTATTAATAATCCCACCACCCAAAGGTAAACAATATTTGTAGAGTTTTTCTCAGGTTGATTTTGTGCACGTGTGTGGAGATGTATTCATCAGACTGTTTATAAATCTCTAGTTCCTGGTGCTTTTTAGCCACTTAAAGTGTAAGAATTTCTCCTGCCATTAAAACTTCTTCGTGAATCTAATTTTGAAGGTTGTATAATAGTCCATGTAGTGTAATTTATTTGAGCTTCCCCCTATTTGGAGGCCTTTAAGACTTTTCTAATTTTCGCTTGGCATTTGAAAGTTTAACACTATTTGCCAGGACTGTATTTTTTGTAATAATAATAAGAGTGACTTGCAGCAATTCTGCGCCAGGTACTTACATTATCACTAATCTTTATAACAAACTTGCCACATGAAGATTTTGATTCCTGTTTTATGGATGAGGGAACTGAAGAACTGAGCTCAAAGTGACATGACTCAACCAGAACTAAAAGGGCAGCAGAGTGGCTTTTTGAACCCAAGTCTTTCTCTTTCCGCTACACAATGCCATGACCAAAAAAGCACTCGACAAAGAGTTACCTGCTGTTTTTCTGGGGCACAGGTCTAAATCTGGAATGCTGTGTGACTGCATGGGGGGAGGCATCTCTGAGCTGGTGAATGAGCCTAGTCAAGCACCTGGAACTTAAATTTCAAACTCACTGCAGTTATGTTCCAGGCATTACCCCATAGGCAGTAACTCCAATAAATGACAAAAACAAAACAAAACTGCATCTTTGTGTAAAATGGTCCCCCCAAGAAAGCCCATCTTTAGGGCTGGTGAGGGAAGTGAAGAAAAATTAAAGAAGTCTAAGAAAATATTAGTTGTGAGCCAGAAAATAGAAGATTTCCATAAACCAGAGTGGACTGTTAAATTTTCCCAAGGCCTGGATCTACGAGATAAACAAGACCAACTTGTATGAAAACAAGAAAAAGTGATTCTGAAACATTCTGTGAGTGCTTTAATAAGAATATATTTTAATAACATTATAAATAAATCATAATGGCATATAAATTAAGGATCTAATGGAGTTACTTAAATATTTCAGTTACTTTCCTGCATTTTATGAGGGAAATTATAAGCTATCATAGGATTTGTAAATTTGGAGATTGGCAAAGATCTTGGGATATACACTTTGTGAAAAATCAAGGGCCTTCTCTAAAAATAACCCTGTGACAAACATCTCTACAAATTAAATCTTGGTCCACATGTCTGAGAATTTCCTAGAAGTGATAATATTATATTATCATATGTGCCATGGCAAAAGAATCCAAAAGTCCCCCAAATTCAAAATATCTTCACCCACACATCTATGGACAGCTAATTTTTGACAAGGCAGCCAAGAACATACAATGGAGAAAGGAAAGTCTCTTCAATAAATGGTGTTGGAAAACTGCACAGCCACATGAGAAAGAATGAAAGTAGACCACAATCTTACACCATGCACAAAAGTCAACTCAAAATGGATTAAAGACTTGAATGTAAGACCTGAAACCATTAAACTTCTAGAAGAAAACATAGGCAGTACACTCTTCGACATCGGTCTTAGAAGCATATTTTCAAGTAACATGCTTGACCAGGCAAGGGAAGCAATAGAAAAAATGAATAAATGGGACTACATCAAACTAAAAAGCTTCTGCACAGCAAAGGAAACCATCAACAAAATGAAAAAACAACCTAACTAGTAGGAGAAGATATCTACAAACCCTATATCTGATGGGTTAAAAACCAAAATACACAAAAAACACATACATCTCAACAACAAAAAAGTAACAACCCAATTTAACAAGTGGGAAAAAGAATTGAACAGAGATTTATCCAAAGAAGATATACAAAGGGCCAACAGGCACATGAAAAGATGTTCAACATCATTAACTATCAGGGAAATGTAAATCAAAACTACAATGAGATACCACCTCACTCCAATCACAATGGCTATAATTAACAAGACAGGAAACAACAAGCGTTGGAGAGGATGTGGAGAGAAGGGAACTCTCATACACTGCTGGTGGGAGTGCCAACTGGTGCAGCCACTATGGAAAACAATATGGAGACTCCTCAAAAAATTAAGAATAGAACTACCATATGATCCAGCTATTCCACTGCTGAGTGTTTATCCAAAGACCATGAAAACATGAATGTATAAAGATACATGCATCCCTATGTTCATTGCGGCATTATTCACAATAGCCAAGATTTAGAAGCAACCTAGGTGGCCATCAAAGGACAAATGGATAAAGAAGATGTGGTATATATTCACAACGGAATACTACTCAGCCATAAGAAATGACGAAATCTGGCCATTTGTGATAGACCTTGAGGGTATTATGCTAAGTGAAATAAGTCAGAGAGAGCAAGTCAAATACCGTATGATCTCACTCATAAGTAAAAGATAAAAACAATAACAATCAATCACTTAGAGACAGAGATTGGATTGCTGGTTACCAGAGGAGAAAGGGAGAAGGAGGAGGGTGAAAGGGGTGATTAGGCACAAATTTGTGATGATGGATTGCAATTAGTCTTTGGGTGGTGAAAATGATGTAATCTACACAGAAATTGAAATAAAATGATGTACAGTTGAAAATTTATCTAACGTTATAAACCCGTGTTTGTGCGATAAAAAAAGAAAGAAAAACAAACAAAAACAAAACATCTCCAATACTCTAAAATTTTCCCACTTAAATTACTGTTTGAGTTAAGGCAGTAATTTTAGAAAGCCTCTGAAAATAATATTGAAAGAAAATTTTTGAAGGAAAGGTTCTATTTTGTTTACCAGTCATTATAACAGTGACACAAGCAATGCACAGTGTAACTGAGTGCTTGTGGAAGCCCAGGTTCAGAAGCATCTGGGCCACCACCAGAGAAGGGAGGGTGGGCAGAGGAGAGGTGAGGGAACCATGGCGACCATGGGTGATGGGAGTGGAGTTGGAAGAGGAAGACCAAACGGCAGCAGAGTATAAAAATCAACTTCTTGTATTTCTTAGTTTTTGTCCAAGGTCAAATCTTGCTTTAAGATACGTGGCAATGTGTGAAGTTTCCCATCAGGAGACAAAGGCAAGTTTTCTTTCTCTTTTTCAGATTTCCTTTACTGCCTGAGATTTCCGTATTGAGAAACTGGACACTCAGAGTCCAGTGAAGCGAGATTGAGAGTCCAGAGGAAGCCAACAGAAGCCTCCTGCTGAGCTTCCATGCTCTCAGCAGAGGGAACTGTCTACTGTCTGGCCAAAGTCGAGGTGACAGGGTCACATACAAATAGAATGCTTGAAAATCCAAATACAGAGCAGGTATCCTGACAAACGCACACAGACAGGAACTGGGTATTGACGAAATAGCTTCTTTGGCCACTCCAAGTAGCCCTCTCCAGTGTAAATTCTCAGGAATGAATAGTAAATTCTCCCAAACACAGGCCCTAACATCAATTCCAAAGCTGATGGGAAGCAAGTATAAAATTCTGCTTTTACGGCAATAAATCAGACTAAGAAGAATTTGTCTTCCCTGAGATGGGAGTCTATTAAGTACCACAGAGCAGAATCACACAGTTGGAACATGGAAAGGAAACTCAGACTGTATCACAGCTAACCCCCACCTCTACCCATGAATGGTAACAAGCCAAAGTTTCAACGAAACTATCCAACATTCATCCCACAAATATTTAGTAAGGGCTTATTATGTGCCAGGCACTATGTCAGATGGTGGTGGTGCCCCTATTAATAAGAAAGCTAGAGATGGTTTGGGTTTTTTAATTAAAAAAAATAAGGCTGCTTACTTTTTAAGGACTGTTAATATCATTATTTTAAAAAAAGGAACTGTTCCCCTTACCATAGATTCTCCCATTAATGGAACATTTTTTAAAAGTCATGATGTTTTGAGTGAGGGTGCCCGTTTTGTCAGAGAAAACATATTCGATCTGGCCCAGTTCCTCGTTGAGCGTGGTTGTCCGAGCTTCAGCAGGCGTGGCTTTCCCAGAGTAATACATCTTCCGATCCCAGTTTATAAAATAACTGTGTCCCAGACGAATCACTTCCACACTTTCATCCATTAAAGGGGAAAAAAAGAAATGCTCCATCAATTTCAGAACACACAAAGCTTTGCCAAAGTAAGAAGTCTACCAAAGTCTTCACAGTTGAGAAGAAAACGTGATGCTCTGTCCCTAGGTCCTAGTGACCTTCAGAAGCATCTCAGCAGAGTCTGTTCAAAAACCTTTCTAAGTCATTTCCTTGCAGTACCATGAAACAATAGGCTGGTTTTCCATAAAGCCTTAGGGAATGTTCCACAGTTCTCTATTTTCAAGAAACAAGCCTAGTGGAGATTACTTGTGTTAGTATATTGGTTGGCATCTCTCCCATATCTTAGGAGAAACTGTTAAAGGTGTTCGTCAGATGTCTGATCTAAAGAAATGTGTTATTGAGGACTTCCTCTCCAATACATTATTCAATGTGCCTTTACTTTGTCAAAAGAGGTGGAAAGTAGCATCTCCACGAAACACTAAGCAAACCATAGCAGATAGTGAGAGAAAACAAGGGGGTGTTGTCATATGACTCTGCCCATTTATCAAGAAAAGAGCTTTGTCTCATGGTCTAGTGCTGATTTATGGCTTTCCAACTCTGGAAGTGAAATTTCTATGGCCAAGGGTATGAACTTTTTCAGTCTTTTTGTCATACATAAAACCAAATAGATTTCCAAAAAAGATTATAACAACGTGTTTCTACCATTAGATTATTGAAAATTATCTTTATCATATGCCGAAGCAAATGGCATCTCATTACTGTTTACTGTATTTCTTTTCTTATCAGTGAATTGAACATTTTTTTTCAAATTTTACTGGCCAGTTCTATTTCTTCTCAAAATTACCTAAATTGTGTCTGCCTATTTTATTTTTCCTATTCAGACATTAGTGTATTTCTTATTGATTTGTAAGAATTATATATACATATATATAATTTATATATACACATTATGCAAACATGTTACCCAATTTGTCATTTGTCTTTTAATTTTGTTTCCACTATTTTTGACATGAAGTTTTCTCTTTTTAATTGATCAAATTTATCCATAGCTTATAGTTTCTATTTGGGAGTTTTGCTTAGAAAGGCCTTCCCTATGCCAAGATTATATATACAGATACTTAAATTTTTCTTCCACATTTAATTCTTTATCACAATTGGAATTTTTTGAAGTAGGATGTACGTATGAGGCGCTAATTTCAATTTTTGCCAACAGAAAGTTTTTCCATGTGTTCACCATGTGTTGAACAATGAGCCCCTTCCCCTATTGTGTTGGGATGCTTCCACATCTCATAGAAATTCTTTTCCTCACCAGACTCTGTTCGAGGGATTTCAATTTTGTTCCTTAGTATGTCACTTAATGCATCTCTTGTTTCATTATTGTAGCTGTATAAAATTTGGCAATATCTGGGAAGAGACAAGGGAACCTTTATTCTCTCCTTTTTCAAAAATTCTTAGCTGTAATCATGCATTTATTCTCTCTGATAGAATCAATGTATTCATCTAAATAAACTTCAGAATCAATGTATCAGCTTTTTCATAAAACTTATTTTGGATTTTTATCAAGTCTATGTTAAACTCTTATTTGAAAAGAACTAATATTTTATAATACTTAAATACAATTTCAAGGAGAAGGATAAATCTTTCCAGGAATTCAATTTTGAAAAGTACCTCTATTGGTAAAACATTTTCATTTAGTTTAGTTTTGCTTTGTTTTCACACAGGTCCACACCATAGCTTGATAGATTTCCTCCTGGACATTGTATCTTTTTATTGATGGGACAATTTTCTAAATTTTTATTGGTTTAAAGGAAAGACTTTTTTAATATTAAAAGCTTTTTTTAATGTTAAAAAACATGATTATGTCATAAAATCAGACATTGAATTACCTCACTAAGAGTTTTACAGACTTATTCTTTTGGACTTTCTAGGTTTGTAATCATATTGTTTATGCTCTTCCTTTCTAATGGGTTTATTTCAGTTTCAGTTTCATGTCTCATTTTGTTCATTGATATTTCAGTTGCATGTCTTAGTACATTAACAAGGACATCCATAGCAGTATAAAATAGTAATAATAATAGCAAGGACCCATAGCTTTATTCCTGATCTCAATGGGAATCAAGCCTCGGTTTTCTCATCTGTAAAATGAGAAAGTTGAGAGCAGCCTGATTGTACTAACTCTGAACATTTGTCTCCTTGGGGACAAAAGATGACACCCAAGTCCTTTCTAGGCATTAACGTCTACACTTTTAGTTCTATAGGTGCGTGACATAACTTCATCTCCCTTCCCAAAAAATGGTATGGTCTCAGCTCATTTCTACTATTTAAATGATAACACTTATTTCACCCAAACTAAAAATCACACTATGAGCCTGTAGAATCATACAATATAAAAATCAGTCAGTCATACTCTGCAGGTATTTATTTATATGTTGTCTTGTTACAGTTTACTCTTCTCTATCCCCCCTTCTTCCTTGTAAGTTCCTTGCTAGCTGTTCTAATTCAGCTTCATTTTCCTTATTCCATTCTTTCAAAGGTGTTGCACTTACAATGGACCAGGCACAGAGTCTTACCTGTCATAGGTAGTCGGTTAGTGGTGAATGAATGAATCCTGATACTCTATTCCCGAATTTCACCAATAAGGACATTAAGATTAAGTAACTAACCCAAGATCACACAAATAATTAACCACAGAGCTAAGACCAGAATTCAGGCATTTGGTAAAGACAATGCAGACCTGACTTTAAGAATGCCATAAGAATGGTATTATGCAGATAACTGTACAAATCCTTGAAGCCTTCATTTATCTGAAAGTAAAGCATCTCCTGAAAACTCAAAGCAAAATGAATGGAACAGAATGTGATCCTTCTCTGTTGCAGTACAAGCCAACGGAAGTATTCTAAATTAATGTGAATAATGCTTAGACTTTGAAATAGTCTGTAGAGAGAAAGAGTATCCTTTTTGTTTGGGAAAACAGGATTTGGGAGGGCCACAGTGGAACATTCAGCCCTTTGTTTTATAATAGCAGAGAAAAGGAGACAAGTGTTCAGAGTTAGCATAATCAAGCCTCTTAGCGTTCTGCCTGACCACGCAAAGAGCCAGGCTTAGGATTCCGCCCATTCTGTGGCAAAACAAGCAACAGGGAAATGAGTTCTTATTGCTTTAGGAAAACCACTCAAAAGCAAATTCCTTGGGAGTACAAGGGCTGCATTTCTTAAGATGATGTTTTAAAAAACTGTAGCTGGGTATGTTTTAACACTACAGACAAACAAATTGACAGCATAGAAATATCCTACCCAAATCAACGTCCTGTGTTCACGTGGAATTGTTAACCATTCAAAGGAAATTCACACTTTCATCCTCAAGTGACATATGGCACTAATTTATGCTTTGTAGTATTCCAAAGCCTAATGGAAGCTTTTGCAGAAGGCCTTCAATCCTCTGAACAGAAATACCTGGGAGTCTCTTTTTCTAGCAACCTGAAATTTCTTGAAATGCTTTTTCCCCCAAGTTGAGATCAAAATCACTGTTCTTATTTGGTGAGAGAAAAGTTCACATTTATCTTCATCAATACTACGCCATACCAACAGGTACAGAATTCTAGCCTCTTTTTTCGTTTTTTTAAAGATTGGCACCTGAGCTAACATCTGTTGCCAATCTTTTCTTTTCTTTTCTTTTCTTTTCTTTCTCCTCTCCAAAGCCCCCCAGCACATAGTTGTATATTCTAGTTGTAGGTCCTTCTAGTTCTGCTATGTGGGACACTACCTCAGGACGGCTGATGAGCGGTGCTAGGTCCGCACCCAGGATCCGAACCAGTGATGTCCTGGACCGCCAAAGCGGAGCGCGCGAAAGCAACCACTCGGTCATGGGACCAGCCCCTAGTCTCTTTTTTTTTTCTGTTGACATCTTCACTGATTAATAAAACATACCCAGCTTAAGCGTAGAGGAAAAACACTGTGCCAAGCGTCAGAAGACTTGGGTTTGGATATTGGTTCTGTCCCTAACCAGCTCCACGATCCTGAGCAAATCATCTCATTTGTGAAAGTTCAGCAATAACTACTTCAGAAGATTGTTAGGAGACAGAATGAGATGAAGTACGTGAAAGCACTTGGTATACAATATGCAACGTTACCTAAAGGTAAGGTGGTATTATTTGCAGCAGAAAGAAACTCAGAAATCAATTATTTTAATCCCCTCATCTTACTGAGCAGCATGTGTTTGACAGGCAAACTAAGGCACAGAAAAGCCAAGTGCTTTTCTCCAAGGTCACACAGCTATTAGTGGCAATGCCAAGACCAGAACCTAGGTTTTGACTATTCCAAACAGGTTTTCTTTCCACCACAGGAGGGGAAACATTAGAAGGAAAAAACAATCCTAACCTGGGAATCTAGCCTTGGTCTTTAAAAAAACCAATCTTTCAAATCATTAAACAAAAAATGCCAATGCGCTTCAAAGAAAGAGTGTATACAGAATGTACTTCCCTCATGAGGACATATGAAACTGCGCATGTGCAGATGGCAAACTGCTATGGGCATTTATTCTTCATTTAGAACATAAAAGGAAAGCTATAAAAGCTGACCATAGCTCTTCTGGCAAAGAGCAGGATTTACTACAGACTCTATAATTGGATACAAGCATGAGAGGTCCTCGGAATCAAAGATGAGCCAGTAGGATACAGTTTAAATAGAGCCCACTCTGACCACAGCTCCAGAAGACCCAAAGCAATTTGTGGCATTGTGGCCACATGCCACTACTTCAAGTCAATTTCCCACAACTTGACATTTCAGTTTCCTGACCACTATCCAAAACAAGAGTGGATTTTATGCATTAAACTTCCCTTGCTTCCTAGCTAGGATTTTGGAAAAAGAGAAAGAGAAGCTCGTAAAAATTAGTAGGGATTTAGAGCTGATGATTTTGTGTACTGTTAAAATCCTGGTGATGAGGAATGTCAAACAACCAAGTCTCATCTTGGCTCCAGTGTTGTTAGGGCTGTCTGGCTCAGTCTTGGTAGAATTAGGATCAAGAATGTCTCAGGTGCAGACTGTAGGACCAGTTTCTAAGCCTTATCAAACACACACACACACACACACACAGATACATATACATGTACATATAGAGAGAGAGAGAGGTGTTTGCACATATATATAGAGAGAGAGAGAGAGAAATCACTTTAGCTCTAGTTTGTAGAACCAAATCTAGAAATGGCAGATCAAGTTGTAGAGGGAGTTATGGATCCTACTTCCTATTTGACAATGAATAAGCACCACCAACTATAATTCAACTCCTTCATGTATTCATTTTTAGTTACTACTACTAATAATAATAGGAAAAGTATTAATTCATTATTCATCATTCATTAAGCTCTTACAATGTGTCAGGCATTTTTTTAAAAGCTTTACAGGTTTGTTTACTCCTCATACAATCCTATTAAGTAGAACTATTATTCTCTCCATTTTTAAAGTGAGGAAACTGAGGCACTGGAAGGTAAAGTAACTTGCCCAAGGTTATGGAGCTAGTAAGTGTAGAATAGGATCTGAATTCAGGTATGTGGAGCCAGACTAGTGGCAAGAAGGCACCATCTCAATAGATCTCCCCAAATAGTCTTCCATTTCCGACCCAACATCAACCCAATTCTAACTGATCAGGTTGCACGAGACTATCTTATAGTCCAGGTATTCCAAAGAAAAACATTCCTAAAAAGTTGAATCAAATCAAGAAGAAAATAAAATGCATTTCTTACAATTTGAAAATGTAAAAGTTGAACAGATTAAGCAGTTTAGTTGCCTCATTTGTAAGAGATCGAGCAGATCATAAGCAGAGCAAGACATCTATCTCACTGTTGTAATTTTAAAACAAACAAAACTGATTACACAAAACAAAGGCTTTAGTGAAACGACTTCACTAAAGTGTAAACTCTCCACTTACCTCACGTATAATGAAATGGGTACAACTGTATTGAGAATAATAATATATGACCAGAATGTTAAGAATCCTGAGAACACAGAGTTCTTCTCTCCTTCTTTCCAGAAGAGGAAAGATCTGAACTGGTCCCCAACTTGTTTCTCCCAGATTGAATTTCCTATTGCAAGAATAATTCCCAAGCACACCAGAAACCCAAAGATCTAGAATGAGAACAGAAGTCTGGTTAAGTTTAACTTGAACCCAAAACTAGTCAGATCGATGCAATCGAATTACATTTCTAACTCCAAGAAATTATCATTTGAAAAGCAAGTTGTACAAAGCTCTCCTTACTTATCATTAAACATAGGAGTAAATTCTAACATTATGATGTCAAGAGCTCAGCTAAATATTTTACATACATTTTCTTAACTCTCTCATTGACTTTCTGAGATAGGAACAATCATTTTCACACTTTACAGGTAAAAAACAAAACAAAATAAAATGGAAGCATAGATTATATAACTTGTCTATGGCTGCAAAGCTAATAACTTCACATCCTTGATTCTTGATGAGTGCATATATTTAAGCGGCTTAAGTAAAAAAGATCATATGTCCTGATTTGCCCTGGTCAGCCCCAGTTTATACCTATTGTCCAGGCATAATATTAATGTGTTCCCCCCTTTCACCTTCAAAAGTGTCCTGTTGAAATGATAAAGATATGGTCACTCAAGGCAAAAAAGCAAAAGGAAGAAAATATCAGTCATGAAGAACTGTCTCAGGTTCGCACACTCTGCTTCGGCAGCCCAGAGTTCACGGGTTCAGATCCGGGGCATGGACCGACACACTGTTCATCAAGCCATGCTGTGGTGGCATCCTACATAGAAAAACTAGAAGGACCTACAACTAGGATATACAACTACGTACTGGGGCTTTGGGGAGGAAAAAAAGAGGAAGATTGGCAACAGATGTTAGGTCAGGGCCAATCTTCAAAAAAAAAGACCTGTCTCAGACTAGTCAGGTCTCTTGGTTATAGATGTAACTGCACAATCTTATTTAAGGTCAAGGAGAAAGATAAGGATTAATTAAAATGCTGCATGACATATATACTTTCCTTTTGAGATTAAAAAAAGTGGGAAGCAACCTGAAAATCATTAGCCAACTTTTACATTGTGCTCAGCATCAGTATTAGAAAAGCAGACATTGTGGAGCTATAGCAACTAGAAAGACAAAAGGTCAGTCCCTTGTGAACCCCAGATCCCAGCCTTGGAAAGGAAGACCACAAACTCAGTGAACATGGTAAGACCTGAGCTGAACACCGTGTTCTGGAGACTTGGCTCTGCTAAGTGTCACACTGTCTTAGGAGCCAAGAGCAGCCACTGTTGAAGGAGGAGTGGGGCTGGAGAAGAGCGATGTGTTTCCTCCCTTTTCCTTTTTCCTCCAAGAAAGAATATTCAGGCATTCTAGAACTGCTTTCTCTTTATTCTTTCATGAACAAAATAGGCACATAGGAAGAAAATGTTGGGGAAAACCTGATTTAAAGCATTACTATTAGAGAAAAAGTAGAATTGTGAATCCCTGAAATCCTACAATTTGGAACTGATATCACAGTATCCTCTTTTCTTTCAATGGCTTACGCAACAAATTAATTGAACTGAATTACTTTATAAGCATTAAAATTGGTGCTACTTGACATTAAATGCCCTAATTTAAGGATGGACTCAGCAGCTAATTCCCCAGTGGATCATCCTATTTTTTACCGTGAAAAGCTGAGACAGTCCCTGCTTTACAACCAGTAATCTTACTCTGTGGTGGATACATGTACAACCCCCACACAAGCCCTAGAAGTGGGCTCAGAGCCATTGAAATTGGCAATTCTAGAAGGGTGGCATGGGCTCTGTCTAGGCATGTCCTGGTGGCCCCATGAACGCTGCTCCATGGGGACAGATGTAGCTGAAGGAAAACCCAGGTCTGAGGGTGATCCTGAAAGTATAACACAGAGCCTGACCAATATTTTGTGCCCAAGAAGTATCAGTTTCCTTCTTTCCTTATTCATGTTATATATCAGTCAAGCAAACATCCACGGAGCTCAGATTCTTTACAATTGTGAGTCTGTAATGGGGCAGGTGGGGAAACATGGTTCAAAGTCACTGTTGTCATATTTCAAAATCACGCTCTTCAATCTTAACCCCAATATAGGAGGCAAAGCAATAATACACAGAAAGTAAGATAACAATCAGATCGACAGCATGAAGTAGCACAAGATTAACTCACAAAAGGGTAGGATGCGAGGAACACCTCACTGTCTTTGGTAAATGAGTGGCAGAGAAAATCATTTAAAAATATTCAGAGGAAAGAGATAACCACGGGCTGGGAGGTTTAGAAGGCTTCAGGAAGGAGGAGAACTGTGACTTGGGTGTCAAAGGATTCATAAGTAGAACCAGCTACATAATTTTCAGGGCCCAGTGCAAAATGAAAATGTGGGACTCCTTGGTAAAAAAGTATTAAGAATTTCTACACAACAGCAACAGATCAGTAACAAGCATGAAGCCCTTCAGAGTGGAGACCCTGTGTGACTACACAGGTCACTCCCCCAGGAAGCCAGTCTGTTTACAAGCTATGGAGAGAGGACATGAGCAAAGGTAAGATGACAAAAAGACCAAACTACCTTAAAAAACATGCTTTGTTTTTCAAAAACCAATCCTTGGAATATGGAGATCTTGGAAGACCATGAAGGCCTCCATAGCACTAACCTACCTCTCATAAGAAACTCTCCCAACGGTTGAGAAATCACAATCTAGGAAGTAGAGGGCAGTATACGTGGGCCCAAGATGCAAAATCTCCAAATCTAAACTACCCAAGGAAAATGTAGACTCCTGAAAAAATTCCCAGCAGAATATAAGAAATATAAGATAACAATGACTACTAACATTGCCTAATTTTGTTATAGTAACTTACCCATAGTACTAGCGTATTCATCAGTCTATCAATGCTTGTCCTTTTAAACTTTGTCTTACCGCTGTTCTGCATTAGTTTAGTGTCAGGACCTGCAAAAAAAAAAGGAGAAAGTGAATAACAACTTTGAAACAGTTAGATGATGATGATGATGATGATGATGAAGAATTCCTACTCATATCAAATATTCCTGACAGGAAAAGAACATGTTTCTCAAAATAATTTAGCTTTTAGTAAGAGCAAGGGCCATTATTAAGTTGTATATGGTTCTCAACTGGTGGGTTAACAAGAACTCTGGAAACTGCAAGAGAATTGGTCTCCTTAGAATTGGATAAATCTAGACAGAACTTGTAGCTCAAAGATTTAAGAAATGCCATTTTTCAAAAATCTGTGTAGGGATGAGCTTGTAATTTGAAGCAGTTAAAGATAATGAAGTCAATAAAAGTGAAGAATAATTTGAGAATATTAAAAAGAATGCAGTACAGTAATAAACACAATTCAGAACACAAGTGAAAAATGGAAAGTTAAGATAAGAAATCAAATTCTGGACCTGTTTCTTAGAAAGGTTTGAGGTGGGGCTGGCCCAGTGGCATAGTGGTTAAGTTCACGCACTCCACTTTGGCAGCCTGAGTTTCACGGGTTCAAATTCCAGGTAGGGACCTACACTACTCATCAAGCTATGTTGTGGCGGTGTCCCAAATAAAGTGGAGGAAGGTTAGCACAGATGTTAGCTCAGCGACAATCTTCCTCAAGCAAAAAGAGGAAGATTGGCAACAGATGTTAGCTCGGGGCCAATCTTTCTCACACACACCCAAGAAAAAACAAAACGATTTGAGGTGCCTTTAATGGAGAAAGTGGAATAACTCCAAACAGTATATCAGCAAGTAGTTTAAACCTTTATTGTGTATTGCACACTGCATATATAATATGCACTTTTTGTAAGGGCAAGAATTGTCTTAAATCTTGTGTTAGATTTATTTCAGGTAAATACATTATCTCATGATATATTTACTAAGCGCCTTGTTCAAGGAATTCTTAAAATATTCTTAACTGCTTTAGAGGTGGATTATTAGATGATTAACAAAGGAGAAAATTGGAATATATTGCTAAAGAAATTCCTTATGGACAGAGAAGATGCTCAATAGAAGCAATTAAGTCTTAATTATATCTGACTTCTCTACGTCATCTTCCCATGAGTATCATCAATCCATACGGCCATTTAATATAGGAGGAAAGGGAGAATGGAGGAAAGGAGAGAAGGGAGGCACACGTAAAATTATACACCATCCTAGAAGTCAGGGAAGAATGGGTATTCTTAATAGACTTTCATCTACTTAAAAGACTAATTGAAGCACAGATTGGGGTTTCATAACAATTCACTGTCTTGAGTTGGAAATTGTACCCCACCATCCTATTCCTGTGTAGAGAAGACCACATTTTCTCAGAATTGTTTATTAAATTCATATGAACATTGAGGGTGGGAAACATTTCTTTTATAGTAAAGATCACAAAAAGCACATAAAGTTTGTGATTGCTAAACACTGAAATGTCGACAGACCAGTTTTGTGCTAAAAATTTACATTTCTTAGGCATAAAAACACAAACTAGCAAAAGAATCCACTTAATGGGTTTTTAAGCATTAATTTAAATATATCCACAGATGTTGGTATACATATATCTTCTTCCCCTCATAGTCACAGATCTTGAAAGAATTTTCTATACTCAAAAGCCCCTGCTTCTTCATCTCCTACTCATTACTCAACCTAGTTTCTGGGCCAATCACTCCACCAGAACAGATCTGGTGTTATCATCAATATCCCCCATGCCTTCTTTGACCTCTCAGCAGCCTTTGACACTGTTGACTATTCCATCCTTTGGTAATACACTCTTTTCTTAGCTTCTGTGTTATAAGTTCCCTTGCTTTTCCTCCCACCTCTTTGGTAGCTCCTTCTTTGTCTTCCAGTACATTCATCCCTCTACCCAGCCATTAAAAACTAAGATCCCTTAAGACTCAGGCACAGGCATCTTCTTTTCTTTCTCACTCCACCTTCCCTGGGCAAGCTCATCTAAGATCACAGTTCTGATTACCATCTATAGGTCACATGTATATCTCTGGCTCAGATTGCTCCTCTGACCTCTAAACCCATATATTTAATGCCTACATGACATCTCTGCCTGGATCTTTCTAAGGACCCTCAAGCGGCCCTTGTCCAGCCCAACTTGCAATCTTCTTCCAGGGTTCCTTATCTCAGTGAATGGGACCACCATCCCTCCCATTGTGAAAGCTGGGAGAAATCTAGGAGTCTAGTCTATCTCCATGACTCCTACCCTAATCCAAATTACCATCATCTTTCAACTGGACTATGGTAAAAGCCGAGTGACTTTGTCTCCCTGCATCCACTCTGCCCCCAACTCTCATCAATATTTCTCCTCCTCCCTCACCCTGATCATACACTCTTTCTAGGACCTGCTATTTACCAACTTTATAAACACTACAGGCAAGAGTGAACCTTTCAAGTTTAACACATACACACACACACACCCCCATCTGTCTGAAAAACTTGCAATGGCTCCCCAATGCTCTTAGGATAAAGACCAAAATTCTGGATATAGACCACAAGGGCCTGCACAGTCCAGCCCCAATTCATGTCTCCAGTCACATGTCCATCCCTATCCTCCATGCTCTCCACGCTCCATACTGGCTTTCTTGTCTTTTGTTTTTTTTTTTTAAAGATTTTATTTTTTTCCTTTTTCTCCCCAAAGCCCCCCCAGTACATAGTTGTATATTCTTCATTGTGGGTCCTTCTAGTTGTGGCTTGTGGGACGCTGCCTCAGCGTGGTTTGATGAGCAGTGCCATGTCCGCGCCCAGGATTCGAACCAACGAAACACTGGGCCGCCTGCAGCAGAGCGCGCGAACTTAGCTACTCAGCCACGGGGCCAGCGCCGCTTTCTTGTTTTTTTAACCTCACCATCCTCACTCCTGCCTTTGCTACAATGTGCCTTTTCTCTAGCTTGCTCTTTTCTTTCATATTCTTCCCTTACATTCTCCTGTGAGTCCACGTTTTTTTCTTCAGAGCACTCACCTCAGTTTGAGATTATGTATTCATTATTACAATTACTTGAGATTAATGACTCTCTTCTACCAAACTCAAAGCCACACGAGTGAAGGGACCGCATTTGTTTTGTTCACATTCTTAATCGCAAATGAGTAAGTAGCATAGTGCCTGCCACATACTAGGCACTCAAGAAAGAATTGTTCAATGAATTAATTAATTTATTAAGCACCTGCCATGTTTTAGGCAGTGTGCACATGTGCTTTTCACGTTTTATCTCAGCTAATGCTTAAAAGAAGTCAAAAAATTAAGTACTATCAACCTTAGTTCACTAATAATGAAACTGAGGCTTAAAGAATGTGAATAATTTGCTTGAGATTTCTTGTCTGCTAAGTGGCAGAGCCAGAATTCGAACCCAGATATATCTAACTCTAAAGCTCTTGCTCTTAACCACAATCTTTATATGAAATAGTCCATTAATTCATTAATTCACTGACCTCGGTCAATCAAGGTATATTTAAGACTGTTACTCATTCAGAGTCCAAACAGGAAACAGATGACACATTGAACAAGGATAATTGGAGGAAGGTTTATTCATAAAGGGACTCTTTACAAAAGTGTGAATGAAGGTACAGGGGAAGCAAAAGGTTAATGCAGTAACCAGGGATTCAGCTGCAATCAAAACTTTGCCCCATCTAAGCCGGAAGGGAGGGATGAGGGGAGAAGTGGTTACTGGACCCTAAAGGAAAGGGGTGTGTAGAAGTTGCAGCCTTTAGAGGAAGAGGGACTTTATGTTGAAGGACCCGGCCAGCCTGAAGTGACTACACCGGGAGGCAGCCTAGGTGAATAAACACCTTGACCTCAATCTTCTTTCTCTTTGATCTCTTCCCAGGGATCCCCAGTAACAGAGGCCAGCTAGAAGCCAAAGTTCAAGGAAACCTATTAGTGTAACCCATAAAAGTCAGCCTCCCAGGGCAGAGGGAAGAGTGGGAAAGAGTGAGGGTAGATCTGAAGAGGCAAATGGAGGACATTCACGACAAAAACCTACTGGGCACCAAGATGGTGCCGACTCCTATGGACTCTTTAAAGGAATAAAACTCCTACCCTCAGAAACAAGACTATCTCCTCTCTTGGGCATAAAGGAAAAGCCATTAACAGGGAGGCATGGTCTAGTTGTTAATGTATATTAGACCCCCATTAATTATAGATTTGTAAAGTAAACCATGTCTGTGTCAACTATATTCCTTGCACAATCCTTAATGGTAGGTGTAACTAAAGTAATAATGCAGAAATATAGTCAATAATTAATTTTGGATGACTTTCATAAGATCTAGGTGTTCACATGGAGCTAGTTCCCTAAATTAGATGTCTCAAGACTTAGGGTTCTGAGACTCTCATCTGTTCAACTTAGACATTGATGAAACCAACCATTCCTCTGCCTGCCTTGGTTCTAGATAAGCTTTCTATTAACATTGGTGCCCAGACTAAAGTCAATGCAGGCATGCACTGCTCTACAAATATATGCCTCATAAAGGTCCCCTGACAGTGAACATCCAGGCCACATCACAAAAGAAGAGGGTGTTTCCCCAATCCAAGATCCAAGGAGCAGTACGTTTTCCCAACTCTCAGCCTGTGGAGCAGACAACACACGTGGAATTAATGCTGAAAGAAGGGAGAAGCAGGGAAGGAAGGAAAATAACATTTGTCAAGCATCCTCTTCCATATTCATTGTCTCACTGAGCCTTTACGATGACTCTCTATCCCATGTTACAGCAGAGGAAACTAAAGCTTAGGAAGTTTAAGTAACTGAGGCTTAACATCCTACAGCTGGTAAACAAATCTGAACCCAGATCTGTCCAATCCAAATTCTGTGAACTTTCTGTTATACTTCCTTGGACAGAGACCTATTCAAATTACCACCCACTTCCTTCTATGTAGGGAGCATCTTCCCATAGAGCCAACCTTATGAAGGAAAACTTGGCGCCTGAGTGGCTCACAGCAGCTGTCCTAGCCTAACATGCTGTAGCTGAACCATAGTCCTGAATTAGTCATGCCAAACAAGATCACACAAAGGCAAACAAAATTTTGGATGATAGCCCATTCCTAGGATGAAGCACCCTTATTTCTATGATGACAGGGAGCAAATCAGGAGGGTCCTTCCCATCAGTAGACCTTCAAGAAATCTCCCCTTCATTAAGTGGAAGGGAAAGGGAGGTTAATGCATAAGCCTAGCTCTCTTTTTCTCCATGCAAGAAAGATGCAAATAAGGAAATATACAATCACAGGTTTATTTCCCTGATTAAAGAATAAAAGCCTCTGATGAGAGAATTATGAGACCAGATTCATCCCCAGATAAAAGCACATATATTGCCTCATTTCCAGGGATTTCCCAGGTCCTACAATGGCAATACCCCAAGCAGCAAGAGTCGTGCTAACACCCACAGCTGAGAGCACTTAGGAGGAATTGGGAGGCCTTTTCTAGGTTTGGAACACTTTGAGTTTTTAATGAACATTTTGTTGTTGTTGAGGAAAGTCAGTTAAGAAAAATATTTCAATTTTGATTGCACATATAGTCAACGGGCCCAAAATACATCTTAATTTGGTGTCACAATAAACAGGATTTTTAAAAATCAAGGACTGGCAATTGAAGCCATGAGCACAATTTGAGTGGCTTTACGAAATGGTGCTACTGGAAGCTTCCTTAGCAGGAGAGTGCCACCTTGAGCCCACAGAGATAAAGTAGAGACAGGAAAAGTAGCCAGCAGGAAGAGTAAGGAGGCACCTCCCCTCCCTCCCCCCACTCCCACCCCACCTCCACCACGCACAGTGTTTCCAGGACGCACTCTCCTGTTGGCAAATAGTAGAAGCGGCTATGGAGTATAAACAGAAATGATTGCAGCATCTTCAAGAAGGCTTTTCCAAAAGGATGGCTTGACCTTTCCAAACTACGAAATTAACAGCAGAGTAGGGAGCTTTCTTTCATACTCTTCCCCTACTTTCATGGCAGGCTGATTAATGCACATAATTTGGGAGATGATTGAGATGGTATTAAAGAAAGAGAAACAAAATAGTAGGGATCTAGCACCCATTGAGCAATTAAGGCCCAAGCACACTTAAGAATAAGTTCAGGATGTCAACGGTTCCTCACCCAGTGGGGCCACACAGACTATTTCCAGAGCAGCGACAGCTTCCCCTGGGGCCCTGCACTCTGCAGTCAAGCCAGAGCAGCACTTTGTGTGCAATAAAAGCACTGTGCTCATTCAACCTGGAGAGACTGTGCCCACGTGTATATCAGGAAGGGCTCTCCCATAACCGACCCTGGCAGTCAGCCGTACCTGCAAAAATAACCATGCCAAAACACCAGCTGGTGTTTCTCAGGACACAGCCCCTCAGGATGATCTTCTCATTGTTGAGGGGGTACTTGCTGTCCTTCCAAGAGAGGACTCCCGTGAATTTATCTAATTTGTTGTTGGGCGCCTCACAGACAACAATCCCTGTAAAAAAAAAAAAAAGACAAAAAACCAATAATCCTCTTTATGACTACCTCGAACTCTAGAAACACACAGTACCGTGTTTCCACCCTTCTTCTAATATACACCATATTTTTCCTTCAATTTTGGACAGCACAGTGTTACATATACAAGATTGTGCTAGGAAAAAATAAGCTGGAGGGGATACAAAGATGGAAATCCATCAAATGTTTTGAACACAGTTTTCTGCACTGTCCAATAAGAATAAAAACCTTGACAGCCTGGGATTTTTTTTTCCCTAAAAAGTCCTCTGGTCTCTACTTCTAGTTTGTAACAATGACTTTTGAAAAGATAAAGCAGGGACTATCCTAAAGGCTTTTCTTATTGCATCTCTTTTTACTTAATGGGAACTTTCACAGAGGTCAAGATGGCGTACTTCCAGTTTCACAACCAAAGTTAATGAGGCCTTTCTAGGCTCATAATCAGAATTTAGGAGGTCCTACTCCATTCCACCCCCAAGAAACCTGAGCCTGGTTTGCCACATGGGCCTGAGAATGCGTGTGATTCCTTTCAGCTGTTCCATGCTTCTTATCTTGATTAGATTCAGAGTTCTGGGGACTCTCAAAGGCACCATATAACTTGCCCCAACCTGGCCAGAAGATGTTTCTCGTTTTTTAAAATTCCAAGCCCATTCCAAACCAAAGGCATGTGCATTCCAAATCAATGAATCAATTCCTTCCATTATTTCAATAAGAAAATACATTTTCAGGGTGAGGATTCTCTTAGAAAAAGAAACCAGAAATAATCTTTACTAACCCTGTCACAAAATATAACTATTAGTTTCAAATACATTTGCATTGCAATGTATTTGAATTCGGGGTTAAATTTTTATGAGTGATGAGTACAGAGACTTGACAGACGGAGAGAGGAAGGAAAAGAGAGGGAAGAAATGAAAAAGGAGGCTGTGGGCAGATCTAAACAAGGTTCAAGCCAGAGCAGGGTGAGATCGGTACCTATGTAGTTCTCTCTCGAAAACAATAAAAATACTCTTATGTAATCAGAAGCCAAAATGGTAGTTTGGAACATAAAAAGTGGCATTTGAAAAATGAAAAAGGGAGGCATGTCTTCAGCATTGATTGAAGGGAAAGGAGACCAGACCAGCCTAGAGAACTTCCTTATTACACTGTGACACCACTCACGAAGCTCCTTCTGCACTTACAGCCATCTTCCATGGGCTCCCTTCCTTCCTAGGATGATATGTCTTCCTTTTAAAACTCCTAGATATAGGTGATAGCATCCGGTTTCCACAAGGCCTGATCACTCCCGACCAACCAGATTACTATCGTTAATACAACTTGCATGAAAAAAAAGAAACAAACAAAACTATGAAAAGAATGAGGGACTCTTGGCCTCAGGACTGCTTTTCCATCCTCCATCTACCTTGCCCCAGTATAACCGAAATGCTGCCTAAACATCCCCCACTCGGCCATTCACAGGCAGCTTCCCAGACATCCACTGCTAAACGAGAGAGTGCTGGCAGGGGGATTTGGATGAGGCTAAATAACCTGTGTAAACTCATTTTTTATATGAAGGAAAGCGGCTGATTTCTGCTTTGCTCCCCTTATAGCCTATCACTGATATTAAAAAGTAAGTTAAAACTGGTTTCAACGAGCCCAAGTTGTTCGGACAATTACATTGTAGAAGAGGAAACTTTCTAAATTCTAAGAATTCAGTATCTTTTTTTCTTGACCAATAATTTTCATTCCTGGATTTTGTAGAACGTTGAATTGGGTATCACCAGCAAAACCTATATAAAATGAGTTGATAGCAACTCTTAAAGTTTATTCCAGTTTCTTGACCCAAGACTCAATTTCATAGGCTTCAGACTTGGCCGCTAAAAAAATGTGCTTTGGACAAAAACAACAAGATACACAGTCCCTGCCAATAAGAATATAAAAAACAGGCTCATTTGATCATTTTTATTGTTGCAAGCAAAGACTGACATGGAGGCAAATACAGCCTTGAACATGTTGGCTTACTCCTCCCTGGCCCCAAGGCTCATCCACTCCTGGCCTGCCACCAAGGGTGCGGTTCTAGATAGAACCAGGCAGGAAGGCCAAGGGGTTCTGCCTTGGTTCTTGGAGGCCAAGCCCCAACTCAGCCTTTCTTAAAGAGTGCGATCAGTCAAAACAAAATGGTGGAACAAAGCAGAAAAACAAGTTTTCGTTTCATAAGTGCCCAGCTTTCCCTTCCTTAGCCCTGTTCGCATAAAACACAAGCTTCCTAATTTCTTTTCTGCCCCTTTCCAGAGGGGTGAACAGCTTTCTTTGAAGGGAGCACTGTATTCACTTCCGGATCCCCATAGCCTACCATACTGACTACATAATAGGATTTTAATAAATCTTTTTTAGGGACATGGATGGAAAAAATGTCAGATGGTTTCAAGACAGAGGTTGGCAGATGAAATGGTTATTAGAGTAGATCTAAGATGAATAAAAGACGTAGGCATATTTCCATGGTAATAATGATAAAGGGGATCGGAAGACCTAACAGCCCAACCACAATGGGGGGCTTAGCTTGGCCTAACTCTAAAGGGATACAAGTACATCTGAGAACACTGGAAAAAAAGATGGGAATCCTAAAGCACAGCAGAAGTGACCAAAAATATATCCCAGCCATAAAGCATAATGAGAACTAGGGAAAACCTTTAGGACCATTTTTCCTTTTGCTAATTGTATCAGAGAAGAGAAAGAGGCAGTAAACCGTTTAACAAACGGCTGAGAAAACACTTTAGGAAAAATAGCATCGCTTTTCACATAGTTATTCACTGAAAACATGTTTAGAGCACAAAGTCATTTTTAACGGGCAATAAAACAGCTGGGAAAAAGTCATGTCGATAGTGAAGTATAAATATAATCAAACCAGCTCATTACATTTGCTCGACCCTCTGAAGAGAACAGACGTGAACAGACAGCAATTCAACCAGTTCACAACTGCACAAAAATGCTCTAGGCCCACACTAAACAAAATGCACAGGATTTCATTCTGGATCTTCCTCCTCACTCTAAATTTAGTCAGCTGGATTGTTGCTTAATTACCAACCTTATAACCTTCTCGAACTAAAGTATTTACCTCAAAGTAGAAATCTGTAGTTTATCACAAAAATGGAACTCAGTACCCAGATTCCATGGTTTTCCAGAGAAGTTGACTATATTCCTTTATGTGTATTATTACTATCAATATTTCTTGATTATCTGCACTGCAACTCGTCGATAAGACAAATTATCTATTGACTAAGACAGCGTTATTGCTGTTCCAGTTTCTCCAGCCACGAACTTCTTAGAGTTTAGATTACCCACTACTGTTGCCCTGATGATTGCGATAAATATTTATTTCTTTCTTAGAAAGACCACTGTCAACTTCCAATTTCCTGAGCCTTTTTATTCTCCAGCCATCAAGCCTCAGTCGCCCATCATCACCACCATCATGGCCCCATCAACACCAGCAGTAAAGAGGGAGTTACTCTTCCTGTCCTTACATGGATTCTATGTCTCATGCAGTCACCTCAGCTATGCTGTTGGCCTGGGCTCTGTCCAGGTGACTGGGAAACCTATCTGGTAAATAAAAAAGTCACAAGATGCTAACTAAGCTGGGTTTTTTGAACCAAAAAGAGATGCTTGTTTTCCTGTATTTTAATTACACACATGCTGTTCTTTAGAAAGGACCACAAAATACACAAAGATTCCTGAAATAAAGAGTCAACCTTTCCCTGGTTCAGACCTCAGCATTAACAGTTATACAAAATATGTAAACTTGTCATAAGTTGCAAAAAACAGACCTCAGTCCAGTCAGTAAGAATATGCAAAAGATTCTTAAACACATTTGGACAATTTACATCCGGGGCTTTCCCCAAAGCGCAAAAATGTACAGTTTACAAACGTGTAATTGACAACTATTTCCAGTTACTTATTTGTAAAAGCTTTCAATTCCTATAAGACTTTAACATGAAATATCAACGCCCACTCTATTTTTATACTTGTTATAGTATTAGATCAAGTTATGTATCTTTTCTAATAAAATTCAACAGACTACACATCAATTTTTTCCGATGTTTGAAATGTATAAAAACATTTATAAGAGGAATTTTCAAATAAATGGATTTACCTACCAAAACTCAACTCTATCTTGCGTGTACTCATCTCTATGCCAGTTGTCCTATAAACTCTTGTCAGAGATCCTGACATTCAAGATCACTAACATTGCCACCTTTCAAAAATATGATGATGTCCTCTGACTCCTGGATGGACTTGATCTCTAGTAATTAATTTTTCACCTTTGGGTTTAGAGTATTCTTAAAATGTATTTCTTACCCTGATCAGGAGCTGTCGTGCTGATTCCCCTAGCTCTCTACTACTGCCTTTCTACTTGCAGTTTAGAGCCTTTCACATCCTTTCATAGTATCGGGTTCATATTCTGGCTCCTCCACTTAGTAACCATGTGACATTGGGAAAGTTATTTAATTTTTCTGGGTCTCAGATTCCTTGCCTGTAAATTGGAGGTAATAATAATCTCTTCTCCCCAGGACTATAAGGATTTAATAAGATAATGTGCACAATTACTTAGAATGGTACCTGGTACAGAATGAGGACGTGTTCATGTGTCAGCATCATGTTCAGAGCGTGAGAACTTTAGGACCTTTACTAACTAAAGCTTCTTTGAGGATGAGCACTTGTTCAAGTCTGTCTTCTCTCCTAGGCTATAAGCTCTATGAAAGCAAGGCCTGGGTCTGATTTATTAACCACTGTATCCCCAGGCTTAGCAAATCCCTTAGCATTGTGTTATTTAACAATTTATATTTATGTATTTACATATTCTACATTTGCTGAATGAATGAGTGAATGAACAGATTACTGAGTAAATGAATGAAAAAGAGCTCATGCCATGTCTCAGGAGGCCACCAACAAGACACTGTCCTTGGGTTTCCATGCAAAAGTGGGGAGGCAGGGAGACTTACCAGAGACATCCTGGGACCCTTTCCATCTCAGATTTGTCCCTTGGTGTTCCCAATTTGGAGTCCCCAGTGGGGACTTCTCTAGGGATAGGAGTGGAACACTCAGGTCTTCAGATACTTGGAAGATGTGCACTTATGATACAAGGACAGAAAATTGTAGTTTGGTGCTAGAGAAAGTATTTTGGCAAGTCTCAGAAGAAAAACCACACAGTAACTAAAAGCAAAAATAATGCCATACCCAGATATGCCCAGAAGTCACAAACCTACAGATATACTTAGCACAGACAAAGCATGGGAAAGGGTGTGCCTCCCATATCTGATTCATCTCTTAGACCTTGCCACGGAGACAGGGTATTTCCAAAGGTACACAATGCTGATATCACACTTTCAATTTAAACTAAAGGATGCAAAATCTGGTTTTAATTCCCATCACTCAAGGAAGTCTTTTCTGGTCACCAAAAGAAAACCTGAGATCTATTGATACCCCATTATGACAAAGGTGAACGGAGAAGACAACACAGAGGGAGTAGAAAAATAATGGGGGAGTGAAAGGACCAAAAGAACCTGGATAATACATGTGGAGATATTTTATATTGTATCTTGTTCTTAGGAGGTGCTTAACATATAGACTTAAACTAATTAACAAGGAGAGAGTGACAAAAACAGAAAAGATAAAGAATTTCAGAAAAAGATATGATGCGGGTAGAGAAAATAGACTAATATAAAGGGTGGGAGAGGAAGATGGAAAAAGAATAGTAAGAAAGAACACAAAAAGGGAGGAAAGGAAAGAGGAATGGTGAAATGGGGTAGTTATAGAAATGTGTGTATGTGTGTAGTGTGTTGTGTGTTAGAGAGGCAGAGAGAGATGGAGATTAAAGTGTGTAAACTAGGCTTGGAAAGAAAGGAATGGAAGAAAAGTTGAAGGGTATAGGTGAGCAAGAGAAATCGAGGGAAGGATTAAGGGTTTGTTAACTGTCCCAACTCTTTCACAGACTTTTCCATACCACATCTTGCACCATTCTCTTGGTCTTTAAATTTGGCTGCTAACAGGGGAAATCTAATCTGTATATTGTGTCTAATTTGTTTCCCCTTATGCCTCTATTTATTCTTCAAATGCTTTCTTGGAAATAGGAAATCTCATTTTAATAAAGCTAAACCCGCAAAATACCCCATTGCCTTGAACTTTAAGACAGATTGAGATTCAACCCAAGATTTAACAAGCGAAAGAGTAAATTTAGCAGAAAACTGGTTCTCAGCGCAGATGTGTACCAGCCTCATGAATCTGGCATTACACGTTCTCTGAAAAGTGAGCAGAGTTTAAGTATGAATACTAGAAAAGAGAGGTCTGTGTTGTCTTTGTTTGGGAAAACAATTACACATTAGAGATTTGGTGAGCTACCTATGCTGTGTGAAGTAAATTCAAGCCGCATCTAGCAAGTAATACTTATTAATGCACTTTAAAATACACCTTGTGAAGTGTTAAGAAAGGTTATTCCTATTAAGCAAGACCTTCAGCCTCTCAGGAGCTGTGCCATCCCACCTGTAACAAAGGAGTTGTTTCAGATGAGGAAGGTTTTCTTGCTTCAGCCTGAGTAGCACCACTTGTATTGGTTTAAATTGGGGGCTTCTTTGTTAAATTTTGTTTGAATAAAGGATTCTGAAGTAAAGACCATTTAAAAGCGCCACACGGAGGACTCCTCTCCCAGCCACCTGCCCTCCAGCCCTCTCGCTTAGTCCTACAAGTTCCTGTCAGGAAGCTTCCTCCTCACCCATCATTTGCATCCTTTCACACTCCATTCTCAACCCCTTTACCTTAGGCCCTTCCTTTGCTCTCCCCTGTCTTTCTGGGGCCTGATGGTGCTCTCCAGCAGTTGCAGCCCCTTATTCATTCATTCATCAAGTATTTATTGATCATCCAGTATGTGCTAGGCATTGTTCGAGGAGCTTAGCATATATCAGTTAACAAAACAAAGATCCCTGTGCAGCTTGCATTGCAGCAGGTAGAGATGAACAATAAATAATAAACTTAGAAGTTAAGTGAGTGATAGAGTATGCCAGATGGTGGTAGGTGCTATGAGAAAGAGACAAAGTTGAGCGGGATGGCAGGGATTGAGAGTGTGAGGAGCCATGCTGACAAGGGGGATTCTCCGCCCCATTCCTGCAGTTCCACATAAGAAATCCACCTTATCCAGCCTGGCCCTTAGACACCATCCTATCATTGACTGACAGTCGAGTTCTTGGAGGGTGTGGTAGAGACACCACTCAACAAATATCCTTACTTGTTATTTCTCAACTTCCCTTGCAGTTAGGTTGGGCCCATGTGACTCATGCTCCCCAATGAATTGTGAGAGGAAGAAGTAGTTAAAAGTTACTATGTCTCTTTCATCTCATCCTTACTTTGATATGCTGACCTTAGAGGCCATTCGTCCAGGGACCAAGGCTACAAGATGAAGGAGGCCAACTGACCTGCATCAGAATGTGACATAATTGGTGAAGCCACCAAGGAAAGGAGTATGGAGATCCCTCAAAAAATTAAAAATAGAGCTACCATATGATCCAGCTATCCCACTTCTGAGTATTTATCTAAAGAACAAACCAACACTAATTCAAAAAGACATACGCACCCCTACCTATGTTCACTGCAGCATTATTTACAACAGCCAATACTTGGAAACAACGTAAGTGCCCATCAACAGATGAATGGATAAATAAGATGTGTGTGTGTATACATATATACACAATGGAATACTATTCAGCTATTTAAAAAGATGCAATCTTGCCATGTGCAACAACATGGATGGACCTTGAAGGTATTATGCCATGCGAAATAAATCAGATGGAGAAAGATATATATCATATGATTTCACTCATATGTGGAAGATAAAAACAACAACAAACAAACACATAGATATAGAGAACAGACTGGTGGTCACCAGAGGGGAAGCAGGGTAGGGGGAGGGTGAAAGGGGTAAAGGAGCCCATGTGTACGATGACAGATGGCAACTAGACAGACTTTTGGTGGCGAACACAATGTAATCTATACACAGGTCAAACTATAATGAGGTATACCTGAAATTTATATAATGTTATAAACAAATGTTACCTCAATAATAAAAAAGAGAACGTGACTTTAGCAAGAAATAGACCTTTACTGTTTATGTCACTAAGATTTCAGGGTTGTCTGTAACTGTGTCAAAGTGTAGACTACCTGGTCCAACGTCTATGAAACTAGACGAACTAGATACAGATAACAATCATTTTCAACATCTATGAAACTAGGCGAACTAGATACAGATAACAATCATTTTCTGTTTTTTGATGGTACAGAATACTAAAAATCACAGATTTCTATCTCCTCATAGATTGATAGAGGTATAAAGGTACAATTCTGCCAGGAAATAAACGAGTAACGGTAAATTATATTTAAGTTGCCTACTTCTAGGGCTCCATAAATATTCTATGAGGTATTGCAAGCAAGTATTTTGATTCATGAACACAATTTACTTTTCTTAGATTCACATAACAGCAAAATCTCATTGACAAAATTACTTAGTAGAAAATGTGTAATTTGTTTTAATCTAATCAAAATATTTCTTGGGCCACTCAAAGTTTCTTGGCTATTCCACTGACTTAAATCACAACTGGAGGAATATTTTTTCTATAAACTGCACTCATTTAAGAGAGATTAAAACATTAACAGAATCCAGATGAAGTTTACACAGAAATGCAAAGCACAAGTAATATAAGTTCTAAGCTGTGCCCTGGAGAAACTCTATAATGTAAATTTGCCTGTGCTTTAACTTAAGGGATCATGCTAAGACCCTTGTCCACATTTTCCTCTCCAAAAACAACATTTTGGAAGATAGTCTCAAACTCATAAAGATTCATTAATAAATAAAGCCAATCTGTATGCAAATATTGACACAAAGCCAGACATTCAAGTGCACAAAGCAAGAGACCATTGAGGGGTAGCAGGAAACCCCAAAGATTCTCCCACAGCCTGTCATGGTGCCTACAATCCTACTATTAATGGCTCTTTCCTTTGATCTTTGATAGATTTTGTTTCTCCGGGGCAGCTTTAACAGAAAGGAACAAGACACAACTGGAAAGAACAGGCAAGGGAAACCACACTGAGGAGCAAGGGGCCGCAGTGAAGGGTGTGAAGATGGTGATAACAAAACCATGGTCTAAAAATAAAGAGGAACAGCTGACCAAGTGATTAATAAATCAGAATATTCTTCCTGAACTTCTACTCTCTTTAAGATATTATGCCAGGCACTATGCCAAGTTGCAGAAATACATGAGGCAGGATTACTAGCTTTGTGAATTTTGTAGTCTAGTGTTTGGCCTTTGTTACGGAGCCAGGGAACAAATTGATGGTTAGACCTAGAGCTAGAGATAAAATTGTGGCCCATACTCATCCTCAGCAGGTATGCACAGGGCTCCAGGGAGGCGCAAGTTCAGACATAAAGGGAATGGCAAGTAAAGGACTAGAGGGAACAAGATCTAGAGAAGAGAGAACAAGGATGAAGTGAACGATGAACTGACAAAACCATTCTCCCCTTGGTAAACATTTTTACTCTTTAGCATGAGAAGAGATTACAGAATTTGATGCCTGGAGAATTCTATTTCCTTCCACCAAATAAAAAGAAACATAAATTGCATTTTAGATAATTAGTTTGCTACATCGTTTTTGGTTATGAGATTTTTGTTTGTCTGCTTTAAACACTTACCATCAAACTTTGCAAGTCTGCTAATATCTGCTCCAAGTTCTGAGGTAACTGCTAGTGCATGGCGAACTTTAAGGTTTGTTTCCCTGTGAAATTAATCGACACGACATAAATTTTTATATAGAACAGCCCAACAGCGTCTTACAGAAGGCAATCAGGCAGGTGCCATACATGCAAAGTTCAACACAAGAGATGCAAGAAACTCCCTTTGAATGTCATTCACACCTCTCACGCTGTCTCAGGAAAGTGGATAGGGCTTTGCAGGCTGCTGAGAGTTGGCATTGCACCCACAGCACATCTGTATAACAACACAGTAATCCCTGTTGCTATTTGAAAGAACAGAGGACACAATAAATATGGTTTCATTTGAACCTACTCAGATATCATGCATGAGTTACAAAACACATTAGGAAAGGGAATACAGTTGCCAAATAAAGGAGTCCAGTATCACTCCAGAGTCTATTATCTAAGTAAGAGTTTTACTTGCAAAAGATGGTCATGGCTAATTTCACAGTAGCTGAATTTAAATGGAAAAGGAATACAGCTTTCCCTTTCTTGGAGAATCAAGTGAAGAATCCCATAAGTCTAGAATCATACAACCAGACAGGAACTCAGTGGGTCATAGTGAGCTGGTCATCTTCCTCTAGGCAGGATCACACATACACTGGACAGTTGGCTGTCTGGTATTCATGAAATGACCGGCAGTGAAGATCTATGACCATTACTCATGTCTTGTGTATAAAAGCTTGCCGTGTCAGTTTTCTCACTGAGTTCAACCTAATTCTCATCTACTGTAGCTTAACATCATCTGTCAGAGTTCTGTCTTTTATGGAAATGTTTAGTGATGCATTCATTCAGTCAACAAATATTGACTGAATACATACCATAGTCACTCATGATACTCAATGCTGCCCCTCAAGGATTATTGTCCTCTTGAGGGAAACTTGCTAAAAAAGCAAGTATCACCATTTGGAAGTACATGCCAAGCCATGAAATAGTTGAATTTAGAGAACCAAGAAGCAGGTACTTGAGAGGGCACTTAATCTAAAATTCCCATAAATGAGTTTTACCTGATTAATACCTTCAACGTCCTATCATACTCTTCTTTATCTGCCTCAGTATCTTGATAAAATTCAAAATTATTTTCAGCATAAGAAATAATACAGAAAGATCCTCTGTACCCTTTACCTGATTTCCCCTAATGGTAACATCTTGCAAAACCATATCACAGTATCACAACCAGGATACTGACATTGACACAGTCAAGATACAGAACATTCCATCACCACACGGATTCCTCGGGTTGCCCTTTGTAGCCACACCCACTTCCCTGCCTCCTCCAACCCATCCTTAACTCCTGGCAACCATTAATCTGTTGTCCATTTCTATTATTTTGCCATTTTAAGAATGTTATAGAAGTGGAATCATACAGAATGTGACCTTTTGGGATTGGCTTTCTTTGCTCAACATAATTCTCTGAAGATTCATCCAGGTTGTTGCATATATCAATAGTTCATTCCTTTTTATTGTTCAGTAATATTCCATGATATGGATGTACCACAATTTGTTCAACCATTCACCTGCTGAAGGACATATAAGTTGTTTCTAGTTTGGGGATGTTTCAAATAAAGCTGCCATAAACATTTGCGTACACGTTTTTGTGTTAACATAAGTCTTCATTTCTCTGGGATAAATGCCTAGGAGTGAAATTGCTGGCTTGTATGGTAATCACATGTTTAGGATTTTAAGAAACTGCCAAACTGTTTTCTAGAGTGATTGTAGCATTTTACATTCCCATCAGCAATGTGTGAGTGATCCTGTTTCTCTACATCCTTGTCAGCATTTGGAATTGTCACTATTTTTCATTTTAGCCACTCCAATAGGTGTGTAGTGATATTTCATTGTGGTTTCAATCTTAATTTCCCTAATGGCTAATAATGTTGAACATCTTTTCATGTGCTTACTTGCCATCCATATGTCATCTTTGGTGAAATGTCCCTTCTTGCCATTTGCCAATTTTCTAAGTAGATTGTTCGGTTTTTTACTGTTGAGTTTTGAGCATTTTTCATTTATTCAAGATACAAGTCCTATGTCAGATAGACGGTCTGAAAATGTATTCTCTTAATCTGTAGCTTATTTTGTCATCCTCTTAGCAGGGCCTTTTGCACAGCAAAAATTTTTAATTTGATGAAGTCCAGTTTTTCAAATTTTCCTTTTAAAGATCATGCTTTTTGTGTCAAGTCTAAGAACTCTTAGACTAGCCCTGGGTCTCAAAGATTTTCTCCTATGCTTTTTCTCTAAAGTTTTATGGTTTTAGGTTTTACATTTGAATTCAATTTTCTTAATAGTTATAGGGCTATTCAAATTCTCCATTTCATATTGAGTGAGCTGTGATTGTTTTTGGACAAAGTGGTCCGTTTCATCTAAGTTGTTAAATTTATGTATATAGAGCTGTTTGTAGTACTTCCTTACTCTTGTGATGTCTTCAGGATCTGTTGCAATATCTCCTGGTTCATTCATGACATTGTTAATTTGCATCATCTCTCTTTTTTCCTTTTTCAGCCTTCCTAAAAGTTTGTCGATTTTAATGATGTTTACAAAGAGTCAGCTGTTTGTTTCATTGATTTTCTCCCTTGTTTCTCTGTTTTCAAGTTCACTGATTTCTGCTCTTGTCTTTATTTCTTTCCTTCAGCTTGCTTTGCATCTAATTTACTATTTTCTAGGTTCTTGAGATGAGAGATTAGATTATTGATTTGAGACTTTTTTCTTTTCAAGTGTATGTATTTCGTGCTGTAAGTTTCCCTATCAGCACTATTTTAGCTTCTGCCCAAACCAGGGGTAGGATCACACAGGCCAAACTCTATTTCAATAGCCCAATACGACAAGGATTTGGGAAGAAGCGGTTAAAACCATAGGCTCTTTTGTCAGACTGCCAGGTTTGAGCCCTGGGCTCACTCTTTAGAAGTATGGGACAAATTAGTTAATCTCTCTAAGCCTTGGTTTTCTCATCTGTACAATGGGGCTTATATAGTACTTATGCCAGGATTAAATGATAAAATCCATCTAAAGAATATATACAGTATCTTTAAAACGTAAGCATTCAATAAATGTTTTTATGCCAGACAGGCAAATTGAATCCCCTGAAACAGAACTGCTATTTGGTCTATACCTAAATTCTCAATTAACATCAATGTCAAAACTCCATTTCTCTCTTCTCTTTCTACAACTTCATTTCACCCAGTTCCAAAAGATTGCCTTCTAAGTAACAACAGTGCTTCTTTCCTCAGGGACTCTTGATCAATACTTCTCTCATTTTCCTTAAAGAATCGCTTAAATTTTTTTAAAAAGGCCTTTCTAAGGAATCTCAGTGAAGAGTCTTGTGTAAAATGTATTCACATATACATGTTTAGCTCATATCTGAAAGAAAATAAATTCACAAAAAAAGACAGAGTTTTCAAAAGATCTGCAAAGCATTTAACGAATAGACTCTGCAAATTAGACTCCTATTTCTTCCAAGAAAATAAAATGAAGAATAAGGTTTAAGTCCTGTTTCTAAAGATATTGCTCTTAATTAAATTAAAAACCAGTCTACTGAATTATTCTGACTTTAATAACTTACCCATCAAGCTCAGCAGTTTCAATGTAACAGAGACCATGTGGCTCACTACTTGATAGGAGAAGCAGGTCAGCCTATTTAAAAAAATTGTGATAAAGAATAATTGAGAAGGGAAGACCAGTGGAAAACCTATGCTGTATCACTCTTCCACTACTAATAAGCCAGGAGAGCCTTAGAAAACAGTGAGGGGGGTGAAATCCTGGTGCCCCCTCTGCCACACGCCCTGAATCAAACCCCTCCTCCACTTCCTGGTTCCTGTTTTGCAGGCCCCTGGCCTTCAGAACATAAGCAAGGGCAGGGGATAGCATCCAAATTAATAGCCACTTTATGTACTTTTTTGGCGAAAAATACATAAAATTTTATTTTCTTGCTTTGATAATTACTCATGGAAAATATAAACTTTCCCCAATAAGTAAGACAACTGGAAATATTTATATGCACATCCTTTGATTCCCTAGTATGATCAGTTCAGAGCAGGGGGCAGGCAAAAGAAATGAGGAAAGACCAAAGTGAAGTAAGAGAAGGAAATGGAAAACCATATAAAAAAATCAGAGAGGCAAGGAAATTTGAAAGAGAGAGAAAGATTAAAAGAAAAACAAAATAAAAAAGATAATCTAGAAAAAAGATGGTGGGGTGTAAGGAAGGGGGAAGAGAAATAAAGAGGAGTGCCAAGCAAGAGGATGACATGGAAGAGAACACAGGGTAAAAGACAGTGGGGAACACTGAGAAAGCCAGGAGGTGGCCCTTCACAGAGATAAGTCATCCTATGTGGCTGTCATTTGAGCTTTGGAAACGCCCTATCACAACTCAGTTTTAGAAGGCTGGTAGCTTTCTATATTGGGAAACTGTTTATTTTATTTCAAATTTCAAAATTTATTTTCAAGTAGAGGGTTTTATGAAATTCTGAAGGATTTGAATGTCTAAAAAGAATTGACTAAAATTTTAGCAATTAATTTCGACACAGCAACCTAACAATTTTGTAGCTCTGTCTGAATGTATGATTGGCATTCCAAATCTGTGAAACTATCTTACTTTTGTTTTTTAAAATTTTAGAGTCTCCTCATTCTCAAGTCCTGGAGGTCAAATTTAGAATCAATCCACTCGTTTCATTGTCTCAAGCTTTAAATTTCCACCTCAAAAATAGGCGCTCTGTGTGTGTGTCTGTGTGTGTGTGTAGTTTTGTCTAAACTGTGATAAAACATAGCTGAAAAAAACCCCAGTGACAAGCCCCAAAAGGAATAAATGGGTTTGCATCATCAATGCCCTTCCGCATCTCTGGATGAAAGAGTCACAGAAGGCTGTCATGGCAGAAATTTTTTTCTGACTTGCCACAAGGGAACCAGAGCACACCCACTATAGAGAGAACGGGTGAAGAGTGTATGCCACTCTTGTGCCAAAAGTTACCCATCTTGATTTTAAAAGGAAAAAAAATGTTCTTGAAAATTCCCCTTGGTCTTATTTGTCACATTTAGGTTTCAATGAATATGATAGCAACAGAGCTTCACGCTCTTTGGGTCTATACCGCTCCTCCCCTGAGCTTAAAAGGATCATTTTAAACAAAACCCAGAATTCTGTCATTCCTATCATCTGCAATTGAAAGCAGTTATGCAGTATAGAGAAAGACACCTATTTGTACCCCGGGTTGCTTTTCTTCTAAACTCTGCACAGTAAGAAGGATCCAACATTACCGTTTAATACTGAGCCCAGCTGCCTTAACACTTATATTTTGGGTAGACGAGAGGAGGATTCATTGTGCACAGGTGGCTCAGAACATGTGACGGAGGCACCACCACCGGGTGGCTGGATTCTATTCTGAGCAGTGGCTCAACGTCCTAGAGGCAGAAATGGAACTGTAAAGCCCACAGGTTCCTGGCTAACTCCTCCTGCTTGCTCTACCCCTGGGAACCTGGGACTTCTACATTCCTACCTTCTACCTCCCCTGCCTCTTCCTGTCCCCTCCATTGTCACCTTTCTCTTTGATGTCCTCTGAACCCTCCTCCTCTTTCCCACTCCCTGATCTCAGTCCTGCCGCCGCGTCACTCATCCTCTGTTCTCCCTGCCCCACTGCGGAGCCTTGGGGTACCCCCTTTGCTAACTTCTCCCTTTGAGGTTTTCAATTCATGATAGCCAAGGAGGAAGCATGAAGGGGCAGGACCAGCAGAAGCATCTGGCAGAATAAGTGGTCAGCCCACTCATCATCAGGCAGTCCTGCCATTCCAAGTGCACTCAGTAATCATTCTGAAAAGGAAGGGCAAGAGAGCTGCAGTAATGGCCCTGTGAGTCCCTGGTCACCATTTGGTTCAGAACCGGGAATGGAGCAACGTATAGGTGGTCTTAAGGGCCCAGTAGCCCCATGATTCTGTGAGTCTCAGATCAGACCTCCTCAAGCTGATCCTTTCAGTATCTCTCAGGGGACCCAATTCCTAGTCAATCCAGAAACTTGTGTTTGAGTTGTAGGTGTTTATAAGACCAATAGCCCATATTTAGTGAGGGCTTACTATGTGTCTGCACGCTCTGAAGAGCTTCACATGCAATATTTTATGTAACTCTCACAGAAACCCTCAGTGTAGGTCCTGCTGTTATCTCCACTTGACAGATGAGCAAAGTGAGGCCCAGAGAGGTTCAGTAATTTGTTGAGGCCACATAGTAAGTGGGGCACGAGGATATGAATCCAAGCAATCTAAAGCATACACAGCTGGGAGTACTAAAGCAAGTAAAAACCTCTTTCCTTCAACGATTTTACAGTTTAGTAAAAGCAGAATATGATAAGCGTTCTAAGGGTCTACTTAACTAAGTGCCAGGGGAGGAGTGCAAATGAGAAAGAGAGCACACCAGGTTGGTAATTGAGGAAGGGCCTCATGGAAGATTCTGGATGGAATGGAAAGCAGGTTCCCCCAGGCAGAGTCACTAGCAGGACTAAAGAACGGGGAAGGGAAAGCATATTATTGGAACTCACAAGCAAACAGTAGGTAATCCAAACCAGAACCAGCCTCAGACTCTCATTTGTACTTTCTTCTCTCAATTATCGGTGCCTTCCCCGCGCCCTGCCAGGGGAGGCTCAATCATGTCTCCTAAGAATGAAGTACTGTTTTCCAACAAAACGCCCCTTCCCCCACCCTCCACAGGCAACAAAAAGCCCAAGTAGCTGCCTCATGAAAACCTGAAATAAATATTCCAGTCAGAAGAAACTCGAAAAGAATCCACTGAACATCTTTGTGTCCTCAGAGCCAATGACATTGTCCTCATAGGTTTATCAGGTATAATCAGCCTTTGTTGAATTAAAGAATAAATGAAGCAAAACCTCAAGTGATGATCACACCTAAAAGCTATAGAATTATTTAAGGGTTTACAAAATGCTCTAACATAATTGTGTCTCCTTATTCTCTCAACAACCCTATGAGGGGGTAATTTCGTTCCCATTATATGGATAAGAAACCTGGGAAGGTCGTCTCTGGTCCCACAAGCACTAGATGAGCTAAATTAACTCAAGTAAAGCCCATAGCCTTTACAAAGTCTCGATGAGAACTCTATCACACCTAACTGAGGAACCCAAGGCTCCAAGAGATTGAACGGCGTACTCATGGCCACACAGAGCTTAAATGGCAGCGCTGGAACTAGAATTCAGAACTCCCCTCCCAAAATGTATACTCTTCCCTCTGGTTGGCTACAAAATCACTGGAATACAACTGTGAAAAATGGAAAGCATTTTGCTTTATTTTATTTTGCCTTATTGGTGTCCAAAAACCAAAACTACAATGGTAAAAAAATATTGGGACAGCAGCTCCCTAACCTGATGGAAAGATAAATTTGCAGAATTAACTGGAACATTGTATTCAGATCTCCTTTTATTTTTTTTAAGCCATTCTCACACACAGAGTTCTTCTTTATCTTCTTTATAATCTACGATAATGTCTTTTCTTTTTTTTTGTAGTCCCAAAATAAAAATCCAAAATGGCTTATGCAGTATGAGTATACTTAAGGGAAAATATGTTGATAAGGACAAAAGTCAGAATGAAGTCATAAAAATGAAAATGTATAAGATTACAGGTAATATTTTTATTTAAAATTTAAATTTCAGATCCAGTAAATGCATGTTGAACATTAACATGAACTAGATATATTATTGTTTTTGTTTTTTATAATTAAAGTGAGTTGAGAAGAATAAGAAAAAGATGATGAGAAAGAAGAGAAGGAGAGGAGGAGAATAATAATGGACATCACGGCATTTACTTATGGATAGGCCCTTTCTTTGGTTGAAAAAGAATCCTTGCCCATATATTTCACCCCCACAAATTAGTAATTGCTTATAACCAGAACATGACTATTTGCTTTTTTTTAACATAGAAAATAGTGCATTGCACCTTTGCTATTTAGCAAGAAGCTTCTTCTTCAATACAGCTCAGACAAATCTTTAAAATTTAAAAGAATCTTTAAATGTAAATTTTAAAGTTTAAAAAAATCTTTCTCTGGAAGTTCCGAACTTTCTACTGTCTCACATATTTAAAAAATGGGCAGAGGAGAGTTTATTTGCAGAAATTAGAGTGAAACACGTAACTATGATTTGAAGCTATAAAACTTAAAACAACAAAGAGGGCAATTAGACCACAAAATGGCCTCTCTTGAAGGATGTCCAAGAAGGGTGCTGAAAAGGACAAGATGATAAGCACTCATGATGGGTCAAGAGAGAGGCAAGCCCACCCTTGGTCAGGACTGGAGTTTAGGTCAAATTAAGCTTTCTTGCCCTTTCTTTTCTAAAGGTGAAAGTTTCAATTCTTGGAACAGAAGAATTCCTTTGTTTTAAAACAAAAATTTTACTATTGTAAACACCTAAAACTTGAACGCCCTTTTGTGGAGGCGATCAGAGGATGCATTTTTAGATAAGCTAAACAATTAAATTCATGTAGTGTTCAAATATGCTCATGTCCAATAAGGGGTTTATTTCTACCACCAGATAAAAAAAGCAAAACAAAACAAGAGCATGCTGTCAAGGAGCGGGGTAAGGTCTGCCTGGCTCCCAGGGTCCGAGTTCTGGCGAAAGCAAGACCTCTACAGTACGTTTTTCTCACACAGTTTACTTGATTCTTCTAAGGCAAGTCAATTTCATTGTGATAATTGAGTTATACTCTGTACTTTTATTCCTGGGCCTAAAATAAACTAGGAGCTCTGGAAATTCAGCTCAAATTTGTTTTAGAATTAAAAGAGAATTTAAGGGCAGTAGGGGTTCCTTATCTGGAAAACAAAGGTAACTTCTAAACATGCAAGCTAATTAGCCATTCCAGGCAAGCTCCCTTCCTTGCTTACAATGCACTGATAAGGTGACATAAATCAAGTTAAATGTTTTAATTTTGGACAGCTAAAGGTCATGCATTGGCATTGGGTGCAACATTCTGTGATCACTGCAATTCCAGCATCCAAGTCTGGAGGCCCTAATGTGGAAGCCCAGGCTCAAGGCAATTAGGGCGACTGTTCTAATAGAGTCAGGAGTAGCATATGGTAATGGTTAGTGGTTAGGAATAAGATCAAAACCCACAGGGCCTGGGTTTAACACTTGGCTCTTCTGTTGACAAGCTATTCGATGGCATTGTGCCACTGCTTTCTTATCTGTAAAATAGGAACAATAATAATAGTACATAACCTGCCCTCATTGGGCTAATGTGCACATTAAATGAGTTGTCATATAAAGAGTCTGTAATATTGTCCAGTGCATGGCCTGAGCTGTATCAATAAATGCTAGCTGTTATCATCACGATCTTTGTGACGTGGTGTCCCAAGATTTATCTCGATGCAATAGCTGCGAAGTGAGTCTCTTCAGAGACCTGTGAATGTTGCTCCCCAGATACAAGCCCTCTCACAGCCTCTGCCAGCGGATGCCGGGGAGCGGGGAGGCACATCAGTACTGCCAGCAATTACAGCAGTTCCCCCATAAAAGCACTTGTTTGTCCTTGCAAATAGTTTTGTAGGCGCTGAGTTGCTAGACATGGAAAAACTTCAAACAAAGTGACCTGATCAAGAGGCACGGCAGAGTTTTGGCATCTGGAGAACTCCCTTCCTCACTCATCCGGAGATTAAACCCACAGAGCTATCATTGTAGGAGTCAGACATCAATGGAGATAAAAACATCATCTTTGTTATTGATAAAGCTGTTGGAGATCAGGCTTTAGGTCTGTGGGCTGAATGGGCTTGCTAATACTTCATTCCCATTAGACTCATCTAGTCATAGACACTGGATGCTCTAAACTACCTGGACCTGCCCCCAGCCCCCACCACGGGGAGTGGCTCCTGTCAAACGGGCAGTGAGAAGGAACAGGGCAGAACGCACTGTCTGCACACACGCAGAGCCCAAAGAGAAAGGGAAGGAAGGAGGTGCTGGGTCATGCACACAACTCCCTGTCTCCAAACTTGGCAATCAGAGAAGTCACTTCTGAGAGAGGGGAATGAGCAAAGCAGGGCAAGATGCTGAGAGTGTTATTTTGGGGCTGTCCCTCCAAGTGAGAATGCAAAGGACAGGATGTAGGGAAGAGTGGAGAATGAGCATTCCCACCCCATCACGTAGCCACAATAAAAAGGCCACATCTGTACTGTCCAATAAGGTAGCCTCAGGTCACACATAGCTATTTAAATCTAAATTAACTAAAATTAAATAAAATTTAAAATTCAGCTTCCTCAGTTGCCTTAGCCACATTTCAAGTGCTCAGTGTCCACAGGGGGCTACTGGCTATCACACTGGACAGCACAACTATAGAAGATTTCCTTCACTGCAGAAAGCTCCATTGGACAGTGCTGGGACGTGTGGATCACTGACTTCATGGGAACTTGTCTAAATGCATGATTCACTTCCAACAATGCTACCAGTGCACCCATGACACTGGTCTCTTTTCACCTGATGCTTGCACTTACACTTGCCTTTCATGCCTTATTCCGCAGAAGGTTTTGCAATAGCAAGCTAGCATGTATACTATAACATGGCAAATATAACTAAATTAAAAATGAAGACCAAGGGAAGTACAGATTAGAACATCAAGGCTAGTGGGCAAGTTGGAGCATAAATATGCTGGTCTTGAGGTACAATGAGGTTAGGAGATTTGAGACATAAATTTGACTCTTGCCTTTCTGGGACTCACCCCAAAGAATGTGATAAATGAACATACTATAATATAGTGTTAGTAAACAAGTGAGTTCAAGCTAATAGTTACCCTTGTTAGAGCATATCCAGGGGACTCTCAAAATGCACTGTCTTTACTAACTACCTGAAGTTGAAAAGTACCTGGCATTGCCCCTGAAATACTCAATTCCAAATAGAATAATAGTTAAATGTACAGCATACTTTAATTTTTGCTAATTCCACTACAATCTAGCACCACACCTGGCATAAAGTAGTTGCCAAAAAAACTTTTGAATGTACACATCTTAGAATTCCACATATACCAGTTTTAAAAAAAAGCTAAGGTTATCCACTTAGAAGCACCAAATCTCTTTCACTGTAATCATTTTCATTGAAAGTAGAACTACAATGAGTTCCATGGAGTTCTTTCTTCTTAAGCAAAGAATCCTGGATATATGTGATCTTTTCTTAATTAGGGCATATAGATGTTTATTAGTATCCCATTGATCCAGAACAGCTGAATTTTGGAAATTTATATCCACTTTCCTTTTTTTTTCTGTCTTCTTTCTCACAAAAGAATGACATTTATTCATCCAGCCAACATTTACTGTATGGCCCCTACGATCCAACATGGCGCTATGTGTTAAAGACGAGGTAAACTGATATGCTCTTTGCCTTCAAGAATCTTGTAGTCTAGTCTCAGTTCAGACAGAGAATCGCAGCATGTAAGGGCTGGAAGGGATCTTTGAGATCGCATAGTGGTCTAGCACCCTGATTTGACACATGAAGAAACCAAAGGAAGAGAAGCTAATATGCTGTCACTGAGGGAAGAGATTGAAGACTCAGTCTCCCCCAATTCCCCATCCAGTGTCCTCACTCTCTCTGCCTCCATCTTCCCTACAGAGTATGTTCTTCTAACAGATGCCACCCCCTAGTGCTCCTAATCTTTAATGAGCTGGAAAAGAAGCTGGACAAGCTAATTTAAATTGTGTCTAATATAAAATAAACAGATTGTGGGGCCGGCCCCGTAGCATAGTGGTTAAGTTTGCACACTCCATTTCGGCAGCCCAGGGTTCATGGGTTCAGATCCCAGGCATGGACCTACACACCACTCATCAAGACATGCTGTGGCGGCATCCCACGTACAAAATAGAGGCAGATTGGCACAGATGTTAGCTCAGCAACAGTCTTCCTCAAGCAAAAAGAGGGAGATTGGCAACAGATGTTAGCTCAGGGCCAATCTTCCTCACCAAAAATAAATTAGATAGATAGATAGATAGATATATAGATAGATTGTAAGAACCTGGCCAACTTTCTTACATATAAGGAGCCCAGGTCACAGAGTGCAGACTTTGAGACCACTGTTTTGGTTTCTGTGACAATTTTATTTTTGGTTCTCAGCTATTTTCCAAAGAATTGAGGTTGTCAGAGAAATAAACACTTCTCTATTTAAAGTGTGAACTCTTTGTGAATGGCCTGTCCTCTGAGTAGTCCCCTTAGCATAGGTTCTTCAAGAGAGAGCATCAGTATACACACACTGCGCGTTAATGAAAGAAGACTGTTTCTGAAAGCGAATATTTAGGAGTCTCAACTGAGTTGGAGTTTTTTTGGGGGGAGTGGGGAGGAGATTAGCGCTGAGTTAACATCTGTGCCCATCTTCCTGTACTTTATATGTGGGACGCCTGCCACATCAAGGCTTGTTGAGTGGCATGTAGGTCCACACCTGGGATCCAGACCAGTGAACCCCAGGCCACCAAAGTAGAGCAGGCAAACTTAACCGCTACGCCACTGGGCCAGCCCCTGAGTTGTTTTTTTTAAATAAATCTTGGAGCCACATTTTTTTCCTGTGGGAAAATGTCTCATTTAATGAAGAACACAACTCAATATATAAAAATTGCACTCACAAATTTTCATAAGTAATCTAATATATAGCTTTTATTGCCCTTCATTTAATATGAACTATAGTTAATCACATATAATTTAGTTATTGAACTGACCCCTTGTATTTTATTAAGAAAATTGTAACATAGTCAGTTTGAGAATATAAACTATAGTGCATTAGATACACTAAGAAAAACTTCATAAATGGCATTTTATTAATTCGGAACAATCCATAGACGTTTTCTGATCACTATTATTTGGAAAAAAAGCATACATTTTCTCTTCCTATAGTTTATCTTTTCTTCAAATAGACTAATCCTATTCTTGAAGAATAGTATTCAAAATAGGTGAGAACAAACTTTTTTTAAAGTACTCGGAAGCATTTTAAAAGCTCTTAATTATATGAAACGATTTACAGCCTGATTTAAAATCTTTTGTATGTACTAATTTAAAAGATCATGAAGCAGATGGACACGTGATAATCAGTCATCCTTGTCTGAGTTACTATGTGATTGAAAGTAATTAATCAATACGTCTTCTAAAACATTTTATAATGGAGACTTTTTACTAATACATCCTGGTGTTCCTTCGTTAATTACTCTGAATTAGTAATGGATTTACTAAATTTACAAATGTAAATACTTCAGTACATATACCATTTTAATCTGAGGTAAATTCTTTAAACAAAACTAAATACTCACAGCAACAAATTGGTTATTTTCTAATTTAATGATGTCTCCCACTTTGACATTCATCCATTTTTCATTCTGCAGTCTAAGAACAAAAACAAAATTAATTTTTTTCAGGAACAGAAAAGAATCAAGGGAATGTATTCATAACAGAGAATCAGATAACAGAAGCAGATAAGACTTTTCTAGAATGCTAAACTCAAAAGACCTTACACAACAGTCTTCTATCTGCATGATATAGGAACTAAGGCCCCGAGAGGTCAAGTGATTTGCCCAAGGATACCCAGTGAGTTACTAATATCTGCATGGCGAAACTCAAGATGCCTAACTCTTGGCTGTGTGTTCTCTCCACCACCCCATGGTGTCAGCTTTATAAAGCAGGTATTAACTCTTGCTTACATTTCCTTGGCCAGAACATTAAAAAAGGGGAGGTTAAAATAAATTCAATTACTGACATCCTTATCAAACTCTGTATTAATAGATATAGAAACATCACTGCCATTATCTCAGAAGTCTGTTTAACTGGAGGCAAGAAGTGAAAGAGGAGACAGAAGCAAGGAGAGTGGTCCAGGACAGTAGCTAAAGTGCAAGTAAGATGAAAAGAATAAAAATTTTGGAAAGGACAAGCACAACAATGGGTGATAAAAGAAGTCTTGGAAGACTGAATGAGAAAGACCACCTACAAATCAGCTATAAGCACGGTGGCTGAAGGACGGGCTTGATGGCATTCTAATGGCTAGGACCAAAAGCTCAGAGTTGAGAACAAAACAGCCAAGCTGCTGCTGCACTGCTTTCTTCCCGGCTCATGTATATAATGGAGCTCAAGTCTGCCCTTCACCAAGATCACAGGGGTTTGTGATGAAAAGTTATTGGGTCTAGTTGATCAGTCCCCTCATGACGAGTTAGGCAGACAGGCCATCTGGGAACAGACCACCTGTGGCCTGGGATGCTAATACTGTGATGCTAATCATCCCTTCTGAAATTTAGAAATGAGATATAAACCAGTTTTGTTTTCCAAGTTGGAAGCCTTCCTCGCACTTCCTTCTCAGCAATTCCCTTGTAGGAGAGAAGGCTGGGATGAGTAGGGCAGGTTCCCCCACAAGTCAAGGTGGGCAGGTTAATTTCATTGTGCAGTTTTTTAAAAACAACCTAATTTACTTGTTTTATAGGCTGGAAAATAGTTTTAAATATTTATAGAACTGTGAAATATGCCTCACACTATCAATGCTGCTGGGTCATCTGGCTTAAACATTCAAAGATTTTTCTTTAATATGGGTCCAAGTACATGTTGTTCTGGAAAGTTTTCAATTGCAGTATTTTCATCTCTAGCCAGAATTCAATCATTTTTCCAATGCCATACTTTTCTGCACTTTATCTAGTTCAATGACAACGGGAGAACCTAGGGAGGCTTCTAAATCTCATTTTATTTATTTTTACAGGTAAGGATTGTGTGTTCGTTTACCTCTCCTGGAGATACCTCCTTTGGAGCATTAGCAATATTTCTTGGGGACAGTATCTCAGATAAAAGTTGATGTGAATGGACTGAGATGGAGACCGTATCTTTATTTCTGGAAACTGCACTGATACTAAATTGCCCTGAAGTCTTCACTGAAAGTGCATCTTCTTTAGGAAGAAGCTGAGATGATATTAAGTTTCATTTCCAAACTCTATTCCTCCTTCCTACACACCAGAAGCTCTAGGAAGGACCCTACACTACTTCTTCCACCCAAATGGAAAATCAACCAAAGCAAAAAGGGAACCCTAGAGGATCTCTTACACATTTCAAAAGGCAAATTTGATAGTTCAGTCTGCACAGGTAAGAAGCAACAGCCACTACGTGGGAGAACAAACCAAAACCTGAGTTTTCTTTTATTTATTTATTTTTTAATTAATTTATTTATTTTTTTAATTGCAGTAACATTGGATTATAACAGTATATAGCTTTCGGATGTACATCATAATATATATCAAATTCTGTGTAGATTACATCATGTTCACCACCCAAAAACTAATTATACTCCATCCCCTCACATGTGACCCTAATCACCCCTTTTGCCCTCCTCCCCTACCTTCCCCTATGGTAACCACCAATCCAATCTCCAATGCTATGTGTTTGTTTGTCATTGTTTTTATCTTCTACTTATGAGTGAGATCATATGGTATCTGACTTTCTCCCTCTGACTTATTTCACTCAGTATAATACCCTCAAGGTCCATCCATGTTGTCACAAATGGCCGGATTTTATCGTTTCTTATGGCTGAGTAGTATTCCATGATTTTTCTTACTTAAATTCTCTCTGATTTGTTTTTCTATGAGCTCCTCTTCTCAAAAGGCCCCTTTGTTACTCAAGACATCCTCCAACATCTGCTCATCCTTGCTCACCTCCCCCTCTCCATCTATCCCCATGGAAAGTCCTCCTCTAAAAAAGGAGCACTCCGTATACTTTGCTTCCAAAGTCTTAGGACTAAAAGTATTCGAGATCTTAAAAACTTTCTGAAGGCCAGCCCAGTGGAGTAGTGATTAAGTTTGCATGCCCTGCTGTGGCAGCCCAGGGTCTGCAAGTTCAGATCCTGGGCACAGACCTACACTCCGCTTGTCAAGCCATGCTGTGGCGGCATCCCACATGCAAAAGAGAGGAAGATTGACATAGATGTTAGCTCAGTAACAATCTTCCTTAAGCAAAAAGATGAAGATTGGCAATAGACATTAGCTCAAGGCCAATCTTCCTCACAAAAACAAAAAGAAAAAAGAAAAAAAACAACTTTCTGGTATATGCATATACAAATTCCATGGGACACAATATCACTTCTGTGGTCTATGAGCTATGCAGAACCTTCACCACAATAATGCAGTTTAACAAAGTTTTTCTGAGGTTGAAGCAAAATATTGTTGTGAAGGTGTACAAGCATGGGATATTTCCTTAAAAGAAATATTACCCAAAACCAATTAGCAATCTGGCAAGAAACGGCAAGCGGTATTCCGTGGATGTTGACCCCAACTCTAGCCCTATTCAACTACCTCACCAACAACCTACACAACCATCTCACAGACACACCTGTCAGATCGGAGGACAGCACCCTGGCAAGAAAAGAGCACAACCCTTACAAAGTAAGATTATGAGAGAACTCATCTTAATGACTTCTAGAAGTTACCAGAAACTGAATGAAGAGGAAAAGGAAGAAGTATAAAATAGATTATTTTAGAGAGGAGAAAGTAACCCTCTACAGATATAACTAGAGATTTGAAGAAAAAGGATCTGGAGATACTGGTAAACCATAGGCTGTGTGTAATGCCTTGGTTAAACCCTTTTTTGAATATATATCTATAGAACAATCAGTGTGTATAATACAATCAGAGGAGATTTTTTTTTTAATGTCGTTTCCTATTCTATCATAGTAGGTAATTATAACTGCACTGACTAGGACCTCAGAGATATATTTCAATGAGCACTAAGGCTCATAGCTACAGAAGTACCCAAGCTTACTGAACAAGTATAAACTGAAAAAGACCTGCAAATGAATTGAAATCGGTTATCTTTTAAATCCTACCATTTTTATTTCCTGCCCACCACCATTACCATTGACGACACAACATCAAAGACAGACCAGCAGGACTGGAGGGGAAGATAGGAAGGTTTGCTTTAAAGTTCATCTTTAAAATATTTCTAGAGCTCTTCTAAGATTTTAGCTTGTAGAGTAATTGCATTTCGTCATCATCGTGAAACAATGAAAACAGACGCTCCTGGCTCTCCACATGTGGTGCAGCTGTTCTCAGGGCTTGTGTGTGAAGCAAGCCACATCACGGCTCTGCGAAGGGGACACACGATGGCTTCGTGTGCTGGAACGGTGACACTTGGCTCCACAGACTCAGCACCTTCAAACTTTGCTTTTACCTTTGCGAAGAAAAGCCCTTCCACTCTCGTGGAGGAATTGTAGCATATAAATATTCCAAATGCAAGTTTCTTCATGTAATTGCACTGAATCAAGAAATTTCAAGATTTTAAAATATGCTTCAACTTTCATATCATCATATAATTATTTCAGGTTTTGAAATGGACATAATCTAGTTAATGCTTCTTTGAACCAGATTTTTCAAAAATAGATGGAGTAATAAGATAGCCTTTATTTTAGTAAACTCACAAGACAACTGCTAAATAATAAGCCAAGATTCAAGTAATGGACTCAAAAAATTTAAATTCCCAAGGCACCATAAAACATATGGGATTTAATTGCCACACAATGTTGACCAGAATTACTTTAAGGAAAGAATTTTTAAAAATACACTCGCTATATATCTACTCTCAGAATATCAGAGAATCTGAGTTCTGGGAAAAGGTGATGAGAGACAGCAACTGTGTCTAATAATCGTTGATAAATGGTCTGAACCTGCTTCTTTCTAATGAGGTCCACCATACTGTTAGGCTGTTAGGCTTTGCTAAGAACCTCCTCGAGAAAATGAGATTGAGACGGCACCAACTACGCTCCATGACTCTGAACTATTGGCTCCAGAGGCTATCAATCAAGTCTTTACCTTGAGCAAGATACCAAGCCCATTGCTGAAGCTTAACGGACAGAAGGAGGAGATCTTCAATGGTCTCCTCAAGCTACTGCCATCCTTTCCACAATCTAACGCTCCTGATTGCCCATTAGCAACAGATTCCTGAAAAGAGGATTTCCCCAAAAGCTACAGAAGACGTGTTGGTGTACTAGAGAGAGAAGATAAGAAAGAAGGTCAGTATAACTGACCCGCCCTAGTTAACCAATTAATCCACATATATTGAGCTGGGTTTCTTCTTTCATCTAAAGCCCATGTCAGATCTATAACATACCAAAGTATTCATCTGCTCATAGAGACTGTGTTTTATTCACCTTTGTATCCTTAGGACCCAGAATAATGCCTAGTTCATAGTAGGCACTCAATAAATATCTGTTGATTGAGTGATAAATAAATTAATGAATGTAGAATCATTTCCAAAAACACTTGTTGAGTGATAGCATTTCCCTGAGTGTCTAATAACAATTCTAGCAACGAACATTTACCGAGTGCTTACCATATCCAGGACTGAGCTGACTCCTTAATGCATAGAGCTGCCAAATAAAAATAAATGACTCCCAATTAAATTTGAATTTCAGATAAACAACAAATAATTTTTTAGTATAAGCATGACTCATGTAATACTTGGGAAATAGTTATACTAAAATATTATCATTGTTTATCTGCATTTCAAATTTAACTGGACATCCTATATTTTCATTTGCTCTATCTGGCAAAATGATTCATGTAAGTTCTCATTTAATCCTCACAACAACTCTATGAGATAGGTACTGTTGCTACTCCCATTTTAGAGATTAGAAAACTGAGGTTCAGAGAAATTGAGTCATCTGCCCCATATTGTAACATCTATCAAAAACGTAAATGTTCACACACTTTGATACAGATTCTCTACTTTAAAAAACCGATCATACAGGTGCTCAAAGATGGATGTATAAGGATGTTTATTGCAGTACTATTTGTAACAGCAATCTATTAGAAACCATCAGTGCCCATTGATAAGGATTAGAGAGATGTACCACGGTACACCCATTCAATCACGGCTCACCTACTTAATGGAATACAATGCAGCCACTAAAAAGAATAAAGTAGATCTCTGTGTACTGAAATGAAATATTCTCTAAGCTACATTTTTAGGTTGAAAACAAGCACGTGCAGAACACTGTATATGCATGGTAAGATTCTGTTTTGAAACAAGGATATACCTACACATACCTCAGTTCTTACAAGCATAGAAAATTTTTTAAAAGACACACAAAAAACCGTTCAGCGGTTGCCACTAGAGAAAGGAAATGAAAAGGAGAACTGAGATGGAAGGGACACTTCGGGTTTTTGTATACTTTTTTGTACTGTTTGAATTTTTGGCATTGCATATAGTGGTATTTTAAAGGCCAGTTGGGGAGGAAAAAAATAGGAGAAAAGAAAACTCTTCCAAGGTCACATGTGAGTGGCAGAGCCACTGGAACCGGAATCTCTCTGAGTACAAAGCCCGTGCTCTTAATAAATCTATATTTATCACTCTTTTTCACTTAACTTTCTATGATAAGTATATATTGTCTATTCAGAAAGAGAATGGACCATAAGGAGCTGAAGGAATTAGATCACAGCAATAGTGCACACTCCCAGGGTTTACAACCAACCAATCCAAAGACAGCTTGCAGGCACGGTCCCCCGACACAAATGTTCAGTGGACAGCAGCAATTTCTGGTTCTTATCAACCCCACTGCTGTCAGAGCCACACGAGAGTAAGACATACAGCTTGGCCCTAATCCTCCAACAACAGACTAGTGAACAGGATTTCATTACATGGAGAATGAACATAATACTCATATCTTCGGAATCTACTTATTTTGAAGGATGCAGATGTTTTCCTCCTTCTCTCTTCTTATTAGCACAATGCTTATGCTGAGACAGAATCACACGGGGAGATCTGTGATCAGCTGCTGAAGACACTGTCTCACCGATTTGGCCGGGGGGCAGGGTGGGAAAAAGGGGAGATGACACAAGATGTAGTCCTACAGCATGGATAATTTAGATTAACAATTTGCTGAGAAAAAGTCATCAATCTTATAAATGTCCTGCCTAATTTATGTAAATCCTTGTAGATCCTATTGTGCATTATTTGGATGCAGAAATACACATAAAATTTAGCCTTCTTATTTTGAAAACAGAATGACCAATTCACTTCCTAAGTTTTACCTAAACCATAAGCCTACTGAGAGCTGTGCAGGAAATGTATTCTCTCCCATCATTTCCCTTAAATGAAATCCCTCTCCTGAATTAGTCTCTTAAGATCCTTTCTGTCTTTCATAAATTCTTAGAGAATACCATCAAGAAATGGCTAATAGATGATGAGACCACACGGAAATCAGAAGAAAATTCTTTCAAAGAAGACTATTACATTTGCTTTCACACATGAATGCTGAAGGAAATAGTTCAGATTGACCATGGAGAAAACAGAGTTATTTAGGTCTAGGTCAGATTCCTGGGCAGCAGTTTCAGAAGGAGATCTTTGTGCAACAAGTTTACTGGGAAGTTCTCTTGGGATTAACACCTGTGGGGGAGTGAAGGAAAACTGTTGGGCAGAGGGAGGAGTTGGGCCTTGATGCAGTCACAACAAACACTCAGCCAAAACCAAGGGGAGTTCTGGAGCTGGAACAAGACTTCAGAGTTGGATCAAGGGGGCCAGGCCTTTATACCTTGGCATGGTCCAATCACTGGATGCAGTCTCACCCCAGCAAGGAAGGGTGACCTTGAGCAAAACAGCTCTCCTCAGCCAAGGGCAATTCCCAGAGAGGGCTGACAGCTGAGGGTTGTGTGTAGGCAGCGTTCCTGGTAGCTGGAGAAATATGTTCTGCAGTCTGGAAGGGGCATGCGGGTGGCACGGTAGAGCATCCACCACAAATTGAAAGCCCGCTTCCCAATATTGCTATTGACATGCTCTTAAATAAGAATATTCTTTTTTAATTCTAAGCTATTTCCTCCTTCACTAGTGCCAGTTTTGATTCCATAAAGTCAATACAACCAGCTGCCGTGAGTCTTTTTGCCCCCTCCCTCCATTTTCAAACTTTTGAGGAAAAATCTATAAAAGCTTAGGTCATCCAATTCACTCCTTTTTCCAATGATTAGTAAATGAAGCTGGAAATAAATTTTTATTACCTTTCCATTAAAAAATATTCTACAGATAACTGCTGACTACCCAAATATCCTAAGAATAATGTCTATAGGAAAAATAACTTTTTCTGAAATATTCCTTATACGAAGAACATATTTTGATGGGAAAAAATTTACAAGCAATCACCTTAGCCTGAGTAGATCAACCATTCTCTTCATCTCCGGTGCCACATCTTCTTTTGAGGAAATCAGAGAATATGCTCTTATCTAATTCAGTAGTGAATAACAACTTTTCTTTTTGAAAAACACTCCAAAAGAAGATAGCTCCCAATGTAGGAGAATAAAACCTGAATATCTTGGTTCTAGGATAAAAGGCCTATATTATGCTTTCCCATTGCCTCTAGTGGTATTCTTAATCAATTTTCCTATACAGGCCCAGATTAAGAGAGAATCAAATGTCTGTTAAGCCAGAAGAAATTAGTTATTTAACATGCCAAGTAATAATACATGCCACACCAACGCAGACAAAGTAAAGGCGTCTCTCAGTGGGATGATGTGGTTCGCTCTGGTCACAGAACCTAGTATTTCTAGAAACAGCATTCCTGATTCTGCAGCACAAAGGACAGCTAAGGATATCACTGGAAGATTAAGAGTTTATTTACTTACTAGATGTGTAGTCATGTTAACTCCTAAACACTTTCTAAGAAAATTTTAAAACATGACTTCACAGTAGGTTGTCATACTTATCATTTGGAGTTCCTCAGAAATAGGATAGCATGTAGGTAGAATTCTTAATTAGATCATCATCCACTGGCATGTGAGGTACCATCACCCTTCGTTAATGAGTTCCAGATGGTTCCACAAACACAAAATGAGCATTCTGAGCCAGGCACTGCATTGAGTATTGGAGCTACAACTGGAATTAGATACAGACTGTGGTTATCAAGAAACCTAGAGACGAGTGGGAAAATATAAACCCGGCTCTTAAATAACCCCAATTAAATCATCTTTGCCCTCTAATACCTGGAGCACGTGGATATTCTTCCAGTCAGCAATGAAGAGTACCTGTACTTCGGGAGAATGACCACAGGGTTAGACGGTTTGCCACGCAGCTGTCACCAAAATCCCAGTGAGAAAATTGATAGACCAGAGAAATTGTCAAATAAAGGATATCTTAACTTCTTTTCCTCAAGACAGTCCCAGCTTTGTCCCCTTGTACAGTGAGCTCATCAGAAAACTATACGCCTGGACCGTATTACTCTGGTCCCTCTGGACTTGGCTTCTCAGAATCATGACTTAACATCACGCCACCAGATTTCAATCAGGATTTGGTTGTGGTCATGAGTAAAATATCTCCGCTTTCGGAGGCTTCAACTATTATGTCATTCATATTTCTCTCAGGACCAGGATAAATCTTCTTGCTCACAATTACTAGAATAATTTCTTTCGTTGGGCCGTCAGTTTTGTACCCTAGACACTTTCATTATGAGGAGAAACAGAGTTCAAGGTAATGTTTCAAATTCATGAATGACACATCCTAGTGGATTGTTTAAACAAAAACTAGGAAATTTTATAGTAAAGACTGTCCTTTGGGGTTGACTCTGTAGGGACAATCTTGATATCTATAGAAACAAAATATTGTTTAGAATAGACCAGCAGTTGCAATCAACTTTTTAAAAATCCTTATATTCTTAAAGAGAAGAATCCTGACCTCCTATTTACCAAAGACGTGATGTAACATGGAAGAAAGAGTCTGTGTCATTAGAATCAGAAGACATGGACTTGGGTCCAAGTTCACCTCCAACCAGGCATGTCACCTGGGCAAGAAGTTGACCAAAATTGGAATTCCCTACCATGACCTACATTAATTGGCTCACAACAACCCCTCAGAATGCCTCTTTATTCATAAAACTGAGGTTTTAAAATGGGATAAACCCACCTGACATTTAAACACGGCATATCTATCACGACATCTGTAAGTTTTATATCAGATAAATTTATGAAAGAACTTTGTAAACTATAACATAATATATACCTTAAAGTATTGTGACTATTTTTTTTATTATAAAGTACCTCATTATAAGGATGGTACATTCCAATTTTTATTTCAAGTCTTCAGAAGACCTATCTATATCCAGTATCTCCTCTTCTGGATTAGTCATGCTTTCCCTAATCAGAATTTGTCTCTATCCTTCAACTGCAATCTCTCTTCCTTTGCTAAATCCAAGGATTCGTTCTCAGTCTTCACTTTTCCCAGCACAGTTACTCCCTCCTGCTTCCACACTTTCTTTGCTTTAAATCCAGAGCACCACATTCCCTTAGTTTTCTTCCTACTTCATCAGTCCCTCCTTCTCAAACCCTTAGCCAGCCCTTTCTCATCTTCCCATCTTCAAACCTGGGCGTGCCCCAGAGCTCCTCTCCCCACTATCTAGCATCTGGGCTCTCACCCTATTTGGCCAGATGACTTTCAAATATATCTTTAGACCAGACCTTTCCCCTAAGTTTCAAATGTCCATTCTACATCCCTACAGAACGACTAATATCTCAATAGAACTCTGATTTCCTAGTCCAGGCGAAAAAAACAACCACCGCCACAATAACATACTTCTTGCCCAGTTTTCCCCATCTTGGAACCTCAGCCAAGAACCACTCCTCCTTTCTCTCTTCACACCCACTCAATACAGCAGCACTCATATTGGCTCTACCTTCAAAATGCATCTCAATTTACGGGTATTGGATGATATTAAGGGAGTAGTGCTACTTTATTAGGTATAGTAATGGTATTATGGCTGGATATACTATAAGTTCTTATCTGCTCAAGAGAAACACTAAAGTGGTATTTACTGACAATATCATATGATATATAGGATTTGCTTTTAAAATACTCCAGAAAATAAAAAAATGAGAATGGATACAAAAATAGCAGGCAGTTGGTGGTGGCTGCAGCTGGGTGATACATAAATAAGAGTTCATTGTAATGTTATATTTTCATGTGCTTGAAAATCCGTAATAAAAAATATTCAGGGTCTGGCCCGGTGGCGCAGCAGTTAAGTGCACATGTTCTGCTTCGGTGGCCCAGGGTTCACCAGTTCGGATCCCCGGTGCAGACATGGCACTGCTTGGCAAGCCATGCTGTGGCAGGTGTCCCACATATAAAGTAGAGGAAGGTGGGCACCAATGTTAGCTCAGGGCCAGGCTTCCTCAGCAAAAAGAGGAGGATTGGCAGCAGATGTTAGCTTAGGGCTGATCCTCCTCAAAAAAAATAAAATGAAATGAAATAAATAAAAAAAATAAAAATAAAACTGTTAAAAAAAAATAGAACTATTCATACTTCTTCTCTCCTCACCTCCAAGTCCATGGCATCATCATCTCAACTGGACAACAGTAGGAAACTCACAATTTGTCACTTCCATTCTGCTCTTGCCCCTCTCTGCTGTTCACTGTTCACACAGCAGCCAGGGAAATCTCTTTGTCACACCATGTCATTCTTCTGCTTAAAACTCTCTCATGGCTTCTCATTACATTTAGCACAAAATTGGAATTTCCTACTATGATTTATAAGAATTGGCTCTTGCCAACCCCTCAGAACCTCCCTTAATCACAATGCTCTAGCCACAGTAGACATCTTACTGTCAAGTTCATTGCCACTTTGGGGACTTGATACTTATTGTTCCTTTTACCCAAGATCTTGGCATGGCTAGCTCCCTCTCAACTCAAATATCATCTCCTTCTCTGGCCACCCTATTTAAATCCATCTCCCCGCCTCCCATCCCATTGCTCTCTATCCTATTATCCTATTCTGTTTTCTTTGCTGCACTTATAACTACCTGAAACCATATTACATATTAGTATTTTGCTTACAGTCTCTCTTCCTCACTAGATAGTAGGCTCCTCAGGATAGGGACGTGTCTGTCCTGCTCATTTCTGTATCCCTAGTCTGGCACATATTAGGGGCTCTATACATATTTCTTGAATGAATATTTGAATGGACTAGTTTTTCACTTGGTTACCCATGCTGTGTTATTAGCATATTTAGTTCTAGGGCTGAAGTGAGTAATAGTTCCAGATGGCTACACCTGCTGAGAAAGCCCTAAAAATCCAGCAGAGATAACCATAAAGTCTGGAAAGAGGGTAAGGATAGGATGAATCAATGCAGGGCAAAGGATAACAGTTTCAAGAATAAAATCATTATTCATTTTCTTCAAAGTATGCTCTTCTGACTTACATTTCATATGGTTATAAGGCAAGATGCGCATCCCACAGGGATGCCAACTTCTTTCACATCTTTAAATTTCCAATTTCTTCTTTATGATTTATGTCATGAATGTACATTTCCGGTTGAAAGAATAAGTGGATTCTGCTGAAGTCAACACATATCGAGTACCGACTATATGTCAGGCAGTGGGCCAAGCACTGAGTGTAAACACAGGATGGTTCCCGCACCAAAGAGGCTCATGGTCAAGGGGAAAGCCTAGAATGGGCTGTTGAAATGCCGTGCTTAACTCTAGCCTGGTGATGTGTACATGCTGTTGGGAGCACAAAGAGGGTACCGATTGTTCTACCTCCCTGAAATAGATATTGGAGGGATTTCCAGAAATGATTAACACAAGAGCTGAGCCCTGATGGATGAAAAAGGGAGAAAGAAAAGAGCACATTGCAGGTTTAAGAAAAGCAAGACGTTCCATGGGATTGTAGATAATGTTAGGAAGGCTAGCTGGAAGCTTGATTGGAATAGGTGCTGTGATGGTAAGGATAGGGTATGGGAGTTACAAAGGAATTTTTAGCAGGAATATATTTTGATCTGAGTTGTTTTATAGAAAGAAAATTGTCAGGAATGTAGATGGCTTAGCACAACCCTGTCCTGCTTGGAGAAACTATACTCAACATACACACTACACCAGCTAAGACCCTGAAGCAACATCTCTGTGTACAATGTAGGGATGTCATTGTTTCCCACCGGAGGAATTGTTAGAAGACAAAATTTAAAATATATTCTGATGCCCCTTCATCAGGAATTGGGTCCATCCATCAGTGAACCCCATCGCAGAACACAAAAAAATATTATAGACCAACAATATGCAATGAATATAGACAAGTCACTAAAAAGAGAAATAATACAGTTAACAAATATTTGAAAAAATAATCACCTTCACTAGAAACTAGTGAATTTTAAAGCTAATGTCTTTTAAAAGACACCTGTTTATACCTATCCAGTTGGCCTAGATTTTCTAAAAGATAATACTCAAAGTTGTGATGATGTTGTGGAAAAACCACTCCTTTGTTCAAATGGGAGGATAAATGGCACAAACGTCCTACAAAGCAATTTAACAATATATATTAAGAGTCTTAAAAAAAGGTAAAATCTAGAGTCCCTAGAAATACAACCTAAAGAAATAATGAAAGATGCATACAACATTTACATTCCAAGTTGTTCGCCCAAGAGTTATGTATGAAATAAAAAATTAGAAACAAAAAATAATTATACAACAATAGCGGAATGAACAATTATACCACATCTATTATTTAGCTATCAAAACTACATTTCAAAGAATTTTTAAAGTTGTATATGAGTCGTGTCAAAATAAAAAAGTGGAATTCAAAATTGTATATGCTGCATGAGCTTTTTTGCATATATGCATATTTGCAAAAAACAAATAAACCAATACAACAATAAAGGATATACTTTTCTCTAAAAAGTAGAAATTTTGACTTTTCTGGGTTTTTTTACATTCTCTTTTTCTTCTTTTTTGTGAGGAAGATTAGACCTGAGCTAACATCTGTGCCCATCTTCCTCTACTTTTTATGTGGGACCCCACTACAGCTTGGCTTGACAAGCAGTGTGTAGGTCCACACCTGGGATCCGAACTGGGGGACCCTGGGCCGCCAAAGTGGAATGTGCAAACTTAACCACTGCACCACCAGGCCAGCCCCTTTTACCTTCTTAATTTTTTTTTTTTTGAGGAAGATTAGCCCTGAGCTAACTACTGCCAGTCTTCCTCTTTTTTGCTGGGGAAGCCTGGCCCTGAGCTAACATCCGTGCCCATCTTCCTCTACTTTATATGTGGGATGCCTGCCACGGCATGGCGTGCCAAGCGGTGCCATGTCCGCACCCGGGATCAGAACCGGCAAACCCCAGGCCCCTGAGAAGCGGAACGTGCGCACTTAACCACTGTGCCACCTGGCCGGCCCCTTAATTGATTAATTTTATTTAAAGACTCACTTCTCCCAGGAAGTCTCCTCTGACCCCTAGACTGGGCTAAGTACCCCCTCTTCAGTACTTCCATGGCAGTCCATGAATACCCCCATCATCCTATTCATTATAGTGAAACTATCCATTTTGTCATCTCTCCACAAAATGTGAATCATGAAACTAGCATGGCATGTTAATTATCACTGGTACACAGAAGATCCTCAGTATTTGGGGAACTAAGATAGACAGACCTACACATTCCTCTTTGGTTCAGAGCTGCCATATGTCTTGTTTCAATAGTGCTGGGACAATAATTCAAATGGCCTCAACAAGACTGAATCTATTGTTGAGCCTATCAGTCTTTCCAAGTCAAGCCAATAGGTTTGGAGACTAAGCAGCAACTGTAACATTCTCCCCTGTCCCGACCTGGGACATGAAGGAGAACTCCCAAACGAGTCCACTCTTTCTAGGCCCTGCTGGCCTCGGTAAGCCTGGCTCCTGGTGGGAGTCCCAGCACATCCGCTGCCCTGTGTCCACACACTGCAGCTCTCTATGTCCCTGGAACAGCTGGAAGCTTTGAGTTGAGAGCTGATACATCAAACTGTGGTTCCATTTCTCATGTTGTAGAGACAAGAGGGATGATAAAGGCCTTCTAATACAATTCCTTCATTTCTCTCTGGCATCTCTCAACTCCCAAAATCTCTACAATTTTCTGTCCCCTGGAGATGTCTAGATGATGCTTTTTTGTCTGGACTAGACTGTGATTTTCTCTATTAGGAAGATGAAAGCTTTTTGCCAAAAAATTGCCCTTTTCATTACTTTCTGGAAAATTCTCTATCCTGGGCGCTCCACTCAGCTCCAGGATGACATTTTTCTACTTCAGAGCAACGACAGGCTGGTCTCACACTCCCCTAAGCCCTCTATGCTTCCTAGCTATCAGGGGGCTTCAGGCCTCATGGTTTTATTTGTATCCTGCAAAAACAGATCTAAACATGTGTATAAACAATCTTCTCTGTTCTGAATTTCTTTCCTAATCACAAGAGCCACCGCTGGAGTTGTATTTTCGATTTGGTTAATTTGGAGATTTCATGCTGGGGACGGTGGCCAATAATTGGGTACCACTGAGTAGAACTTCTATTAGTTCAACATTATCAGTACCAGATTGGAAACACAATGCCAACAAATCAGCACACCAGTTCTAAGTATTTGTGCTGTGAGCCCTTGCATATTTATTTGCATAAGCTCTGCTATAATCTCTGCTTTTTTAGACATCTCATATTCTAAAATGTTCTCTACTTAAAAGGGCCTATATTGAATGCCGTTTTTCTATCATTCAGGGTCTCTCGATTCCAGTGTTCTTTCTTCTCTACCCGCAGAAGAAGAATGAGAAAAGAGACACAGAGAAAGAACAAGATTTGGAATACAGACAAAAAAAGAAGAATCTGGAGATATTTGCTAATACAGAATGAAAGGAGGTCACTGGTAGTCTATGTACAAGAAAGAGTGACAGCATCTCTTTGCCTCGGCATCAAGAATTGAGGCCAAAGGCAAAAAAAAGAGGTTTTACAGAAGCACTTTCTGTAATGAAGGATTGAGTGAAAAAGAGAAAGCCCAAGAAAGAAAACAGGACATATGCTGAACAATATTTCTCAAGTGAGCAGTGCTGTTGTGGCACGTTAGTGACCTAATGGGGAGCAAATCAAGGAAGCCACGTCACTTTTCCTACTTATTCTTTTTCCTGCACTTACTGGAAAATTAGGCTCTATTTGTCTTAAAAAATATTAACTTATTTCTATCACCCAAGTTTCAGAATAAAGCACTAAGTGAAAGAAGGCAAATTTCCATTAAAATCATGTACCTAACAACTTACATCGCTATGACCCCCAAAACCTAGTTCTCATAAAGCAAGTGTTGGCAGAGCAGAATCCTCAAGGGGTTAAACCTGGATTGTCCAGGCCCAGCTGACAGCAAACAGATTGCATGCAAGAGGTCAGTAATTTCCAGCAGATACCTAATAACTGAGTCTAGAAAGAAGAAAACCTCAGCTCTCTCCTTTTGGCAGAAAACTTTACTTTTTTACATTTTAAAACTATTTACAGTTCATATGGTTTCCAGATCTGTTCTCCAGAAGCGAGGGCACAGTTCCCTGCCTGGGTCTCTCAGCTCTCCACATGTGATTTCTCAGCAGCCAGCCAGATGAGGATTTGATTTGAAAATTGAGCCTTAAATTTAGCAGTGTGAAGAGGGAAAGTATGTCTGAACACACAAATGCCTGGAAAGGGGCAAGGTAACCAGATGAGGCGAGCTGGGTTAAAAGGATTCATTAGCCAGGCGATTTGGAAAGTCCTGCTGGAGGGAAATGTCTGATGCAGACACGAGGAAGCCCATCTCTGCATCCCCACCCAAGTGTCTGGGGCTGCCCAGGGTCCACACTTTTGGTTTTTTTTGACATGCTGCAACCCACGGGCAGCTGTGAAAGAAACAGTAAGCATTGCTTCAAATACTTCCTTGAGGTCTGCTAATTCAGAAATGAAGCCCAGATGGACTTAATCCTCTTCCTTTCTTTAAATGTCAGACACAGTTTCACGCATGTTAAGGTGCAGCGATGTCAGGGAGACCCCTAGTAACACTGAGCACTTGGATTACAGATGAGTTTGGTGTCCAATGACCCCACAGTAAACACTATTCTCCAGTGCCAATGATAGTAGACAATGATGAGTACAGAACACGCAATATGTGGCCATCTCCCCTTACCCCATATTAGTTTCAGGGAAGAAAGGGGGTAGGGAGAAGGGAAATACCTCAAAGATATTCTGATCTAGCTCAAAATGATTCATTTAATTCATTTTAATGCATTTGGCTCATCCACCATACAATTATTGAGCATCGACTACACGTAGGACACTGTTTAGTTAGGTGATGGGAATAAGAGATGATCTCAGGCTCCAGTAACTCACAATAGTATAAGGAAGGACAGACAAGTAGAGCAACAGGCAACCACCCTCTCCCACATCCACCCTGGCCCTCCTCCGCTGGCTTTTCCTCCATGCAGCAGGCATGAGCTTTTCCAACAGCAAATACTTCCATGTATTCTCTCTGTTCTTGGGGAAAAAACTCAAACTCTTAATGTGCCCTGCAGAGTCTGGCTTCTAACTGCCTTGCCAGTCTTGTCTCACACTGATCTCTCAGCCTTACTCTCTGTGCTTCTGCCACTCAGTCTCTCATAATCACATCCTCTTTCCCTCCACAGGGCCTTTGCACATGCTGTTCCCACTGTGTAATTCTCCTTCCCATCCCATCACCTCATCCTTGCCTAATTAACTGGCTATTAAGTAGTTATTAAGTTCTCAGCTCAAATTTACCACTTCCTCAAAGAATCCATTCCTAACTTGACTTACCTCTGCCCACTCACCCACACAGACAAAATAACTTTTCTTTAGAACCATAACTTTTTCCTTAGCAGCACTTGCCTCAGCTTGTAATTATACACTACTTAGCATGACTATTTTATTGTCTACATCCCCCTGCTAGACACTAAGCTCCATGGTTGCAGAGACCATGTCTGTTTGGGTTCACTGCATTTCCAGCACCTAACACAGTACCTGGCACATAACAAGCATCAATAAACATAGACAAATAAATGAGAGGTAAGAAGACCATCATGACATTATGTGCTACAATAGAGACAAGCATGACTCGTGGGAATATCTGGCCAGGGCATTAACTCTGGCAGCCTCATGCTCTGAATTGTCTCCTTACATTCTGCTACCATTTATTCCTTCTGGAATACAAATATCCTCACTGTTGGAAGATCCTAGGGTTAAAGTTCCTCTCTTCTTTCCCTAATCCATTCTGTAACTTACTCTCTTATATCTGACTCTTCTTTTCCACCATCATCTCTACTATTGTTATTATTTTATTTTTATTATTATTACCATCATACCCATCCTTACTTCCAAACTCCCATTTTCTGTTAAATCTTTTTATCCTGTAGAGCCGCTGACTTCCCTTCTTAGGCTCCTCACCATCATGACACAGCCGAAGAGCTTCGCAGAGTCAAAGTATTTAAGGGCTGGGAGGGACCTTGAATACCTGGCCCAATTGTACTCAAATTCAGTGTGGATAAAAATTGATTGATTGATTGATTGATTGAAAATAAGATTCCAGGCCCCAGACGCAGAGATTTTGATTCAGGAGGTCTGGGGAGGGCCCATAGGTCTGCATCCCAAGTGATTTGGACCTCAGATCTCATTTGGAGGACTGCCATGTGGTCCACTGATGTTCACGGAAGGCCCTTGGGGGCTATCACAGAGGGTGAGAGGGCAGCCGAGGGCACCTGCTCTGGCCCCCATCCCAGTTTCATCCTGAGCAGCAACCTTACTTTCCATACTCTCTGGCCCTCTTTTTGTGTCTGTTCCATATATTAGGCTTCCATATAAGATTTCGTTTGAAAGAGTTCTGCTGATTGGAAAAAGAAAAGTTTGAGAATTACTGGTATCCAAACCCCTTGTTCTATAGATGAGAAAACTGAAGTCCTTTGTCCTCGTCAAGGGTCAAGTAGTGACAGAGCAGGGACCAGACCTCAGTCTCCTGACACCAGACTGCGGGGCTTTCCCCAATACCTTCCCGCCTCATCGGTAGAAAGACAACAGAGGTTCTCACTGCTGTGTCATCCAACAGCCCTATAAAGAGTAGCCTATATATGCAGGTGGCAGTCATGGCTGGACTACATTTTATCAGAGCACATAGTTGGAGAGATGGGAAAGGGATGGGGAAAGGATGAATTTATGCTAGTTCATTTATCTGTATTTTGCTTCCAGCATGTTCTTATCCTTTCTCTGCAAAAAACCTATGAAGAGCTAGTCATCCCTTACAGTCCAAACCCTTTCCTAATCCTCCTGTGTTCTCCCCTTCCTCTCACCCCACCATTCAATTAGCTCTTGAATGGCTGATCCCTTTGCTGGGAGCCAATTCTTCCATGAGTTAATCTGAGATAATAATATCCCTGCTACCTGCCTCCCAAAACTTGTGTTAGGGTCCTCCCACGTGTGTGCTCCCAGAGCACCTCACGCTTCCTTTTATCATGGCACCTATTGCTATACAATAATAGTCTATTTGTCCACCTCCTCCCCTGGACTCCAGGCTCCTTGAGGGGAGGAATGTGGGTCTTAACGATCCCTGTATCCCTAGTATCTAGCACGGCGGCTGGCACAGAGAAGTGTTACAGAAATGTCAGTTGAATCATAGATGGATGAGCGGTAAACACAAATCCCTGTCCTACTCCCAGTGCCCCTGTAACACTTCTGCTTCATGTCCCTGATGAAGCCTCAGCACATGTTGACTGACACGCAGAGCAGATCAGATTATCTGAATGAAACACATGCCCTGTTGCCACCAGCGCCCCACCACTCTTCACTGATGTTCATGTGTTCTCCTCCACGAAGCCCTCTCTAATCTCAATTGCATTTCTCAATGCTTTGCTTTTCTCTTTTCCCTTGGAACTCTCCCATACTGGGCTTAATGCTAAACATTAATCAAATTTAAACTCCAATAAGTATTTATTTTGAATAAATGCTCACTTCTTTTCTAAACCTTACAGAAAGCATACTTTATTCCACATATATTCTCCACTTAAAAATGCTGTCAACTTTCGTCACATCTTCAAAACCTATTCTTTCTCCATCATTAGAGTCCATTTCCTTCCATCTGCAGTGTTCAGCATCACAATCCCAATCACACCTTCTCTTTCTTCCTTATCTCTCGTAACAGGTCCACAATGCCACTGCCAGAATTTTCTTTCCACGTGTTGCTGACAATATCACTCTTACATTCCCCAAATTACCCAGGTGCATTTGAGTCGCTAGATCTAATCTAGAGATCATTACTCTTATTTTCTATGCTTTCTGCCCCTATTTTTATTTTCTTCTATTGTTGCACATCTAACCCCTGCCAAAGATTAACAAGTAGGGAGAATTTTTATTTTTTTATTTTTTTTTTTTTTTGAGGAAGATTAGCCCTGAGCTAACTGCTGCCAATCCTCCTCTTTTTGCTAAGGAAGACTGGCCCTGAGCTAACATCCATGCCCATCTTCCTCTACTTTATATGTGGCTTGGCTTTTGCCAAGCAGTGCCATGTCTGTGCCTAGGATCCAAACCAGCGAACCCCAGGCTGCCAAGAAGCGGAACGTGTGAACTTAACCGCTGCGCCACCGGGCAGGCCCCAGTAGGGAAAATTTTTTAAATTCCTGACATGAAATAAGGACATGGATCTTCGTTTTTGAGAATACTACTCAAGTTTAAAGGTGGTAAATTCCCCTGAATTACAGCTTCAAAGCACCATTTCCCACCAGGCTCCCAATCCTACTAAGGTTTGCTACCACCTGGCACTGGTTTGTCTACAGAGGCTGAATACTGATAAGAATTTTTGAAAGCTGCACATTCCTAATGAGATGAGTCATTTTGCTCATTCATCACATCCATGAGTAAAAATAATGAAATATGAGAGCATCATGGCAATTCTAGAAATAAACCTATCATGTATCGTACATGTACGATTACATTACATTTGGGGCAGAAATTATGTCTTATTTAACTCTGCATCCCCAGCATATAACATTCTGCCTGACACATAGGAGACATTTAATGAGTGAAAGAATGGACAAGTAGACAAACACAGAACCTCTCAATTAAAAGCTAAAAACGAGCGAGTATTCGCTCCCTAGGTACACGGTAACAGATGACCATAAACAGCAAAGTTTTATTCTCCCACAGTTCTACAGGCTAGAATTCCAAACTCAAGCTGTCAGCAAGGTGACACTCTCTCTGAGGTTCTAGAGAAGGATCTGTTCTTGCCTCTTTCCCAGCTTCTGGGAGCCTCAGGCTTTCCTTGATTTGAGTCTATATAACTCCAATCTCTGCCTCCATCTTCATAGCACCTTCTTTTCTGTGTATCTTCTTCCTTTCTCTTCTCTTATAAAGACACATGTGACTGGATTACCAGGATGATCTCATCTCAAGAACCTTGACTTAATTATATATGCAAAGACCTTTTTTCCCAAAAAGATCATATGCACATGTTCCAGTGGACATATCTTGGGGGAGGGAGGTCACTGTTCAAACCATGACAATAGGATATAGCATAATCTCAATTGTTTTTAAATGGATATCGTATGGAGGAATTGAGGGAAAAGAAGAGGAGAAAACAAAAGTGGAGGAGGACAGGAAGTAATGAAATGCCTTCAGAAGTTCATTGTAGTTTACTCAGATCTAGGCAGTAAAATCAAGAGTAATTTCTATGTTTTCTTTGTACTCTTTTAAGTCTTCTTAATTTTCCACCCACAAAAGACAGATAATATACCAATCTAAAGTGCATGGAAGAAATTAACCCATTGATGTATACACAATAGAATGTTACTTAGCCCTAAAAAAAAAGAATGAAACCTTGCCATTTGTGACAACATAGATGGATCTAGAGGGTCTTACACTAAGTCAAATAAGCCAGACAGAGAAAGAAGGATATGATTTCACTTATATGTGTAATCTATAAAGTAAATAAACGAACAAACAAAACAAAACAGAAACAGACTCATAGATACAGAGAACAAATTGCTGGTTGCCAGAGAGGAGCGGCATGTGGGGAAAGGCAAAATAGGTAAGGGGGATAAGAGGTATAAACTTCCAGTCATAATACATAAGACACAGGATGTAATATATAGCATAGGGAATACAGTCAACAATATTATAATAACTTTTTATGACAGATGGTAACTAGTCTTATCAGGGTGATTATTTGTAATGTAAATAAATTTTTAATTAGTATGTTGTAAACCTGAAACTAATACAATATTGTATGTCAACTATACTTCAATTTAAAAAAATTTTTCTAAAAAGGAAAAGATATAGGGGCCGGCCCAGTGGTGCAGCGGTTAAGTTCACACATTCCACTTCAGCAGCCTGTGGTTCGCCAGTTTGGATCCCAGGTGCAGACCTACACACTGCTTGTCAAGTCATGCTGTGGCAGGCATCCCACATATAAAGTAGAGGAAGATAGGCACGGATGTTAGCTCAGGGCCAGTCTTCCTCAGAAAAAAAAGGAGGATTGGCAGCAGATAGGAGCTCAGGGCTAATCTTCCTCAAAAAAGAACAACAAAAAGAGGAAAAGATATACGCATTCCTATGTTCATTGTAGCATTACTTGCAATAGCAAAGATATGGAAATAACCTAGGTGTCCATTGGTGGATGAATGGATAAAGAAAATGTGGTATATACATACAGTGGAATACTACTCAGCCATAAAAAAGAATGAAACCTTGCCACTTGCCACAACATGGACAGAACTTGAAGTATTATGCTAAGTGAAATAAGTCAGATGGAGAAAGACAAATACTGTATGATTTCTCTCATATGTCGAATCTAAAATAATAAAACAAATGAATAAAACAAAAACAAACTCATAGAAACAGAGAACAGATTGATGGTTACCAGAGTGGAAGAGGATTGGGGAGTAGGCAAAAACGGGTGAAGGAGGTCAATTGTGTGATGATGAGCAGTAACTAAACTTTTGGTGCTGATTACTTTGTAGTGTATACAGATATCAAATCATAATGTCGTACACCTTATATTTAAATATTATATTTGTATATAAACTATATAATGGTGCATACCAATTTTACCTCAATTTAAAAAAAAGTAATTAACCCATTGAGATTATCTCAGGAGATCTAAAGCAAAATGCCCTTGTAATAGAAATGTGTTAATCAACAATAAGTAGTTAATTGACAAATGCTTTAAGTTAAAACATCTGTTTGGTTTGGTATAGACAACCTGTGGGCTCTGATTGAAAGCAAACTTATTCACTATAATGTTATCACCTCTTTTAGTTGTCATATTTTAAGGTCTTAAGAAGGGTTTACATTATTAATGCTCTAACATCTCCAAGGCCTTTGTGGTTTAGGTTGGGTTTGTCTTTTCAAAAGAAATTCTAGATCTCCTCCCTAGGACAACTGAAAAGAGATGCATAAACCTATTTTTAAAAAGGACAATCAAGTTTTAAATATGACGTAGAACTTGGTGTATTTTTAACTTCCGTTGTCAACTAAGATAAGCGGGTCCTAGCAACGGATGAGCTTGCTATTTTGGTAGGCAGCTGTGATGGGTTTGAGTTTGGAGCCAAGGAAGAACCAGACTACTTTGCATGATAAAAGGGAGATAAATAGGAGGGGCCCCAGACACTGAGAAAAGGAGACAGGAGCCAACTACACTGAGCACGGACTGGGAGAAGGAGAGGTTACAACGGCCAGCAGCAGAGAAACGGAATTTCGGGGAAGAAAAGAGTTAAAATGAAATTTCACGGCGTTTGCCATGGAGTGTGAAATAAACCTCCTCATTTACATGCCCAACAAAACCTTCATTCAACTCTACCTTGCTGTCTAACACTTTTATGTGGGAGAGGGTTTCTTTGAGGGAGCTTTAAGAGGAGCAAAAGGGAGCAGTAACATCTGGGTTGCATAAACTTTAAGAAGAAATCAGGAGATGCCACTGCAAAGCCCATGTGTGGAGTTTTGAAGTGTTATAATTTCCCGTTATTTCAAGATGTACCTCATTTGGGAAATAGTCACCATTTGGAAATGCAACACTTAAAAAAATTGTATTCATGCAATATAATTGATTACAATGGAAAATCTATTTATAAGAACTATAGCAACGTCACTGCTCACATACAGAAACCAGCCCATTGGCAAATGGACCCTTCCATCTGCAAAGCTGACACACACAAACTGCCCAAGAAATGATCAGTCCAAGACTTAAGAAACTGAAATTAATTTATTGAGGGTGAAACTAGTTTTGAAACACTTTTATTGTGAGTTAGCAGTGTGAGCTAAAAGTTAATTTTTAAACCACTTCCACTGAGTCCAAAAAGCACTGAGACTACTCCCATGTGCTTGCTTTTGAACTCATTGTCATTTAAGCCCATAATACTTTGCTTTATTAACATTGTTTAAGAAAAGAAGAATCAATTCTTTCACTTCATATTTTCCTTTCAAATATGCAAGTCTCTTCATCTGGATCCCAAATAGTTGTCCCCTAGACCCCACGGTACCATCGTAAAGTATAAACTACTTTATGGGCTAGAGATGAAAAACTCAGAGAGTTGGTGTTCTGCCTTGTGTTTAACCACAGACGTCTCCGCTCCAGCTGCAAGTGCCCAGGCCCTGATGAAGATGAGGTAACTCAATGTAGTGTTCATCAGTTCTCCCACGTGATTAACAGAATCCCAGAACCTCGATGCTCCCACCGGCTCCCCCGCCCCCGACTTGTAAGAAGCACACAGACACACTAAGTATGTATCAGCTTCAGACACATTAAGTTCAATGATCTTTGGTATTTTTTGTCACAGGTGCTCAAAGAGAAAAAGTAAGAGCATGTATAATACGAAAAATAATCCACTCTGCCCCGAGTGACATTGGATCAAATCCAGCAAAGGGCAACGCCATACATGAATTTCCTCTCTCCTGGGTAAGATATTTCCAAGAATTCAAAAGCAAATGATAGGTCTTTTGACCATCGGTCTACATGCCTCTAATCTGGCAGGACAAAGAAGGCTCTTTGTAGCTGCCTGAAGGATCTGCCAGCCAAACTTCTGAATCACCGCCCAAATTTACTCCAGAAACTCTGCAGACCAGAACTGATGCATGTACCTCAAATATGAGTGCTGTATAGCTAGTAATTACGATATAAAATTTATATTCAAACTGTTTCAAATTATTGATGTTTGCGGATTTACATGTGTCACTAATACATTTTTATAAAGCAGAACATTTTGGGCTTTTATTGATGTTGTGCAATGATTAAGAAAAGATAAACTTGGAACTTGGTGTTGGTGGCCTAACAGCCACCCATTCAGGAAATCCTCATATTTGATGGAACTGAAACCTCCCAGGGTTCAGGCAATATGCCCAACCTAGTCCTGCTCACACGTAAACCCTAGATAGTCTGATAAAGCTTGTCGTCAGCGGACTGAGTAGTAATGCTACAAGTTCTAATTACTTCATATGGAAATAATGGGTTCATGTAATCATCCTAGGTGAGTTTTATAAATATGTCACAAAAACGAAGTCTTATGGAAAAGGGTTTATTAACTTATAAAGATCAAGAAATTATATTTCAAAATTGGAAACAGACTAAACATCAAACAATACAGAAATGGTTATGTGAATTATGAGACATACACTCAAGAGAGTGTTACGCAGCCCTTAAAAATTATGTGTATAAAGACATTGGAAAAATGATAATGATATGATGTGAAGTGAAGTGAAAACAGAAGAATAAAAATATATGCACACCATTATAAGAAATCTTGGCATAGAAAAAAAGACACAAAGAAAATAGCAACAATAATTACTTTCGGATATGGAAGTATGGATGTTATTTTCTTCCTTCTACTGTTTATTTTCCAAATTTCTCTTAATGGACATGTTACTTTTATAATGGGAAGAAAAACTGTATACTAAAGAAAAAAATGAAACAAAACGTTCAATCCCAATATCCAATGTGAGTCATCACTCGAACAAACTGGAAAAGTCGATGAAATGAAGAGAAACTTTGCTCCTATTGAAACAATATGCTTATTCCCATAATTGTGTGGCATTGAGGAATACCAGACTTGAATAGCGCAGAGACAATACTCTGTAGGAGTGAAAAAAAGCCCTTCTCACTCCCTATTAAATACACACAGTTTCCAAAAGAAAAATAACTGAGTGAGATTAATAGGAACAGCTCTGTGAAAGAGCTTGGGACATTTAACCCAAGTTTACTGATGCTTGGGAAAGTATAAAGTGGAATGTGTTGCCCAAAAAGCTGATGGTCAAGAGCAATTTGAAATCTATAGGTGTTCGGGAAACATCCTGGTAATTGCACTGGAGCATCTGATCTCAGCTTGTTTTAATGTAAAAGTATTAGAATCACCTTGGAAACTAAAAAACATCAGAGCCTCACCTCCAAGACCTTCAATGAGTTGCCCTGGGGTGTGGCTGGGGCACTGACACAAGGTGTAGCAGCCCAGCGAAGGAGCACCGGGTTAGATGACCTCTGCAGCAACTTTCAGACTCCCTCTCATGGCCTCGCACCTGCCGTTGTTCTCACGGTGGCCAAGGATGTTAGCATGGCTTGAGGAAATGTCACTTGTAAAACACTGAAGTATCTATTGTCATTCACAGATTCAGTCAGCAAACAGTATTTTGTAGCCTGGCGCAAAAACATGCACTTCCTGTACAGTAGCCACATTAATTTCTGCAGGATGGAATCATGCCATGCCACCCTGACTTAGTTTTAAAACTAAAGTCACCAAAAGATTTTATCAAAGGCTAATAGAACACCTACTTCTTAAGCTCTTTCACACATTATAATAGATTGCATATGAGGAAGATTGATTTGAAAGGAATAGGAGTAACAAAACCAAAAACGTGAAATTGAAAACAAAGGGTTTTATTCCTCTATTTTTTTTTTATTATTCTACCGAGTTCACGTTGATTCAACCACACATCTCCGGAGAGTTAACCTTCACCAAGGGAGCTAAGAATATACAATGGAGAAAGGAAAGTCTTTTCAATAAATGTAATTATGTTTATATTTCTATAATTGTATACCAAACCCTTCAAGTACAAAATAAATAGTGAAGACATGATCACACCATGAAGTCCACACTTGCACATGGTTTCGTGAAGTCTAATTTTGGCTCTTACTTGCCATGGAAGCCTGGACAACTGACTCCCTTTCTGGGCCTTATTCTCTTACTCTCTAAAATGGGGCACTACTCCCGACACCTTGGGGTTTTACGAGAGTTAAATGTGGAGGCACTAGAGCCCACACATGGTAGTTGCTCAATAAACATGTTTTGAACCTAACGTAGCTGCCCACCTTCCTCGCTTCTGAGCACAGGAGAAGGGAGACCTGAAGCCCAGAAGGAACATAGTTGCCCAAAGTCACACAGTGATCATTTACGTGAACCCAGGTTTCCTCCTGGCTGCTTTCATCCCTTCCAATTCCCCTCAGGGACCTCCTCCCCGAGGCTGACCATGCCTCTCCTCCCTCTAAGGCAAGCCAGTGATGCCTCCTGCCCTAGCAGGAAGACTCCAAGTCCAAGACTTCTGCCAGGAGCACACAAGGGAAGCCACAAGTGACTGACGGTGCCTGCCCCAGTATGACACCCACCTCCAGCAACACCTGGACTCCCCTGATTCCCTGCAGGCTTTCTACTTCACTCCTGGATAGTGACCCATAGGTGCCAAGAATAGGCTCATAAGCACTTTCTTACTATTTTCCATCAACACAGTCGTGAGATTAAGTACGCATTAACTACCATCTCAGATCAAGCTCCCTAGAAGCCGATCCTGAGATGAGGATTCACAAGCAAGTGGTTCATTAGGAAATTATTTCCAGGAGAAACTGGTAAGGGAAATGAGAAACAGCACAGACGAAGGGAAGAAGCCATGCAAGGATGTGATTGCAGGCAAAGTCCCATCCTCAGCCCAATCTCCACGGGCATTCAGAGTGCAAATCACATACCTCAGAGCTTCTTCAACTTGAGACAGGGGCGCTGCTCTCTAACATTCCTGCACCAACCCATCATTGGCTGCAGCAGCCCAGGGGCAGGGCTCTGAAGCTGGTGACAGGTGTAAGCCTTAGAAGCAACACACACAGGAGCTGGGAGTGAGCACAGGAAGACAGCAGGGGTCTGGGCAGAGCCCCACGAGCATCTTCTACAATCACCGGCTCCAAAGGAGGACTCACAATTCCCTGGGCTATCTCAGATCTGAGCCCATTTGATTTCTCCAACTTTTCAAAATCCAAAAAGTGAAAAGCCAGTCTCCACAGCCTGAGTACATTCGGCAAAGACCACCACTCCAGCCACTGGAATGGGCTAGTGACAGAACACAGCAAAATTTGACAGATCAAGCTCTTCTGGTAGATTGCCCTCTCAGCAATGGTTCTTGTTAGTGCTCAGTTTGAAAATTCAACAGACACTGTGCCAGGCTCAAGGGACACAGACACAATCAAGAGAGATGACCCCTGCCCTAGAGGAGCTCAGCGTAATGGGAAACCTTACAAATGGAAAATCTTGCCTGATTTTTCACCAAATTCTAAGGAATACTCCATTCTCAATGATATGAGCCTCTCCTTCAACTTTACAGGATCAGCAACAATACTTATCAAAACATCACACCATATTGAATTACAAAGAGATGCTACCTCTTAAGGAATCAACAAAAAGCTGCATGAAACCACAAGAAAGTAAGGCTAATACTACTAATAATAATAATGACAATGGTAGCTAGCATGTGTGGGAGACATACAGTCACCGAGTTTCTGAACATCTAAGTTACTGGATTAATCTCATGGCCTCCAGGTAGAGACGCCAAGATCTATCACTGCCCTGACATTGCCACAAAATTTAACTGGTAATTTGAGAGATTTCATTCAAAGATATGCTAGAGCCATTAGTTTAGATTCATTATATGATTGCACATATTTGTAACACTCTTCATATGAGATGATACTTCAAAGCAATGAGACTGGTTATCCAATCTTCCTTGGGGAATTAGTCATATTGTTTAATGTCAGATGTGATCCCCAGTCAGAACTGCAGGACTTGAGAAAGTCGAGATACACAACAGGACAGCTCAAAGCCACACACCACATCAGCTTACCAAGAGTCTCCACCTCTCAAGAACTTGCTCAAGACCACAGAATTATTCAGCGTCAGGACTAAACTCACACTTACGTCTCTTTGAGTGCAAAACTCAGGTTTTTAAACACCACGCTGTAGTGATAACAACTCAAAACCTGCTAGCATTGGAAATAAAGCAGGCAGTTCCAGGCATCTTTACGGCTTACCCACGTCCCACCAGGATCACACTTTCAGAGGCCCTGTCTCTGCAACTATGGCTTTAGATTAAGATCATTTTTCTTCATTCTGCATTTAACACTATTTTCTAAAACAAGCCAATAAAGAAAAATTATGTGTATTCATTACATTATCAGTGATCAGTCAACATTTTAGCTATGGAAAGAGATTAACTACCTCGATCCTACCAGTTATTGTCTAGGCTACCTAGCCCCTCTTGATATCTTTATCATTTCTTGCAATTTTCCATCTCACATGATTAACCTGTTTTATGATTTTTCCCTTTAAAAACTATCTACTTCAAAGTATACAAATGATTCAAAATCATTAGCCCATGTTATTGTCTGCCCGATTGAAGGACATTGTTACAAATCTACTTTTCCATGTGTTATTATTATCAAAAAGGGACAAAGAGAAAGAGAGCAAGAAACAATGGAATGAAGTTTTGAAATTTACCTCTAAGTTTTCTAAAGGTATTTTTTCTGTTGTTTGTGTGTAAATACACATTTTAAAGAATTTCATATTCAAGCAACATTCCTGTAAATATTTCTTTACTGGTGGATGAATTTAAAAGCAATGAAAATTTGTTATGGCAGATAATCCATTCTAAATTCAACTCTCAAATGAATACAAATTCTTATCACTATCACTTCATATAGTAATGTGTCAAAGTCGCAATATTCACCAGAAATTACCAAATTAAACAATTCAGTCAAATACTTGTGAAACGTCTACTACAAACATGTGCCAATTCTAAATAGTATTAGATCTAGATATGGAAAGCAACAACGATATGTCTGAGTTCCAGACAAGAAACTCCAAAGGAATTTGAAGTAGAAGTTGACTGAGTAGCACAAGCATTTGCTGAACATAAAAAAAGAGTCATGAAGATAAAACGGACTTACAGTGCAATTTTTAATAAATCAGAGGGAAAAAGAAATATATATTTAACTAAAAGAGAAAGCCACCAATTGTCAAGACCTGTTTTGGGGTCCCAGAAATCTTAAAAATAACCCAAAGAATGTGTTTCTTACTTGCCGTCGATGAGCACTTCAGATTGCCGATTATTCACTTGATTATCACTCTTGTGGCGAAACTGAAAATCAAAGTGTTTGTAAGAAAACATATTAAATGATACTTTGTCAGCACAAATAGAGACACTGAAAATACTTTGAGTTCATCTGTTTGGACAATATTACCATCGATCCAAGATGAGCATGACTTCTGCTTACCTTGGACCCAACTTCACACACGCTAATTCTGAATCAAGACCTTTCTCACCAACTTCATTCTGGGTGTCCAATGGTACTAGTCTAGCCATATGCTCTTCTAGTTCTCACACTCTTTTAGTTGCTTCTCAGAACAGAATATGCTCTTTACTCTGCCATATAGTTCCAGAGAAAACCATACATTAATTTTGGTCTTCAACAAAGAACGGGGGCTTCCATTTCTCTCACATATGTGCTCAATACTTTACTGGAACACCATTCAAAATGCCTGGTGCATTTCTTTGAAGCCAAGAAATTCCTTGTAACAACATGTTTTTTTATTCTCCAGAAATTCTAATTGTTAACAGTAATCTTATGAAATACTGAGCATTTAAAACAAAAATCACAATACAAGACTGAACCACATTTGGTGTGGATTTGTGTTTTTATGCCCAAGTGATCCCATTTCTTATTGTATAGTCCAGGATTGTAAACACCTCATATTGCTTAGAAGAATCCAAATATTAGGAGCCCTCTACTAAAACTCATAAATTAGCAGCCATTCAGATAAGACTTTCTACACGAACTGTCAAGACTGGATAGTAATAGGCTAAAGTAGAGATAAGGTGCTATTTCACCAATTAACCTAAAATCACAGATGAGCAGGGGGTAGTATCAGGAGACATTAAACTTTGATTTCATAGATTGCAATCTTCAGAATTAGTGCTTTTTCCTTTTGAAAAAATTCAAAATATTGTATCAATACCACAATATATAAAATGCTTTCACCAGCCCTTCCCTTTATCAACATCCTTCCCAAACCCATCCCAATATTTTTATCATGCTATGACCAGTGCATACACTCACAGTGATGGCCAGGTATTAGTTAATGGATATTACCAGGAAAAATAAAATACTTAGCATTTGTTAACATGGAGTTTATAATGCTGGTCGAGGAGGAAATTGTCAGCCTATCATTGGCATGCAAACAAACTTCTCCCCACCAATAGAAAAATAGAAATGGAAACATTATTTTGTCTGAGGGCATAATTTGACAGGGATGCTGGATATTCTCTGTTGACTCCTCCATATCTACACCCCATCCTTCCCCACTCTTCCCTGTGCCAAGGAAAGCTGACCTAGATATACTGTCCTAGCCCTCTGGCTTCTGGTTGGGTTTGACCAGCAGGTGGTACTAGCAGAAGAGCAGAGGGCCAGAGGGAAGTGAAACGGGGAATTTTTTTCCCTGGCTTCCTTCGAGCTGGTTAGCAGTGGCTGCTTCCTCTACAGAGAGCCCCAGCGGCTGCGAGCAACACTCAAGAACAGCTCCAATCTGTAATAGCTTCCTCCCTTTGCCCCTTCAAGCCTAGAAGTAGTAATGCCACCCATGTTGCTACCCTATGTGTTTTTCCTCACCTACACTCTTTGTAAATGGTCCCTTCATTATTAATCTTTCTCCAATCTTCCCCCATTTCAGGGTGACATCTGTTTCCTGCCAAGACCCTGACTGATAAAGATATCTGGTTGATGAACTGGCACATATAATTACAAAAATAAAAGCACATTCAAGCATTAACTGCAGTAGAGACAAAGGACACCTGGTATTTAGTCACATCTGTGTCTAACCTGAAAACAGTCCCCTACACTGACTAACTGGGCATCACAGAAAAGGATCAATCAGTTTACCCCCTAAAAGCTGAGCAGCCCACTCTTTGGGCCTCAAGCTGGGGCCACTTCCACTTCTGCCCAGGCTTTTCCAAGGGGTCTTGGTATTGGAACAGATAGAGTCTGGAAGGACTAGAAATGGTAGTCTCAGGCCCAGGCTGACTCTTCTTGACAATTTCTTCTCTAGAAATAGATATGAAGGCTTAGAAGGGAACCGCCCCAGACAGGAAGGGAGCAGAGGACTAGCATTGATTGTGTGCCCGCTGTGAGCCAGGCTCCATGCCAGGTGCTTTACACACAGCATCTCATTTTATCTTCCCGACAGTGCTGATGTCATTGGCCACATTATACAAACAACATAAGGTTCAAAGAAGCGGTTTGCCTCATGTCACACTTTCAGAACATGGTAGGGTTAGATGTCTTTCTCCAAAGTCCATGCTCTTTCTACTCTACCATTTTATTCTTCTATGAAGTGTGACTATAATGAATAAGAACTTTAAAGTCAATATGTAGGAACTCATGCATCTAAATGAGTACTATTTCCCTGAAAGATCAGATAGTATGGAGAAATCACATATTTACTCCAAAGATATCATTACTCAAATCATTGTTGAAATTTCCTCTCCTCGAATTACCTTTGCTGCTTCTAGCCCATTCTTTAAAATCTCATTTATTCTTTGAAGATGGAGCTATTTATCCTCAGAAAGGACATGAAGGGGTGTCTTATGTTGGGAAATATATGAAAGGCTCTCTTAGAAAGCAGATAGGGTGAATAAGCTGGTTTTTTTAATGGGCTGAGAAATGGCATTTGTTTCCAAAGCTGGGTGAACACAAGTCATGAAATTGGCTTTCTTCTGTACCTTGTACACTGACCATGAGAGCAATTCTATAAGAGGAGCTCCAAAGTACCTTGAACAATAGCAACCTCACAGGAATGGGTGGACTCCAGGAACGTCCCGAGTTGACCACTTTAAAGGGACGTTATTCATCAGTGTGAATAGGTCCTGTGTGTTAGTTAAAAATCTAGCATCAAAGGTTATAGTCACAATGTGCACCATGAAATACATTAGGCAATTCACTAAAATTGAAGAGAGTTATATCCCATGCATCCCATAGAAACATGGTGTATGAAGGCAAATTATATAGTGAGAGACAATTTTCAAATGAGTCACATCAAATTGTTGATTTATCAGAAAATTATACGTAAAACAACTATGAGGATTATAAGAACCAACTTGATAAGTACAAATCTCCCCAACTCGCTTTCCCATACTCAACCACTCTCAGTAGAGCTGGGTTGCCACCTTCTCCATGAAGCCTTCCTTAATTCTCCCTTTCACACTCCACCTCCACTGCCAACCAGAACCAAGTCACTTCGTTTTTTTATTATGACTTATAACGTTTTTATCTCATATTATTGTTATTCATGTACATGTCCCATCTTCCCCCACTGGGTTTTAAGCTTTTTTTTTAACTTGGAGTTCTGTGTCTGTTTCATTTCTGCATCCCTCATATAGCTTAGCACAGAGGGATCTAGGGAATAAGGGCCAGTGCTCTAAAGCCAGATTGCCGCAGGTAGACTGTGCTAAGTTAAACCCTAGAACAACCGCACACACACACACACAAAAAAATATATATATACACATATATATACCTATTAAGCCAAAAATGAAGATAAAATGGAATCACAAAAAATACTCAATTAAATCTAAAAGTAGGTAGAAAAAGATGCAACAAAGAACCAATGGGGCATTTAGAAAGCAGTAACAAGATGATAGATTTAAATCTAATGATAATGATAATCACATTCAGTGTAAATGGGTTAAACATTCTAATTAAGAGAGATTTTCAGATTTCATAAAAAAGCATTACCTAACTGTATACTGTCTGCAAGAAACCCACTTTAAAGACACAGACAGTTTAAAAATAGACAACAGGGGCGCCAGCCTGGTGGCATAGTTGTTAGTTTATATGCTTCTCTTCAGCAACACGGGGTTTGTGGGTTCAGATCCCAGGTGAAGACCTACATACCACTCATCAAACCATGCTGTGGCAGCGTCCCACATATAAAATAGAGGAAGATTGGCACAGATGTTAGCTCAGGACCACTATTCCTCAAGCAAAAAGAGGAAGATTGGCAACAGATGTTAGCTCAGGGCCAATTCTCCTCACCAAAAGAAAAAAGGCAACAGGAAATATGGGTACAAGTTCAGAGGAGAGGCCTAGGCAGGGAGCATGAACATGTAAGTTATTGGTATATAGTTATTGAGGCTAGGGTACATGCAGTCACCTAGAGTGAGACTATAACTTGTCTGGACTTAGAATGTTTGGTTTGCCCAAGACTGTGTTTTAAATCTTTAAATTTAAATAACCTCATTTGGATTATGCAGACTTCAAAACTCTCTATTGTCTTATACTTCACTTAAGTTGCCTGATTTTTGAAGCTATTTGCTTTTGTAACTCCTGGTATAATGAGCAGAGGATGTGCGAGCTTAATATCTACCAACTCCCAAAACTTAGACAAAGACATGTGATATTGGATAATTACATCACTGAATGGAAGCAAGGTTTGTAACTCTGCTCTTTTCACTCATTGGTTACATTATCATTCGCAAATCACTAGTTCTTTATAAGCCTTAGTTTCCTCACATGTAAAATGAGGAAGTGAGTCTAGTTATTGAAAGCCTCTTGCTTTTATCTTAAACAGGCTCTGGTTTTATAACACCTGTATTAATCATCAAACAAATAGCAGAAGAGTTTTATATGGTATTGACCAAAAGAGCATCATTCAAAAATTTAAAATGGATCTCTATTTTCTAGTTTTGAGAGGTCACAAACGAAATTGAGAACTCAGGAATGCTCAAAAGCAAATACTCACACAGTCATCTGTGGCATCTTTGACAGCTGTCATAGTTATCACCAGGACCAAAGGCACAATGGTGGTAAACCAGGTCAAGGAAGAGATTTCTGGAATCAACTGAAACAAACAATTCAAATAGTTTAGGGCTTTTAAATTTACTAAATATATCTTCCAAATTTTGTTGTTTAATTTTATAAGACTTGATAGAAATTAATGGGATTATATTCAGTTATTTGTATAACGTAGAACAACTTTCAATAATTTAAGTGTTTGCATTCAGTTAGAGGACACATAGAATAAAAGAATCACTGAACCATTTAAAAATAAAATTTTTATAGTCAGTTAAAAAGCTTCTTGAAATCTTTCACAGATGATGATCTTTACCCAGGATAAAAGTCGCCTGTCTTTTCTCAGCTTCTCATCTCAACTTTTAACAATTTTACCAACTCTTCATCAGTTCCCAAAGAGAGACTCTGAGCGTCTACATTGCACCAAACACTGTGCCAAGTACTTTCCATGCATTGTGTCATCTGATCCTCAGAGAAGTTTATTGATTTAGATTCTGTACCAGAGTTGTTTTGCACAAACCCATAGGATTTGTATTCCATGTAAATAGCATGACTAGTGCAAAATATTGTATCAGAATACATTGTGAATGGTGCCCCAGAGTCAGGAAATGCTGCAGTCCTGGATATCATTTTCCCATTTTATAAATAAGTATCTGAGAGGTCAAGCAACTGGGCCAAGAACATACACTGCTAAAATTTGAACCTCGGTCTATTTGACTCCAAAGCCTTATGCCTGTACCTCAAAGCCACCTGCCTGAGAGAGATGCCATGACAGTTGACACAACTCTCTTAGACAAGTGGTTTTCAAATGGGTTCAGTTTGGAGCTGCTTTAGGGCCATCACACAGGGAAAGGTGGGGTGGAGAGGGTCAGTGTATGGAGATCAGGCCTCATCAAAACAGCCCTAAACTAAATCAATTTTATAAAATAGTTTCCACATAAGATTAAAATTTAAAAAACAAACCTCAAAAGCCTCTGAGGGACCAACAAAAACATTGGGCTGGGTGGCAAAAAGGCCGGAGTCTAGTCTTACTTCCATTATTAACTCACAGTAAAAGCTTCACACGTCACCGGATCTCTCTGAGTCTAATTTCTTCATCAAAAAAGAAAGAAGCTTTGACTAAACCACCTCAAAGGTTCCTTTCAGATAAAAAATTCTGTGAACAAGAGCCTTGGATCATAAACAAGAAAGCCATTAGAGAAACGAGCTCAAAATTCTGAAATGATGTAAATGGTTATATGAAGAAACCAAAAGCAAATTCACAAGGAAAGAAATCTTAGATTCTACAGTCTCTTCAATAAATTGTAAGGTGTACAGTCATGGCTTTTTTTTTTCCTGTTCATATGTAGTTCTTCTCAACCGTACCCTTATTTCTTAGAGAACTACCTTGCCCCTTCTACTTTCAGTCCATGTAATCGGGGTGCACTGATTGCATCCTGGTTCCAGGTTTTTGCATGGGGTCTAGGTCAAGACAATCATTGCATCAAATTCTTGAGCCACTGTGATTGGTTTATGGACAGGGCTATAACTCAGCACAATCCAATCAGACCTAATCCCAAAACGTGCTGGAGCAACAGAAAAAGGAATTCATGCTCTCTCCTCTCTTCTCTCTCTCTGTCTCTCCCTCCTCCTTGCTCTCTCTCTCATGTTAGAGTTGAAGCCAAGAGGATAAAAGTCTAAAGCTTTCAGGGGCCAGCAGGTGGACAGGGCCTGCCTGAGAGTCAGGACAACATGGTGGAAAACTGAGGAAAGAGAGGTCACATCCTGTTGAAATAGTTTGCCCATGAATACAGTCACACATGAAATGAGACACACCCTTGAATATATTCTCTTTTGCTTAAACAAATTTAGGTTTCTGCCATTAAACCCAAAGATTTTTAACACAAATAATCATTCAATTAAAGAAAAAACAGTACTCAAGCTATTAATCTAGACTGCACATATCTCATCCATCTTCTTACCTCTTATAATTAGCACAGAGCCAAGCACATTCTGAATCTGTCAGTTTAGTCTGGTTAAATTACTCTAAAGTGAACACTAGGTAAATAACTGGCTAACACGAGCTGTTTATATATATGTGTATTCTTTGACGAGCTGTTTATATATATGTGTATTCTTTGATTATGTCTTTTCCTTCCTAAAATATCAGTAAAAGCAGAAATTTCATTTAGGTCCAAATTTAGTCAAATGGGGGGAAAAACAAATGTTATCAACTACCAATTGACCACTTAAAACTGTTAAAAATTTTCACTCTACAGTGAAATAACATACAGCATACATCATTTACTTACATGCATGTAAAATATGCATTGTTTTCAGATGCAAATGAAGTTTGCTGAATTAAGTTCCACAAACTACTGCTCAGCTAGACTCTGCACTTCAACTCTGGCAATACCCGTACTGACAACATCAGGGGGAGATAAAAAAAGGAGGAAGGCTATGAAAAGTAATTATTAGGCTCTGGTTTGGTTCAAATAAAGTGCAAGGCTGCCTTTTAAAATGACCTCAGTGTTTAAAATGATGAATGTGCTAGTTTTTACCCATTCCTAACCCTCCCAGATTTGTGAAGAGAAACAGCAATAATAACACTAAAAATCTGATAAGGATGGTTTTACCTAATCATGAACATTTAGCTGAGTAAATTAACTTACTTTTTCAAATTATATGAATTCTTTTAACAAACAAATGATGAAGACATACAACCTAAACATTACCTGTAAAATCAGTAGGAAAAGGAAATAGGCATTTGCCACTCTTTGGAACTGTTCAAATAAGTTAATTGGCAAGAAGGTGAGAATGTTGTACTTGGATGTGTGGATACGATTATCCTGAAAAAGAAATAGCATCACATTAGTTTGGGGCAAGGCATTGCTCATTATCGGAAATAGCTCTAAAACTTTCAAGGCTGAGAATGAGTTATGCCAGAGCAAGAAAGATAAGCCAGTTATCTAGGAAATTTTATACTCTGTGTGGCCCAAGGCCTTCATTTTTCCCAAGATGACATGCTCCTGATAGTAGGTGAAATTACTGTTCAATGCCATAAAATCATGCATGACTGAAAAACGTGACAAGTGCAAAAGTCTGCCCCTGAGATTCTTTACTCTTATGCAGTCATTCATTTGGCAGATATTGCTTAGGCACCTACCGTATGCAGACAGTGAGCTCGTGCTGGGGCCAGTGAGGTGAGAAGGCACTTCAGGGATCAAGTGGTCCACCTTCCCAAAACATGACACTAGATAACTCTGACAAGGGGCCCCTAGACCTGCCTTTGAAAGTCTTCTGATGGGAAAATGACCACCTTGAAAGGCAGCCTCTTTCCATTTAGGAATGGCAATTGATGGAAAGGTCTTTATTATGAGAAACTCAAATCTACCTCCCTGTAAGTTTTTGCCATGTGCTAAAAATTCCATCCCCGGGGCCACCCAGCCCAAGTCGAAACCCCTTCCACGTTGACAACCTTCAAATAATTGAAGACAACTCATAGGCCTCCCCTAAATCTTCTCCACTCTGATCCAGATATTTCTGAAACCCTCAGCCATTCTCCATGACTTGTTTTATTGACATTTCTTCCTGGTCAACCTCTTTTGGGTCCATACCAACTTCTCTGCATCTCTCTTAAAACATGGTGCCCAGAACCAAACACATATTGCAGATCTGGTTCAACCAGTCCAGGTGCAGTAGAGACTTTGATGTACTGCATTCTGGACTATTGTATTAACATGCTTCAAAATTTCATCAGCATTTTGGCAATTGATCTCAGTGTTTATTCATATCAAGTTTTGATGAACTAAAATCTCTAGATCATGTCTTCATAAATCATTATTAAATCAGGTCTCCCTTTCCTAAACACTCACAGTTGATTTTTTTAAATATTGCTGTACAAGGTTTTTCATGTATTCCTATTATACCAGCCTAATAAAAAAGTTTAATCTTGAGTGTGCTATCCCAAAGTATTAAATATTTCTCCCAAATTTGTGTCATCAAAAAATATCAAACACATGCCTTTTATACAGTCTTCCAAAGCTGTAGACCAATACATTAAAAAAGACAGGGCTAAAGATCAAAAAAAATTTTTTTTTTTTTTTTTTTTTTTGAGGAAGATTAGCCCTGAGCTAACATCTGCTGCCAGTCCTCCTCTTATTGCTGAGGAAGCCTGGCCCTGAGCTAACATCCGTGCCCATCTTCCTCTGCTTTATTATGTGGGATGCCTGCCACAGCATGGCTTGCCAAGCAGTGCCACGTCCGCACCTGGGATCCAAACCGGCAAACCCAGGGCCACCAAAGCAGAATGTGTGCACTTAACCACTGTGCCACCAGGATGGCCCCTAACTTTTTGAATTAGAGAAATAAAATTATGGCAAACTACTAGAAATTGCTTTACTGATTAATGTAAATACCAGGTTCAGGTGTTTATATGAAACATACAAAATATGTTTTATTTAACCTTTTATAAATACGCTGAACTATACTCCCATGAGGCTTACCTCTATCTTATCCATCAAGATAGCATGAGAAATTTGGGGTGACAGGTCTTGTTGAAATTCAGTATCGACATGCCCAGGGAACTTCCATCCACTCATATTTTAAAACTGAGGTTAGTCTGTGTGATTTAAGTGACCCTACACTGACTCCTAGTAATCACTGCTGCCTAATTAAAAAATATACGGTCATCTGTTAAATGGCCATTTTTAACATTGACCAGGAATCAATGTGTCCAGCTCTGTGCAACACATTGTGGAAGAATAAGAGAGATATCAAGAGAAGAGTTCCAGCCTAGCTGGTCTGATGCACAGTAATGTGCTGAAAACTGTTCTCTGAGCTGATGATGACTATTTTGTAGTGAGTTATTTACTCAAGAGCTGGGCTAGGAAGCAAGGCTGTGAGAACTGTCGGTCACAGCACGTTTTTCTAAGAAAGAGACTTGGAGAAAATAATTGGGAAACGAAAAGCAAAGGAGAAAAAGCAGTTAACTTAAAGGATCACATATTCTTAATTCTGTTTCATATTTTCCTTCTAAAGTTGAAAGCAAAACAGAGGTTAAGCCTGTATCCTGCTAAAAAGACAGAGAGAACTTCTGCTGGGATATTCAAAACCATGGCAGGAATTAGAAAGAAACTCTCCCACAAAATTGAATTCCATATAGGTGAAGAGCCAATTGTGTGGGATAAAGTGATAATGCCAAATGGGGACTGTGACAATTTTGCTTAATTTGATGTATAGCAACCATCCTGTTTGTTCTACTAGCTCTGTTGTGACTTAGTCACAGATGGTGCAAACCCTCACAGCTATGACTGAGAACAAGGAACGAGGGCTCCCCCTCCTGGAGAATCTCTGGACACGTTTACCTTTCTTTGTTTTTCACTCGAAAGGAAAAAATGTTTCCATTTCCACGGCCCTGTCCAAAAATGTGAGTATTGGTAAGACCTTAAATCAGGCACATTAATTTTCAGCCATTTCATTGAGCCAGGCTATTGGCTTACAGTCAAATTTTAGTACAAATCATTCCTTACTACAGCACAGAAGATCTTCAACATTATCCTCTTAGCACTACTTTTGCACTGTGAACTACTAGAAATATCCCAATTCAGAAAGAGGAGGAGCGGGGAGGAGAAAGGAGTACATTTGGAGAATCCGTATAGCATCATTAGTGCTGACAGAAGACAGGCTGGAAGTCACGGCTTTAATTTGTTAGCCAGGTGGGCGAGTTTAACTGACCCCCTGATGAGGTAGGCTTAGCCACATAGTCATTAGCAATCCTGGACCAGGCAGGCCTCCCATGTTGTGGGAAAGAGCCTGCCCTTAGAGGAGCATCAGAGGCCACCCACTCCCAGAAGGAAGCTCACTTCCAAGAGGAAGAGGGCAGAGCTGAGCTGAGGAGGCCCAGAAATTCCTCCAAGATTGACACATCAGGTAAATGACTCCACCTCCCATTGGGCAGAGTGAGTAAAGGGGTGGAGAGAGAACTGTCACCCCAGCAGAGACTCCTCCACCTGAAAGGCAACATCAGGATGAGGGAAAGCATTGCTCCTCTAAAATATATCAATACAAAGGCTCTGAGGTAGGCAGAAGATGGCACACACAGGGATCTAAGAGAGGGAACATGAGTCTGGACTACAGAGGTCAGCACCAACCGAGGCCAGAGAGAGAAGTTCTTTGGAAACTGTACTAAAGATTTTAGACTTCATTGTAAAGTTTTAAGTAATCTTGATGAGATTCTAATTTTAAAAGGCTACCCTAGCTACCAGGTGGAGAAGAAATTGGAGCTGACACAAGAATAGATGTCAGGAAGTCTTTGAATTAATCCAGGTGAGAGGTGATGGGCGGCCTGGACCAGGATGGTGGCGAAAGCGGTGACAACAAATAATAATAATAGTAACTAATATTTATCAAGCTCTTGTAATATGTCAAGGACTGTGTACTGTTCTAAGAGCTTTACATTTCATAGCACATTTTATCCTCACAGCATCCTTATGAAACAGGTACTACTAACCGCACCCTATAGAAGGGAAATCCAAAGTGCAGAGAGATGAAGTAGCTCACGAGAGGTTACACAGCTTCTAAGGGGTGGAACCAGGATTTGAATCCAGGTATTCTGCTTCTAAAGCCCAACTCTTCACCACTGTGCTTCCCAAGTTCCCTGCAAAGCAGATATCTCTTCTGCTTTCAGAGTAACCTGCCCTTGCTTTCTCCTCCACTCTGTATTGCGAGCCTGCTGCCACTTTCTTACCAAGGGAAATATTATACATCTACTCTTTGCTCTTGAGTCAACCCCCTCGGTAGGAGCCCATTATCTATTGCCTGATGTATCATTCCAGCTTCCTTGTCTTCCCTTTCAGTCCCCCTCAAGAGTAATTCTCTTGGCCCCTAACAAAGCTCAATGCAGGCAAATAGGTAGCTAACCACTCCCTTCACTTAGCTTTCCAACCAAAGCAGCAAAAGTCCTTTGCATTTTCAACATTGTCTACTTGGTGCAGAGAAAGAATAAAGTAAAAAATGTGAAATTCTTCAGAAGTGGGCCATCAAATAAAATATTAATAAAACGAGAAGCAATACTTTTTATAATGAGATTTTTATTGTGTAATCATATTGCTTAAGAAAACAAGCAAATAAAAAGTAACAAACACAGCTAAACAAGTAAACAGAGAACTTGAGGAGTTTGCCCCAATTCTCCCCCTGGCAAAATGGAGCTAATAATATTTTTCATCTATATATTTATATGACTACTGTGGCAATAAGATGATATTATAGACCTGAAAGCATTTTTCCTAAGTTGAAAGAATTATACAAATATAGGACTTTTGTGAGCAACCCCCAAATAATCCAAATGGATTTAGGAAATGCAGTACTAGGCAGGATAAACTAGGTAGGCCACAGTAACAAACAACTTCAGAATCTTCTGACTTAACATAATAAGAGTTTATTTCTGGCTTGTACCACTTGTCCAACATGAGCCAGCAAGGAGGCTGTGCTCATCATAATTACTCACAATGGACCAGCCACCATCTCAAATGCTTCCAATTTCAGTACCACAGGGAAAGCGAAAGCTCTGAAGAGTCTCACACCCACAAGTTAATGCTTCAACCCAAATGCTCACAACTCATTGACCAGAAAGAGTCACCACGTGTCCAAAAGGCAGAAAGCCAGAAACACTGATAGGCATCACTAATGGCTACCACAACCAGAAAAGGAAACTAACCCAAATATTTGGAGAGTGTAGGACATATCAGCTACAAAAAATCAATATCAAAAACCAACCTTGGTGCTCCAAATCCAGTTCTGTTCTAATGCCAGATACAACAGACATTTGACTACTTTCCCCTTCCCCTCAGCTAACAGTGATGCAAATTTCTTAGTTCGTCAGGATGGATTCAACTCCCATCTGTAACTCCAGGGTCAGGTCCAGATCCACCTAAACCAACTGCATGGCCCATCTTCCTACTTACAATTTTGAGTTGAGGCCTTAGCACATGACCTGTCATATGAGTAAGGTCTTACCAATACTCACTATGTCAATTCTGGGAATTTGCTGGAGATGTAGGCTTTCTCTTACATACTGGATTCCAACCTGGAAGCAAGTAACCCTAGGGATCACTGACAGCATCTCAGGACCCTGAGTGTAGAGGCTGCCAAGAATAAACTCCACACTGAATATGCAGGGCCAAGAAACTCAGAGAAAGAAAATAGACCAAGCCTTTCCTGAGGCTACCCTATCTCTGGACTTTTTAGTTATATGATTTGTCCATTTATTTTATTGTCTAAGTCAATTTGAGTTGATTTTTCTTTTACTCCCAACCAAACACCAGGTGAGAGCGTTAATAATACATAGAAGATCAGTTTCCGTTTTTATATAGTAGTTTACTTTTATCTCTATATTTGCCTTAAAGGATGAGTCATCGAAGGCTAAGCCGAAAGGCGTTCAGTGGTTGTCTGGGGACACTGCCTGCATCTGTGAAGCCCACAGGCCAAACCCCAGGAGCTTTCGCAATGAGTACCACAGTTTCAGCACTATCAAAAGATCTTCCCACATTTGATGAAACATTTTTATGTCATGACAGCTATAAAAAGTAACTGTCAGGATCTTGAGGGGAAAAAAGCCTATTTTTCTTGCCACAAGAGGAGGCAGATATAGTTTTTTATGGTACAATCTGGATTCCAGAGAGAGAAATAGTCCTGACTTTTAAGGGAGAGATTATCTCTAAACCATAAAATAAAAACCAAAAAGAGTCTGTCCACAGGCTACTTGCGTTAAAAAGGAAGTGGCCTAAAGTCATTTGCACCACTCAGGAAATATGTGAAACACCCATGTTTATGCAAAGATCCCAGAAGAATGCATGTATGGGGCAAATGGGCCTGGAGATTGGGCGTCTGGCGCCTCACTGATACGAGCAGAACCGCAACTCCTCAGTACTAGTCAAATGATGCCCAGTGAGGGGTCCACAGCGTGCAGGGTTGGGAGGAATGGAGAGATGACAGCGCTCCTATGAACATCATTGAGGGAGGGTCAACCCACAGAAGAGACTTTACAGAGAGCCGTCAACAAACGCTGGCTACAACCTCATCATCATCACCAGTACCACCACCATTATCGTTACATCCTCCTAAGCCTGGGCTCCCCTCCATGAACAAGAACATTTGTGGGGAGGGAAAGAACAGAGGGCACACTTGCCCCAACGTTCATCCATTCATTCATCTAAGGGCCTTCTATGCGTCAGACACTGTCATCGAGCCAGGACAATGGATGGGACTAAACAAAGGCCCTACCCTTCTGGAGCATGTTTGCATTTTAGCTTGGGGAGAGAGGCAGGAATGAGCAGACTAGCAACTTGTAAACTAATGACACAATTTAAGTACGTGATCAGTGCTCTGAAGAAAACAGTGAGCAACAGAGCAGGAGCACCTTGCCGGCCAAGACTCCCTTAAGAAGCCTGCTTGTTAGACTTTCCCGGGTAATGCAACCTCAAGGTTACCCCACCTGATGAGACCGCAGGGGCACCTGTCCCCTAGGAATGTCCAAAACAGTCTTTCAGGCTATCAGGAAAAAAGATAAGAACTTCCATATATATTTCAACAAAAAGTTAAAAGTTAAGGTTAGTAATGTTTAATCCGCAGATTGTCTTTACTACACATGTATACACACATACACATACACGCATATATGTACATATACATGCATACACTTACATAAATACAAACATAAATATATATAACATATTTTATATATATATATATGGGAAGGTTTTCTTTTTGCAAGTAAGAAACATACTCAAAAAGTTTGGGACTGCCAGACTAAACATTGTTATGGTCAAGGAAATGAGCGTGCCCCATGCGTCACCAAGACTTGGGCACAGAATGGAGAAGGAGACTTTGTGCGTAACAGTGTCTCTGTGCCATACAATGACACCCACTAACATGTATGGTCTCCTTACATATGCCAAGCACTATGCTGAGCACTATACATACATCATCTCAGGCAGTCTTCAAAAAATCCAATGAGCTGTGACTATTTCAGCACCAATCTACAGAGGAGGAAACAGGCTTAGAGCAGTTGCAAGGGTGACCCATAAAAGCCATGTTTCACAGAGTCCTGTGCTCTCCCGAATGGTATGTGTTTCCCAGGAAATAAGTCAGAAACAAGGAGTCCCTAGATTGCCTCCTGGTGAACTAACTCACTGACCCTCAGAGAACATTCTTCATCTGGTGAAGACCTCTCTAAACCAGAGCAGAGTGAAGGGCACGCGCTAACTCCATCAGCCTGAGCAGTCATTTTCAGCCCTTTCGATCTAGAGAGAGCGTCCACAGGGTTTGTCAAGGGAGTTTCATTTGCCGTCTAGACCTCAGGAACACAGGCAGAAGCCAGGCAAGGTTTCAGGCTTCAGTCTCCCCCCAGGCCAATCTGCCTGACAGCGTCAGAAATGTTCTGTTTTCCACCCTCTGGCCTTGGGTTAGCTGTTCTAGAGCAAGTAAATGGCCTATGAATAGTAATTTATCTACAAAGAACTCATTTTGGACAATTATCAAGGGAACAAATTAAATTTCCCTCTGAGATTAATTTAATCACACTAATTTTTTTTTCTCCGGGGTGTTTAGATGCATAAAACTTACAAAGACTTTTGAATAGCTCCAGGTAAAATGTTAACTTTTATTTTGTGACATCTGAAAAAGGGCTGAAAATATCCCTAAAATCATAAAGAGAGAGACCTAGCATATGCCTCCTCCAGAGAGATAAGAGGTGAAATAAAAGGAAGACTTACAAAAAAGAACAGAAAAGAAATGGAAGGTTGTGTTTCCGAGGGCCCTTCATGGGGCATCCCTAATGAGTTGTTTGCCTTCTATTTCTGCTTTGCCGAAGCTCTTCTGCGCCTCCGCCCTGTAGATCTGCCATCTGCTGGGGTGCAGGCCCTCAGCCTTGGTCCACTGGCCCGTCTCACTCTAGGGTTTCAGAGACCTTGGACAACCAGAGTGGCCATTTCTTTGAGTTGATGCGAGTCTGGCCTGCTCAGTCCTGTTTCCTGAACTACAAGGGCATCTTTGGACAACTTCGTGCATACGAGCTGCTTTGTTTATTAAGACTAAAAATTAGACCATGTTGTACAGTCTGGGAACGAGGCCAAATTTCAGGCAGGACCTCCACATTTATGATAATAACAAAGGCACAATGGAAAAGTCCGGTTAATGAGGAAAGGCACAAATAAAGAATTTCCCAAAGGGCCAAGGGGTTATTATAACACACTACAAACAGTCTAATCCTTCCTAGGACTGTACCTCTTACACTAGGGCTCTACACAAATAACACCAGCTCTGGGGTAACTATGCAATTTTCTCCTGAATCCCTAGGGATCAGATGAGAAGTGTGTGCAGCGATGAGTTCCCCTCCTCTGCAGGGTGCTGGGGCAACTGGGACCCCCAGCAAACTCCTGGCGGTGTCCTCCTGCAACATTCCTAGCCTCCCCTGGTCTCCAGCCCATTCTCATCCAGGCTGGGGCGATAAATCTAAGTTTAGACAAATCCACACCACTTGGCTTTGTGATTATGTTTAAGTGGTTTTTGTTTGGGAGTTAGAAGTATCGACAGGGAAGAACAAAGATCTGGTTGGGAAAAAGGGAAAGAAAAATTCTTCCCCTGGAGTAGGGGAAGAGAGAGGCTTCAAAAGCATCTATGGGGCCAGCCGAGTGGTGAAGCGGTTAACTTTGCACATTCCGCTTTGGTGGCCTGGGGTTCACTGGTTCAGATCCCAGGTACAGACCTACGCACCGCTTATCAGGCTACGCTGTGGCAGGAGTCCCACATAAAACAGAGGAAGATGAGGACTGATGTTAGCTCAGGGCCAGTCTTCCTCAACAAAAAGAAGAGGATTGGCAGCAGATTTTAGCTCAGGGCTAATCTTCCTCAAAAAGAAAAAAAGCATCCTCTGTCATTAAAACATAACAGCAATAAAAATAATTTATAAATAAATGGAAATGTCAATCTTTTATTTTCTGTGATCACCTCGTACATAGAGGGTTTAATGAATTTTCACCAAATTTGGAACTTTTGCTTAGGATAGTCTGAGTTAAAAAAAAAAAAGTGTACTCTAAATTCGCTTCAGGAAACTGGCAATGGGGCTCCCAAAAAAGTACAAGTAGGCAGTTGTCTTCTGTAGGAGCTGACCAGAGATTCGAGAAGAAACTCATACGAGTGCTGAGAAGGCAAGAGCCCCACGATGTGAACAGGGAAAATGCAGTGGCTTCAGATGTGAGTCTCCAGGCCAAACTCACTGGACAGATGCTCTAAGTTGCTGAACTGATTTGCAACTAAGCTGCTTCTCACAGGAACACTTCTAAGTACCAGACTCCACGGCAAGCTACAGTGGGCATTCATTTGTTTAATAGTTAATGACCCACCCGAGTATCAGTGGGGAGGCCAGCTAGGAATTGCAAAACAGTGCCCCAAGCTGCTTTGTAACAAAGCAGACCAGATCCTTTCCCCTGTTACCTGAGTGAATAAATGAATGAATGAATGAGGGGCTCCTGGCTGCAGCGCCCACACCTTCTCCACCACCTCATCCCACTTCCATTATATCCCTCTTCCCAGCGCATGCCTCGTCCACATCCCTCCTCCTGATTCCCTCCAGCCGGAATAAGCGTTCCAAAACAAAGTTCATCCAGACTCCTCTGCAAGTGTGTCGGTTTTCAGGAGGAAGAAGCCAGAGAGGTTGGTGCATTTGGCAGAAAAGAATCGGGAGGCATTTCATGAGAATAGAAGACTGTGCTCTGTGTCCCTCCCACTGAGAGTCACAAGTGGCACTAGAAATGGGACAAGAGATTTGAAGCGGGTGGAGGAGGCAAAACCTAGGGGGTCTGATTGTAGCATGTGGTCTGACACCTTTTTGAGAAACTGGTTTTCCCAAAATGGTTATTGTTTATATTATAACGACAAAGCATTTCAAACCCATTTTAGATGCTCTCTTCCCACAATAGTCCTTCCCGGTGAAATGATTTGCCTAGACTCTCAGTAAGGAAAGTGACACCCAGGAAATCTGAAAACATGTGCATAGGCCAAGCCAGAATCACGGTCTATGGCACCCCCTGGGCTTCTAGGAAGTTTTCTGACTCCAGACTTGAAGAAAAGCCCCTCCTGGACTGTGGCTTAGCTCCTTGAAGGCAGGTACCAATGAGTCCTGTCCACCTCTATGTACCTCACCCCTGCATCAGGTGCACGGCAATTCCTCAGTAATCGCTGTTCTTCATAATTTATCTTGTAATAATACTTTTTCATTTTTAATTAAACAGTTGTGGTTGTTAAATAAATGCAAGAATAAATGAACAAATAAGAAGTCAACTATAGCAATGATTCAGAGAAGCCCTCTCCCCAAAAATTATAGAGCTGGCAATGGGCTAGACATGGGTAGGGAACGAAGGCAACTACAGATGCATCAATTCCAGGCCAGCTCTTTGTGTCAAACACTGTTCTCTGGCTTCTGTCCTCCGTTATAACTCAAATACCCAAGGGAGGATAACACATTAATTCCTAACACTTCAATGTGAGGAGGATTTCCTTCCTGATGGGAAAGATCTTGGAAACAGGAAAGCATCAGGCAACTCAGTAGCCTTGGTAAGGAAGATATGGGGAGGAAAGCTGGAAGGCAGAAGGTGTGGCATAGTCCATCCATACACAGCTTCAACTGAAAGCACTTCACTTACCATCAGCATGTAACTGAGGAAGGGTCTTATCACAGCACAGTGCTGATAGCATCTACACCAGCCACACCTTGAATTCAAACTGGATTTTGTATTTATGAAGAAGCCCCACAGTTTCCCAAAAATGCCATCGAAATATGCCAAGTTTCTGTTGCAAAAGTGCAACATAAAATACTTTCAACATGTGCCCTCTTACTCATGACATACACAACTATTTTGACAGGACTAATTGTAAAGAAGAAGGAAGAGGAAGAGGCAGAACAGAAAAAGGAGAGACATTTAAAAGGCATGTATTACCAATATGAACAACTTTAAGAAAAGGATTCACCTCTTTTTAGAAAATTGTCTTCCTTACCCAGATGCAGTGAAAAATGCTAATTATAAGTCTAATCTCACACATTTGCCTACCATACTTAATTTTACAATGTCTAATACTGTTATTTCATTTATGCATATAAAAGAATCTCAAAATCCCCAGGGGACAGCAAACTCCTGAAGAGCTATGACCTTACTTTATACTTTAAGTCTCTAAAATATTTAACTAAGTGATAAACACTTACTAATTACTCGATACAAGGCTGATAAACCCAATTGGAAAAAAATACAAAATACTAAAACATGGGGGAAAAGCAATTCCATTTATCAAAACAAAACATGAGCTAATATAATTGTTAATAATCCACAACACAAACCAGTAATTTCCAGTACATAACCTAGACAACTACTTTTACCAAAATAAGATAGGCACTAGCATAAATGTAGATTTTTCACATTTTCTTAGCACATCTTCATGCAGTTTATTATCTTTCCCATATCAGAGAGCAAGAGATAAAGAAAAAAATCAAACATTCCTTTAGCTTATTTTCTCACCTAGAAAAGTCTGAACAATGCTTTCTCTGCAAAACATTATGAAGAAGTTCCGCCCATTTGTGCTTCTAACCTCAAAAATGTCTTGCTGAGAACAATGGCGTTTTTGTGGCATTTGGCCTACAAAAGTGTTTAAAATATCGCAACATGGGACTAAGTGGTTTCCAAGAATCATAGAACCATGACTTGAGAAGGAATCTTCCAAGTTCACTTATTCATTCCATCCTTCTGCTTCCATATAGAAGTCATCTAAACCAGCTCTGCAATAGATTGTTTGAAAGGCTTTCTACTTATTAAAATAGAGAGCTATAATATAACATATTTAAACAAAAGTTGGGTTCGTAGCAAAGACAGTTCATTATAGAAATTGGAAACTAGTGAAGTCAACAAGATGTAATGATTAATGGCCCAATGGCAACCTCTATGGAGCTATCTAGTGATAAGGCACATGGCTGTGTCGTCAACTGTGTTGTGCTCAATATTTTAATTAATAACTTACATCATGATTCTTAATCCTGGTTTCTCATTAGAATCACCTGAAAAACTTTAAAAAAATACCAGTGCCTGGACTCCACTTCTAGAGCTTCTGATTCAATTGGCCCATTGGATTAGATATCAATGAAGATGCAGAAGACATGCTCAGTAAGCCCACATGTGACACAATAATGAAAAGGATAGTTTAATGACAGAGTAAGTGCCTGTCGTGTGCCAAGTTCTATAATAAGCAAGATACAGAGTCAATGTGACTCAGTTCTTGTCATTAACAATGAAAATGATATTAATATGAGATTAATAGGAGTCAGCAATCACGAAGAAGCTAGTGCAAGCTCAGGCCGCATTAATAATTCTTCTACTTCAAGCTGGTCAAATAACTTCTAGAATATTCTGTTTGACTTTGGAGCAACCCATTTAAGAAGTGATAGGAAAGCTGAAGAAAGGTGACTGGAGATGATTGTTCTGGATTTTAGTCTACCGAGTGAACCCAAGTTTGATATTTTAAATACAAATATCAGAAGGGTTGTCACAGAAACAGGAGACACATTTGCTCTGCTTTGGGCTCAGGAGAAAAGCTAAACCAATGGATAATAAAGCAAGAGAAGATCCATTTGGCTCAACTGATGGAAAAACTCTCTAATAATCAAAACTATCCAAAGATAGAAAAGGCTGTTTTCAGAACTGGTGAGTTTCCCTCCTCTAGAGGGATATAAACACAGACTGGATATGTCGCCAATGAGAATTCTGCAGAGAAAAGTGGATGGGAAAGCTTTAAAAGATAATTCTACACGGAGATTGTGCAATGAACTTAAGCTAACTTCCTTACTGCACCAGAGAAGTCAGTCAGGTTTTTCCTTTTGTATGAAATAACTCTTCTTCCCTGTGCTTTTGGACTGTTGGTGCACAATGATGTAACCATCTGCAACATGTCTAGATTGCACCTGGACAGCCATAGCTGTAACGACAGGACTTTGACTCACAGCAAACTTGGCAATCAAGGAGCGCACGTGAAATCCCAGACCATTAGGGCTCCTAGAGATGTCCAGACAGGGCGTCGGCAGCTAGAGATTTAGATCACCAATCTAGATGCAAGAATCTGATTGCTGTCTTCTGCTTAATTCCTCCAAGAACAGTCTCTCATTATTCAAGCCAGAACATTCTTACAAAGATGTACACACATTCTTAGAACTACAACCTTACCTACATGCACACATTCATGCAACATGCAACACACATACATTTCTACATATATATAGCCCCTAACCAATGGCCTAAGCCCATTTTTAAACTATCTTCAAGTTTAACTTTAACGCCTAAATAGCTTACTTTTGTAAGAAAATGCACAGAAAGTCAGATATAAAATACAACAGCAATCTGAGCACTGGTTTTATAATAGTGGGCATGAATTCGAGACTACATTTTTAACACGAATGATTTGATTAATCTTTCAACTACAAAATGTAAAATATGATAGTTACCGTCTTTTAATATGATTCACAGAACCAAACTCTTTGGTCCAGGAAAGAAAATTACAAAACAAGATTAAAAACCACTTTCAGACCGCTGGGGTTGGTGGTTTTTCCGTTAACTTCTCAACTGTTACTGAACTTGCCCAATTTTATCCACGTGGGTGATTTATGGATTACTTTCATAAACCATTTGCCAACAAACGAAACTGCATTGGAGAGCTGTCTCCACACAGGAAGTTACTTTTCTTCCTGCTCCATGTTTTTATGTTTTCATTTCTCAGTCTTAGTTTAAATCTATTCCACTATAGTTAGGCTATAACAGAGCTCCAAAATTCTAACATCAAAATTGGCTTATCTTAAGTCTGCTAATTCCAATTGCATATTGCCTGTCAACTTTTTAATTTCATATCATTGCAAGGAAGAAAGTAAAATAAGTAAATAAACCAAATCTGTGTGGCTTTACTTGAAATTTACTTCACAAAGCCAATGGAATGGAACTAGTTTATGAGGATGCTGAAATTATCTCTAGCTTGGAACAGGTAAATAACAAACACTTCAGAGGTTTAGAGTTTAACTGGATTCTCTAACTACCTTAATGTGCCATTTTTGAGCATTTAAGAAGAGAAATTGAGAGGCTAAAATAAAAGATTAAAATAGATCAACCAAACTAAGGAAACAAGGAATTGGACAAATGCTTAGCTAAAGAATAACACTATTTAAATAAATCAGATGTCAAAAAGATAAAATATTTATACTTTTAAACTCTTGAAGCCAGAATGAAAATGTATCTGAGAGATGTCCAAAAATTATCTTTTCTCCTGAGAGTAAATTATTTATAAAGGAAAAATGAAAACCTCTGTCATATAGAACGTGGAATAATTTACACAGATAGTAACAGCACGCAAAACAGAAGGCATTTTCTATGTTTGCTAAAAAGCCTCTGTTACTATGGTAACGCCCCAATACAAAAACGCAACAATCAACAACCAGAAACCCATAACAAATACAAGTTACTGGCACTTTTCACAACTAATTCCAATGTGTCACCCTGCTTGTCATCATCTGTCCTCTTCAGTTGGTGCATAAATTGCTCCGGTTATTGGGCCTGTTGATGAGCCTCTACAGCATGTTGGCAGTGCAACCATGCTGCTCACGAAGAAAAGAAAGAGAAACCCAAATTTTCCATCAGGTTGGGAATTAAAGCAGCAATGGGATATGTCCCAACATGTTGATATCCCAAGTATCTCCCAGAGAAAATATTTAGAGTTGTACCTTTCCATCGCTTTATATACCTGGATAGCCAAAATATGTGAGAATCCAAAAATGCTTTACTTCATTTCAGTGAGTCTGAAAGCTCTTATACTATTTCTCTCCCTTTTATTGCAGACTCTTAATTGAGTGGGCTGTACCCACGACCTTCCTTTTTGTATGTTTCTCTTCCTGCCCTCTGACTTGCAAATCCCAACTTTGAAAACAAAAAATAAAACTGCTTTCTTCAGGTCCTCCAAGTGCTTCCTTCTGATTTAAACATGTTTTTCCTCCGTTCTTAACCTCGTGAGCACCAGGCATCAGATGTGGTTACCCACCCTGTTTCCTGAGAGGCTCCTTTCCCTGTCTACTCTTTGTTCTCCTCGATCCTTGCTGCTCTCTGCTCCTTCCTGGGATCCCTCCCTCCTCCTCTCTAACTAACCCTGAGTTTCCACCCCGACACCCCATAGTCCAGCTACCCCTCCTTAACAAGTTCTACTTTTCTCCCGGCTTTAAATATCTCCTTCCAAGGGATATCCCTAAACTACGGCTTTAACTCCACCCAAGTTACAGTCTGTATGAATCTGGGTATTTCCCTGTGGATATCCAATCCATTTCATATGGAGGGCAAATAAAATCCTTTTCACTTTGTGACTCCTCAGCTCCTGAGAGTCTATTACCTCATATTCAAACTCTTTTCTTTTTTTTAAAGATTGGCACCTGAGCTAAAAACTTTTGCCAATCTTCCTTTTCTTTTTTCTGCTTTTTCTCCCTAAATCCCCCCAGTACATAGCTGTATATTTTAGTTGTGGGTCCTTCTAGTTGTGGCATGTGGGACACCACCTCAACATGGCCTGATGAGCGGTGCCATGTCCACACCCAGGATCCGAACCGGCGAAACCCTGGGCAGCTGCAGCAGAGCGCACAAACTTAACCACTCAGTCACGGGGCCTGCCCCAACACCCTCTTCCTAATAACCCCAGGAGCACTCAACACCTTGCCAGTCTCAGCAGATAGGGCCTTCTAGCACACATTTAGGGGTCCCCTCTGCCCATTCCAGCTTCCTCATGTATTTTCATCCCTTTGAGCTTTATATTCTTTTTGTTCATTGCCTCAAATCCTCTTTGGAAAGTAAATAAGTCAACAAACACACACAGATTGCTAGGCATAGAGCAGGCATATTGTGAATATACTAAATGTTGGAAATCATTTTTATTTCTGTAAAAAAAGAGACAACGAATCATCGATTCACCCACATACACAGGAACATGCAGTTTTACTGTTACACCAGTCTGGTCTCAGAGACACATGGACACATTACTATAATGTGAGCCTAAAGAGATCCAGTGACCATCCAGGCTCACACACTCAGAATGATGGTGGACCATATTTTTCTACTCCACACTTAACCACTTATTCTAAGTTAAGAGAAATGAGAAATGATTGCGGAAACATACAAAGCCCCATTTAAACGGATAGGAGACAAATGGAAGGGCTTCATGTTGAAGGGAGTCTTGGTGATGTCCTTGTAGCACTGACGGCTGAGAGTCGGCCATTTTGTCACACTGAATGAACACTCTTTGAAAAACCCAAATGGTCATTGTTCAACCAAGCACAAAAACCACGAGAGCAACCACAGATTCCATGTAACAACCATGATAGCAACAAGGCATTTTAAAATTCTAGGAATAAATTAAGGTGTTAGAATCATAATTTTTAGTTGGAAGGCTTTCTTTACAAGCATGCAAAACTATTTGGTTAAATTTTCTCTGACTTATATAAGCATGTGCACTTCCAGAATGGGATCAATAATTCAACTCTTGGAAAAAATCCTCTAGAAATTTCCCATCTACCTTTGTGCATGAAAAACATTCAAATATAAAGTGTCCAGCTTTATTAAAGTTTCTGAGTTTGAGGCAGGATAACTTTCTTGTCACACAAATAAATTCATCTCCCTTCTCAAATTCTGTTAAGATCAAGAAAATTGAACGAGGACAGTGCACACCTTTGCCTATGTGAGAAAGAGAGAGAATCTGAACCAGAGGGAAAACCAGTGTTTTCCAACATCATTTCCTTATTTTCAAATCAAGTCAGAATTAGCCATAATTAATCTAACACTTTTTCTGACAGTTTTTGACATCAACAAATTTTAATGCAACTGTAGCTGTTTTCACTGCTTCTACCATCACTTTGAACTCCTTTTAGCAGGGATTATGAGTCTGGCTGTTTGGCTCGCTCTCACCATTTTCCTAACATTTTTAACATCAATATATTTTAATACAACAACTGTTTTCATTACTTCCATTATTCATTCCTATTATTAACCACGAAAACTTCGAACGCCTTTCTAATGAGAATAATAATTCTCCCACTTGGCTCGCTCTCCCTCCACTCTCCAGTCCCACTTTGTTTTACACATCTGGGCACTCAGAAATCCCTCTTGTAATTTTGTTTCCCACCTTCCAGTTTTTACAATATCATGTCTAATTTACCAATTAACTTCACTTAGAATCATTAACTTTGTCTTTTGTTTATATTCTAAGCCCTTTATCTCTTAAAAGCACTTTTGATCACTTTTGAAGCCTGTGCTATGACCTATAATGTGCTTTGAAGCTTTAGGCTTTGTTGATAAATTAAGGTTCTCTAGGTATTGAAATATCTCCCTTTAGCCTTCAAAGAGAAAAGTTTGCTTGGCCAGGCTTAATGCTTGTGGAGATCACATCATTTATCTGAGCTTTGTGTAAATTTTTCTCCCAAGTTCTCATTTACAACTGCTAAGGGTAAGATTTAAGGTCATTCTTAGCCTCATATTTGTAAAATTTCGTATCTCCTTTATCTGCCTTTGCCTGCAGAGTATAAAAACTTTACCAGTAAGTATATGAGGGAAGGAGAAGAGATTTGGGGATTTTGTTTGTTTGTTTGTTGTTTGTTTTTCAGTATTGGTCAAAAGAGGAGCCTGGAATCATGGAAAAAACAGGCTTTGGAATCTGGCCAATCTGAAGTACAATTTAACTCTGCCACCTATTAGCTGTGTGATCTTAGACAAGTGACTAAATGAAGCCCCAGTACATCTCACTGGGTTTTGTGGAACATTAGCAATATGCACAAAGCACCTGGTACAAAGCTGGACTCACCACTGTAAGAATGGGAGCCATTGGCCAGCTGTGTGACCTTGAGCAAGCACTTAAGTGAGATCTCTGTGCCTCAGTGTTTTCGTCTGTAAAAGTGAGATAATAAAAGCGCTCTCTTTGCAGAATCATTGTGAGATTAAATAAGTTTAATATAGTCAAGTGCTTAGAACCATGCCTTTCATATGGCAAGCACTATATGTGTGTTAGCTATTACTATTATCATCACTACTTCATTGTTACTGTTATCCCTGTTAACCATGCATCTGTCAACATCCATGCTGAGAGTATAAGCAAAATTTCCTGAACTCATCAAATGCTTTGCACAGAGAGGGTAATCAATAAGTATCTCACTGAATTATTATCATTTCCATATGACTTATATGGCGGGGCGGGGCCGGGGGCAGTCTGTACTACCGCAATCATTTACGCTGTCAGTCTTCTTGTTTTGGGTGCATTTGCTTCTTTACTATCGCATCATCTGCATAATTTGTCAGCAACTTCCACACCTTCAGTATCTCAGATTTGCTCATTTTTTTGCCACGATACTTTTTGCAAAAACTTTACAACTTTAGCCAATTTCTCAGTATCTTCCTAACATTATTATCACCAATATCTTACTTTATTCAGGGCTTTACAGGGAATCTAAAATTCATTGTGAGTACTTGCCCACAGCCAAGGGTTTAAGAGAAAAATCCATATAAAAGGTTTAGCACAGGGCTCAGTACATAGTAAGCGTCTAATACATATTAGCTAGTCTTACTGTTATCAGATATTTTACATAAATTATCTCATTTCATCCTTTAGTAGACAATCCTGTGAGGAAAATTCCCCATTTCGCAGATGAAATAACTGATGCTCAGAGAAATAAAGAAATCAAGATCACAAGTTAGCAAGCAAGAGAGAGAAAAAGGATTCAAACTATGGTCTATCTTATCCCAAAACACTCTTTCCACTACATTTGAGGGGCCTTCACCATTTCTCCTTTCATCTTTTTAATAATAAATTTTGCTTTATTCCCATTTTCTTTTCAGCCTTTAGGTGGGAATATTACTTCTTCAAGTATTATAAGCATTCTCCCTGTGATCTCTTGGGGGTCTCTTTAAATCCACTTCCATTTGGGGTAATATCCTTTAAAGCTGGGCAAGACTGAGCAAGAGACCTCAGGATTCTGCCTTTCTTAAAAGGATATTCTATATAGGAAGTGGTTTAAAAGGCTTAAAGTCAGATATAATTTCAAATCCCATCTCTACATAGACTAGCTCATAGAGTCGTTGGGTGTTATTCCACTTCAATCCTTGCAACAACTCCATAAAATAAATACTTTTATTATTCCCAATTTGTAGCTAAATAGACAAGGGCTGAGAATGGCCCCACAGTACAGTGTATGACCAGCCATCCTGTTGAGAGTTCCCAAATCAAGACGCCACCAGCCAGGTCTAGTAGGGACCCATGCTCCTTCTAGGAGGGCCTGGCTCAACGCTCTGAGCCACAGTACTGGTCACTAGACCTGGGATACCTGTGCCCATCTCTGCTCTGCACCTTCTGTTTCTCAAGGCTTGTTGTCATTCTTGATTTGGCCAGCCCATAATGGGTTTCATTTTTTCCTTAATATGTTTTAACTCAGAGACAAAGCTGCCTTATTCGATCTGCTGTGGCTGTGGAATACTGTTCTACTGCCTTATCGTTTTTAGGAAACCCAAAAGAAAACAGCCACAGCCACACATCGGTGTGCTTTTGTTCACTATCAGGCACGCTCAACAGAAAGCTATCTCTGTATCATTGGCATGCTATCACTTTTAAAAGGAAGAAAGATCTGAAGCAATCGTGGCAAATTGTTAACATCTATTCAATCTGGATGGTGTGCACACAGGTGTCATCTTGTTTCCTATACTTTTCTGTAGGTTTGAAAAAATTCATAGTTAACGTAAAAATAAGTGTAAACAGAAAAGACTGTATCATCTTACAAAATGCAAATAGGATATAGCTTCCTTATCGAGCTATCACTCCCAGAATGAAAATACTTGTTACAGGTTGGGAAACAAGTAAATGCAGCTAAGTATTTAAATGCATAATTACCACATAGTAGATGACTTATTATTGTTTTATCCCCAAGGTCTTAACATATACACATATCTACTCCTCTTATTTGGGGTTTGATGGTCAAGGCTTTCAAAGGTCATCCTCTATAGCTAAGGAGTAGCTGTAGAAAGGAAAGACATGGGGCCAAGTCTGGTCATCACCAGAGGGGCTAAATGACTAGACGTCAGGAGGCTGCACAGAGTGGCATTAGTCACCGTGGGGAATTATAGTCCCTCTGGCTCTCAGGCTAAGAAGCACGTTCATCAGCCTCCCGAGAGCGATTCCTTCTCTCAAGAGCAGACTTACTTTAACCAAGCTTACAAGACTGATGAAGAAAATCAGAGTGCCACTGTATTATTTTACATTGAGGAATCAGTCACAGAGACAGCGTACTGACTCTCTGTAGGGAACCTTACGTTGAAAATCAAATTATAGTCACAAGTTTACATGATTAACATAGCATGAGAAAAGAGGAGTTGTTAGCTACCTCTGTTGAATATTTAATAGTATCAAGCTATGATAGCCCACTGCATCCATCTCCATATATATGGGAAAGACCTGCCAATAAGAACAAAAGGCTAAACATCACCCATTGGGCAAAACTCTCTCTCATCTTTCTAGTGCCTGGATGAACACTGCCAAAGCATGCCCCATAACTCTCACAATTCTATGCCTTAATAGTCGTCAAACCCCTCTTTGAATTGAGACTTTCTTTCATTAAGTGTGCTGGTACACTCAATCTTCTAACGGTCTTATAGGCCAGATGTCACCTACAGAATCAGTTCGACCAGTTATCTTTCTTAGAGCTTATAAAAGACTCCACGTAGCAATTTAGGTTGAGTCATAGAAAAATGAGATCTTTATGAGGCCTCATGATATAACTCACAAAGTTGTTCACCAACGTATCCCAAGTTCCTAGAATGGTACCAGTTACTTAGTAGACACTCAATAAATATTTCTTATGTAAAAAAAAAACACTCATCTTTTAAAAATGTAATTCAGTACAAGATTAAAGCCCGCACGTTTTAACTAATGATTCTCACTGCTCACTTGATAAATACAATCATCCAGGACCTGGGAACTTTCTCCTCTATATACTTTTCCACATTCAGCCTGAGTTGCTTAGAGAAAATCCCTCGAATGCCATTCATCACCCATCAGCCACTATCACCACTTCTATCACCAAGTACTACCATAGAGGCCCGTTTTCACACTATTCCTATGTGTTCTAGTGCCCAAATAGGCACCAAAGTGAATGAAACATCAATTCTTGAGAAAGAAGATATTTCATTTTCTTCCCATACTAGTAAGCATACCAACCACTCTTAGTGCAGGAGAGAAATAAGTGTATAAACATTACTAAAATCTGTATATATGGAAACATATGGCACCTTGCTCTTAAAATGGGCCAATAAAGAAAGTTTTTAGTGAAGTCACAAAGCTCTAGAAGCCATTAATCTTACTGTCTTTAAGGTAAGACCGACCCCAGCATGTGTGTGCTGTGTGTTTTACTCACTGCGTACTGGAACTTTTCATTATATTCACGGTCATTGGCTTTCACTTTCCGTTCCACTTCTAAAGAGAAGGAGAAATTAGGTATGAAATTAAATTTTCAACTCAAAGAAACATATAACTCATTAAACTAACATCACTTAGGTTACTCTGATTGTCACCAAGGTTGCAAGAATTCTTTCCTTTGAAATTTGAAGGGCATTGGTCTTTTCCAGCCTAAATGTCGGAACGTGTGTTGGAAAGTGCCAAAATGGAAAGCTGAAAAGTTTCTTATTGTCTTTCTGATGCCAGCCATAAAGCAAAACATTATGTGTCCCCAATTTCTATATCCCTTCAGCTCCATAAAGACACTTTCTCTTAACTTCAAGTACAATAGTCCCCCCTTATCCATGGGAAATACGTTCCAAAACCCCCAGTGGATACCTAAAACCACGGATAGTACCAAAACCCTATATATACTGTTTTTCCTATACATATATACCTATGATAAAGTTTAACTTATAAATTAGGCACAGTAAGAGATTAACAAGAATAACTAATAATAAAATAAACTAGAACAATTATAACAATATACTGCAATAAAAATTACTACAGATCTTCGCAACCTCAGCATACAAATTTTCTTCATTCCTTACTAGGTTGAGAACTTTCAACTTTTCACTTAAAGGAGGCTCCTCTTTGGATATCTGAATTGCCAGCATCACTCCTCTTGCCCTTTGGGGCCATTACGAAGCAAATAAAGGTTACTTGAACTCAAGCACTGCGATACCACGACAGTCAATCTGATAACCAAGATAGCTACTAAGTGACTAACAGTTGGGTATCGTATGCAGTGTGGATACACTGGACAAAAGGATGATTCACGTCCAGGGCAGGACGGAGCGAGACAGCATGAGATTTCATCATGCTACTCATAACAGTGGGCAATTTAAAACTTATGAATTGTTTATTTCTGGAATTTTCCATTTAATATTTTTGGACAGCTGTTGATTGCAGGTAACTGGAACCGCAGAAAGCAAAACTGCAGATAAGGGGGGACTACTATAGTTCCTAAAGGAGAAGGAGCTGCTAGAAGTCAAATGCCACCCTGGGAAGGAATTATTTTTTAGGGGGGTGGGGGTGGATAGAAAGTCACAAACTATAACATAGCCAAACAAAACCATACTGAAGTGGCCAGTAAGGTCATTGACCTCATGGTCACAGAGCCAAAGGCAATATTTCTAAACAATCCAGGCATATTGAGAGGAACTCCACATCATCAGGAAACTGAGACCTGCCCTCAGCTGGAAGCAAAAAAAATAAAATGTCTTCTGGAAGCAAATGCGAACACCAGTACAAATAAGAAAATAAAAGGATGACAAACTCAAAGATTATGATAGTGCAAAAATTAAAATTTGCAGATGGCAAAAAAGACAGTGCCCCAGAAACACCAGCAGAGCATGTTTCTGTAGTAAGGGCAGCAAGTTCTTGCTCTCTGTTTACTGAATCCAGTTGACAAAGGGAATAGTGAAAGCTAAGGGAAGAAGATCAGCAAAGTAACCACCAGATGTCAACGTTGGACTCTCATGGTAAGTGACTAGACCATCTCCCCTGGGATTCCCTTGATCCCACAGTTCTCCATCTGGGTAAGTGACAGGTGGTAAAAAGTATAGGGATGGTAGCAAGAGGCTGAGTTTAGAAAAGGGACACACAACCACAGAGATAAAAGAGACTGGAGGCTGGAAAATAACTTGGAGGCACATATTAGAGATGGGGGAAGGAAGAGCAAGAGGAAAGCAAAGAGAAGAGCTGTAAGTAGAAGGGAGATGAGAAAGACGAGGCTGATGAAGAGAGAGGGAAGAAAGAAAGGAACGTATTTAATCACCGGCCCTCTATATGCCAGGCACCATGATTATAAGAACTGACTACTTTTTCCCAAAAATCCAAGAGGAATCTAAAAGTCTCTATAGCCCCTGTGGCTCAACTTTCAAGTATGAAGGTCATCTGAGGACTGCTCCCGACAAACAGCACCTGCCTTGGTTATGGTTGGGTTTCTACCATTTGTAGAGCGTTTTGTCTGCTTGACCTCCACTTACACAGCTTCCTTCTTACCCATCTAATAACATCAGTTCTCTGCAATTATTCCTGTTTTCCACCTAATTGCTGATAAGAACAATATTGGACTGATGTCCACAGCTGACAACACCTGAGTGGGCTTGCCCCTAACGTGTATAACTCTGAAATCCAGAACCCACCAGAAAGCAACCTCTCAACCAATCATCCCCTGAAAGAAACATTTCAAATCCTGGCTACAAAAGCACCATCCTCTCTTTCTTGCTGATTCCCCAACAAAGAGCAAAAATGTCAAAGCCGAAAATGGAATTTTGGAGGGCGAGGGAACTTAAAAGTTGAAATGCTGAATAATTTGTTTATACACCTCTATGTTAACCCAGGCACAGTAAAACTGCTAACAGGAAAACAAGGGATATTATTGGGAAGGTGAGCATGGAGGGCTCTTTTCTGCATGGCAAAGATTAACCTGGCTCACTGGCATCTGGATATAACTTGTAGATTAACTTTAGCTGTAAATCAAAAATCAAATATGCTAATTTGTATACTAATTCATTTTATTTTAGATCATATACATTCAGATGATCATTTTTAAATTTCACTTTTATATGAAGCACATCCAAGAGCAGAATTCTATAGTTCTGTACCTAATTTTACTCAGTCCAAACACCAGAATCTTGACTCCTGTCCAGCATCTTCATGTAACCACTCTCCCCCAGAACTGAGAATAGCCCTTTTCCAAAGAAACCGAAGGAGTAATTTCCGTGCGAGGAAAGTTTGGATCCTCTTCTGTCCACATTGCTCTTGTCCCATGAGACCTTATTAGAGCCAGGGAGTCCTTTTCGCTTCTAAATCCTTATTATTAAATCTTAATCTTTGCTTTGTACTTCCAGTAACTACTATCTTTCCGAACTGAGTCTTCATGGATTAATTCTAGTGGAAGGTTTTCCATCCCTTCACTAAGCTCTGCAAAATTCTGGCTTCTGTTCTAAATCCCTACTGTTCTCTGCCTTTAACCGGATGATGTGAAGCCCTGAACTGTCTTTGCAGGAACTGACATTTTTCCACGTGCTATGACAGCGTGTGGGGGAGTGCAAACCCCTCTTGGCAATAAGTCATATCCCGCAAGAAAAGGAAGGGAAAATGAATCCTCCATAAACAACTCCCATTGAGAATTGCTCGGAGGTTCAATGATTTAATGCTCAATATTTCGTAGGCATCGTGAGAGCCCTCCAGATGTGAGAGCAATGAAAGGAAAGTACTCACCAAGGGAGTTCATGATTTCCCAGGGTGAGCTGCCTCCTGCACAATTGTTATCACTGAATTTGACTGCTTCCAGTAAAGTGATACACATCAGGTATAAAGTATAAAGTAGTAAGCCAGCAACGTTTAAAGTGGAGTAAAAGAGCTTATAGCTCAAGAGAGCAAACTGAGTATGTCCTTCTGACTCCCTTCCCTCTCAGGTCCTACTGAAAGGACAGAAAACATGTTTTTTAAAAAGAATAAAAACAGAACAGTGCCGGAAAACAAGAGTGGGGGCTAACAGAGGTTCATAAATTTTAAAGAAAGTCTAGAAAATAAAAATAGATATCAGATGGGATCAATTTGACCAAAAAAAAAAAAACCATATGAATAATTCTAGCCAAAAGAATTAGAAGAGCAGTCTTCCCAGTGGAACCCCACAGAAGCTCCAAATTCAGTCAATAAATACAAAGGTTGAGAACGTGTTATAGACAGGGTGACAGTTCCAGTTTATGCCTATTGTCTTGGCAAAATAATTAATAGGATCCCCTTTCAGTCTCAAAAGTGTCCTGGTTTAGAAGATAAATTGGCTGATCACTTTAGTTTTAAATCATCACCAGAATAATCAAATAACAATTGAGCCAGGTGAGCCCTCCCATATACCCCTCCCTTGCCCACTAAAGAGAGTAGGCAACATGCCTGTGAAGAAAACCAAGGATGGTGTTCAGGCCTAAGAGAGAAATGGCTCTGAAGCTTCCACGTCAGCTACAGCAGACTCAGGCGCTAGTAAACCCTGCCTTATGGAGGCAGTTGTGGGATTCGCCAGACTGCCTGACTAACTACAGTGCTATAAACTGAATGTTTATGTCCCTCCAAAATTCCTATGTTGAAACTCAATTCCCAATGTGATGGTATTTGGGGGCCTTTGGAGATGATTAGGGCATGAGGGTGGAGGCCAAATGAATGGTCTTAGTACCCTTATAAAAGAGGCGCCACAGAGCTCCCCTGCCCCTTCCATCATGTGAGGACACAGCAAGAAGATACAGTAGTCCCCCTTGTCCATGGTTTCACTTTCCCCAGTTTCAGTTACCTGCGGTCAACCACAGTCCAAAGTATTATATGGAAAATTCCAGAAGTAAACAACTCATAAGTTTTAAATTGTTCACTGTTCCGAGTAGTGTGATGAAATCTCACACCATCCCACTCCTTCCAGCCGGGTTGTGAATCACCCCTTTGTCCAGCATATCCACTCTGTAGATGCTACCCCCACTAGTCACTTCGTAGCCATCTCAGCTATCAGATGGAGCGCCACGGTATGACAGTGGTGGTGTTCAAGTAGCCCTTATTTTACTTCATAATGGCCCCAAAGAACAAGCGTAGCGATGCTGGAAATTCGCATATGCCAGGGAAGCTGTAAAGTGCTTCCTTTAAGTGAAAAGATGAAAGTTCACAACTTAATAAGGAAAGAAAAATCACATGCTGAGTTTGCTAAGATCTACAGTAACTTTTATTACAGTACATTTTTATAATTGTTCTATTTTATTATTAGTTATTGTTGTTAATCTCTTACTATGCCTAATATATAAGTTAAACTTTATCATAGGTATGTATGTATAGGAAAAACAGTATATATAGGGTTTCAGTACTATCCGCGGTTTGAGGTATCCACTGGGGGTCTTAGATGTGTCCCCCACAGATTGGGGGTACTACTGTAGCTATCTATGAACAAGAAAGCAGGTTCTCACCAGACACCGAATCTGCTGGTCCCTTGATTTTGGACTTCTCAGCCTCCAGAACTGTGAGAAATACATTTCTGTTGTTTACAAGTCACCTAGTCGATGGTACTCTGTTACGGCAGCCAGAATGGACTAAGACACACAGTAAAATTTCTCTGTGAGCTGGCTACATCACTGGCCCTCCTACTAAACGGAAAAAAACTTTGGCAACTGCACTAACCCACCTACTCCTTCATTTGTAAATACAAACAAGCGACTATAAGTCATCAGACATCTGAGAAAAACCAATAGCACAAAAGAGAAGGATGCAAGAGGAAGAGATAATGCTGAAAACAGGTGGGGCAAAGGGGTTGTTTTTTCTTTTTAATTCTAACTAGTACCTTGAAGACATTCAAAAAGACATGGCAGCCATGAAAAAAGAGCAAGTTGATAGGAACAAAGAAAACAGAGACCAAGAAAGAGTGCCTGGAAATTAAAAATATTTAATAGAAAAACAGTATAGTAGGATGGACAGAATTGAAAATAAGTTTGAAGAAATCTCTTAAACTACATATCAAAATGACAAAGAGGAGGAAAATGGGAAAAGAACACTTAGGAGAAGGGAACACAAACAATGGATGGGAGGAAATAATCAAGCAAATAGAAGAAAATTTCCCTGCCCCAGGGTAAGATATAACTCTTCAAAGTGAAAGGGTCGCCACGTGGAACTAGGATGAATGAAAACGGATCACAGATCATAAAATTTTGAGCTCCAAAGACAAAGAGAAAATACTTAAAATGTCCAGAAGGAAAAAAAATATTGGGTAGCTCCAGAGATACAAGAATCAGATCAACATGAAATTTCTCATCAGCAACAAGGATGATAGAAGACATTGAAATGATGCCCACCACCCAGTTTTAAGAAAAAATGTTTTTGAGCTTAGAATTCTATACCCAGCCAAATAATTAATCAAGTGGGAAGGGGCAATAAAAACATTTTCAGACATGTAAGAGTGTTGCCATACAAGGCCATCTCCAAAATAACTACTCAGGAATGTACTATAGGAAAAATAGTAGTTTAAATTTTAAAAGTAAAGTGGAATGGAAGAAAATATAGAAGCAAGGTTGATGATCAACTAGAGTCAACACTAAAAATAAAAATGCCTGGGGGCCAGCCAGTGGCATAGTGGTTAAGTTTGTGCACTTCGCTATAGTGGCCTGGGGTTCACAGGTTTGGATCCCGGGCATGGACATACACACTGCTCATCAAGCCATGTTGTGGTGGCATCCCACATACAAAATAGAGGAAGATTGGCATAGAAGTTAGCTCAGCAACAATCTTCCTCAAGCAAAAAGAGGAAGATTGGCAACAGATATTAGCTCAGGGCCAATCTTCCTCACCAAAAAAAAAAAATTAAAAGCCTCACATGACAACCCGTGGGTGGTTCCAGGTGGACCACAGACCTTACAGAAAAAGTCATATCCACTTATGCACGTATGTATGTTTGTCTTTCCATTTGGAAGGAAGAGATGCATCCTGAACATCCAAAAGTGTTATCAGGTGACTAAGACACAAGTTTAAAAGATAGGAGGGACACAACATCACTCTACTGGAAATTTTTAACTGCCATTACGATGTTGTTCCCTGTTAGCAATACTTTTTGGATCTATCAAAAAAATTTGATGAAAGAGCCCTCACATGAGAAAAAGGCCTGGATCTCGAAGCAAGTGGCCCAAGATTTCCTTCCACCAGACTATCTGTGTGAGCACATTTTAACTCATAACCTCTCCCTACCTATGGCTCCTCAGTAAAATAATGCCATTTTGTGTTGCCATCAAGTGAGAAAATGTATGGAAAGCACTTTATAAACAGAAAAATACCAGAAAACTCTTTTTTGAAAAAAATAGCAAATAAGAGGTGAAAAAAGGAAATGACCCAAGGTTGGACAGTCAGTTTTGAAGTTGTTTATATTACTATTTCTCAAGAGGACCTGAAGTAATTTCGTGAATATTTTCAGTAGAAATTGGGAGATGCCCATTGATTCTACTCCAGGTCCTCAAAGGCAACACCCAACTCCCAACTCCTAATCTGGGTTCTTTTCCCTCATGATGTAATAAATTATACATTGTCCAGCTTCCACTTCCAGTAGGCAAGAGGCGACAGGTTATTTCCATCTTTTTTTTAGTTGTCTGTGAACAATTCGTAACACCTTAATATTTAAGACTAACAGCTCTCTGTTAACAAGACCAAGAGTAAGGGAAAGATTCAGGAGGCTTCCAATGGACCCATGAATGATCTCAGTAACCACGAGTCTCTTATTAAGGAACACAACTGTCTTTCTTCAATTAACTCCAGAGCATTTTGTCCTTCATCAAATGTGGTTTAGGAGCCAGCCTTCAAGCAATTGGCTTTAGATCCAAAAGTCATGAAACAATGAAGTACCATGGAGAATTTGGGGTCTCCAGATAAAACCCTGATGGCATGGACTAGTTCCCCGTCAAGGTTGGTCTCAATCCAAAAGCTGAAGAACGTCTCCAAACATGAGGTGTCATCTGGGGTTTAGGGTTGCTGTTGGTTTTTTGGGTTGGGTCAGAAAAATTCCCTGAAGCCAAATCAATAACGTAAGCTTTTCCCTGTCATTCTTCACAATCTGGTCTGCGTGGTTGGGAGCCAAAGAGATTCATTAAAGACATGAGGAAAGAACAATGAGTGGGGAGAAGTTTAAAGAAAAGACTTCCCCAGGCTCCAAGAAAACCTGAGTTGACTCCAAGAGCACATTCTGATACAATTGAAAAATATGTGTCCCAATTTGGGGTTTCCTCTTGAAACCCAGGGGTGATCTGCAGCTGCTGGGACTTATTGACATTTAAGCAGCAAACTCAAGAGAATCGAGGCAAAAGAAAAATCTTCCCACAATTTTTTTTTATTCTTGTCCTCACAAAAGAGCTTGGAAACAGAGTCAGGGGGTTCAAACAAATACTAAAGAGCTTTGAGTTTGTTTCCTCTTGGCTGAGCCAATTTGCTCATCAGCTTCAGCTATTTGGAAATTTTTATTTATTGGGAACTTTATTCCTCCCATGTCTTACTATTATAGCTTCCCGAAGAAAAACAGAAATGTTTTACCGATTCATTCTTGTTCCAGCATAGATGAACTGTATTATACAAGTTACAAGGAAAACCAATAAAATCTTCACATAAGCCCTCAGTCTATAGCTTCCTGTAAGTATGGATTCACAACTGGAGACTTAAGACTCACTTTAATATGATGATAATAATAACAGCTAGCAGTTATTGAGTACTTGTTAAAAGCTAGATACTATATGAAATGTTTTGCACGCATTATTTCATTAATCCTCCAAACAATCACATTAGGTACACGCTATTATTAGCCCCACTTTACCAATGAGGAAAATAAAGACCTAGCAAGATTATGCAGTCGAGTCAGATTTCAAACACTGAACTGCCTGCCTTGTAAAAGGTGCTTGGAAGAGATTCTGGGTACAAGGAGACAGTGGGTGGTACTGGGAGGAGATGACTGGGAAACTGCAATTGATGTGTGCCTGTCTCCAGAGGTCAAGGAGAGGGAGAAGAGGCCTCTTTCATCGAATGCAATACTCCAGGGCGTACTTCAAATCACATGCGCCCTCCCAGTTAACCTTATGGCCCTGTGACCTCTTCCATCCCATTGCTTCCACACTTCTCTCTGCTTCACCGTGGAAACCTTCCTAGAGAACCTGCCTGCCCTCTCCTGGCAATCCTCACAGACAACACATTCCCAAATCCCTGTTCAGAACTGGCTGCTTTCTTTGCAACCTTTCTCATAGGGACCCAGTGCTAGACTGTTGGTTTTTTATCTACATTCCTTTACAGTTTGATTATCTATAGCAAAAATTGCATTTTTATGGACTGTGCCAGGATCGGAAGATTTTCTGTAAAGATGAAAAATAGCTATATCTTTCTACAGCATCCCCATTCAAAAAGAAAAAAAAAAAATAAATCAGCATCTACCCCAAGGATCACAAGAGCCTAGAAGAAGCTGGAAGACATTTAATTTTTCACTGTGAGACACGTTCTGGCCATCCAAGGGAAAGCAAGACACTTGTCACAAAGTGAGAGGAGAGAACCCCAGGTGGAAAAGAAAGATGCACGGGAAGGAAATCTGAAGGGGTCTGTAGTCTGCTTGATAGCTCAGGGGTTGCACTGGAAGCTGGGTTTTTCAAAGCTTGCGTTGGTCAATTTGAGATGCATGGGGCTGTAAATTGAGTTTCTTTAGTTCATATTAGTTTCTGTGTCTCAGATCCCTGAACCCATGTGGCAAATAAAATCTGCTGGAGCCAAGACAAAGTGATTTATTCCAGAAATATTTATTGAGCCTCTTTGAGCATGGCTCTATTCTAGACAGTGAAGGAAAAACAAGACAGTGATTGCCCACAAATATTCACACAGCAAGGAAGCAGAGGACAGACCCAGGGAGCCATGGAAACCAGAGAAAAGGAAAGTCAAGCCCAGATGGGTGGTCAAAAGGCATCCCCACCTATCCCAGGCAGCTCTGAAGGGCACGCATGCGGCGGTGCACAAACTGTGGAGTGGGGCAGGTTGCTCTGCCCAGCACCTTACCCCAGCTGAGCTGCAGTCATTTACTGAAAAGAGAAGGAATTTGGTAGGGCGGTCTGCCTCCCGAGATGGGGTGAAATAAGTACCCTGCAAGAGGATATCTCCAGGTCCTTCTCAGTTGTTCCTTCTAGGAGAACATGGGACCAAGTGTGAAAAGATCAAAAGAAAAAATAGGAGCCTCACTTTGTTCACCTATTCATGAGGCGTTCAGATAATACACGTTTCAAAAGAGGTACAATGAAGCCAGAACTTTGGGCAGCAAAGCAATCTGCCCTCTTCTCACCCCCTCCTCTGCCCACACTCTGATCCAAGCCACCTCACTCTCCCCGAAGCTCCTGCAACAGCCTCCCCCGGGTCTCCCTGCTTCCCCCTGGCCTATAATCTCCTTTCAACAGAGCAAGCAGACTGATCCTCTCAGGCTTGTGTTAGCTTCCTACTGCTGCTCCAGCAAATGACCGCAGACCTAGCAGCTTAAAACAACACAAGTATATTATTATTCTGGAAGTCGGAAGTCCAGAAATGAACCTTACAGGGCTAAAATCAAGGTGTTTCAGCAGGACTGGGTTCCTTCTGGAGGCTCCAGGGAAGAATCTCTTCCTTGCCTTTTCCAGCTTCTGGAGGCTTATGGCTCATGGCCACATGCCTCTGACCTCTCCTTTCACCATCACATCACCTTCTCCGACTGACTCTCCTGCCTCTCTCTTATAAGGACTCTCGTGATTCCATCGGGCCCACCTCCAGAGTCCAGGATAATCTTCCCATCTCAAGATCCATAACTTAATCAGGTCTGCAAAGTTCCTTTTATCACATAGGGTAACATATTCCCGGGTTCCAAGGATTAGGACACAGTCATTTGTGGGGGGAGGGAGCATTAACCTGCCTGCCACTGGAATCCTCTCTTTCCTCTGCTCAAAATGTCCAATGTTGCTCCTGCTCAAGAGAGAAGCAAGTTCTTACAGAGGCCTTCAGGGCCCTGCTTGATCTTCACTCACCCACCCTGTTACCTCTCTGACCTCAAATCGCTACCAGAGGCAGACCTGCCATGAAGCTGATGATGCTTAAGCTTCAGCTCCCCTCACTTGCACGTTCCACTAAGGCCCTGGGAGTAGCACTAGAAGTGTGTTTGCATTGTTTTTCCTTTTTTCGTTTTTTATTTGAAAAGTAAAATATTTTAGCCACAAGGGCTAAGATCATTTGTCTCCTCCGTTCTAACTTCCCCCATCCCACTTTGCCTCATGTCAGACAGTGCTGGGATCCTGACAAGGGGCTGTCAAGTTGGAAACACATTGAGTTTGTGTTTAGTGGAGTATATTTATGTGATTCACTGTCATTTCTGTATAGAGTTAAGTTACTAGGTGACTAACTAGAGTTAAGTCGCCCCAGAGAAGGAATGGTTCTCAGGAATAGTCCTACCTCCATGGGGACTCACTCTGTATTGCAACATGAAGGTGCAGGGCTCAAGGTCATGACAACACGACATGACAAGGTCATGACAAGGTCAACAACATGACCGTGTCCTATAGCACCTGGCACCAGAAGTATGTGGATCATGGAGGAGACAGGAGGTTTGCAATACAGAGCCAGAAGTTAGCCTGTGCAGAATTCCTCCAATCATCACACATATAAATTTCTATGTGGAAGATTTAGTTTTCATCAACTCCTAGTCAAATTGACTATCCTAGGAGATCAGTTGTATTAGGAGTATCGAGTATTGAGTATTCTCAATACTATGTATAATAAGCATATCTTTTTTTCATGAGGATTACACAAAATAAAATTTATTAGCATCCCTGCGCTTATAGAGCGCAAACCTATTTGCAGCAGTACTACATACAGCAAGCACAGCTGTCACAGCTCAGATGGGAAGGAAACTTGATGGAAGTTTTCCCAAGGTTGATAATCTAAATTTTCACATGACCTTATGAAGTCAGAAAGCTGAAAATCTGTTCTAAGCTTTCATAATTTTAAAACTAATATGCTAGAGAAAAATTTGAATTATCTGTTTAGCATCTCTACAGAAAATTATATAACAGAATAATGGTCTTCTGAGGGACAGTCAAAACACAGGGGGACAAAAATCCAGGAAGGAAGGTACAATAAAGGTTTGAGAGTGAATTAATGAAGATATTATGTTCTTTTTCTGGATTTTGCAACGTGCAGTATTTTTTAGATTTTCAAAATTGTGATTTATAAGGATTTATTTTCTCACTCTAAATAAATATTCCCTCTCATACCTAATTTTGTGTTGTGTATTAGTTTAAGGCCTCAAAAAACCTGGATCCAGGGGCTGGCCTGGTGGCACAGCAGTTAAGTTCTCACATTCTGCTTTCATGGCCCAGGGTTCGCCGGTTCAGATCCCAGGTGTGGACCTACACACCACTCATCCAGCCATGCTGTGGCAGATGTCTCACATACAAAATAGAGGAAGATGGGCACAGATGTTAGCTCAGGGCCAGTCTTCCTTGGCAAAAAGAGGAGGATTGGCAGCAGATGTTAGCTCAGGGCTAATCTTCCTCAAAAAGAAACCTGGATCCAGCCCTGACAACCACCCTCCCCCCTGTTCATTCAGCTCCAGTCACAGTGGCCTCTTTGTCATTCCTTGAACATTCATGCCATCACACTCCTACCTCAGAGCCTTTGCGATTGCTGTTCCCTCAGCCTGCAATACTTATGCCCCAGATATCTACATGGCTCCCTTCTCATGTCCTTCAAATCTTTGCTCAGATGTCTTTCTCAATTCAGCCTTCCTGATTACCCTTTTTAAAACTGCAGCGCCTCCAGTGTATAAGATAAGTTACTTACTCATTTATTTTGTTGACTGTCTTTCTTCCCCTTCCCCTACAAGAATGTAAGCTCCATGTAGGTTGAAGGATTTTTATTTTTTAAAGTCTGTCTTGTTCACTGCTGTATCTGAAACCTCTGGAACAGGGTCTGGCACATAATAGATGTTCGATAGATATTTGTGAAATGGCTGGCTGGATAAATGAATAACTGAATGAATGAACTACCAGTCAAAATTCTAAGTATTAAAAGACAACCAACACTACCTTAGGGAGACAAGCTCACCCCAGCCAAAATCACCGAAATGTGATGATAGCTCATTCACCATTCAGAAGGAAAACTGACAATTCACAGGAGGCTTCTAAGGTCTGAGTTATTGAGCACTTTCCTTTATAGAAAATACCATGTTTGAGACTACCTCATAAGCTTTAACATTTTATTCTACCAATGAAGGAGAGTCCAGTTTTCAAAATTAAGCCCAGAAATAAAAAATCATAATTTCCTTTAAATTACAAAGTTCTGCCTGAACAAACAGTGAGAGCAACATTAGACGGGAAGTAGGTCCACGGGAGAACTATAATTCAAGTAGCATTTACTAAAATTACCCAAAATAATAACACTGATGGCTTCCATTCATTGTGTGCTTACCATATGCCGGATTCTGGATCAAATACTGAATTAAAGGTGTGTTCTAGGGTGTGGGTCTATGGAAGGGATATAACACCATTTTCTATAATAAATTATTATAATTCTAGAGATGAAGATTTTTCAATTAAGTGATTTTTTTTTTTTTTTTTACAAAACCAAAGTAAGACAATTAGAATATTATACACTTGGGAATTCTAAATAATAAAGAAATGGGAGGCTGGCCCCTCGGCTGAGTGGTAAAGTTTGCATGCTCCGCTTCAGTGACCCAGGGTTTCACTGGTTCAAATCCTGGGCGCAGACACAGCACCATTCATCAGGCCACGCTGAGGCAGCATCCCACATGCCACAACTAGAAAGACCCACAACTAAAAATACACAACTATGTACCGGAGGGCTTTGTGAGAAACAGGGAAAATAAAAATTTAAAAAAAATCTTAAAAAAAAAAGAAATAGGGAATTGGAGTAATGCATTTGGAAATATGTTCTAAGCTCAAAAAATATGTATGACATAGAATGTTATTCTAAGTATTCATTATTTTCTTGTTCACTGTGATGAGGCAGTTCAAAACAGATTTATATTTGTGTATGTGCCATGGCTAAAGTTTAAACCCGTTCTAGTAGAGAAGACTGACTAATATATTGATTAACTGTCATTTTCTTATTCTACTTCATTATTCATTTTGCTACCTATTCATTTCATACCTTACTTATAGATCTTCCCAATATACTCAAATACTCATCTAAGAACTATACAATAGTAACATTTAATGTAGTTTTCTGGTAAACTTATAAAACAGATTATTTAAAAATGTGCTTGTGACTTCAGCTTCCACTATAATGGAGTAACTGTGTCAAAACCAACCCATCTGTTGAGAACAACTCTAACAGCTAGATGAAATGTACAAAGCTGTTTGAAAATACCATAGAACAACAAAAGCATCTGGAACTTGAAGGGTCAAGATCCAAGAGAGAAAAGAAATGCATTGAGGTGAATCTGATATTCTGTACCTTTCACCTTGAGGCATTTGCTAATTCCTAAACCACCTAGAGATGAGACAAGACAATAATTAGAGTTCAGATTCTAGCAGGGAAGAGGGCCCTTGTAACATACTAGGTTTTCAGTTGACTTCTAAAGGACTGTATTTTAGGAGTAAAAACTAACAAAAATAGACTAGGCCTGGGGCTTGCCCAGTGGCGCAGCATTTAAGTGCGCACGTTCCGCTTTGACGGCCCAGGATCCACCAGCTCGGATCCTGGGTGCAGACATGGCACCATTTGGCAAGCCATGCAGTGGCAGGTGTCCAACATATAAAATAGAGGAAGATGGGCACAGATGTTAGCTCAGGGCCAGTCTTCCTCAGCAAAAAGAGGAGGATTGGCAGATGTTAGCTCAGGGCTAATCTTTCTCAAAAAAAAAAAATATATAGACTAGGCCTTATAAAGACTGAAACCCAGCCTCAAAGTATCTCAGTTCCTGATTGAATCAAGGTGATCTGCTCCTTCTCTAACTGCCTACTAAAATAAAAGTAAGTGCTCCTGAAGGAAGATAACTTGATTCAAATCCTCTACAATTTTTTCATATGCAATGTCTAGATTTCATTAATAAATTAGCAAGTATGGCAGGAGGCAATATGAAGTAATTGAAAACCAAGAGAAAGAAATAGAAAATAGAAACAGACCCACAGATGATCCAGATATTAGAACTATCAGATTGGACTTTGAAATAACTGTGATTAACATGGACATTAAAATAGACGACAAAATGGATAATTTCACTAGAATACCAGAATATGTATAAAAGAGACAAATGGAACGTCTAGAATTTAAAAATACAATAACATAAATTAAGAATTCCATATATGAGCTTAACAGCAAATTAGACACAGTAGCAGAAGGGAATAGTTGGAAACTATTCCTTAGGAAATGTGAAAACTGAACATGGAGGGGGGAAAAAGTTGAAAATTTCAGAAGAGAGCACAAAAACATAGAAGACATGATAACAGGTCTATCATAGGTGTAATTTAACTCCCACAAGAGAGAACTGAGAGAACAGGGATCAGAAACAATATCTGAAAATATTTTGACTGAGAATTTCCCAAAACTTTCAAAAGATATCCAGCCAGAAAACTGAGAATCCCTATGAATCCCAAGATAGATAAAGACAAAGAAAACCACACCTAGGCACATAATGGTAAAAATGCTGAAAGGTCAAGACAAAGTTTTTGAATTAGCCAGAGAAAAAGACATATCACCTTCAACAAAAGAGTAACAATAAGGCTTCCAGCTTACTTTTCAAAAGAATCAGTGGAGGTCCAAATGGAATGGAATGATACCTTTAAAGTGCCAGAAGATTACCAACCTAGAATTTTATGTCCATTAGAAACATTCACATTCAAATATAAATGCAAAATAAAAAAAGAATTCTGACTAATAAAAAGTGAGTGAATTCACCACCGGTAGTTCCACATTTAAAAAAAAAGGAAAGGAAGTCTTTAGGTGGAAGGAAAATGATTCTAGACAGAATCACAGAAATGAAGAAAAAAATTAAAAAATAACAGAAAGGTTGTAGATAAATCTACACAAATAACGACCATAGTGACAATAACACATGTTATTCGTTACTACTGTCTTATTAGTTTTAAAATATATAAAGAATTAAACACGTAATAACAATGGTACAAAAAGGTAGGTAAAGAGAGTTAAAATTTCTAAATTCCTTACATTGTTCAGAAAGTGGTAAAAGTGCTATAAGTCAATTATATAGATATGTTGTAATCTTAAGAGTAACCACAAAAAGAATATTAAAGAAATGGTAACTAACAAGCTAAGAGATGGCTAAAAGTGGTAAAATAAAAATACTGCTTAATGCAAAAGAAGCCAACAAAAAAGAGAAAAGAGATGTAGAAAAACAAATAGGAAGATAATAGATTTAAACATAAACATATCAGTAATTATATTAAAATTAAATGGACTAAATATTCCATCTAAAAGTTAAAGTTTGTCAAACTATATTTTTTAAGTCCACTCTATGCTGCATCTTAAATTTAAGAACACTAAAGGGTTGAAAGTAAAAAGATGAAAAAATATACAACACATAAACATTAATCAAAGGAAACCTGGTACCACTACACTAATATCAGATACAGTGGACATTAATACAATAAGCATTACTAGAGATAAATAGGGCCATTTCACAAAAATAAAAGATTGATCTTTCAGGAATACATAAAAACTCTAAATCTGTATGCAAATAACAATATAGCCTCAAAATATATAAAGCAAAACCTGACAGAACTGAAAGGAGAAGTAGACTAATTCGAGATTATCTTGATAAACTAAAATATGGTTGTGATGGTTAATTTTATGTGTCAACTTGACTGGGACATAGGGTGCCCTGATCTTTGGTAAACATTATTCTGGGTGTGTCTGTGAGAAAGGCAATATGAGAGAAATCTTCAAACATTTGATGATCTTTAATGTAGATGGCAGAATAGATAGTCTGTGTTATTCCAAAAGTCAGAATAGAAAGTGAAATTTATAAGGATGTGAAATTCTAGTTAACGTGTAGCAGAATTTATGGTCAAGTTCTCAGAGAATGAGCCGTCTCCTAAATTAGATGCCTGAACTACTATCAGAGCAAATATTCAAAGATAATGTTCAGCAGCACTGTAGAAACCAATTGTCAAGTGGGAAGAAAGATGACATTGAAGATCCTTCTGACTTCCAAGTTTTATCACTCTATGCAATCTAAAGCTATATTAATAGAATTATTAGATCAAAGGCAGCAGGTGGAAATAAGTGTAACATTTAGGAAAAATGTCACAATGGACACCATGGATTTAAGAGAAAGCTCCATAGAGATGAACAGAAGCCAAGATGGAAGAGGAGTACCCTGAGGAACAAATCACGCAGACAGAAAAGTGTAGAAGACTGAACCAGAGGAAATTCCACCACTAGGGTCCAGCGAGGGAGACAGAGTCATAGCAGTCTGAGAAGCAAGAATTTCCACGAGTGTCATGAAGATTAAGAAATAAGAGCAAGGAGAGAACAGCCACCACCTCCCAAATCCAGAGAAGTGAGAAAGGATGGCGTTGAGGAACAGCCCCTTTAGGAAGTTTCTGGTGATTGGTGGTTTTTTAAAGCAGCCTAACCTAGCCCATATCCTGAGTAATAAAACATCAGATTGCTGAAAGCCTACATAGTACCTCATTTGAATAAACTTAGGAAGTTAAGAGCCAGAAGACATCCCTTTTCTACACTTTCTATTTGCAACTCTGCGCAAGGACTAAGATGGCAAATTTTTAAGTATATGGTGTACGCTTTGTGGAGAAAAAGACTTCTATTTCAAAGAGATTTAAACACAGGATGAAAGTCTAGAGCACACCCAGGACTAAGAACACCAGCGCTGCATCCTCTCCTCTCCCAGGTATAAAAGCTGATGAACTAATGAAGGGAAGGCCTATGCCCTCAATACCTATGACAAGCAGCAAGGATTCAGGATCTCCGGAACAATTTCTGTCATCTTTTTGCACAGATTTTAGCATAGTGAAATGGAAGGGAGTAGGCCTTTCTCCCTCATCTCTGGTCGTACCAAAGAAGATTTTCCAGGCCTTTCCCCTCTGGGTACCAAAAAGTGATTAAAATGTAGACAAAAATTCATCAGCAAATACTAAGCCCAAAGTTATGAGAGCTTTGGTGAAGCCACCACTGTCTTAAATATGTCACTGACTGGCCAGGGACTGACTGGCACTTCATTTCAATGGCCTCGTTTTCAGTTAAACAAAGAAAATAGATGATTTTGAGAAAACTAGATCAATTTTACAGACAAATTACTGTAGTAGTCAAAAAGTAAGTTCAAACAAAAACTATTCCTTCACAAGAGTAACTGCAAAATTACTTGAGAAATAGCTTTTGGATTTGTTGTTGGTCCATAAGGGATAAACCCAAGGAGAAACAACACTCTTTAAACATGCATATTAGTACACATGCAAGTACTTTTCTACGCATTGATGTGGTAGGTTCCATGTCTCCTTCATCTTCTTTAGCACCAACCCTCTACCACAGGACCAACCCAGTACCTGCTAAATAGTATATGCCCAAAAAAAAGTGCCTGAGAAGCAGGTATATAAACTCCAACCAAAGAACCGCCTCATTTGTAGGCACAGTAGACGCAGTGCCTAGGGCCCACCATACTTCCTGGGGCACAGCAACATGTTTCAATTTTCATTTATTTTAAAATCAGGAGAAAAAAATGAATGTAATAGTAAGAGATACACAATAATGAATGCAACCTGGATTATATCCATCTCTTTACTCACACAATCATAAAATATAATTTTTAATATTTTTGGGGGGAAGGGGCTCACAAAAGACATAATGTGACCCCGGTCTGACTCTTCCCACCCCACAGCCCGTAAACATACTAAGGGCTCCCCTGTGGATTACTGTGCTGGCTCCGCAACCCCCACATTTTAGAATCAAGAACAGCTTTAGCTAGTTTTTAAAAACCTCTGATTATCTACTTCTTTTGCTTCCCATATTACCAAACTACATGAAATCTGAATTAGGTATTGGACACGTGAATGACACTCTTCCTGACTGCTTTGTAGAATAGCACATACACTGTAGTCCGCCTAATCCATGAGGAATACTTTCCAAGACCCCCAGTGGATGCCTGAATCCACGGATAGTAACAAACCCTATGTAAACTGTTCTTCACATACATACCTACCTATGATAAAGTTTAAATTATAAATTAGGCACAGTAGGAGATTAACAACAATAACTCTAATAAAATAGAACAATTAAAACAATATACTGTAATAAAAGTTAGTGTCTATCTTAGCAACCTCAGCATACGATTTTTTTCTTTCCTTATTAAATTGAGAACTTTCACATTTTCATACAAAGGAAGCACTTCACAGCTTCTCTTTGGTATATCCGAATTGTCAGCATCACTACTCTTGTGATTTGGGGCCATTATGAAGTGAAACAAAGACTACTTGAACACAAGCACTGCAATTCCGGGACAGTCAATCTGATAACTGAGACGGCTACTAAATGACTAACGGGTGGGTGCTGTCTACAGTGTGGATATGCCGGACAAGGGGATGATTCACTTCCAGGGTGGGACAGCAAGAGATTTCATCAGGCTACTCAGGACAGCAAACATCTGAACACTTATAGTTTGTTTATTTCTGGAATTTTCCATCTAATATTTTCAGACCACCGTTGACCACCAGTAACTCAAACCACAGAAAGCGAAACTGTGAATGAGGGGGAACCACTGCATGCTTTAAAATGTTTTGTCTTTGGGGGGCTGGCCCCGTGGCCGAGTGGTTAAGTTCGTGCGCTCCGCTGCAGGCGGCCCAGTGTTTCGTTAGTTCGAATCCTGGGCGCGGACATGGCACTGCTCATCAGACCACGCTGAGGCAGCGTCCCACATGCCACAACTAGAAGAACCCACAACGAAGAATACACAACTATGTACCAGGGGGCTTTGGGGAGAAAAAGGAAAAAAATAAAATCTTAAAAAAAAAAAAAAATGTTTTGTCTTTGGGCCTCCTAGACAAGCTATACAGAAAGGGTGAATTACAAAGACGAACAGAAAACAGACTGTAATCATAATGTTTTAAATATTTGAGTCAGTTACAATTTTTCCCATCTTGAAGAACGTGAGATTTATATGAATATGGAGATAATAAATAATAAAGCATATTGGTGAGAAAATTATTGTTTTCCACAACACCATGGCTGGCTTGCTATATTTTCACATACATTATCAACGGTCCAAGCTTCCTGTGATGCTGTGAAAGTTTATATAAATGCCAGTACACCTTTAGTAAATGCTGCAGATATTAAATATCTCACTGAGGTAAAATAGCACTTCTGCAGGATTCCCCACTGACAGCCCCAGGCTGATTAGAAGGTCTCTAGCCTGTGCTCATCTGGAAATATATCACTTGTAGCGACGTTTAGTGAACTGTCTTTAAGTTATCATTGCTACTGCAAACTTAACAATTGTGTGAGGATAGGTGTATTTTACTGAATCGTAAAAAGCTACTTGAAGTCAAGAAAGGTCAGCACTACCTAGCATATCTTAGGGGATCAAAAATGTCTGTTGACTGACTGCAAAAATGAATGAATATTTTAGGTTAAAAAACTTTCTAATCTACGACCAGATCTGCAAGAACTGATGTAACCTACAGATGCATCATTGCCAATTAGGATGATGCAAAGGATGGTGACACAAAAGTCAGTCCCTCAAGTCATGTGGCCATTGTAATAAGTCCAAGCGGAAGGGAATGGTCTCAGTTTTCTCTGCAAATCAGTGCCAGAGCAGATACAGACCCAGATATGTGGCCAAAACATTTAGCCTCACTACACAGCAATGACGAACAAAAAACAGAAAGCAATGACTATCTGTCTGTCAAATGAAATTCTGTGTGAGGAAGATCAGAAAGTCGCATTCCTCATCAAAACAGTGTCACTTAACTATTAATTAATTGTCCATTAAAAAACAAATATTATCTATATAGTATTTGTGCCAAAAATGTTCAATCCAAATCGATTTGGGAGTTGGACTTGACTTTTCCAAAATTCAATATAAGGAAAAACTACTCTAAATTTAAAACAAAATAAAGAGATTAAAAGCCAAACACAATGTGTGAACATGTATTAGACACTGTACAAAAATAAAATCCAGATCTGAGAGATGAGATGTTTTAGGAATAATCGGGGAAATCAAAACATGGACTGTACGTTATTTACCAATGTTACATTTCTTGGGTGTGATGACGCTATTGTGGTTATGTAGGAGAATGTCTTTGCTCTTAGGAGAATCTTGCTGAAGTATTTGGGGGCAAGAGTTATGATGTCTACAACTTACTTTCAAATGATTCAACACCAAGAAAAAATATGTGTGTCTGTGAGTGTGTGCGTGTGTGTGTGGAGAGAGAAGGAGCAAATGGGGTAAAATGGTAACAATTGCAGGATTTAAATGACAGTTATTTGGGTGTTAATTGTATCACTCTTTTTTCTATAAAATTCAACATTTTCAAAATAAAAGAGGAAAATGTAAAAAAGAATAATGTTATAGAGAAATGTTTAAAGACATAAAAGGTATGTATGATTACAGTATTAGATCTAAAGAGCAGGTTTCAAAATAATGCACCACATCATTCCATTTGGGGATACACAGCTGGATGAGCACACACAGAGCATTAGTAGAGTCACTGTGATGGGGGCTCTAAAGTTGTCCCACATGGCAGCCTCAAGTGGTTATGCCTGGCTTGCACAATTACAGTGACTTCTGTTTTCTTATTTTTACTTATAAAAAATTGCTTACTTTTACATATATACATTCATATATCCATACAAATTACTTTCAAAATAGTGAGACTTTCAAAATAATATCAAAACTTGACAACAATAGATCCTGTTGGAAACTTGTCCCTGTTAAAGTTGATTGATCTTATGTTTACACTATTAAGAGATTATGCTAGTAATTCAACATAAATAAACCATTTCACTTGAAAAAGAAAAAATGATGAGTGTAATTCTAGACTCTTAGATTGGCATTGGGAATATGAAAGCATTACCCCGGAGGGTATCACTAATGACCTCTGGGTGGGAACTACATTGAGACAGACTTCGGCTCATTATGTGGCTGAATGTTGCAATGAATAAGTGTCTGACAAGGGAATGAGCTGCATCATGAGATAATTGTCTTTCAAAGTAGGTTAATCACCTGTCAGAGATGTTCTTAGAAGGAGGGACAGGTTAGATAATCTCTAAAAAGTCTTTAGTCTTTAAAAAGTCTAAGGTCAAAAATAAAGAAAATGGCAGTAATAAATTGAATACATGTGCATAGAAGGAAAAATTACATCATAGTCTGTCACTGACTAGAGACAAAAAAGAACATGAATACTCTTAGGTCGGGATGCTATTATAAAAAAAACTGGACTATTATTAATATTGTTCAACTAGAACAATTACCCAACTAAAATAACAATGTGTGTTTCCTGCCATCATGAACCAAAATTATTTCTGTGTGAGCTTAGTTTTAAATGTTGGTGTATTCATCCCGTGTCATACTGCTTTGAAAGAAAAAATGAAGAACAAACTATTGATACATGCAACCATATGGATGTATGTCAAAAAAACTCATGTTGAGTAAAAGAAGCAAGATGCAAGAACGCATGCTGTATGATTTCATTTATATTAATTTCAAAAACAGGAGAGACTAATCTGACAGAAATCAGAAGATGGTTGTGTGGAGTGTAGGGAGAATCAAAAAAGGCACAAGCGAACTTTCTGGCATGACAGAATGTTCTATATCTTGTTTTTGGGCGACAGTTACACAGGTGTACAAAATTGTCAAAGTTTATCAGACTGAACACTCAAGATCTGTGTGGTTTTTGTATATAAAGTACACCTACGTAAAACAAACAAAATAGAAATTAAAAATCATATTCACTGTGTCATTTCCTTAGAACTCAACACTTACCAAGCAATTTCTTTTCACTGCAGAACATTATTGCACCTGGTTATTTTTCACCAGGCCTCAATGGTTGACCTACATAAGAAAACAAGAAAGTGCACAACAATAGTATTTGAAAAATGCTCATTAGCCATAAATTTCCACCCTTTAACTTTCTTCCTAGTCAAATCTGGATGACTAGGAAGTCATTGACCCAATAAGGAATAACAGATTCTATTTATCAGGTTTAAATCTAACTAGATAGGAATAATTCTATACAAAAATAATTTGTATTATAGAGGCTATGTGGAACAGCCTAAGGTAAGCACAAGTGTGCCGTTCAATTTGTCATTAAAATTGAGCCAAATTTTCTAATATATCCCAAACCCGAGGAATCAGAATATCTCAGGGGTGAAGCTCCAGCATCTCTGCCTTTTATCCAAAGGATAAGGTGCCACAGGTGATTCCTTCCCATAGCCAGAGCGGGAACCACTCTATTGCAAGAGCCTACTTGTGAGGGGAAATTAGTGGGCAGGCTCTAAAGAAACAAAATGCCATTCGAAAAGTTTCCTCAATTTATTCTCATTTGTATAATCTTCTCCAGGTAGTTATAAAAAAGCCAGGCTAAGGTCATTATTATCTTTCATTTTTTTTCCCCACATGTGGTCTAATTTCCTTCATATGGTAAACTCAATTAAAGATCGAGAGTAAATAAACAAGAGGGCAAGCAAATGATTTCAAACGTTTAGAACCCAATAGACCATGGAAATGAACTCAGGCACTTTTGCGAACACATGACAGAGTAGGCAGAGATACTGAAGCATGCTCTTTGGTTAGAAAGAAAAAAGACTCGTCTGCTTTCTGCACAAAGAAGTGGTGCGGCAGGATGCAGTACACATACATAAAGAAGAAGTTGGCCAGTCATATAGAGACCAGAGGAGAGGAAGAGCAATGCTTATAGATAGTACTTGCAAGAAAGGAGGACGCAGACGAAGTTCTCCACCACCCACTGCCTTACTACAAATCCCTCAGTCTGAAAAGCCTGAAACCATCAATATTTCTCCTTGTCACAGCCCCAGATCTATGAGTCCCCATCCACCATCCCCAGGAAAAGCAGCAGCCTGCTGAGGGCACAGCTACGCCTGGGTGTACCTCAAAAGTAGAGCCATTGACATTTTGTGGAATCCACTGCTTTTCCAGGGACCACTTACTAAAACTGATGAATCCAAGTAAGAAAGTGGGGGTACTGTTGCCAGGCGCAGCTAGAAGCAAGGATAAGCCCTCAAATATAACCCATCAATAATTCCTCTGTTCCTCCCCACACACCTTCTACCAACTGCCACCAAGGCTGCCCAAGACAATCCCTCTTTCCCCTCCTCAGTACTCCCCTCACCTCAGCCCCAGGCATCGGGCTGCCTCTAGGATATGCCCGCTGACCAGTGACTGCTTTTCCCCTGCCTTCCTCATGACAGGTTTCCCTGCTCCAACCTTTGCCACCTATAGCCCAGGGTCCACCGTGAAGCCAGTGCCATCTTTATGAAAGGTAAATGGCATCATGTCATGCCCCTGTTTAAAACCCTCCAGTCACTTCCTGTTGGCCTTAGGAAAAAAGACCAAATTCTAACATGATTTTTTGGACACTCTGCAACCTGATCCCTGCTCATCTTTCTAGCCTAATTTCTCATCATTCTCCTCACTGACCCCATTCCTCCTTGCACCCTCCTCACGTCTCTACTCCAGAAATACTCAACTCAGCTTCTTTCCATTTAGGAGCCTTCACACTTGCTCTTCCCTCTGCTGTAACCATCTAACCCCATCCCCAACTCCTTCACCTGACTTACTCCTACTCATCTTTCCAATATCAACTCATACTTCCTCTAGGAGGCTTCCCCTGATCCCCCAAAAAAGAGATAGGAGCTCGTTCTAAGTGCTCTCAGATAATCCAGAACTTCTCATTTCAGAGCCCCTACCACTCTAGGACATATTTGCCTATTACACTGGCTGTTTCCCCATTAGTCCACAAACTCCAATAGGGCAGAGATCTCATCTGTCAGGTCCATGGTTGTATCTCTAGTATCTAATTCAAGCCTGGCATATAGCAATGCTCAATAGACATTTGCTAAATGAAAGAATGAATGATGTCCTCAATTTCTATGAGAAATGGAGCAGTGCTTCCAGATGCTAAAAGGAACTTCCCTTTTAGCAACTATTTCTTCCCAAACCCCAGCCCCAAGTGCCAGAATAGCTTAGATCTTCCCAAACTAGGGATACCTGTGGCTTTCCTGTCTACTTCCTCCCTCAGGCTGGTCCCCATCCTCCTGTACACCCCCATCTCCAGCCTAGGAAGAACCTCAAAGGATGAGCAATATTTGGTTAGCAACAGGAAGAGTGCTGCAGGCAAATTGAAGAGCATGAGAAAGAAGGGGGAAATTTGCAAAGCTTGGGGGAGGAAAACAAGAGGTGGCACTCTGCCTAAAAGAAGATTCACAAAAAGGATTTTTTGGGGTAAGGCCTTCCTGTGAAAAATAATATGGATAAAAGTGGGTTTTCATCCATGAAGGACTATCTTTGCTGCAAAAAATAATCACAACAACAGATACAAAATGGCAGCAGGGAGAAGGATGAATGGATTTTGTGACAATGACAGCTGAATCTGGTGGTCCCATCTGGCCAGTGGGTTAAGGCTCATCAGCTAGTTCTAAGTCAACTTGTTAGGGCTTGAAAACTCTCTGGGGACTAAGTGAACATGTTGTATTTTCACAGGCTCAGAGTCTCTGGAGCAGGCAAAAGGAAGAACGATTTTTTAAGCAAGATGGCAAAAGGGACTCTACACCCTGACAGGTGCAATGACAATGCAGGCAGAAGAAAGAAATTCAGTCTCTCAGGAAGTTAATAAGAGTACTGGCCACTGGCTAACTTATTCCTTTCTCCTTATTAGTTTGCTACATTGCTTTGAGGGATTTGTACTGACAGATAACCAATACAAAAGATGAACTTAAAAATATTTGTATAATATGAAGGTAACTAAAGAGAAAATATCCATGTAACCCCTTCCTTCTCTTATTGTAGATAGTCCTGCAAGCTCTTCTCGTTTCAAAAGCCCCTAGACTATCAAACATAAAGCAATAGTATATCCCTCCTAAAATTACCCTTAGGTCATACAGCTATTTCATTGCTTTTAATTTCTCTATTACCACCTTCCAAAGTGTCTTTGATATCTTTTATTTTAAAGATATTGAATAAACCATTTTTGCTTTTGTAGAAAATATTCCCTACTTCATAATTAATCCAGAGTGATAATGTAATCACTGTTGTATGAATTAAACAGTATTTCTACAAGATTTGTGAAAGCTATTTCTTATTAATGATCGCATTCAAGTGTTTTTACTCTGTAAGACATAAAGTTACAATGAAAAATTAAGAATTAATATTCAGGTCCATGTTTCCTGCAATCCAATTGTTTTCTTGTAACAGCGGCAATCCAGGCATATTCACCAAAGGATTCATACTAATGTAGCAGATTCTAGCGTAACTTGGAGGAAGGAAAATTTAGTCCTTTTGTTCTTGCACATTTATTAACTCACCAAAATACCCCGGCTGACACTGGCTTCACCTCTAAACGACGTTGGAGTAAAGAAAGAGTCATCTTCTGTCGAACTTTTGGATCAGTGAATGTCTAAGGAAACAGAGTAAACAACGTCAGGTGAGAGAAAAAATTTGCTAAAGTGAAATTTAGCTCTATAAGTAAGAACCATGGATTTTGAAATTCAACCCCTTACAAGTGCTGAAGCAAACAACATTGACATGAATACATTCTTCCTTTTTTGAAATCACCCCAAAGCAGAGGAAATGGAAAAAGAAAAGCTTCTGGGTAGGTTTTATCTTACTCTTGGTTTCATCTTATACAGGGATTAAAATAGTGGTTTCCTTGTATGAAAGTCCTAGGGAGCTTTCCTAAGAAAGAGAGGTGTGGATGGGAAAAAGAGGAAGCGAGAGAAGGGAATAGCTAAGAAATAACAGCTAAGAGCTTTATATATGTTAGTTCATTTAAAAATGCAACAAGCACTTTTTTAAAAAAGATTGAAAGTTATGTTTGCACGAAGAATTTATTTTTTTTAAATTTCAATTTTTTAATCTTGGTCACAAAATAATTTTTCTAATTAAAAAAAAGGCAAAGTCAAAGGAAGACTCAGTTTGTTCAGGGAAGATAAGGAGTTGGTTTCAGAAAACTTGACATTGAGGGCGATAACAAGACATCCAAGTTGGGAATGCTACTTAAGCAGCTGTGTGCAGAAGAGGGCATCCTGTCCATATTAGGATTCCACAAGGAGGTCTCTACTTACAGTGAAAACGCATACACCTGGGTGCAGGTGACTCAATCCTTGCTTTTAGCCAAAGATTAAAATGGAGATTCCCTTTAATGATCGGAGGCTATCCAACAATCAGGTTGTTACAGTTAATTCCCCTGCTCTAATTCCACAATTACCAAGCAACCTACTGATAATAACTTGCTTTCCCACAGAAGTCTGCCTACAGGGAAAGGAGGCATGAGTCATGCACACTGAAGTGAACATTCTGGTCCTCCTGATAGTTATATTACACATTTTAAATTAATAAATTGTCATTCTTATTTTATATCATCAGCCTCCTGAGCTAAACTAGTCTGCCCCCAGAAAGATAGATCTGTTTTTGGTATGCTGTTGAATTATGGTCCAAAGTCTACAGGACAAATGACCCATTTTGGCTATAGTAAACTCACCAAGAGGCCTCCAAGGGAACAGCCTGCTGACCTGCTCAAGGGGCAGCAGGAAGTGGTGGCTGGAAGCTTCTCCTCTGGAGTCAAAGAGCCCGATCTTAGATTCCTGCTTTCCACTAACTCATTACAGAACCCAGGGCAAATAAGCTCTGTAAGACTCAGAACCTATTGGATGGGCTGTGGGGGGTGGGGGCACACAATGGAAGTGTTCATTAGATGTTAGTTATCTTGAAGGCAGCCCTCTGAACTTTGTCAAAGTACCTACGTCAACATTGGGATGAAATGAGGACAGCGAGTCCTTCAAAACATTCTGCAGTAAAATGAAGGCGATACGTGTGAATGGGTAATGAGACCTTAAAGAGAAGATGTGTTTCCAGTGGGGAGACAGGACCTCCAGTGGGAAGGAGGAAGAACCAGTGGAAAGAGAAATATGGGGTAGAGTGACAGGAAGGCAAAGAAATCGGAGGAGATTAGAAAAGGGGAAAGGAAGGGGCAGGGCAGTTGAGAAAGAGACAGCTTGTCTTTCTCCCAACTTTGCTTTCTATTCCCCTTTGGAGACAATATACTATACAGGAGAGACTTTTAGGACAACAAGATTCCAATCCCAGTGCAGTTACTTTCTATCCAGTGTTACTTTAGTCAAGTCACTTACCCCTCAATCTCAGAATCTGTAAAATAAAGACAATAATGCCTTCCTCCCCGAGCTGTTGTGAGGTTAAATAGAAATGTACATACAGTTCACTCCATAAAAATGTGTTCCTTCCCCTCCGTTCTCCTCCCCAGTCTCTTTTCCCCTCCTACTCTCTCCCTTCTCTCCTTTTCAATCTCCCGGTTTCTTTTCCCCGTTTCCCTAACTTCTCTTCACATTTCTCACTGAGGCACCTGCTCCCAACCTAACCCACCTCTTCTCTGAGGACTGGCCCAACCAAGAGTGGAGGGGAGGAGGGCTGCCTGGGAGGCCAGCGCCAGGGTGGGCTTCAAATGCCCACCTACTTGAGCAATAGTAGGGTCTGAGGATGGGAAGTTGGGAGGGCAGGTTCAGGTCTACCCTGCTGCCCTCCATCTTCTCAGCTCCTACCCCTGCCCCTTTCCTCCCTCTGGCCCTTGGTTCCCAGAGGCTGAAAAGCAAAGCCTCAGTGAGTCCTCCCACCCTGGACATGGTAACCTTGCTATCATATCTGCTGGCAACCCTGCCAACTAGCCCAGGAACATTCCCCGGGGGCAGGCCCCTGAGGGATGGAGGGGCCGAAGCACAGCTCTAAGACCCGGGAAGGGAGATGCTGGTACAGCAAGGAAATCTCAACCTTGGGAGGCGAGACCAGCAAGGGATAAAGAATAAGCCTGGGCCTCTGTCCTGCATGTGTGCAGCTTCGAGTGTCACGTCGCAGTGAGAGATGTAGATAACATTTTAATCATATTTGGTGTCAGTGACAGCAGCCAACAGCCATAGTGCTTGCAGACTGTAGACACTGGGCAAAAGTAGAAGTAAAAAGAATGTAAGCCAGTCCATGTGTGTGTGTTTATAAGAATGATGGTTGGTACAGCCAAATTTATAAATTGCTTAGCAATTACATCTAATTACCATGCCTCGACAATAAACTATTCTATTTCCATATACCATATATCAGATTGTCTTTGCTGTGAGTTGTCATGTCGACACTGAAGTCTGTTTATATTCTGTTAGCCATGCAGCTGTTACTCAGCCACAAAATTCTAAAGTGGTGGGAACCCTGCTCCCCTTCCTCCTCTTGTTTATCCCTTGCTCATTTTCCAACTCCATCTCCTAACTTTCTTTTCTCTTTCCTTTCTCTTCCTTTCCCAGTCTGCTCTTGCTGCCTCTCTTGTGCATTTTCATCCTGCTTCTCCTCATTGCACCCTTTCTCTCCCAGACACGTCTCCCCTGGTTTGGTCATCTTCCTTCCCTTTCTCACTTCCCTATTCCTCCACCAACGCTGGAGTCAGAGGGCCACATTTGGTCCTGCTAGCCCTATAACCTCCAGCAAGTCCCACTCCCTTCTAAGCCCCAGTTTTCTCATCTGTAAACAGGGACAATCAGAGTAACTCACAGGATCATTAGGCAAACTACATCAGATCATGCCTGCAAGGACGTGAGCACAGTGCTTCCTGCCACAAAGTTAGTATCTGAGACAGGAAAGCTACTATTATTTTAATTTTTCTTAAATGTACTTCTAACTCTCCACATGTAGAAAACCTCCCATCAAATTTGAGAGCCATCATCAAACACTTACCAGATGCCTGTTGTGTGTCAAACCTGGGCTGGGTGGAGGGAGGCAAGGATCATTAGCCCCTATCTCAAAAGCCCACAGTCTGGGGAAGATGAGAACAGCTACGTGGAAAGATCATTAGAATGGCAAGTGCCGGGCTATGACAGACTAAGAATTATGGAAACAGAGGGAAGGGAGTCACCAAGCCTGTTTTGCAGAGTCAACTAAGATCTCACAGATGGTGATTCCTAGTTGAGTCCTTTTGAAAGGAAAAGAAGAGTTTGCCCAATAAAATGAGGTAAGGACAGGCAAAAGGAACAGCATGTGGAAAGACCAAGTGATGTGAAAGGGAAGGGAAGGTTTGGGGAACAGTGACAGTCGTGGCAACCAGATTACAAGGGGCATGAAGGAGAGTGGTGTGACATGGAGTTGGCAAGGTAAATAAAAGACGGATTCTGAAAGAAGTCACTGTCTTCATCTTTGTCATCATCATCACTACCATTCACGGGGTACTTGGCCTTGTGCTAGTACTTGACATCTATCATCTCATTTAACCCTCACTAAAACTCTATGGGCAGGGACTACCATTAGCCCCATTTGATAGAGGAGGTGACGCAGAGCATTGCTATGGTCAAGATCCTGTGGCTGATCTTGCAGATAATGGGGAGGCAGAGGCGGTCTCTCAGTAGAATGTGATGATTAAAATTTAGGCCACCTTGTCCGTTGTCATTGCTCCCTTGAGTCTCTCTATGCAAGTACCTGCTGTCAGGGTTTTTAGGAAGGTTATTCTCACAGATGAACTGGCATGGAAAGAGATGGGGGAGCGACGACAACAGGCAAGTAGAGCTGGATTCTAGAAATGTTTCTGCAGTTGAATTGACAGAGTTTATAAATGGTCCATATTTTGGGGTGCAGAACAAGGAGGAATCTGAGGTGATTTCTAGGTTTTTGGCTTGAGACAATGAGGAGACAGAGATGCCATTAACTAAAATGACAAATACGGCAGTGAAGGGACAAGGAGATGGTGGGGGAACAGGGGCAGGAATGGAGGAGGGAGAATAATAAGTTCAGTTTGGACACATTAGGCTTGAAATGCCTCTTGATCCTTGAAAACATCCTCAGCCCTAAAGAGAGAAGACAGATCTGTAGACTTGGAATCAACATATAAGGAAGCGTTGAGATCATGGGGAATGAATGATCTCACTCAGGAAGAACAAGAACAGGAAGAAGTGGGGAGAGGACCAGAGGGTGAGGAGGAGTCAATAAAAGACAAGAGTAGAGTCCTAGGGAACACTCAACTCAAAAGAGGGTCAGAGGAAGCGATCTTATAATGAAATGCTGTGGCTTTCCTACTGTGCTCTCTTCCTCTGGGCATCTAGCACAGAGCCTGGCACAGGGTAGGTGATTAACAAACTGAAGTTGAGTAAAGAAAAGGAGAGAAGAGGGAAAGGTAGCCTCAAATCAAGGAAGAAACATGTTTCCAGAAATACAATGATCGATAATACTTAATATTCACATTTTATGTTTAATCAGAAACTTATTGTTAATATTTGGAAAATATGTAACATTGCTAAGGAGTCAAGTAAGACTCTTAGGCATGTGCTACAAACATGGAACATTTAGAGGTTATCATTTTCTATGACTTTTCATGAGAAATCCTGACAACAAATACTACCATCTATTTCTTGTACGTGCCATGCAAGCATCTAGAATACATACGTTAAGAAGTATTTCAAGAAGAGCTATAATTTTCTGTTTACTTTGAAATGATAGTTTAAGTGTTTTCTTACTAAATGAAAATTTCCAATTTACCTTGCAAGAACAATATAAAATCCTGTGCACAAAAAAAAAAAAAATCAACCAGGGGCACAAAAAAAATCACTTGGTCCCTCATTTTTAAAGACACATACATGATGAAACAATATAAAAGCACAAGATAGATAAATACTGGTTAAACAAATCACTCTGAATTTTCATTTTGCAGTAAAAGCTAGCATGGAGCAACCCCTGAGCAAAGGCGACAGTTCGTGGACACAGGTGGTGGTGATCCCATACTCGATACTATATTTCCTCGTCTCCTTTCTAATAAGCCTCCAGCCCCCAATTAATGTTTCTCGCCAGTTCCTTTTTCTTCAAAACAGCTAATTGTTAACCAGGGACCTGAGATTCTCTCTTGTCTATCAACAAAACAGCTAGAAGAATCCATTTTTCTGTTCAGACAAATCTCAGCAGTGAAAACATTCCCCTCAGGCCTCAGAGGGAGAGCTTAGTGACAAATTGTTTATTCCAAAGCATGAATTGATCATAGAATAAACAATATCTTGAATAGATGTTCTAGATACAAACTCCCTGAAAAAAACTGAAACCAACTACTACCAAAGGAAGTGACAAATACCCACAAACCAAGAAGAAATGGGCATTGTGGCTACGCCCATTGACCATTGAATAGGTGATGCTACCAGAATAAAAACTTGAACTTCAAAGAAAAAAAAGGAAATGTCCTATTTTCCAAACCCAATTAACTTCTCCCCAAATTATATTTTAATAGGAGTAGAATAATGAAGGCTATTTGCCAAACCTCAACCACACAGAAGACGAAAACAGCAAAATAAAACATCCACTTGGAAAAAAGAAACAGAAAAGCCCCAATCAGCCCAGAGCCAGCTCTCCTCTTGGTGTCACCAACCCTGGAATGCTCCCCCCGCCTCAACCCCCCCTTCCCCCCCCCTCCCGCCGACTCACCTCAGCCTGGACCTAACCCTCTCCCCCAACAGGGAGATTTCCCAGCAGTGCAGGAAGATCAAACAGGTACCCATTCCGTGACCATATCAATGAGAAAAGCAAGGTTGTTCTGAAAGCTCTAGTAATTACATGAAAAACAAACTGGGTCTCTAGGGGACATTCTTGAAAACCTGAGATCAACTCCCGGAAAAAAACTCTTGACCACTTACCACCACCGGAAGCTGCTAGATGGCAGCTCAGAATCAGCATCTCATCAGAAAAAGAGGAAGACGTTGTAGGAAAGCAGCTTTACTACCAGTGAGGAACTTGGTGGGGCGGGGGGGACTGCTCCTTGGAAAAACACCAAAAGCCCAGAAGAGTCTCTCCTTCTACGGTTGCCTGCTGTTGCTGCCAGGATAGAATCGGTTAATCTTGGAGAAACAAAAGGAATCTCCCTAGAGGCTGGCTTCTGGAGGATGGCTTCCTCTGTGGGAACCAAGAGTTCAGAAGGATGGAAGCAGACAACAGAAGGGGTCACCAGTCACCACTTCTCTTACCAAACTTTTATCAGCCCCCGACTGAGGGGAATAAGCAAACCTCTTTGGAGTTCCCACCTGTTTTGCCCAGAGATGAAGGAATTAGCAATGGTTTGGTTTGGTTTTGTTTAATCATTACAAGGGAAGCTCAACTCTCTCGTGGATGAAAGCTAAGCACACTCAAGCACCATTTAATACGCAGTGTAATGACACTTCTTCTTTCCCAACATTCTTAATTTCTGCTCAGAGGAAGCAAGCAATTAACCCTGAGGATGCTGAAGAACAAATGCACTGACTTTTTAGTTCAGAATCACTTTGGGGGAGGTTCTGGCTTATAAGATGGGATTAGATGAAAACAAAATATTTTGGTATGTGTCTATTTTTAAAAGAAAGGGTTATGGCTCCTTTTAAATACGTCTGAAGCCATTTATAGATTTTCCAGAAGTTGCATCAGATTTGCAGTTAAGTACTGAAATCAAATATGTTTTAATCATGTCTCTACAACCAGAACAAGCTGATCCCCTGTGCATTGTCAACTCCACTCTCCTAGAGCACCCTGGTACTGAGCCCTCAGGTTTCCACAGAGAGCCAGACCAGAGAGAAAGGAGAGTTTTTCCCTGCCAAGGCTCTGCAGTCACAAGAAATTGCAGATTTCTTGAAATGAGAGTGATGGCTTTCTTCCTCGCATAATAAAAAGGACTAAGCACAGCCTATATAAAGAAGCAATCATTTCTTTGAAACGTTTATAATGAAAAGCTCTTTTAAATTTAAAAAAAATTTTAAGTATAGCCACTACATCATTTTTTAAACCTATCACATTGGCAATTATTATATGTTTGGTAATTCCCTCTGTTAAAGATGATATAACGAAATCAGCACCTTCTCCTACACTGTTAGTGGGAATAGAAATTGGTAAAATATTTTAAAATGGAAACTAAGCAGTTCCTATCAAATATAGAAATGTGAATGTTTCCATCTCTTAGAAATTTACCTTCCAGATGACTACAAACATGGGCAAACATATCTGTAAAAATGTTCATTATAGTACTGTTTGTGATAGCAAAGAACTAAAAATGGCTTAAATATAGGGTACTGGCTAAATAAGTTAAGGTACATCCATACAAAGGAGTACTATGCAACCATGAAGAAGGAGTAGAACGGGAGTGAAGAATTAGCTCGTCTGGATTCAGATCTGGCTCCACCAGTGACTTACAGCTCACTCTGGGCAAGTTCCCAAACATCTCTGGGCCTCAGTTCCCCATCTGTAAAAAGGTGATAATTACAGTACTTACCATAGAGGATTGTTGCAACTAAGACAGTGCCTGGAGCAGAGTAGATGCTCAATAAATATTAGCTATTACCAGTGAGAGAGGGAGGCCTCTTCAGATTGACATGGAAAGATGCCCAAGATGTATTGCCAAGTGGAAAGAGCAAGTTGCAAAACAGTACATATAGGATAATTCATTTGGTAAAAACATCCTAAATGTGTTTGCTGTTTACTGTCTGTTTACTGTTGTTTGTCAGTGGTGTAGTGGTTAAGTTCACATACTCCACTCAGGCAGCCTGGGGTTCACAGGTTGAGATCCCAGCCACGGACCTACACACTGCTCCAAGCCATGCTGTGGCAGCATCCCACATACAAAATAGAGGAAAACTGGCACAGATGTTAGCTCAAGGACAATCTCCCTCAAGCAAAAAGAAGATTGGCATCAGATGTTAGCTCAGGGCCAATCTTCCTCACCAAAAAAAAAAAAAGAAAGAAAGAAAGAAAAAAAAAAACAGACAAAAAATAATAAAATAAGCTCCTGGAGAGAAGAGACTATTCTTCACTGTTGTATACCCAGTATCTGGAATAAACATTCAATAAATATTCATTGACTGAATAAATGATAACAGGAAGGCTAAGTAAGAAGAAATAACTAACAGCAATTACCTCTGAGGAATGGTTGGGGGTTGAGGGGCTGGTGGGCCCTGGGAGAAATGTTTTGTTGGTTCTTACCCTTTTGTACTGCTTAAATTTTTCACAATGAGCTTGTTTGCCAACTAATAAAAATGCAACTCTGAGAAGATAGTGTTTTTGCTTACAGGGAGCATCTCAAGATCTGTGGTTGCCCCCACTAACAGCAGACAGATGGAGGAGCAAGGGATGATTCTGCCTATAATCTGATAAATTAATGAGACAGAAAGCAATTTACAAAAGAAGGAAAACACAGAGCTCTTTTTTTCCCTTGGTCTTCCACTTATCTTTCCAGAGTTATTCCTACAATCTCCAAGCCAGATCCTCTGCCCTAGTCCACGGGACCCTTCTCCATTACCTAAACATCAACTGCACATCCCTACCATGGCATCTTTGCTCTCCTTTTGGGAGGCCTTTCCCTTCATCCTCTCACTGCCGATCCATCCTTAAAGAACCAGATCACATGTCTGCTCCCATCCAGAGCCTTTTCTGACTCTCCCAGCATCTCTGGTCCCTCTGTCGTGGGCACTGCTGGAGCCTAGGCTTGGTTCCATCCCCTGACACTTATCCTACATCTGCTATCTTCCCTCTCATTCTATAGATTACTTAAGATGAGGACTGGAAGGACAGTGTCTTCAGTTTCGCAACCCCCCTCACACATACACACACACACAGAGCCCAGCACCGTAATGGACAGAGTGCCAGATTAAGGAGCTACATGTTGTGATTTTGTTCCATTTGCCCAAAAGCTTCTGATACCAGAAAAGGTCACACACCTTGTCATCGTCCCTGAAATTTCAAGACTAGAGATGTCTTTCTTTGGCCTACTAAGCATATTCTTGTTTAATGCTTCTAAAAGATCTAAATAAGTTTGAAATGCTCTAGTTACTCATGTACTAAATAGTCTGAACTGATTTAATCATATTTTTTACTAACTAACCACACTGAGACAATGAGGAATACTAATGGGAGAAGAAAGTAGGATAAAATAGAAAAAGGGCAAAGATGGGCTTACCACACCTACAGTCAGACCACAGAACGCCTACTTCATGTTCATCCCACGCACAGAAGCTCTCATGATGCGTGCATGTGGTGCGGAGGGGGACTCCTAGCACTGATGTCTTATGATTTTGAAATATTCATTCATTTTAACATGCAAGCATCTTGCCGTTGAATACTCTCTTGCAGATAGATCTTTGAGTGCTTAAATAAAAAATAATTTTATAGTGTCATAGAATTATGTGGTACTTAAAATCACAGAGCATCAGATTTATTCGTCCCATCACTTAAAGTCCCAAAGCTCTTTATCCATCTCTAGAATATAACATTACAGCAGGTGCTTCTATTCCTCTACCAGACTCTCTTGTCACCCACATGTCCCCTTGACTCTCTCCCCCGTTTCCCTTAAACCTGTGCTCAAAGTCACCAGCTCAGAAAGGCCTGCCCTGGTCAGCCTACCTAAAACAACACACACAATCCCTATCACTCTCTATTCCTTATCTTGCTTCATTTTTCTCCATACGAAAACCACACAGCCATTAAACTGTATATTTTCTTGTTTATTGTCCAGTTTCCCCCACCAGAAGGTCAGCTTTGGGAGAGCAGGGACTTTGTCCTGTTCACTGTTGCTCACCCAAGGCCTAGAGCAGGGCTTAGTGGGTGACTGATGAATGTTGAATCAACAAATGATCGTAATAGCCTTGTGGTACAGTTATTTATAGCTTACTAGATATGTGTGCATCTTCCTCCAGAATGTGAGCTGCTCGAAAACAGAGCTCTTGTCTCATTCACTGCTGTATTTCAACAGTGCCCAGAAAATAGTAATTTATTCATAATTGACTTAAAGCTGAACTCTAAAGTGTAGTTCTCTATATGACACTTTCCATTTCCATTAAATTTCCATTTACAATGTGCCCTCAACTAAATTTCCCTTGGCTCACCCTCACTTGTCAGTCCCCAAAGTCGTGCCAATTGGCAGGCCTAATGTAAACAGACCTTGTCACAGGCATAGAGTGGGTATAGTCAGATGTCAGACCATATGTAGCTGTATCTTGAAGTATTAAATTCAGAGGAGGAGGAGGAGGAGGAGTCTAGGGAAAAGACAGAGGCCCAGCACACAACGAAGGTGAAGAGGGCAGCAGCTCACCCTGCAGGGCATGAACAGAGGAGAGACACTTGCTCTGGAGAACCAAAAAAGTGTGGAGGGAAGTGAGAGTTTAAAGTTCTGCTCTTTTTCCATCCCTAGGTTCATAACCAAAAGAATTGCAGGCAGGAAACCAAACAGATACTTGTAAACCAATGTTTGTAGCAGCATTATTCACAACAGCCAAAAGATGGAAACAACCCAAATGTCCATCGATGGATGAATGGATAAACAAAATGTGGTATATCCATACAGTGGAATATTATTCAGCCTTAAAAAGAAATGAAATTCTGACATATGCTACAACATGGACGAACCTTGAGAACATTACGCTCAGTGAAATAAGCCAGACACAGAAGGACAAATATTGTATGATTCCACTTATATTTAGTCCCTAGCACAGGCAAAGAGGAGAGCTAACCAGGCGCTGGGGGGAGCAGAGAATGGGAAGTTATCGTTTACTGAGTATAGAGTTTCAGACTGGGATGACAAAAAAATTCTAGAGATGGATGGTGGTGATGGTTACACAGCGTTCTGAAAATACTCAATGCCACTGAACTGTACACTTAAAATGATTAAAATGGTAAATGTTCTGTTATTCCCATAGATAATATTACCTGAACAGGGCTTAATCTTGAGTCTTCATTAGGCAGCATGGACATTATCAGAACACCAGAAATTGTGGGCTTTGAAACGGCCTTGTTTTGCTTTAAAACCTTCCTTTTTACAAATGTCCCTCATGTCTGTAATCTAGAGTTTCCAAAGAGCTTTCTCAATGACCACTTCAATTTGTCCGCACAATAATCCAGTGAGTTATGCTAAATGGATTTTGATTAACTATCTGAGCCTTTGAAAGAAAACTTTCCTGCTAATTTACTTGCCTCTTACCTGGTCCTCCAACTTTGTACATATTTCATTAAAAGGAAGAGATGGAATTTTTTATATTTAAGAATCTGAAGCCACACAACTTTCCTGGATAGAATAAACAGCATTACATTTCTTAGAACCTGTGACTATGTCTAGCTCTACTACCAAGACAGCTAAGAAAGCCAACGAATTACCATTTTAAGTAAACACATTAACCACCTATAGCAAATGGAATGCCCTGACCCATAGTTTGAAATTTACAGTTGGAAGAAATGGATTTAAGAAACATATTTTCATTCAACAAATGCAGATACTGCGCTAGGCTCTTTATAGGACATAGAAAGATAAACAAAACGTGATTCCTGCTCTTAAGACACTTATCACGTCTTGGGAGGCGTCAGACACACAGGTGAGGGGGTTCTGCAACGAAAGAGGAAAACAACAGGCTCTGCTACTGAGAACGGGCCCGTCAAACAGCAGATTCACTCACTTTGTGTCAATCCAATTCAATCACAATGAAATGGACAAATTAAGATTTAATCAATTCCCCGGAATTTAGCCATTACAAGAGTTTTAGGTTTTTTTGTTTGTTTGCTCGCTTGCTTTTAATGCCAAGAAAGGAAGATTGAGCCGACTGAAGTGTCAGACCAAGGCCTCGTGTCAACCTGAATGACAGAGAAGTCTCTCTGGACCAAAATTACAAATTGGACATATACAATAAAAAAAGGAAAGAACTAAAACAAAGTATTCCCCAATTTTAGCAACACATTCTTGAGCAATCCACCTGCTGTGAGCAGACCAGCCCACTTGAACGTACAGAAGCAGAATCTCCTTGAGAGGAGCCCCGGCCTCTACACTGTAAACCTACGCACCAAAACATGAGGCTTGCTGAGGTATAAATCATGCAATGTTGTGCAAATTACTTCACTGCCTTAAACTTTAGCTTCCTGGTTGTAAAATTGGGAACATTAAAATCTTCTTCTTAAGCTGTTTGTGAAGATCAAAAGAGATACTCACTAGATTAATAACAAGTGCGTAAAAGAAAGAGGGCATGTGTAAATTACATATACAGTGACAGAACAAGAATAAATAATATAACCCAGTACCTGTCACATAGTCATTGTCCAACGAAAGGTCAATGTCCTTCCAGCTCTCTCTCCAGAATCTTCCCAAATGGCTACCACATTTCCTTTATCAGAAGAGAAGGAAGACATCCGAGTTCTCAGCTACTCCACATCTCCAGTTCTTTCCATTCTAATACAGCCACCTGCCTTCTCCTCTGCTTTCTAGGACAGTAGTCCCCAAGCGTATCCTTTCAATATACCATAAAACAGCACAAGAAATAGATGGTTTTAAAGGATGAGATCAATAAAGATAAATACAAGTTCTAGTACTTTCTTCCTGCACCCCAGGGGACCGTTTGAAAACCACTACTCCATGACAAGGACCAGCAGGCACGGAAGTATACTAAACAGGTTCCTTCCGCACCACTCCCTCTTCTTTTCAGTGATTGAAACCTACTCACTTCCCATTCAGAATCAGCTTCACCAAAGCTTGAAATCATACCTTCGCTCACGGTCTTTAGTAAACAAAAAGAAAGTAGAGTTTTCTAACCTCTTATAGGTGCATTTACTATCTGGCACTTATCATAGTGTGCCGGGCTGAAGTGCACCAAGAGAACGGAACTCATCTCCTCCTCCCCCAGGCTCCCCACCAATTACTTCCTGTTGGCTAGTTAACGTTTTGTGTAAGAAAGCAGATTTCCTCACGTTGGCCAAGATAAAGGACTGACCCATTGCCATTTCCTATGAGGGACTTTCCATCCTCAATGAAGACTCAAAGGTGAGTTTTAGTTATTACTCAACTAACTCACGAAAACCACAAAAAGAAAATCAGAGAATGCAAGAAGGAAGAAATTTCTTTAGAAGTTAAGCCCTGGCTAGGGACCTGAATTTAAGACTAGAGAGTTTCCTGCTCTACTATTAAAATCTCAGGAATTAAAAGTCAACTAAAAATAACCTAAGTCCACCACTACACTAAAATTAAGTTGGTATGATTAAGAAAAAAAAGAGATACCCAAATTCCCGGGTGCTCAAGGTCACCTCTGGAGTCTACCTCCTCCAGCAATTTGGACTTCCCCTCAAGGGCTCTCCCAAATATTCCTTTCAGTGCAAACACTCAGATACAAAGCAGAACAGTGGGACCCAGAAAGTCTGTTGTTATCCAAGCCCACTCACCAAAACCAGGTGATTTGTATTTAACTTGCCCTTTCAAATGCATTCTGAACCATGTGTTCCAGAACTAAATGACCTAGCCCTAAACCAGACAGCCTAACCCCAAGTCAGACAGTTGGCGTCCCTAGTTGTAAAAGTCATTCTAACAGTTTGTTTCCAAATGACAAATGCTCCACAGCCAAAACTGGATCCTGGAATAGACTATTGGCATCCAGGAGACAAACACTCCCCAAAATGATGTATCTCTTGCTATCAGGGAAGTACAGTGTCTTCTTTGCACATGATAAGTGTCCAGGAGATATATTTGTGCTCCACTTTTATATAGATTGACATGATAAGAAGTCCTTACAACAATAGGGGACATCTGCCAGAAAGGAGGAGCTGATCTGGAAGGGACTCGATTTGGATCAGTTTCATTGTTCCAGTGGTTCTTGCCATCTCAGAACCTTCCAGATACAGGAGCAGCCAGACCCTCAGGATCTTTTAACACTCACTCCAGCCCCACTTTCTCCTTAGCAAACTGTCATCCAGAAAGAAGGAAGAACTGCATGGCTGCATAGCTTCAAAGGAGCTCTTCCCTTTATCTCTTTACCCTTTTAGCCTGCCCTGCACATCAATAGGTGTGAACTCTCCATACCCCTTGGATGTCATTTAGAAAGTGCAGTATCCCTGATCAAAAGAGTTCAAGCTCCTAATCAGGACTATCTCTATGAGATTTCACACATTTTTCATCATTTTCCAAGCCCCAATTCTGTACCAACCCCTCTGCAAGGCCTTGGGGATCCCAAGATAACCAAGACCTGGTCTTACCCTAGCAAGAACCTTTCTAGTGGAAGGGAAATGAGTTGTCAATAAGTCATTGTGATACAATATGTTAGAAAGTCGAATAGAGGTACCCCTATGCAAATACACTTTGGAGCTATAGGAGAAAGAGGACTTATTTCTCTGTGGGTGTGGTGGTGTCAGGGGGAAACCTCAGGGTAACATGTGAAACTGAATCCCAAGAGATGAGTAAGAGAAGAGTAGGGCGGATCTTGTTAGTTCTACAAGCTAACAGCCCAAGAGACAAAATATCACCAAATAGTTTTTCTCTCTTCTCCTTGGCTGCTGCTCCATCACACCGCAGAGATCAGCAGCCTTCACTGTCCCCTGGGTTTCCATGCCAAATGGCTGCAGCGAGTCACAAACACACATCCTACACCAGTCACGAATGTGGAGGGCAGAAGTGAGTTCACTGTCACTTCAGTACATCGGTAAAGGTCCCGGAGGACTGGAGACCAGGCAAGGGTTAGGCAGGAATTGAGTCCTGAAGGTCTCAAGTGCTGCCTTAGGAAGCCCACCTCTGAGGAAAGCAATCTGAATGCATTCTTTCCTGCATAAGGTGCCGAAGCCATGCTCTACTGCAGGGTGTAAGGAAATCTGTACTATGGAGCGGGAAGACTGCACAGGGGCGTGGTGCAGGATGAGAAAGCACAGGATGACAGGAGTGAGGCAAAGCTGTTCAAAGTGGCTGTGGGGTTATCCTGCCCTCTAGAGGTATCTCATATCTAATGGAAGGGAACAGACCCCATTAAAGGCTTTCTTTAGGGGAAATATAAATTCCAGATGAACAATGACAAGGTATCATCACTCCAGTTCTAGACACTTCCCCACTAATGCTGAGCCACCTTTAGGTAGAATGTGCTCCAGTCTCAAGGCCTGGGATCTACAGTGGCCAAGTGAATATCTTCCCAGAAAAGAAGGAGGAGGAGACAAGGGGTTAAGTCATGCCAGAGACCAGAGAGAGAAGGGGAACAATGCAGACAGACACCAAGTCCTGGTTTTTCCTAGCTTGGGGCCTAAGCTTCAAGAGATAACTAACTATAAAAACACTCAGAAATATGTAGGGGCAGCTGAGAAATCTGGGTTAGTGGCTAGTTTCCTCCAGCTCTAAAGGGCACACTATTCCACCATGGCATCCAATCCAGCAAGGCTGGGAGCAGTAGGAGAGCACTGGAGGAGGAAGGTGGCCCCAGACACTTGAGGCTGTGTTCCCGCCTCCTCGTGTCTATTGAAGGCCTGGGTCAAGATAAAGAGACCTCCTTGTGCAAAGAGAATCCAGAGGGCCCAGCATGGATCCAAGGCTCCCATCTCCTTCACTGTCACAGAGTCACATGAGTCCTCCATTGACCCAGATGCCATCTTGGAGAGGGGCAGAGGGAGGAGAAGGACACCCAAAAGCCCTAAGAAATCTGGAGCTGCTCTGAGCTCCCACAGGATGCTACACTTCCGCATCACGGCACTCGCCTTGCTGCAGTCTCCACCTGTCCACTTGTCCAGACCTTCAATACCTGGGGGTGGCAGCTCAATGTTCCACATGTAGCACTGGCCCTAGCACAGAATATAAGAGCCCAGCACTCCTGTGATGAGGTTTCCCAGGCCTTGATGAGCAGCAGGGTGATCTTAAACAAGTCATTCAACCTGTTTGGCTCTCAGTTTTTTCATCTACAAAATAAGAGTCTTAGACTACAATGTCTAAGCAAGACTCCTACAGCTAACATTCCATAATAATAATGATAGGTAAGAACTCCTAAAAGCTATGCACTACTTACTATATCCTAAGTGCTTTACACATGGTAACTCAGTTCTTTCTTACAACAATCCTTTGAGGTTAGCCTTTATGCAGGTAAGGAATCAGAGAAAAAGAGATGTTAAGAAACTTTCATAAAATTGCAGAGCTAGAGGTATCAGAACTGGAATTTGAACCCTGACATCTGGTTCTAGAATCTATGTGCCTAAGCTATCTACTATCTCCGCTGCTGTAAAATGATGCCTCCTTTCATTCCATATAAGAGCTGGTGTGAATTTATTCATCCCCAAGAGTCTAGATGTGTCTGATTCACCACTGTTGTGCTAGGAATATAAACTCTAGCTCATTACAATTAAGTAAAGAAAGACAGTAGCACTCTAATACCTTATAATTTAATTTCTAACACCAATATCTAAAAGCAATAGTATGCTTAATAGTCTGTTCTTCAAACTCTCAGTAATATTATTAGGAATAATAATAACACTTACATGTATAATTAACATTAATTAAAATGTAATTATTAGTACTGAAAAAAATAAAGATTATAAAATTGTGTCACTACTATTCTTACAGATTCTTATACCCTTATTCAGCACTAGAAACAAAAATGCTTTGTTGTGGAAATGTTAATTGATCCTATTTCTATCAGACCAAACTTTATTTATTTTGTTCTTTGTTATTTTTAAAAGTTAAATCTAGAAACCATTGGTTATATGCCTGATTTTAACAATCACACTATAATAGTCACTCAGCAATTGGCCTATGGTTTGGCATCCAGGAAACTGATATGAAAATAGACAGTTTATTGACAATATTTAGACATAGGCTGTACTATTAAACAATTCATATCCTGTTTCATGAGTTGATAATTTTTCAACTCTTTTCATGTCTGTAATGAAAAGTACAGAACCAGCCATCCTAAGCTTGGGTTGGAGATCTGAAAATTCATTAGACATGGATTCTTACAGTACAATGTTGGAGTTTAGTAGAAGAAATAAAACGTAACATAAATTATTATGACAAATTATGCAGCGATCAGTGCCCTTATAAAAGCAGAGAGAAAGTTGCAATGGGAAAGGAAAAAGAGTGAGAAGAGAAGAAGCTCATGATGAAGGCAGACTCTGGGGAACAGAAAGCATTCGTGCTGGGCCTTGAAGGGTTGGTATGATTTATATATACAACAATAGGAGAGAAAGACATTCAGGCAGAGAGGAGAGCAAGAGCAAAGTCAGAGAAGTCAAAAAAAAAAGCAGAATATCTGCAAGGATCATCAAATACTATGCTTCAGTCTGTCTGGCAAATGGAGTGTATAGGAGATAATGGGAAACAACGAAGAAAGTCACATGTTACGGTTGGATTATAGCCTCTTACAATTATCTCGGCAAATGATAGTAGCCTAAATTAAGGTAATGTCAATGGGAATGGAGAACGAAGTATAGATTCAAACAGTATGCCAAAGATAGAAGCAATAAGACTTGGCAACAGGAAAGGAAAGGAGAGGGAAAAAGTCAAGATGATGCCAAGTTCTGGGCCCTAACGGCTAGGAGAACGTTGGTGACATTGATAAAAATTGGAACAAGTTCTGGTCCATCTATTTAAGCTCTATGTACCAGTCTCAGCTGGCTCGTCACCAAGCAGGAGGAGAGAATATTTCAAGTCCAACAGTCACTCTGTGACTCATCAGATGTGAGGGTGAAGTTATTTTCACTCTCACAGCAGTAAAACAAAACCTGCACATTATTAACCAGGTCCTTCAGGCTGCCTGAATGTTCAGGTGGGCTGTCTAGAATGACTAAGTCTTAACTTAGAGCCTCAAGATCTAACCTAAAAGGAAAGTTTTAAAGGTTGCATGTTCCCACTCTTTAGTCTTTAGCTGGTTGAAAGCTGAAAGCTCTCTCTCTCTTTTTGAGATATGGTTGTGACATAGTCATTTCCAAACTTTCTTAGTTTCATTGACATTAAATATTTAGTGTGACAAATTCTCGACTTGTAAGTTGATCAAGGAGGCATTCTAGATTTCATCATTTGGATTTCACAGTCTATCAATATTCTGAAGTCTTTCCATATTGCTCTCAATCTTGAATCACTCCACCATCACTTATGGTATCACACTTCAGAAAACCTTTCATTTTAACCCTGTTTCTATGAATCACTTGCACTGTGGGTTGTGGGAACAGCTTGAGATACAGCCAGAGCGTTTGACACGTCTCATCTGTCCATCAAGATTGTTTTGGGTGACCTTTTCAGCGCACATTTATCCATGCTCCTAGACATTCTTTCAAGTTTAAAACAATCTTGTCACAACTTGCACAACTTTACGAAAGTGTAGAGAGCAAACTGATTGAAAATTCAATTGCAAAAATTCCACATGGAACTTTATCTAGCAACACAATAAGCAGATGCTTTCTGCTAAGCAACAAATTGGAGTCTATTTCCTGGACATCTTTTCATAACTGAAACCTGACATACATAAAAATGTAACTAAATACTGATGCCATTGGAGCAGAGTACCATAAAGAGAAACGTCCTAGGCTCCTCTTGTATCCAACTGGGAAACTTTTGGTCCAGCTCAGGGAGCACAGATGTAACTTCAAAGGGTCTCCAAAAGAGTGCAAATGCTCACTGATAAACCCTTATCTTCCCCAAGATTAAACTGTACAGCCCTCAGACTTTTAATAATTCTCCCATATACATTTCAACGAAAGGTGAAGACTTTCTTCTTCAGCGCTATTGACATAAGCATGACATTTAAATACACACAACAAGTAGCAGCAATTTTGTTTGGATCTCCTGAGCGTGTCAATTATTGTGACGCTAACCATGCCCATTCCATCCTGGACTTTAAGTAAACAGGACCACTCTGCTCTCAGCCGAGGATTTATAGGGGCCGTGTGTCTGGCGCTCAGGGAGATGTTGGCTTGCTCTCACCAATGATTACGTATACAACATCGTCATATAACTTTTGGATTTTTCAAAGACTTCAAAGCTGACAACCTTCTCTGAACTTGCTATCTGGGCGTGTTTATCATGGCAAGGAACAAAGGGAGGAGTGCTCTGCAGAAACTTCAAATTATGAGCACTTCACAAATGCATTCTGTATGTCTACAAACTGTCAAATGTCCAGGAGAAAAATGAAAAGGCCAGTCATCGTACCACCCATACAGGGAGAAAGGCAGTCGGGAGCAAATGCGGCTTAAATGTTGGTTTGGAAGGGCTGTTTGATTTTTCCATGATCAGGATATTGTATCCTAATTGTCTCCTTTGCTAACTGAGGGCTGCTTAATTGGTAAATAGAAACAAGTTTGCTTCCTCCCTATCTCTTTTTTGAAAGTGACCAGATGTCCCATTTGGGGGAATTAACCTTGTGACATGGTACTGAGAACACAGAACAGGCTGTGTGTGTCTTAAGAGGCCACATGTGTGAGAGTGAGAGCTGGGCGCTCTGGAGTCAGGCTTGCCAGTGGGGGAAGCCTGGCCCTGCCACTGTGTAGCAGAATACCATGGGACAAGTTACCCTACGTGCCTCAGTTGCCTCATCCATAAAATGAGGGTGATAATAATGGAAACTACCTCATCGAGCCGTGAGGATTGAATAAGTTAGTATGTGCCTAGTTCTTGGAAAGTAGTCAATGAATATTATTTCATAAGTACAATTGAAACATTGGACAGGAGAAATAAAAGTACTTCTTTTCAGCTCAGGGATTAAGCCTTGAAGGACTAATAAAAATTCTCTGGTTGGGGCTCTGAATTCTGTATCCCCATAGCTTTTGTTCATACTTTACTGTAGCACTTATAATATTGTCGTCCTTCTCTGCATCAAGAGCTGTGCAAGAGGCTTCTCATACATGTTATAGCCACACTATCCATCAATATGTTAGCCCTGATTTAACGTTAATCTTCCCATGAAGATTTTCCCATTCGTGCTCTCATTACGTTTTGTTCCTCCAGGGAGGACCTATTATGTGGCAGTCAATGGGCTACCCAAATGCAGCTGCCCAAAATCCCTGGCTCTTACTAATCGATGAGTAAGTTTTTCTAGAAAAGCAACATTTTGTGAGATACCTAGATTCCCTGTGTTACCGAGAACTTTCTGGGAGGACTCATTCTGCATCTATCTTTCCGTGCAGTGCTGGCTGAGGAGAGCCACGTGTCTTTTGAATGCTGAGCATCACAGTGCGTCATCATGACTCACAAGTGATCAATCACCAAGTGACATTTAAACATCTTGACTAACTACCACCAGCATTTTGCTCCAGTTATTGGAAGCTTCTCAGAGTGAATGTGCTCTTAGGATAAGATCTGAATCACTGTCTCTGAGGTCAACAATGCATATTGCCAGGAAATGCATAACAAACAACTGGGGCACAAGAATAATCTTACTTTGTGTCACTCTTCACCATGAGGGATCTGCTGTCTTTCCCTTGTCAGCAAGGTTCTCCATGCTTCTCTCATGAAGTGGCGCACATGCCCCTTATAGCTGTCTACAGGGTTAGAGCTAGGAGGGGTGCCATCTTAGAGACAAGTAACAGTCAGAGAGGGGAGTGGAAGGAATCTAACACTTATTAAATTCCAGAACTCAGGCCCCCTGACTTCCACTTTAGCAATCTTTCCACTGTACCACACCTGGTGACACGATTTCAAGATTTTCTGCCCAGCTATTCTCTTACCAAAGTTGCCACGGATCAACCTAATTATCAGTATTTCAGTAAAGGCTGGAGGACCACTTGCCAACTGTAATGCTCATTCTAGTCACTGGCTGAGAGAATCTCATGTTCTTCCTTCTGTAATCTGGAAGCTACACTGGGACAGTCTCTCTCATGCACTGGTGGTGAAAGGGCAGACTGGTGCAACCTTTCTGGAGGGCAGCCTGATGGTGTATCAAACACCTCAGATGTGTATATACCTTGGGAATTAATCTTTCCAATCCTGGGAATGCACACTAAGAAATTATCAGAGATGTGGTAAACAGGCGTGGATGTGGTTAGCAAGGACAAGGCATCACTGGTCCATACATAGAGATATCTAAACCGGAATGAAATATGTGTTCAGTCATCAGTTAGCCACACCTGGACACCCTAAATGGCACTGCCTCCCACCTGGTGGCAGGTACTGGAATTGAAGGCACAATGCCAAGGATGAACTATCACGTAAGAAGTGTATCTTGTAAAGTCAATCGAATTTCACTGACTGCAAATATCCCAATGTCAAACCAGAAATTACAAAGAAAAATTTTCCATAAAAATACCACTTTCCAGTCACTTTTTATTTACCCTTTTCTCCCTTTGCTGCTCTCCTACACTCACCCATACCACCATCTCCATCTTCCAAGAAGTCTATCTGAATTGCAAATCTTTTCGTTTTTTCAAAGCCAAAGTTGGCATGAACAGGATTCAGTTGCTGGTAGTGGGGGAAATTGTGTGAATAAATAAGGTAGTTCAACGTGTCCATTCTATTGATGAGTCAATACTACTTCGAATGACTTTGATATGACAGACTGAACCTAACAGTTCAAATATTAGGTGGTTGTTACTGCTAACCATCTTTCTATAAAACTTCAAATTTGAACTTGAGAAAATTCACTGATTATCCTAGACTATACACATGAGGGGAAAGAACTTCATTAACCACTATAGTCTAAAGTATTTTTATTAGAAATCATATTTTATCTTGAGTCCTGGAGTTCACCTGCATAGCAGAATTTTTTCTGCCTGATGGGCAGATAGAAATCAAAGCTGGACAAGCACAAAAACACAAAATCTTGCAGAGGAAAATAACACAGAGTAGGGAGAGATTACCCTATAGGAGATTCTGAAAGGAAGTACCTAGAACCATAAAACCAAGCTTCCACTGTCCAGGACTCCCTGCCCAGCCTCCTCGGCTCTCAAAGGCTCTTCAACTTGGTCCCCACCTACAAGATCCCAGGACTAACGCAGTCTTTTCTGATTCTGCATTCCTTCCTCTTACTGAAACTCAGTCTCAAGGCTCATATATTTCTGCATCATCCTGTACTTCCTTATATACGTAACTATTTATTCCATTACTTGTAATTTTTTGTTTAATGACGTCTGTCTTCCCCTAAAAGTCTTGGAATCTCCTAAATGAGGAGAGCAATAGGGGTGTTTGTCTTTTGTTAATGAGGTGACTTTTGGACAGCACCTAAGCATGGGGGCTGGTTGTCAGCGGAGCCAACCATGTGATTAGAGGGTTGGAACTTTCAGTCCCACCTCCTGCCCTCTGGGTACCCTAGAAGCCAGATAACTTTTTCTCCCATACCCAGCCTCTTGCATAAGTCTCTGCCTGGAACATACCCCTTGAAGACTAGAGCTCTGCTTGGCTCTTACCAGGCTATTCTCTCTCTCCAGGGACTGAAATCCAGTCCCTGAACATCCTCAGGCCTGGTTTCCACCTCCCTACAAGCTCCATTCTCCCCACTTTCAGCAGCTAGATCTTCCCCGAGGTCTGGGCCCCATCCCCTCAACAGGCTGTATTTATCTGCCGGGTCCTGGCTCCTCCTTGTCTGGACTCTTTTAACATCAACCAGAGCTCCATTTCTGAGTGTGGAGACCTAAAGACAGACTCTAAGCAAACAGACCCTCAAAGTATCTCCAAATTCAAGACAGTATGGAGAAAAATATTGTGATATGAGCTGTCAGTGTAAAGAAAGTTATGTTGAGTCACCCACTGTAATGTACTAAACTGTCCTAAACGCCAATGAAAGGCTCAGTAAGAGCATTTAAAACACAGCCAACTTGGGAACATGACTTAGTCACAGACACGTACCTCAAATATTTTTAAAACACACAAATGAAGCAGAATTATATGCATGTTAAAAAATGCAAATGGAAAACATGAAAACAATTAACCAATTGCTACTTTGTCCACAGAGAGACTCAGCAAAGAGCAACAATTGCTAGTTGTTACTAGTGTAGTACTAGCAGTGAGCCTTAATCTGTGTCCACTATGGGCTAGTCATTGTACCAGATACTTCATATAAATTATCTCAGATCTTCACCATAAACTTGCAAAAGAGGTGATAGCCTCCTTTTAAAGATGAGAAAATCAAGATTAAGTAGCTCACCCAATGTAACATAGCTTGTAAGGAGTAGAACAAAGATCTGAGCCAGTGTCCATCTGAGACCAAAGGCTATGCTTTATCTCAACTCCACACTGCTTTCAGAAGAGTTTGATGCTGAACAACATCACCTGGCAAGAAGCAAGAAGAAGGAGCTTCCGCATGAGGTGGGTGTCACGTCTGGGATGAGCGCGTGGCAGCAAGTGTCAAACCTACTTGTCTGGCAAGAGCGAGAAGGTTGCTTGAGACAGTTGCAAGGCATGAGTTTGGTGAATAAGAAGAAAACCACTTGAGGGTATTGAAGATCAAAAAGAGTTGGAATTTAGACCTAATAGCACAAGCTCTAAAGATCTCATGTAACCTTTTGAATTGGACAATGACTACTGGAAGAGAACTTCTTATTGGACACTGTGTGTGGGGTGGGGTTGAATAAGGAGAGTAGAAGCAGGGGACCAAGTTAGCGCCTTGTGTGAGGGACGACTGGAGAAATAAGTGAAAGAATAGGAAGGAAAAGAAGGGTGTGAAGAAAGATGGCCTCACCCGCAGGTGGAGGATTTGGACAACAGGAAGAGGGTGGTGGCGGGAAAGGAAGAGCATGAAGAAAGTGAGATTTCAAAAGTGCCTATTCTGATTAACTGTGAAGGGCATTTGTGTGACCTAAATTAGAGTTATCTGGGTGGAGTGAAGAGAAGAGGAGAGAGACTATAAAGATTAAGAAAGAAAATTGATGCTGGAGTCAGCTGTTATAGATCATTTGTTCTAAAAGCCTAAAAGGAAAATGCGATAAACTGGTAGCTGGCTGGAAAAGTTAAAAGAAGATTTTTTGCCTGTGTAATTGGGAGCTTGCATACAACAGAAAAAGAACAAAAGGGTAAGAAAGATGAATCTATCGAGCCCTCACTGATAACTAGGAGATGCCCCAGGGTAACCATGACAACACTAGTGCAAAGCAAATTCCCAAGTTCCCAAGCAGCAAAGCCAAGCTGAGTCACTCCAGGTCCAGAGTCCTGACTCTTCTAAAGATTAGTCTTGGGACCCGAGTTCAATCACTTACAATCCATTTCCTAACATGTAACATGGGAGCAATAATCATTCCCCTATCTACCCAGCATTGTTCCTGATCAACCCTAGGAACTCATTAAATATTGCTCGGTTGATTACCTCACAGAGTACTTATGACGATGTAGGTAAGAAAGCACGCTTGGGAAGCCTTAAGAGTGCTATGGATGTCATTATTCAGTAAATGTTATTTGCCAGAGTAGGTCAATATTTATCATGTGTTAAAGTCGTAACTTGATTTTATTTATTCTAATTCTTGAATTTAAAATACAAGTGAAGTGAAACAACATATCCTGCTTCACTGGAGGAAATAATTTACACGTAAGTTTCAATATGTTTAGGGCAGTGGCTCCTAAATATGCACCTGAATAAATTGCAAGAGAATCAACAGGGGAACTGCTCAAAACTTAGAGACACGTGGGCCCACTCCTGGAGAATCTACTCTGCAGTTCTGAGGTCAGACTGGGGAATCTGTACTATTTAAAGTTCCTAAGGTGATTCTAATGTGCAGGCAGCTTTGGGAAGTACTAACTGAGAATGCTTTACAAAAGGACCCATCTCAGACAATTATTAGACTATCCTCAAAAGAGCAAAAAGCCACCAGTACCTTCCAGAACCTACCATGGAAGGACTTACGTGTCAGATATCCCCACTTCAGTGTCTGTGAGCCCCGGGACACTCTTGGCCCATGCCTGCTCCCTGGACCCACCTCCTCTGTTCTTCTTTCTCCTTTTTCATAAAGCTGCCTGCATCTACCCCAACCCTTGGGGTTCTGCAGCCCCTTCCCAAGACAGCCCGCAGCAAGGGCAGCCATCGCCTCCTCCTCTTCCTGCTTTGCTGTCCCTGCAGATAAGCACACAGGACTCTTGCCCTTTTAAGGGATAACTGATGATTCCTACAAAGGAGAGAGAAACCAAAAGGTAACGAACTTGGGGAAGAGAGAAAGATTCCAGACTCTCCAAGGTCTTTCTGCCATGATCCCAGTCCACGGTTCTTGATTCCCTTCGGAGAGATTGAGCCAGGTGGGAATTTTGAGAACCAAGAGCTGAGAGGAAGGTCACCGTTTCTCCAAATGGTGGTAGAGGAGGGCTCCCCTCCTCCCACAGACGTGTCAGTCTTCATCTGCATGTGGAAGGACTTGTCTGAAAAAAACACTAAAAACGGAGCAACCCCTTCACAGCGGGCAAAGGAGAAAAAGGCCCACATCAAAGCAGGCAGAAGAGGCTGGGACACCATCTCTCCCTAAACCCCACCCCTGCCTCAGCAATCCGCAGTCAGGAGGGAACTCAAAACCTTGAGCGACATGAGAAGCCACATCGGGCACCCCAACTTTTTTAAGACCTGCATCTGAAAGACAAGCCCCCAAAACATCTAACTGTTAAAACCAGCGAGGCTGGCACCCACCAGACCCACAAGGCTGTAAGGATCTGAGAACCGCTCTTAAAGGGCCCACGTGCTTGGACTCACCAGTCCCAGGGCTCAGCGGGACCATTAAGAGGAGGCCAGAGTCTATGTGAATGAGGCTCATTTACTCCTCTTAAAGCTTCAGCCTGCAGGGCAGACATCTAATTTAGCATACATCTAGGGGTCTGCTCGGTGGAGGTCATCATCTTCAAGCTCTCCCTCTGCCCACACTAGGCAGCAGGCGCCACCTTTTCTTTTCCTTTTTAAACAATAGGCTTTTTTTCCTTTTCTTTTCTTTTTCTTTTTTTGCACTTTTTTTCCTGTTGGTGCCATCTATATGCTCTCCCTCTCCTTCATTCCAGCCAGTAGGCACCATCTTAGCGCCCTCTATCTGCCGGGCTCCAGGGTAGGAGTATCTCCCAGAGGGAAGTTTTCACACACATCTTACTGCCTTAAATGCAGCAAAAAAAAAAAAAAACAACTTCTTGCATACAAGGGAACCCCCCCATACGACTATCAGTAGATTTTTCAGCAGAAACTTTGCAGGCACAATAGAGTGGCACAATATATTAAAAGTGTTGAAAGAAAATAACTTTCAACCAAGAATATTCTATCCAGCAAAGTTATCATTCAGAACTGAAGAAGATATAAAGAGTTTTCCAGACAAACAAAAGCTAAAGGAGTTCATCACCACTAAACCAGCCTTAAAAGAAGTGTTAAAGGGACTTCTCTAAGTTGAAAAGAAAGGGTGCTAATTAGCAAGAAGAAAACATATGAAAGTATAAATCTCACTGGTAAAGGTAAATATATACTAAAAATAGTGGACTAATCACTCATAAAGCTAGTAGGAAAGCCTAGTATGATGTTGGTGATAGAAATGCAAAGGAAGGGAAGAAATGTGAAAGACATCCTCAAATAGTTCTAGTAAACATGATAGACTTTTGCATTTACAATTAAGTCACGTTTTCCTTCATTCGTCGTGGAAGAACGCCATAATATAGATGGCATGATTTGCAGTTATCCATACTTTTTACATCTTTCTCCTCTCCACAGTGTCCACCTTTTCCCAGCCACCAACTCACATCTACTATTTCCTTCAGCACTGTTTTCAAAGCTCATCTACCCCTGGAAAGCCTCTCTGACTAGTCCCAGTTGATGGGATCTCTTCTCCCTTCTATACTTATGGAACTAGTTGGTTCCATATCATATTACACTAGTGAATACTGTGCTTGACCTTGTTCCGTCACTTCCTCAGGTTAGGACCCCTCATGCCCCAGCCCAGCCCAGGGACAGCATGAATCCATGTGTGGACTTCAGCAGCCAGCTAGAAAGTGGGAGGCAGCAAAAGCACAAGATGAAGAGAAGGGGAATCTTGCAGCTTAGCCCTCGGCTTGCGGGTTCCAAGCCTCTTCCTAAACCCCCAAATAGGTGGCTTTTGGCAGTAAGACTAATTGTAGACCTTCTCAGCTGCTGGGATGAGCCTGCAAATGGAAGATACTTATTTCTTCTAGTCTAACAGAGTAATGAAAGGCCATGACTGATATTAAATAGTTCTTTTTGCAAGATCTGCTGAATTAATTATGGGTATGGTATTACCTCTATAATTCCTGAAAATAACTGTCGGTTCCTAATCTGAGTTAGAATGAATCTTGCTATTTAGTCTACTTTTCAATTTTTGTCTATTTTTTTACTTGCTTTTAAAATTAGAATCAAACAAAATTAAACTAAGAATAAAGAGGTTAAGATATTTTTAATAAAGAAATCTTAATTAACTTTAGGTTTAAAAATAAATTATACTGAATCTTAAAGTTATTTTTAATATTTGCTGTTCATAGCCTCTTGTCTGATTTGAGGCCATCTATAGATTAATTCAGGATCAGATCTCTTTTTTTTCAATATAATATTAAATTACTGAAGGATAAGAAACAGGATTGAGAATTAGGTTTTAAAAGTTAAATTGGTATGATCTGAAGAGTAAATTCATTTCTGAGATTTCTGCACTGGGCACAGACTGTACCAGACAAGCTCCATAGCTCCTTCCAGTAGGTTTCTCCCTCTCCCAACACACTTAGAATCTTATTCCTGGGCTGTTACTGCCATCCAGTGGAAATTTCACTACAGGTGAAATAAATGCTTTCTCAAGGCTGATTTTTCTCCCTACTTGCTCCCCTGCCCCTCTCCCCACCCATCCTTTCCGTTTCCTCTTTCCCTCTATCATACATGCCCTCAGGTGCCCCCAGAATAGAAGATGTTTGGCCAGTCTTTGGGAACTCTTGAAATTTGGGGGCTTTGTGCGACAGGACAACAATATTTCTATTCAGTCAAAACTGGTTTGTCAGAACTACGTGTAAGAGAAAACTGAAATTAAAATATTTTTCTATAAATGAAAAAAAGCAAGATGAAAACTGAAAAGCATATATAATATGATACTTTTTGTAAGAAAGAAGGTGAAATAAAAAAATAAGTGCTTACAATGTTATATGTCGATTGTATCTCAATAAAGCTGGGGGGAAAACATGTGCTTATTCTTGCAAAATGAAATGCAGGAAGGATAAACCAGAAACTAATGGGATTGGTTACCTAAGGGGAAAAGATGGGAATGAGTGGAAAAAGATAGGGAAAACAATGGAACTACTCTGATTATATTTTTTTGTATAGTCTTTGTTTTTGAATTACGTAAATGTTTATTTTTTTTTATTTGCTCATTTATTTCCTATATGAGTTGGTAATACAAAATACTAAAACATTTTAGAGCGGTCTTAGGTCTACACCAAAACCACAGGAGGTACAAAGGTTTCCCATATACGTCCCTGTCCTCACACATGCATAGCTTCCCCCATTACCAACATCTCCCACCAGAGTGGTTCATTTGTTACAACTATGAAAACATCATTATCATCCAAAGTCCATAGTTTACATTAGGGTTCAACTTGGTGGTTTAAGTTCTGTAAGTTTGGACAAATGTATAATGACATATTTCCACCATTATGGTATCATACAGAGTTGTTTCATTGCCCTAAAAGGCTGCTCTACCTATTCATCCCTCCTCCCCCCAACCCCTGGCAACCAGTGATCTTTTTACCATCTCCATAGATTTGTCTTTTCCAGAACGTCATATATTGGAATCATACAGTATATAGCCTCTTCAGATGGGCTTCTTTCACTTAGTAATATGCATTTAAGTCTCCTTCATGTATTTTCATGTCTTGATAGTCATTTCTTTTTAGCGCTGAATAACCCATTGTCTGGATGTACTACAGTTTATCCATTCACCTACTGAAGGACATCTTGGTTGCTTCCAAGTTTCGGCCATTATGAATGAAGCTGCTGTAAGCATCCATTTTGCAGATTTTTGTGTGGACATAAGTTTTCAGCTCCTTTGGGTAAATACCAAGGGGCACAATTGCTAGATTGTATGGTAAGAGCATGTTTAGTTTTCCAAGAAACCGCCAGGCTGTCTTCCAAAGTGGCTGTGACATTTTGTATTCCTACCAGCAGTGAATGAGGGTTCCTGTTGTTCCACATCCTCCCCAGCACTTGGTGTTGTCAGTGTTCTGGATTTTGGCCATTCTAATAGATGTGTAGCGGTATCTCATTGTTGCTTTAATTTGCATTTCCCTGATGACATATGATGTGGAGTACATTTTCATACATTTATTTACCATCTTTATATCATCTTTGGTAAGGTGTCTGTTAAGACGTTTAGCCTATTTTTTTTTAATTTTTTATTGAGTTAATGATAGGTTACAATCTTGTAAAATTTCAGTTGTACATTATTGTGCGTCAGTCGTGTTGTAGGTGTACCCCTTCACCCTTTGTACCCACCCCCCACCTCCCCTTTCCCCTGGTAGCCACTAATCTGTTCTCTTTGTCCACATGTTTAAATTCCTCATATGAGTGGAGTCATACAGAGATTGTCCTTCTCTATCTGGCTTATTTCACTTAACATAATTCCCTCAAGGTCCATCCATGTTGTTGCAAATGGGACGATTTTGTTCTTTTTTACAGCTGAGTAGTATTCCATTGTATATATATACCACATCTTCTTTATCCATTCATTTGTTGTTGGGCACTTAGGTTGCTTCCACGTCTTGGCTATTGTAAATAATGCTGCAATGAACATTGGGGTGCATAAGACTTTTGGAGTTGCTGATTTCAAGCTCTTTGGATAGATACCCAGTAGTGGGATAGCTGGATCGTATGGTAGTTCTATTTTTAATTTTTTGAGGAATCTTCATACTGTTTTCCATAGTGGCTGCACCAGTGTGCATTCCCAGCAGCAGTGTATGAGGGTTCCTTTTTCTCCACAACCTCTCCAACATTTGTTACTATTTGTTTTAGTTATTTTTGTCATTGAATGGGTGTAAGGTGATATCTTAGTGTAGTTTTGATTTGCATTTCCCTGATGATCAACAATGATGAGCATCTTTTCATGTGCCCATTGGCCATCCGTATATCTTCTTTGGAGAAATGTTTGTTCATGTCTCCTGCCCATTTTTTGATTGGGTTGTTTAATTTTTTGCTGTTGAGTTGTGTGAGTTCTTTATATATTATGGATGTTAAGCCTTTGTCGGATGTATTACTTACAAATATTTTTTCCCAGTTAGTGGGTTGTTTTTTCGTTACAATCCTGTTTTCCCTTGCCTTGAAGAAGCTCTTTAGTCTGATGAAGTCCCATTTGTTTATTCTTTCTATTGTTTCCCTTCTCTGTGAAGACATGGTGTCCAAAAATATCCTTTTAATACTGATGTCAAAGAGTGCACTGCCTACATTTTCTTCTAGAAGCCTTATGGTTTCAGGTCTCACCTTTAGGTCTTTGATCCATTTTGAGTTTATTTTGGTGAATGGTGAAAAAGAATGGTCAATTTTCATTCTTTTACATGTGGCTTTCCAGTTTTCCCAGCACCATTTGTTGGAAAGACTTCCTTTTCCCCATTGTATGCCATCAGCTCCTTTGTCAAAGATTAACTGTCCATAGATATGTGGTTTTATTTCTGGGCTTTCAATTCTGTTCCATTGATCTGTGCACCTGTTTTTGTACCAGTACCATGCTGTTTCGATTACTGTAGCTTTGTAGTATGTTTTGAAGTCAGAGATTGTGATGCCTCCAGCTGTGTTCTTTTTTATCAGGATTGCTTTAGCAATTCGGGGTCTTTTGTTGCCCCATATGAATTTTAGGATTCTTTGTTCTAATTCTGTAAAGAATGTCATTGGGATTCTGATTGGGATGGCGTTGAATCTATAGATTGCTTTAGGTAGAATGGACATTTTAACTATGTTTATTCTTCCAATCCATGTACATGGAATGTCTTTCCACCTCTTTATGTCGTCATCCATTTCTTTCAGAAAAGCCTTGTAATTTTCATTGTATAGGTCTTTCACTTCCTTAGTTAAATTCACCCTGGGGTATTTTATTCTTTTTGTGGCGATTGTGAATGGTATTGTGTTCTTGAGTTCTTTTTCTGTTAGTTCGTTATTAGAATATAAAAATGCTACTGATTTATGTAAATTGATTTTATACCCTGCAGCTTTCCTGTAGTTGTTGATTACTTCTAAGAGTTTTCCAATGGATTCTTTGGGGTTTTCTATATATAAGAGCATGTCATCTGCAAACAGCGAGAGTCTCACTTCTTCCCTCCCTATTTGGATTCCTTTTATTCCTTTTTCTTGCCTGATTGCTCTGGCCAGGACCTCCAGTACTATGTTAAATAAGAGTGGTGATAGAGGGCATCCTTGTCTCGTTCCTGTTTTCAGGGGGATGGTGCTCAGTTTTTGCCCATTGAGTATGATGTTGGCCGTGGGTTTGTCGTATATGGCCTTTATTATGTTGAGGTAGTTCCCTCCTATGCCCATTTTGTTCAGAATTTTTATCATAAACGGCTGTTGGATCTTTTCAAATGCTTTCTCTGCACCTATTGAGATGATCATGTGGTTTTTATTCCTCAGTTTATTGATGCGGTGTATCATGTTGATTGATTTGTGGATGTTGAACCATCCCTGTGTCCCTGGTATGAATCCCACTTGATCATGATGTATGATCTTTTTTTTTTTTTTTTTAAAGATTTTATTTTTTCCTTTTTCTCCCCAAAGCCCCCCGGTACATAGTTGTGTATTCTCCGTTGTGGGTTCCTCTAGTTGTGGCATGTGGGACGCTGCCTCAGCGTGGTCTGACGAGCAGTGCCATGTCCGCGCCCAGGATTCGAACCGACGAAACACTGGGCCGCCTGCAGCGGAGCGCGAGAACTTAACCACTCGGCCACGGGGCCAGCCCCGATGTATGATCTTTTTGATGAATTGCTGTATTCTGGTGGCCAAAATTTTGTTGAGAATTTTTGCATCTATGTTCATCAGCAATATTGGCCTGTAGTTCTCCTTTTTCATGCTGTCCTTGTCAGGCTTTGGTATCAGCGTGATGTTGGCCTCATAGAATGTGTTAAGAAGTGTTCCATCCTCCCTAAATTTTTGGAATAGTTTGAAAAGGACAGGTATTAAATCCTCTCTGAAAGTTTGGTAGAATTCCCCAGGAAGCCATCCGGTCCTGGGGTTTTATTCTTTGGGATGCTTTTGATTGCTGTTTCAATCTCTTTCCTTGTGATTGGTCTGTTCAAATTGTCTGCTTCTTCTTGAGTTAGCTTTGGGAGATTGTAGGAGTCCAAGAATTTATCCATTTGCTCTAGGTTATCCATTTTGTTGGCATATAGTTTTTTGTAGTATTCTCTTATCATCCGTTGTATTTCTGCGGTGTCTGTTGTTATTTCTCCTCTTTCATTTCTGATTTTGTTTATTTGAGCTTTCTCTCTTTTTTTCTTTGTAAGTCTGTCTAGGGGTTTGTCAATTTTATTTATCTTCTCAAAGAATCAGCTCTTTGTTTCACTGATTCTTTCTACTGCCTTTTTTGTTTCAATAGCATTTATTTCACTCTAATTTTTATTATTTCTCTCCTGCTGACTTTGGGCTTTGTTTGTTCTTCTTTCTCTAATTCAGTTAGCTGTAGTTTAAGATTGCTGATTTGGGATTTTTCTTGTTTGTTAAGATGTGCCTGAATTGCGATTAATTTTCCTCTTAATACAGCTTTTGCTGCATCCCATATGAGCTGGTATGGCATGTTATCATTTTCATTTGTCTCCAGGTATTTTTTGATTTCTTCTTTAATTTCTTCAATGATCCATTGCTTGTTCAATAGCATATTGTTTAGTCTCCACATCCTTGCGCCTTTCTCAGCTTTTTTCTTGTAATTAATTTCTAGCTTTATAGCATTATGATTGGAGAAGATGCTTGCTATTATTTCAATTTTTTTTAATTTGTAGAGGCTTGCCTTGTTTCCCAACATATGGTCTATCCTTGAGAATGTTCCATGCGCACTTGAGAAGAATGTGTATTCTGCTGTTTTTGGATGGAGTGTTCTATGTATGTCTATTAAGTCCAACTGTTTTAGCTTTTCATTTAGCTCCACTGTTTCTTTGTTGATTTTCTGTCTGGATGATCTGTCCATTGATGTGAGTGGGGTGTTGAGGTCTCCTACTATTATTGTGTTATTTTTGATATCTTCTTTTAGATTTGTTAATAGTTGCTTTATGAACTTTGGTGCTCCTGTGTTGCATGCATAGATATTTATAAGCATTATTTCTTCTTGATGAAGTGTCCCTTTGATCATTATATATTGGCCCTCTATGTCTCTCTTTACCTGCCTTATCTTGAAGTCTGTTTTGTCTGATATAAGTATTGTGACACCTGCTTTCTTTTGTTTGCTATTAGCTTGGAGTATTGTCTTCCACCCCTTCACTCTGAGCCTGTGTTTGTCCTTGGAGCTGAGGTGTGTTTCCTGGAGGCAACAAATTGTTGGATCTTGTTCTTTAATCCATTTTGCCACTCTGTGTCTTGTTATTGGAGAGTTCAATCCGTTTACATTGAGGGTGATTACTGATGCATGAGGGCTTAATGCTGTCATTCTGTTGCTCGTTTTCCAGTTTTCCTGTGTTTCCTTTGTTTCTCGTCCTGTGTGTTTTAGCCTACCCATTGATTTCTGCAATTTCTTATGCTGGGTTTCTTAGATTTTTCCTTATTTATGTTTTGTGTCTCTGTTCTGTTTTTTAGTTTAGTGGCTACCCTGAAGTTTGTATTCAGAATCTCACATATAACATAGTCCATTTTCTGGTGGTCTCTTACTTCCTTAGCCTAGACTGTTTCAGTCCCTTTCCTCCTCCCCTCCTAAATTATTATTTTCATCTCTTATTCCAACTTGTGTTGTGAGTTTGTGGTTAGAGTGATAAGATTGTCTTTGCTTTGGTGATTTCCTTCCCTTTATCCTAACGCGATAGTTGAATATTTGCTATCCTATTCAGAGTCTATCTATTTGTCTCCCTACTCTTGTTTTGTGACCCCATACTCCCTTTTTTTCTTTTTTCAGATATGAGAGCCTTCTTGAGGATTTCTTGTAGTGGAGGTCTTATGACTACAAAGTCCCTTAGCTTTTGTTTGTCTGGAAAAGATTTAATTTCTCCTTCATATCTGAAGGATATTTTTGCTGGATAGAGTATTCTTGGCTGAAGATTTTTATCCTTTAAAGTTTTGAATATATCACTCCAATGTCTCCTAGCTTGTAAGGTTTCTGTAGGGAAATCCGCTGAAAGTCTGATGGGGGTTCCTTTGTAGGTTATTTTCTTCTGCCTTGCTGCCCTGAGTAGTCTTTCTTTGCCATTCATTTTTGCCATTTTTACTACTATATGCCTTGCAGTAGGTCTTTTTACATTGACAAATCTAGGAGATCTGAATGCTTCCACCACACACATTTCTCTCTCAATCCCTAGATTTGGGAAGTTCTCTTCTATTATTTTGTTGAGCACATTTCTGCTCCAGTTTCCTTTTCCACGCCCTCAGGAATTCCGATGATTCTTAAGTTGTATTTTCTCATTGAGTCAGCTATTTCCCTGAGATTTTCTTCAGTTTTTTTAATTCTTAGTTTTCTATCTTCCTCTGTCTGGAGCCATTCAGCCTGTCTATCTTCAATTATGCTAATTTGCTCCTCTATGGTGCCTACACAGGCATTCAGGGAGTCCACATTCTATTTTATCTGATCCATTGTATTTTTCATCTCTAGTATTTCTCATTGATTCTTCTTTATAATTTCAATCTCTTTTGTGAAGTAACTCCAGAACTCATTGACTTGTTTCTCTATATTTCCCTTTACCTCATTGAATATTTTGATGATAGCTATTTTGAACTCATCTTCACTTAGTTAACCCATTTCCAAGCCCTCAGGACCTACTTCTGTATTTTTATTGTTATTTATATGTGTTAACTGAAAAGAAAAATACACCTTTACAATGAATCTGGCAGTTAGCACTTTGACTAAGAGATCAAACAATATGAGCAATAATGGGATTAACAGGTAGCAGGCGCCTCTTGATATGAGCCACTGAGAAGGATACAACCTGAATTCTGCGGTCTTCCTGCCAAAACTGCATGGCCTGAGTCTAGTCTTGAGAAAACATCTGATAAACCCAAATTAAAGAACATTCCACAAAATAACTGGCCTGGACTCCAAAAATGTCAATGTCATGAAAGACCAAAAAATGCTGGGGAACTGTTCTTGATTAAAGGAGACAAAAGAAACAGATACTTAAATACAGTGTATAATCCTTGATTGGCTCTTGGATGATTAAAAAATGCTATAAAAGACATTACTGAAATAATTGAGGAAATCTGATCAAGGACTCATATTAATAATAATATTAAATAAAATATTAGATAATAGAATTATATCAATTTTAAATTTCCCAAGTGTTATGTCTATTGTAGGTAGATTAGAGAATGCTCTTGTTTTTTAAATGGTACATGCTGAAGTATTTAGGAATAAAATGTCACAATGTCTACAACTCTCTCTCAAATGTTTCAACATGATCTCATCAATAAATATTTTGGTGTGTATCTCAAAAATATATGAACTTTTTAAAAAAAATAACACTATGACATGCTATTTTTAAAGCTTCCCTGATAATTTTATTGTCCAGCTATGGATCAATGCCACAGAGAGAGTGAGTAGAACTAATCTCAGAGGTCAAATCTGATGATTTGGTGATGGCAGCTTAGAGTACTGTGTTAAGAACAATTCTGATACATGCTTAGACTCAGTCTGACAGAACGCCATGATTGACTGCTAGGTCTGCCAGGGTGCCCAGAAGATCCCTAGATATTGTCTGGGTCATGTCATAAGCATGAAACAGGGTAGACATGAGAAAGCAAGCTACAAGCCAGAAGATAAAAAGCAGTTCCTAGCATCGCTAGTGGAGTCTGAACTGATCTTAGATAGCTGACCTCCTCCCTCTCAAAGAAATCAGGGCCAGACTTATTTTCCTGATTATCATAATTAACATTATGATGAAACAAAAGGCAAGTGTGTAGGGGTATATGTGTACATGCATTTAACTTTGAAGAACTCTGATCATAACAGGGACTCTCCTACTGCATAGGACCCACCTACTCAGGTGGGTAGGAAACAGCTGTAGAGAGGAGTCCTTTAGAGTAACAGTCACTGAAAAAGAAAAAAAGCATGAGCAGATAGGAAATATCAGCAGAGATGGAAACAATAAGAAAGAGTCCAATGGAAATGCTAGAAATAAAAAACACAATACCAGAAATGAAGAACTATTTAGATAATCTTATCACAGCTGAGGAAAAAAAACTCAGTGAAAAAGTGAATAAAAAACAGTGCATCCAGAAACTGTTGGACAATATCGAGGGATACAACATATGAATAACTGGAGTCATAGAGCCGGAAGAGAGAGAAACTAGGAAAGAAGAAATATTTGAAGAAATAATGACCAAAAAGTTTTCCAAAATTGTGAAAGACATCAAACCATAGATCCAGAAGTTCACAGAACCCCAAACAGAGGATAAATTAAACACACAAACCCCTACTCTAACCACCGAAAACCAAAGATAAAGAGAAAATGTTGAAGATAGCCAGAAAAAATACATAAAATACAAAGAAACAAAGAATTACAGCAATCAGAAACTATACAAGCCAGACGACAATAGACTGACATCTTGAAAGTACCAGAAGAATAAAACTCTCATGCCAAAATGTTTCACCCAGTGAAAATACTATTCAAAAATGAAGTTTGGGGGCTGGCCCCGTGGCTGAGTGGTTAAGTTCGTGCGCTCCGCTGCAGGCGGCCCAGTGTTTCGTTGGTTCGAATCCTGGGCACGGACACGGCACTGCTCATCAAACCACGCTGAGGCAGCGTCCCACATGCCACAACTAGAAGGACCCACAACAAAGAATATACAACTATGTACCGGGGAGCTTTGGGGAGAAAAAGGAAAAAAATAAAATCTTAAAAAAAATTTTTTTTAAAAATGAAGTTTAAATAGAGACTTTTTCAGAAAAACAAAAGCTGGAAGAATTCATGGCCAGGAGATACACAGTTCTTGAATTGTTAGAGGAAGTTTTCAGACAGGACTATGACACCAGACAAAAACTTGAATCTACACAAATAATCTTGCCACCTAAGTAAGCACTAATTTATGACACTATAATTTGTTAGTGAGTAGAAGTTAGTTATCCATTATTGCTGTATGTAGTAGAGAGATGTAACATAATGGAGACGTCACAACCTGAAATAAACAGGAAAGATAAGAAAAGCTAATTAGTGTGCTTTAACCATGCCTATAATCCAATTAAGGGTAAATTGCCAAGTCTCTACTAGTGAGTACCTTATGTACCGTGACATGTTTTTGAATCAAGAAACTCCGCCCTCCTCCTGCGTCCTGCCTCCATGCAGCCCGAGGAATACACACAGCTGAGTGGACCAGGACTGTGCACCTGACTCAAACGCAGTACTCTGTGGGCTGGAGCGCAGCCTATGGCTATTCGTTTTAAGAATTCTATACCATCATGTACGTGGGTGATTTGTTTGGGCTACCAGATTTGTTATCTCATGAACATGAGCTAGAAAATTTGGAGTATAACTGAGCCAGAAGGGAGCCAAAGCTGAAAGTCATGCAGAGAGAAGGAGGCAATCACATGCCATCAGGCAACAGAAGACATCATTAAGCAGAATCCACGCAGCGCGAAGGGAGACGGGGGAACGACTTACAAAAGTGAGGGTGAAATTCATGGCAGGGGGTACAAAACAGTGACAGATAAAAGTTGAATCACCATCATGATGAATGATCAAGAAGTTTTAAGTTCTGGGGTCAAAAGAGGACTCTAAGACTGCATGGGAGACTTCAGATTCCCAGATGAGAATTTTACACTCCTTGAAGCCTGTTACACAAGGTTTCTTATTGTTCCAACGAAATTAGTGGAACTTACTTCAGAGCTTTGTACTTTTTTCTCCTTCATCAACTGCTGGACTTTTTGGTCTACTGAGCATCCCAGTCTTGCAGTAAGAATCCTAGTTTATTTGAAACATAATGTGGCTTAGTATATTCATTGACTGTGACAAATTAGCACAAACTCGTAGGCTTAGAACAATAGAAATTTATTCTCTCACAGTTTTGGAGGACAGAAGTCTAAAATCAAGGTGTTGGCAGGATTGGTTCCTTCTGGAGGCTCTGGGACAGAATCCACTCCAGGTCCAGGCCTCTCTCCTAGCCTCTAGTGGCTGCCGGCAGTCTTTAGCCTTCCTTGGCTCGTAGAGGCAACGCTCCAATCTGTCCCCATCTCCACACTGCCTTCTCTTCTGTGTATCTTCTCCCCTTCTTTTCTCTTCTAAGGACCTTTGTCATTGGATTTGGGGGCCACCCTAATCCAGAGTGATCTCATCTCGAGATCCTTAACTTAATTACATCTGAAAGATCCTTTTTTCCAAAAAATATCACTTCACTGATTCAGGGTGTAGATCGTTTTGGGGGGAGGGGGCAGCATCTTTCAACCCACAGCACTTTGTGTACCAGTGCCTAACTAGGAATCAGAAAACTTGGGTTATAGTCCCTGCTCCACAATTTACCTGCTGTGTGTGACCTTCAGCATGTTGGTTAATCTCCCTGAATCTTAATTTACTCATCTGGGAATGAGAAAATAATAATTAACCTGCCCTACATGCTTCACTGCGAAGTGGCATGCACCTAGTACACTTTAAATAAATGCTCAATGAAGAAATTAATAAATGAGTGACTGAAAAAAAGAATTCATCTGGAGGTGCTCAGTACGCCACATCAAATCAGATCTAGAACTCAGGAGAGAAGGTAGGGCTGAATATTTAGACTTGGGACTTCTCAGCATCAATGGGAATAGAGGAGGCTGCCTAGAGAGAAGAGGGCTGAAGACATAACCCTAAGAAATTTTTAAACTTAAGAAGTAGAAAGAAGGGGCCGGCCCCGTGGCCGAGTGGTTAAGTTCGTGTGCTTGCTTCAGTGGCCCAGGGTTTCACTGGTTCAGATCCTGGGCGCGGACATGGCAGCACTCATCAGGCCATGCTGAGGTGGTATCCCAAAGAGCACAACCAGAGGCACTCACAACTAGAATATACAACTGTGTATTGGGGGACTTTGGGGAGAAGGAGAAGAAAATAAAAGAAGACCAGCAAGATATATTACTCAGGTGCCAATCTTTAAGAGAAAAAAAAAAGAAGTGGGAAGAATAAGATATTACAAGAGAAGGAAAAACAGAGGCAAAGTGGATAAGGAGTAAAGAATTAATCGACACATTCAGGGGTGGAGAAGGTGCACTGTGACTGGGGGCAGAAGTTGTGGATTGCGGTGCAATGTCAAAAGAGGAGAAAGAGGGTTGTTGAACAAGTAGAAACCAAATTTTGTGAAGCACACATGTTAGCACTAGAGGCAACAATCATTTCACTAGGAGTTTTCCCTAAGTTAGAATTCAACACCAAATCAAAGCCATTCTGATCAGAACTAATGAGAGCAAACACCTTTTTGTCAAAATGTATTTTGTCTTGACTGTGTATTTAGCAAGTACAACTAGTATGCCCAAAAAAGGGGGGACCTGCTCCTTCATGTCTAATACCAACAACTAATTGTTCCCAATCTCGCTTTCATTCTCCAAAAGAAGGGCCAATCTCAGCAGATACCATCTCCTCCAAACTCTTACAATTTCCCTCTCTGAATACCCACACATCCTTTACATCTCTACCCAAATGCCACTATGCTAAGCATTCAACAGAGTACCGACCACTCACATTTCTAGAAACGTGTTTGAAATGGAAAGATATTCTTGCTTGTAGTTAAAATGTCCATGCTTCCTAAAGCAATCTACAGATCCAATGCAATCCCTATCAAAGTCCCAACAGCATTTTTCGCAGAAATATAACAAAGAATCCTAAAATGTATATGAAACAACAAAAGACCTCAAACCGCCAAAGCAATACTGAGAAAAAAGAACAAAGCTGGGGGTATCACACTCCCTGATTTCAAAGTAATACTGCAAAGCTATAGTAACCAAAACAGCATGGTACCAGCAGCAAAACGGACACACAGATCAATGGAATAGAACTGAGAGCCCAAAAAGAAACCCACACATCTATGGACAGCTAATTTTCAACAAAGGAGACAAAAGCATACAATGAAGAAAGGAAAATCTCTTCAATAAATGGTGTGGGAAAAATTGGACAGCCACATGCAAAAAAATGAAAGTAGGCCATTATCTTACACTATACACACAAATTAACTCAAAATGGATTAAAGACTTGAACATAAGACCTGAAATCATAAAACTCCTAGAAGAAAACATAGGCAGTACACTCTTTGACATTAGGCTTAGCAGTATCTTTCTGAATATCTTGTCTCCTCAGGCAAGGGAAACAAAAGAAAAAATAAACAAATGGGACTACATCAAACTAAAAGGCCTCTTCATGGCAAAGGGAATCATCAACAAAACAAGACAACCTACTAATTGGGAGAAGATATTTGTAAATCATATATCCGATAAGGGGTTAATATCCGAAATATAACAAAAAAAAACAAACAACCCAATTAAAAAATGGGCAGAGGATATGAACAGACATTTTCCCAAAGAAGACATACAGATGGCCAACAGGCACATGAAAAGATGTTCTACATCACTAATTATTAGGGAAATGCAAATCAAAACTACAGTGAGATATCACCTCACACTCGTCAGAATGGCTATAAGTAACAAGACAAGAAATAACAAGCGTTGGAGAGGATGTAGAGAAAAGGGAACACTCAGGCACTGTTGGTGGGAATGCAAACTGGTGCAGCCACCATGGAAAACAGTACGCAGATTCCTCAAAAAATTAAAAAGAGAACTATCATATGACCCAACTGTTCCACCTATGGGTATTTATCCAAAGAACAAAAAAACACTAATTTGAAAAGATACATGCACCCTTACGTTCATTGCAGCATTACTCACAATAGCCAAGACTTGGAAACAACCTAAGTGCCAATCAACAGACAAATGGATAAAGAAGATGTGGTGTATATATATACAATGGAATACTACTCAGCCATAAAAAAGATGAAATCTTGCCATGCGCAACAATATGGATGGACCTTGAGGGTATTATGTTAAGCAAAATAAGTCAGAAAGAGAAAGCCAAATATCATATGATTTCACTCGTGGAAAATTAAAAAACAATGAAAAAAACAAACACGTAGACACAAGAATAGATTGGTGGTTACCAGAGGGGAAGCGAGGAGGGAGGAGGGCAAAACGGGTAAAAGGGCATATTTGTACGATGACGGATGGGAACTAGACTTTTGGTGGTAAAAATGATGTAGTCTACACAGAAGTCGAGATATAACGATGTACGCCTGAAATTTATATAAACCAATGGTACTTCAATTACAAAAATTAAATAAATAAAAAAGAATAAATAAATAAATAAAATGAATGTGATTGACTCACAGCAGACAACAGAGTTGGACATGAACTTTCCTACAAACCACTGAAGGAATCAGTCATGTAAAGTTCCTATTTGTAGTCAGTAACGTCACAAAAGCAGCAGGTTTCATAACCTACATATTTTTGTTAACAATAGTCCCGATGCATTAGGAGCCTCAAGGCCTACAAAATTAACACAGGGCACTGCGAGAGCTCAGGTAACTTAACCTACAGGTACTCAGCCTATGCGTGACAGACGAGGACTTGAACCCGGGTCTTCTGACCTCAAGTCTCGTGCTCTTTCCCATCACTTCATCCCAGGAAGTTGAATTCTAGTTGGGAAGGCAAAATTAACAGGCATGAAACAGTAAAGAGCCAACTATATGGTAGGTTTATAAGGTCAGTACAAGGGATAGAGCCACATGGGCTGGAGGATTTAAAAGATAACGATTTTGGAACACGTTTTTCACATGAGATCTACATGGAACTCAAATACGTAAAACAGATATATATGGAGCTGCTCTGATTGGAGCTGGGGTAGGATCCCAGAGCCCTTCTCCTCCCACGCTGTGCAAGGAATTCTCAGTGCCTCCTCAGAAGACCTGGGGCTCTGCTGAGCAGTGTGGAAACCACTGGGGCTAAGTCAGTGGTTCTCCAAGTGTGGTCCCTGGACCAGCAGCATCGACATTGTCTGGTAACTTCTTAGAAATGTGAATTCTTTCGCCTCACCAAAGACTTATTGAATTGGAAATTCTTAGCAAAAATAAGCGGGGCTTAGCAAGCTGTGTTTTAACGTGTTCTCTGAGTGATTCTGATGCCTGTGAAATTTAAGAACCAGTGGGCTACTTCACCTCCATTAAGTAGGAGGAGAGAGCATCTACTTTAAAAGAACATTTGAGGTTGGGATTGGGGACTTTGAAGGGAGCAGGGAACTGCCACCGGGAGGCCGTCTCTAAGACATCAGCAGAGATGGATGCATGGAGGTGAAGCAGCAGGGAAGTCCTGACCCAGGCTGAAGCTGTCAGCATGCACTGCAGTACTCACTCCTGCGATGTCCCAGAATAGGACAGAAGAAAGAGGGCATTTGAGGTAACCTAGCTTTCTGGGTAGAAAGTTTAAGGAAAAGAGGAGTTTAGGAGACTGCTTGGAAGTGACTGGCCATGGAGGGACAAGACTCTTGATGAAGGAAACAAGTATGCTCTGTGGACGTGGCGGCACGGGGGACGCGGGGATCAAGGAGGTCCACTGAGGGTAAGGAAGTGGAGCGGCTCCATGTTTCAGATGTCAGTGCTGAAACGATCCTAAATTCTATCAATGCCCAAGACTTGGGTCTGCTTCCTGCTTCACTGTTCAATTTATATTTCCAAATGGACAAACTTGTATAGAAATAATTTCTATATGATAGAATAAACCAAATTTAAGTTGTATTTTCTGCATTCAAAAATATTTTAATTTCTATCTTTTTCATATCTTGGTCTATTGTTGTCTTCAGCCTTTCTTGAAAAGGATTATATTTTCCTTTTTGTGTGTACTTTTATGTATTTTTCTCTTTTTTGTATATTTCTGTGGTAAAGTACACATAACATAAAAGTAAATATTTTAACCATTTATAAGTGTACAGTTCAGTTATACTTCCCTTTTTACTGAGATAATAATGAAAATAGACTGTAGTTGGTTGGAGGGAAGCTGCATTTACTCAAAAAATTTTAAAGTTGATACTTTGGGTTTCTAACTTTGTTTTGAAATGCTACTGGACCGAGAAATCCAGAAATCTACGAACCACTGCCTTAGTGGAGAGGTGGGATGTGCAGAGTTCAGGGTGGAAATAGGCAAGAATAAAGCCCTAGAGAGAGGAATGTGCGGGGCATTTTTAGGAGGGTGTAGACTAGACTTGCTATAACAAAGTGTTCTTGAAAAGGAGTAGTTGGAATTAAGTTTTGGCCAATTTTTAAATACTTAGTGCCTAATGGATGTTCTGCTCATAGTAGAAATTAAATAAATATTTGTTGGTTGAGTGTAGTGAATGTTCAACTCAGATTCAGAAGAGCCAGAAAATAAAGTTTGAAGTTCAAACTTGACCAGAGCTCCCCAGCAAATATTCCTAGGATGGGTAAGCACTGGGCTAAGCTAGCAAGCCCCTCCCCCATCAAAGGAGCCAGGCAGGACCCAGGGCATCCGATCAGCTCCAGCCCAGAGGTATTCCAGTGTGCTGTACAAATAGTGACAATTGTCTATCGAGGCCAAGACTTCCACAGGAGACTATTAGTCTGGCGGCAGAGCACCATGTGGAGCCCAGGTGACCCTGAGTAATGGGCTCACTCTGCTCGCTGTGGTCTGAGCCAATTAATCACAAAGAGCTAGGAATCAAGAAAGGTAAGTTTTAATTCAATTAGCTGGCATAATCAGGAAGATGTCTCAAATAAACCATCTTCCAGGATTACAGAATCTTAAGGCAATTATATAGAGAAAACGGACAGTAAGGAGAGGGTCCAGGGATGTTGGTCTCCAGGCATCACATTGTTCCACTCTTCTGTCAGCTGTGATGGATAACCTTGTAGGTGTGTTTCCCACCTGTGGTCAGACTATTCCTGGAGAGAAACCCACAGAACAAAGTTTTAATTTATTAAGCTATCAGGGAGTACATACTGTAAGCAGAGGCCATAAATCAGGAGAGCACGTGGATTTCTTAGAGTATGTACAGAGCAGCAAGTAGTCACACAGAAGAGAAGCTGGGCCCATTTAGCACAGTAAAATGGCCTCAGTTTTGCTCACTTACACACGTTCAAAGCTAGAATCATTGGGAAGAAGAGTTCCAAGATAGATAGATGATAGACAGATAGATAGCAAATATTTGCTAATTGCCTCCCCAAATTCATTTCTTCTCCCCCACCTCTCCCTCTCACTTTTTAATAATACCTTGATATTTTCCACAATATGGTGTTGGTGGGATTGACTATACCCCAGCTCCAAGGGTGAGCCCTGATTGGCTTAAACTAATCAGCACTTCTCTTCTCCCAGCCCACAAAGATTGGTTCAGGGATGGGCACATAATCCAGTCAGAGATTTCTTTTCTTTTCTATTCTTTTATTTCCTTTTCTTTTGTTTTTTTTAATGAGGACTCGTAAGAAAAAAGTTCTTATATTTCTGTCTGAAGTTGACACAGAAAGCATGGAACCCTAAGGTGTTGGCAGCCATCTTTGGATCACGTCTGTAGAGCCTACTACAGGAGATGGGAGGAGGTGGAGCAGAGAAGCGGTGAAAGGGAAACTGGGCCCAGGTCCCAATGCTTAAGCCATAGATGAGGGCTGCCGTGAAGCCTATACTATCCCTGGGCTCTGCAATTTCCGCATAAGTCAGTTTGGGTCTTCTCTTTCACTTGCCACTGAAAACTGCTGATGCACCAGGCTAAAGTGATCATCAGAATAAGGAAGAAGAAAGTGGGCATTTGTGGTGAGCTAGCACTCTAGAGAGGAGCTGTTTAAGGAAAAAAACAAGAGGGATCTAGGAGGCTTTGAAGTGACTAGCCGTAAAGGGATGGGGGTGGCATTGGATGGACAGGGAGGGCTGGCTCTGAGCTTCAACATGAAAGAAGACGTGCACATCAGATGATTTCTGTCCTGACCTGTACTTTGATTAACACTACAGGCTTCTCCTCGGGGATAACAAAGGCCCCCACCAACTCCCTAGGGAAATGATGCAACCAGTCATTAGATGGTAGCTGGAGCAGCCGTGAGAGTCAGGAAACGGGAAAGGGTTGCTTGAGCAGTTCCCAGGGATAAAAAGAGGGGGCTAAAAAATGGGGGAGGGGGAGATTGTAAAAGGAAAAAAAAAATGCAGAGGGAAAAAGAAGACATAGATAGAAACCCAGCAAATAGGAGGGCAGCATAACCTGGTTGCTAAGAGAGGACCCTGGGATCAAACAGGCACAGTTCCAAAACCCACGCATCACTGACTAGCTATCTTAACTCATCTCTCTAAGCGTCCCTTTCCTGTCTGCAAATAAGCACGAAAATGCCACTCTTAGATGACTGTGAGGCTCCAAAAATATAATACAGGGAAGCCCCTAGCAGAATGTCTTGCAGGAGTAGGCATTCATTACTTGTGGTTATCTCATAAGAATAAGATGGATGAATGCAGGACAGGAGAGAAAGTAAAACTGCTTTACTTAGCTCCTGACCCTCAGTAGCAAGCAGCAAGCATTCACTCTGCATAGAAACAGAGGGGAACTAAGGGAAATTAAAAGAAAGGGTCACATTAAAATGGCTTTTAAGAAACGCCAATCATGTTTAATTTCCTCTGTTGTACTATTCTCTGACAGAGGCGCTTAGTAAATGCGTGTTGAATTGGGCTGACAATACTTGAGAATTGCCAACATACAAGGGGAAAAAGATCACTTAGAATAGAGTATTAAAACAAATCAAAATATCGCCAGTTTGATTTCAGGTGGCAGTGTGGCGCTACTTCTCGCCAAATCTGGGCTAGCTGGGCAGGGGGCGCTAGCACGTCCTGTCCTCACTGTCTGCCCGGGAGCTGGGATGAGCTGGAGATGACAATCACTGGCGCTTTTGTTCCACCTTGAAATCCTTGCCACAGGAGACCGCCTGGCAATTGGGCTGGGGTTAGGCAGGCGACGCAAATCTGAGAAACAAAGAGAGACCAGGCGGATAGCTCCTGGGACCAGGAAAGAGAGATGGATGGGATTCTGATTTGGCAGTGGCACCTGGTACCCACTACTAATAAATAATAGGACTGTCTAGCATTTATAAGGCACTTTATTGATACTAACAATAAGTCATCTCTATGAAGTACTCTACTAGTGGTAGCAATAAATAGCCATAGCTCTACACCTGCACTATCTCCTTCAGTCTTATCATCATCCGCTAAGTCCGTCTTATTATCACTATTTTGATAAGGAAACTGTGGCTCCGAGGGGTAAAGTCCTTCGGTCACGACAGAGAGGAGTCCAGACTTGACCCCAGACCTCCAGACTCAGGCAGAGCGGTGGCCAAGCTGCCAGGGAGCCTCAGAGGCGCCTTCCCCGCCGAGGGAGGACCGCAGGGGCCCGCCGGGCGCGCAGGTGACTGCACCCCCACGAGGGGGCGGGCTCAGCCGGTCGGTCCCGCCCGGAATCCCCGGCACCCACACACCACTCCACCTGCCCGAGAGCCCGCGGTGGTGCTGGCAGTCCAGGCGCTCCGCCGTCGCCCCAGCCTCGCCCTGCGCCCCTGTGCAGTCCGCCCGCCGTCCGCCCAAGCGTGCCCCTCGCCGCCGCCGCGCTGCACGCCCAGAGTGCGCCCTCTGCCCTCGCGGGGACTGGGGGCCCCGCCACCGTCATGCTGCCCGCCATCTACACGGCCCTGGCGGGGCTGCTGCTCCTGCCGCTGCTAGTGAACCTCTGCTGCCCCTACCTCTTCCAGGACCTGGGCTACTTCCTGCGGGTGGCCGGCGTGGCCCGGCGGGCGCGCAGCTGCGAGCGGCGCCGACCGGTGCGCACCATCCTGCATGGCTTCCTGGAGAAGGTGCGCCAGACGCCGCACAAGCCTTTCGTGCTCTTCCGCGACGAGACGTTCACCTACGCTCAGGTGGACCGGCGCAGCAACCAGGTGGCGCGGGCACTGCACGACCACGTCGGCCTGCGCCAGGGCGACTGCGTGGCGATCTTCATGGGCAATGAACCGACCTACTTGTGGCTGTGGCTGGGGCTGATGAAGCTAGGCTGTCCCATGGCGTGCCTCAACTACAACATCCGCGCCAAGTCCCTGTTGCACTGTTTCCAGTGCTGCGGAGCGAAGGTCCTACTTGTCTCGCCAGGTGAGCCTGGGGACTGTCCCGCCCTGGTACTGGGCTCCTCCGCACCTTCATGAACCTGCCACAGCGTGGTATAGGGGTTGGAGAGGGAGATTCAGATCGGAACTGGAGAGGTAGGGAGAGGGGATGACAACCCTTCCTCGAAACGCTAATTATCGATTAGAACGGCCTGCTGTGGAAGCTGACCGTGCCAGGCACTAAACTAAGCACTATCCATATAGTGGTGCTTTTAATCTTCACAGTAGGTAGGGTTTACTATCAGACTTTGTAGATGAGACTATTGAGGCCAGAGAGGTGAATTCTCACTGCAGAGAAAAGCTGACCTCACCTGATCCCCAAGGAGAAGACTTTGGGGAATCTGCCGCAGTGCCCTTGTGAACTCCCACTGCATCTACAGCAGTAGTGCCGTTTGGTTCTGTTGTTACTTCCTGCCACATTTCAACCGAGACCTGAAATGGTAACTTCATGCTAACTTCATAGTGACCAGGCCAGGAAGAAACTGAGACCCTGTTACCTACAGGACTGCTGGTTTTCTCTTCCCAGAAGTCTTGTCTCTGTGCGTGAGTAAGGACCAGGGGTTGCTTGTCACGCTATCATAGAGAGGAGGCCTAACCAGGTGTGGCTGAAAGACATGGAACCATAGGAAGCCTCACCTTTCTGGAATGGCTTTCTGTGCCAGGCTCTATGCTGAATACTTTAATTACTCTGAGAGATAATATACTATTACCCCCTGTTATACAGTTAAGGAAACTGAGGCTTAAAATTCCAACCTGGGTCTGTCCAACTTCAAAACCCATGGCTTTCCCTCCGTCGTGCTGCCTGCCTCTTCGTGGATGTAAAGTGTTATAGCTGGAAGGGATCTAGCATCCATTTGCTCTCCCCCTTCATTTCATAGCTGAGGCCAGCTAAGCAGTCGGCCTAGTGTCACAGAACGATGAGGTGTCTGTTCACTTGTAGGAAACATACATACTTGTTTCACACGGCGTAAAATAAATAATCCAAAAAATGAAGGCTTTGTATAGAAGTTTAAAAGCAAGGGGATAATTTTAAAGGTAGCCACGTTATTTGAAGGGGGTGGTGTTTTCAAGAAAATTCTCAACAATTTCTAGCTACCTGGGAAAAGAGACAACTTCACCACTGAGTAACTGGAAGACTCTTTCAAATCTAGTTACCAGTTAATTCAGAGGGAAGTCATTAGCACGATGATCTTTGTACCACTTCAGGTGGGATTTAAATCCTGTTTACCTGCATGGTACCCCAGCCCCCCTGTGAGGGAGGTCAAGGACTGGGAGTTTTATTGATAAAGAAGTCTGGGTTTAAATAACTAATAGACTTTGGTTTTGTAATCAAGTCAGAAATACAACTGGATAGCTCCTTTCCCACCCAGGCCAACAGTCCTCTGCCATTTGAGTGTGATGTTAGGTCAGTTATGTGGAGGGTATAATGAAATTGTGACGTTCAGATCAAATGTGAACCACACTTTCCCGTGGACGTCCGGCCCTCTCTGGCAGTAAACTGACCTTTGAGAGAGGCCGTGCATTTGAAAAACATTCAGTTATTCCACGTCACTCAGAGACTATTGGACACCATGCAGGATTACACTCTGACCTGAAACAGTTCCTGCCAAGAGAGTAACAGAGTCCAAAGTCGCATGCTTGGTAAATGCGCCCATGTGTAAATGTGTTGAATGGACTGATTCTTAGAATTCTTTAAAGTTGGAAGGGAGCTTAGAAATATTCTAATCCTATAATCCTCTAACTTTAATGAGTGTGTGATATTTCAATAAAAAGTTTAGAAAAGAAATTTCAAGGAACGTGAAAATCAACTGAGAATCTTGTTTTAAGAAACAGATTCCTGAGCCCCATCCTCAAAAAACACTGATTCAATAAGACTGTGGTGGGGCCCAGGAATGTGTATTTTTATAACAAGCCCCACCCCCAGAGGATTTTGAAGCAAATGGTCTGAGGACTAGGCTTTGAGAAACAATCAGCCTAGTTTCCACTTGTTTTATAGTCGAGCAAACAAAGGCTCAGAGGGGTGATATCAGTTGCCTAGGGTCACATGGCTAGTTAGCAACACAGAGCTGGGGACAGAACCTGAGTTTTTTTCTCACGTCCAGAGTACTTTTTATTTATTACACCATCTGAACGTGGTACATAAAGATGAGAAACTTTAGAAATATTGGAGGGGTGGAAATTCAACTGGGTTTGATTCTGTGCTTTGAATTTCAGCCTTAGGGCTATGGAGTTAATAAGAGAGCTTGAGTTCCAACTATCTGTGAAATTCTGGAGTGCGTGTGAAGGACCAGCACAGTGGCATTGATCATAAGCATTGATCCAGTTGTCCTGAATTGGGGGACTCTTCATAAAGCTTAACAGAGCTCAACCCTCTCAGAAATGTCAGTACCCAATTATTCCTTCAGAATGTACTTACAGAAAGTCAGAGATTCACAAAGACTTCCCTGAATCAAACAGAAGCACTGGTCTCCCAGAGAATATGATTTACTCTCTGTAGTGCTTTTCAGGATCCTTCTCCATAGATGAGTCTGATGTACATAATCACATGGAAAAATTGCCTTCAGCTGTTTGAACCTGTATCAACGTTGTAGTTGATAGAAACCAACTTATTGGGCCAGTAGTTTTTGAAGCAACTTCCCAAACATAAAATATAGGCGGAACAAGAAAGCATATTTAATTTCATACAACATAGGATATTTTGTAAAAAACATCCAAAAGAGCCCAGAAAATAGTAAATTTGCTTTGTTTCCATTTATGCTAGCATTAAGCTCATCACTAAACTAGTGCTTCTACTGCAAGGATAACCCAGACCTCCTTCATTGGCTCCCTGGCCAGGTCTATACCACCTGGCTCAACATAACCATGCAAGAAGTTCCACGGTATAGGAACTACTCTTGTACAAGGCCTTAGTAACAGTTAAAGATACTCTCTACTGTAAGACTGAGATCCAGAAATGTTATAAAATGTTCTAGATTACCTTTGACCTGGTTTTGCAAGGTTGTGAAAAATAAATTGGACCTCTTTTAAACAATGTGATAAAGGAAAATACTTCCAATAATGTTCAGAGACATTGCATCATTGAAAGTCCTAAAACAGAAGAACTTCATTATAAAGTAGTGTCAGGACGAAGGATAATTCTTGTCACAAACTTTTGAGGTTAGATTAAGAAAAGCAGATGGTACTATCTGTTTTCACATTAAGGAACATTTAGAGAGTCCCCACAAGGAACAAGCTAGTTGCTATGGTGGGATGGGAAGACACGATGATTAGGTCAAGGATCTTACAGTCCTGTAAAAGAATTAAGCCAAGTATATAAATGACTGTGACACCCAGGAGAATGTGATGAGTATGCTGAGAGAGCTACAAAGTGCTGTGGGGGGAAAAAGAGCAGAGAGTGAAGGCTTCTTGAGGGCACTGATGACTGAGCTGGGCAACTGCAGTTGGGGAGGGGGCGTCCGCAAGGGGACCCCAGAGGCAGTTTTTCATCAGGTCTGTAACACAGTGAGATGCTTATTAAAGCGTTTTACTACGTAAGGATAACAGCTTGCTGGACTTAGTAGTCGTTTTTTAAATTGTTTACTGAAGAGACTCTACTGTAGAAAAAATAGGGACTCAGAGAATCTAAGGAATGGCCAACAGCAGTGGCCTCACCTCTGTGGAAGGAGATAATTTTCCAGTGCCAACTTTAGTCAAGGATCAGAGTATAGAGATAATCTTATCTCAACCCCTCTGGTTTCTCTGGGCTGCCCAAGAGTAACTTAGATGATTGCCTCAGTGCACCCTGATTGTCTCAAAGGCTTAGAATTCTCTTATATATCTTTGAATAATGCCCAAGTAATACCTGGCACATAGTAGTCACTCAATAAATGTTTGTGGCATTAATGAGTTCCACCATTCTGGTTGATTGTAACAGGCTTTCTTCTCTGAAGCTTGAGAACCATTGGATTGGGCATGAGGGCAGGAAAAATGATGCTAAGAAAGATCAAATGTATTCTGAATTGAGAAAATCCACGTAGACCCAATCTCCCTCAGGCCCAGCCTCACTCTCCCACAGACTTGTTTACCTCTGACCAGTGGACTGTAGGAGAAAGGTGCTCTCTCTGGGTCTTGTTGCCAGAGAGGGAACTGGTGATGAGCACAGGATGGGCTGGGACCATAGTGGGGAGTGTCTGTGCATAGGCTAGTGGAGGACAGACACCCAGACGTCAAATGAGTAATGTATTCAAGGGCTGGGATCCCAACCATGTAGCCCAAGTTCTGAATAGAAAGCTAGCTTAAAGATATTCTCTCAAACTTTTCTTCTTGGCCTGTTCATAACTAAAGGTTGCAAGGGGGGTGGTTGTACAACTCCATTTGAAAACAAACTAGCACTTTGCTAACATACTTGAGAATACTTAAAAGTTCTTTTTCTTCGGAAACAAGAAAAGAATGAAGAGGTAAAAACAAAATAAAGTCTAAATCAGCTGTTACTCTTATTGAATCTGAGAAAGGAGAGAGTTTGGATTATTCTGCCTAATGAGTCTAAGGGCCCAGTATTTACAAAGGACCACCCCCGACACACACACACGGCCTCTGAGAGATAGGGAAGTAGCTAGTTGGTAGATAGGTGACGTGGTTGCTTATGGATATCAAATGATAACAATTATGTAAGGCCTGGTGTGACTTGGTAACCCCATGACAAGGAATTCCCCTTGATTCCAGGGCTATTTAGAAAGCAAGAGTTCACATAAGCAAGAACTTTGAGAGAAATGAAAAGTAATATTAAGAAATTATATAGTTACATAAATGTAAGCTGAGTGTCTATTTTCCTGTTAAAGATTTACTTACTCCTGGCAGGACTTAACCTTGGTTAAAGAGCTTTCTGATCTTAGGGGGATTGATTTTGGGGGCCAGGGAGAGGGAAAGGCCTATGCCTGCCTCTATCTGTTGATGTACAGACTAGACGATAGGTTATTAAATATTATAACTCCAAACTGCCAGTGACGGAAATGCAACATCCCAGTTACAAACGGCCTTTTCAAACTATTTTCAGACTGTCTGCAAGAGCTGTGTTAGAACCAGTTTGGGATTCTGTTGCCTTTCTGAATGAAGAAAAGATAAGTCTTCCATCCTGACTTGTTCATCTACCAACCGTTTCACAATCATCCCGGAATTTCCATCAGAACGCATTTCCTTTCACTGGCTTCTTTTCAGGTCTTCCTTTACTGATAAACATTTCTAGGGTGTTTTCTTTAACAAACTCCATCAGTTAGCCATTCTATGAGGCGATCTAAGAGCAGAACAAGCTAGAAGATTAAACGCTTCCCCTATTGGAAAGCTGCAGGTGTAGCCAGTAGCCTCTTGCCACATTGGTGATGAAGATTGCTTCCAATTACCACCCGCCCTCTCTCCCTGCTTTCTAGGAATGGGCCTGTGTATTCAGAAATTTCTCTTCTTCCCTTCTTCAAAAACAAAGGAGCAGGAGAAGGGAAACTTTCTATGCTACCTTGATATTTTTTTATTTTCTTTTTAACAAGACAGATTTTAAGTGGGGGGAAGTGGGATTTTGTAATCCCTCAATTTTCTATCACTCACATGTGTACTGCTTTCTCTGGGGTTCTGTTTCAACCCGTGATGGAAACCTAGACTATTGAAGAAGTGACAGGTCTATTCTACGCCCTTCAGGCAACTTTCCGTGAATACTATTTCTCATTCCCAAGCTTTTCATAAAGCTCAAGGTTATGCTTCATCAAAAAGATGAACAAGAAATCACCTATATTACTCTTTCAAGGCAGATCCACATGCTTTAACAAGCACTGAGCAGAAGGTCAAGTAGACAGCACCTTCCAGAATGTAAGGCACGTTACCAAAACTTGAACCTGAACGGCTAACACAAGGAGGTGGGATGCCCAGAAGCCCACGGTAATTCTTTTTATTTTGTTTGTAATCTTCCATGCATACACTTGCTGAGCCTCTGTCCTCATTTGTACAACAGGGTTGCCGGTATTTCGAACACAGGGTTGTTGTGGAAATTATGTGAAGTGATGTATGGAAAGCTACTATACAAATTGTTCTATGCAAGTGAATATTTTCAATCTTCGTTATCAGTAAGAATGAAAGGTGTAGCGGATGCTGCGATGCGCTGCCCAAATCTCCACAGCAGGACTGAGGTGCTTGTTCCTCAGCTGCTGGGAGCATTGGCAGTTGATAGCTGCCAGCTGAGGCCCTTTCCGGAACTTTCTGGCTTGAAGAAAGCCACTTTGCCCAAAGTCAAGCACCACCTCTCCCAGCCTGCATCCAGTGACTGGTTGTTGGGCAGGCATGAAGGTAGAGCCCACTTCCCTTAATTTGGGTCGACCCTGAAGGGCCATCCCAGGCCCAGAGTCCCCATAGGATCAGAGGATCAGCCGAGGGATGCCACCGTTGTGACTGCGTCACAGTTCAGCTTCTCCCTCTGTCCAGTCTACTTCCCTTGCAACCTCACAGGTGTCGTTCCTGAGAGCACACAGAATCTGAGACCCAGGGAACTCAACCCATGACAAATAGGATTATTTGAGCTATGTGTCCTGGCTGATTACCACTTTTATCTTAAGCAGACTTTACAATAGGAATTACAAAAAAAAAAATTCATGTGTGAAGGAGAAAACATGAATTATATTTATAAAAGACTTAAGATGCTGAATATCAAGTGTGTAGTTAATAAATGGCATTCACATCCAGAATTTCCTTTCAGATTGTTACATTTACAGGAAGGAAGGCTGCTACATAGGACATATTAGGTGTGTCCTGGTGTGGTTGCCGAGCCGCTGGAACCCCAAGTCAATGCCCAAACGCGAATTCTACACCAACAGCCCAGAGGACGAGCAGGGAAATTGTGTTGGACAGGGGCAGTGACCTTCCATTCAGATGAGGTGACTTCTGTGAAAGGTCAGGGATAACAAACTAAATGCCTGCAGAGGGCCAGGTAGAAGCATGAATGAAGTAGAAGATGCATGTGCTAAATTGCTTGAACTGTGATCCAGGATGACTCCTGCTTAATTACATTTGCTTTTACTTTTATTATTACTATTATTAATTTTAGATATACAACTAATGCCTAAGTATGTTTTCCTTTAAAAAATACAGAAAAAATTAAAGTCCCTTTTGACCTATAATTTTCCTCTCATCAAGACTGTTACTAAATCCTGTCTATTCCATCTCCCAAACATCTCTTAAATACATCGACTTCTCTCCACTCCCTGTTGCTACCTTAATGCAAACAAGCTTAATCTACCAAATCTCTGGTCTTGCCCCCTCCAATCCATTTACCTGACTTAAGTCAGGTCTCTACCTACATCCCAGCCTCTTCTCCCAACCTTCTTCCCCTCCCATTCTCCATTCCAGTCAGCTTCAGCCTCTTTTAGTTACTTTGGCACCATGCTGTTTGCCTCTGGGCCTTTGCATATGCTGTTCCCTCTACTAGAAACAGGCTCAGTCAATTTCAGTGGATCTTCCTCTTGCCAATGCCTGCTCATCTTTCAGGTCTCAGTTTAGATAACACTTCCTTGGAAATGTCTTTGTGCCCCTCCCCTGTGCTTCCAAAGCACCATCTCCTTCCCTTATTGTGACACCTCTGACACCTTATTTTAATGGATTATTTCATTTTCTGTTTCCTCCGCCAATAGACCAGAGATCTATGAAAACAGGGACAGTGTCTGGTTTGCTCACTGTTGCATCCAGTGCTTGGAATCATGCCTGGCACATGGGGAGCTCTCTTCAAATAGATGCTGGATAAATGTTGGGAGAGAGGGAGGAAGGGAGTAAGAACAAATCCAGGTAATTTCTGAACGTTATTTGACTATATCACCTCAGCCTCAGACAGAAGGGAAGGAGGAGATTTCTTCATTCTCAAATAGCTATAGTAGTTGTTTTTTAATTTACTTTTGTGACCCCTTACTTGTATGCAAACCATACCTGCTTCACAGAAATTATTTTGCATTTTATTTTATTAGAGATCTGTCAACTCACAGTATTGCAAGAGCTGAATCCTTTAAAATCAACAGCTTTCGCTTATTCCTCTGTCTCTTCCATACTGACTGATACAATACTTTGTGCAGATTCTTTCAATTATTAACATTTATTGAGCATTTATCTAGTGTTTGGGGGGGTACCAAGATGATTAAGTTATAATCCTTTAATCTGAAAGTTTTCAGTGTCTAACAGAGGAGAAAACGAACTGAAGCATGTCATACTACATACTAAGTGCCCTGGGAGAAGTCTATGCAGGCTTCGGTGGGGGCAGCTAACTTGACTCTGTGGCAAGGCAACAGAGAGAGGTGGCACGGAGGCTGAGTCTCGAAGGATGAGCTGGAGTTTTCCAGGTGACCAGTGGGTGAGAGCACATTCCGAGCAGAGTACGGGCACATCCCATTCATATAGATCAGTGTGGTTAGAGGAAAGGGACAAAAGGTAGATAGTAGGCTATTGAAGGAATTTAAACAGGGCAGTAACGGGAAGTCAGGCAGTAGTGTGGCTGATAAACTGGAAGCAGGGAGAGGTTAGAGGCAAGGAGGAGGTCAGGAGGCTATTGTGATGTTCTGCAGGAAATATAGTGAGGACCTGAACCAAGGCAGTGGCAGGGGCTAGGACGTTACCGCTCCAGCTTTTATAACAGTAATATTTTTTATAATCTTCCTGAAATGCTGAAGAACGAGAGAGAAACCAGGCAAAATAAAAGAGTAGAGGAGGGCAAAAAAAGACGGAAGCTCATCTAATAGAGATTGAAAAAAGAACTGAGGCAAGTAGTACATTAAAGAATGAGAGCCAATAGAAACTCCAGGAGAAAACAGTTCAAGAAAGGAAATATGGTTAGAGTATTTTATTTGGCTCTGCCGTGAATGATAGATACTTAGTCACCATCTTGTCGATCTTGATGATTGGTTTTCATCTTCTAGAGCCAACCCATAGGCAACGCTGGGAAGACAGAATTATGTCTCAGAATAGATGTAAATACCATTAACCCAGATAAAGTAAAGTAAAGATCATAACTGTTGGGAGTAGACGGGGTAAAATGGAGGTGGGGATCAAAATTGATAGGTCAGAGATAGCAGGAAAAGCACATTCTTTGGTGATGGAGAGGTGATTGCCAGAAGAAACAGCTAAAAAAAACTGAAAGTGATTGCATCTGAGCAAAAGGTTTCGTTGTGAGGACAGGTGGGGTAAGGACCTACTGATTTTCATTATAAACCCTTTTGTACTATTTGATTTATTTTACCAAGTGCATGAGTCCTTTGGTTAACATGCTTTAAAACTTTTTAAATGCGTCTATCCAGATGATATTTCTTGTCTTGATGGAGACATCATACACAACATCTGAAAAACAAAGCATATCAGATGAATCAGGTATAGGCTCCCCAAGGTAATTCCCAGGGGTACTGAGTCACCTTCCCATTAAGAATAAGTCTATTCACTTCAGTTATCACAATTCAAGACAAGTGAGTTTAAAGGCCATCTCATCTTATGGTTTAAGGGCACAGAAATCCAGTGGCAAACATGAAATGTGGTTTACATATTAACTCAGTGCCTTTAAAATTTTTTGACCTTGAACTGCAGTGAAAAATACATTTGTGGGGGGCCAGCCCCTTTGCATAGTGGTCAAGTTCAGCGCACTCTGCTTCGGAAGCTTGGGTTCACAGGTTTGGATCCCGGGCACGGACCTACACCACTCGTCAGCATGCTATGGCAATGACCCACCTATAAAATAGAGGAAGATTGGCAAGAGATGTTAGCTCAGGGCGAATCTTCCTCAGGCAAGAAAAAACAATACATTTGTGTGTGACCCAGTGCTCAGACACCACATAACTGAAACAAAACTTTTTTAAAAACAATACTTACCTGTTACTATGTGTGATATGCTCTGAAATGTTCTATTTCATTCTCTCTTAATTTTTTTAAATACTGGTCACTTTAAACTTTAACAATCCACTACTGTATTGTGACCCACAGTCTGAAAAACATGCTAATCAGTCCTTTTTGCCTCAGACCAGAGAATGTGCTTATGAAATTTGGAGGTTATTTCTCAGATCGCTGAACCTTCCTAGTGGAACTACTTGTTACTGATGTGTGGGAAAAAAAATGAAAATATGGTATATAAAGTTGGCTTCTATCATCTTTGTTATTTAGCGCAGCTCTCTTATTTTCATTTCTCTTCTCCTTCCTTAAATTTTCTTTTTTCTTTTTATCGCTGGTCTTGTGGGGCACATATTAGGAATAACTAAATTCATTTCTGGAGAATTTTGAGATGTATGCCAAACATGTGTATAATTTATGCACTATATCCTTTGGTTTTTACCCATACGTCCATTTGTTTGTACAGATTTTAACCAACCATCTGCTGCTTATGAAACCATCAAAACCCAGCCTTCCCTCAACTATTGGAATCGTGTGATATTTTCAGATGTGGCAAATTCTATGTTTAAAAATGCATAACTATAAGCATGACTTGTCATGTCTAGACATTTTAGCAAAAATTATACTGAAAACAAATACCATAAAGTTTATTGCACTGATAAAATGTTAATGGACTAATTAAATTTGTTTGGATTTTTTTTTCTTGTTAAATTAAGAATTACAAGAAGCTATTGAAGAGGTGCTGCCAAGCCTGAAAAAAGATGATGTGTCTGTTTATTATGTGAGCAGAACTTCTAACACAGATGGGATCGACTCTTTGCTGGACAAGGTGGATGAAGTGTCGACGGAACCCATTCCAGAATCGTGGAGGTCGGAAGTCACTTTCTCCACTCCTGCCTTGTACATTTATACTTCTGGAACCACAGGTAAAAATAAAGAGAGGATTCTCAAAGAAATGCACCTATCCTGAAGGAGTTAAATTTGGGCTAGGTTTTCAAATGTTCTCTTTCTTTGGCGAAATTTATCAGATAACTAATACGTGAGAGGATTTAGCTCTTTGCCCGTGGGAACTGATCTTATTTCATAGCATATGATCCCATTTGAGTTTCTCCAAGCAGATTTCCCCCTAGTTGGTATGTAGAACAGAAAAAGAGGTTAACCAAGAACTACAAAAATAGGTATGACAATGGATGAAATTTGGCACTGAATAAGTTGTTAGAATTTTTTTAATAATTGTTTATTTTTTAATGATTGTATTTTGATTATATTATATTCATAGTCCATATATAATATGTAACCAATTATAAATGGAATACCAGAGAATACTATAGGACAATAATGGGTTATATTTATATAATATTTTCACCACTATCATCCACCTATTCATCACTGACTTGGAGCTCTTTGGTGCTGCAGGTGTAGGATGGCTCTAGCTCAGGGCCTAAAATACTATATTTCATCAAATTTAGGATGGCTTCAACTGTAAGCTGCACTATTATTTTATGAGCCACCAAGAAAAAACACTGCCAATTAACAGTGTTATTGGAACACTGCTATATGGAACAGGCACTATTAAGGGTAGGATGTACTAGGCCCTCTCTTAGGAGCTTTATAGCATATGTTCCTACAACTCTCCCACCACCCTTAAGATAGGTACTACTCTTATTCCCATTTTACAGATTCAGAAACTGGCACTTAGAGATTTCAAGAACTTCCCAAGATAAGAAGTAGAAGTGTCAGGATTCACCTTGGTAGGCTGACTCCACAGCTCATACAACTGACCACTCTGCCACAATACCTCCTAGTTCATCCATTTAACAGATATTTAGTGTCTGCCTACTCTAGGCCAGGCAGAATGTTACCAAAATGTAATAATATGAAACCTGAGGGATATATTTAAAAGGAGGACATGGGCCAGCCCCTGTGGCCTAGTGGGTAAGTTTGGCACTCTCCACTTCAGCAGCCCAGGTTCAGTTCCTGAGCACAGACCTACACCATTCATCAGCAGCCATGATGTGGTGGCAGCTCACATATAAAAAGAAGAAGATTGGCAACAGATGTTAGCTCAGGGCGAATCTTCTTCAGCAAAAAAAAAGAAAGGAAGAAAAAAGAAACAAAAGGAGGACAGGAAGCCAGCCCCAGAATGCTGATTATTAACATTAGAAAATTGAATATGTGAAAGTTTCATCACTTTTGGTTAAAATTTTAATTCAATTTAAGCAGGTAATATATGCATGCATTTTCCTTGTAAAATAATCAAACATTATAGATAAGGCTAAAGGTATCTTCAAGCCTTTTATCTGAACACCACCCTACGGGTACTCTCTCCTTCACCTCCACCGGCTCTCAGCACCCATCTCATCTCCCAGTTCCCAGACCTGAGTTTAACCTGAGTGTCGACATCCTTTTGTACAGTCACTTTAGCTAAATATTTTCTTTACGTAAATGAGGAGAGAAGGATGGGAATGACACATTAAAACTGGTGTCCGGGGCTGGCCCAGTGGCGCAGCAGTTAAGTGCGCACTTCTGCTTCTCGGCAGCCTGGGGTTCGCCGGTTCAGATCCCGGGTGCGGACATGGCAGCGCTTGGCACGCCATGCTGTGGTAGGCGTCCCACATATAAAGTAGAGGAAGATGGGCACAGATGTTAGCTCAGGGCCAGGCTTCCTCAGCAAAAAGAGGAGGACTGGCAGTAGTTAGCTCAGGGCTGATCTTCCTCAAAAAAAAATAAAATAAAATAAAAAATAAAACTGGTGTCCAAAGCATAATGTCTATCATTTTTTTATTTGTCAAAAGTTTTATATTGGGGCTGGCCGGGTGGTGTAGTGGTTAAGTTTGCACGTTCCACTTGGGCGGCCCAGGGTTCACAGGTTCAGCACCTAGGCGTGGACCAAGCACTGCTCGTCATGCCACACTGTGGCAGCATCCCACATAAAACAAAGGAAGATTGGCACAGATGTTATCTCAACAACAATCTTTCTCAAGCAAAAAGAGGAAGATTGGCAACAGATTTTAGCTCAGGGCCAATCCTCCTCACACACACACAAAAAAATTATATATTGCCATGCCAACATGATGGTGGGATGACAGTTAACCAAATGCTTCCACTACATACATACACACTATGTTAATATAAGGGACTTTTATCCTCTTTCTTAATAGAATGGTAAAATTAAACTGCAAACTTTGATTTGGGAAACAATTGACATAAAACGAGGCCTTAGTTAGTGACAGGGAGTTCTATCTAGTCTTAATACTGAACAGACAAGTATGAAATTTCTACACAATGCAGGTCTTGGTGGTCAAACACCCACCTTAGGTAGAAAAAGAGAATGAACACTCTTTAATTTAATCCCATAATTCAGAATTTATATTTAATTGGAAGATAATTGGGTTGATGTTTATTTCACTTTTCTCATCTCTGAATAAAATATTTGCTAAATTACTCCTGTAAATGTTAAAAGAACTCATTTAAGCCACTAGAGAACAAATGTTTTCTCTGTTCCTCAAAGACAGTCATTAGCACAAAATTATTTAATAGTTACCAAATATTCTTATTTCTTCATTAATACAAAATCTTAAATTAAGGAATTTCTGAAAGTTCTTCAAAGCGGCAAACGATGTGCATTTCTTTTTTAAAAATATGATTCAGAGCTTTTACTATTCAGATGATTTTTTTCCATGGTGAATACAGTTGATTTATTGATGCTTTCTTTTATTTCTTAATGTTAGTATAGAATCGGGCGTGAATACTAACACAATGCCGCTGGCCCACTGTCAAAGAAGCTGCATTTTGAATTGTGTTTGTAAGTTCATAGATTGCTGGCCACATTGCTTTGCCTTATAACAAACTGCTGTAATTTAGGCAATCCCTGGCTGAGGTACCATCGAGTGTTGAATGCTCTGAGTCTACAGGGAACCGCCTTCCTCTTCACAAAGCCAGTGTAGCCACTCAGGTTGTAAACTCGAGCCCCAGCCCCTTAGTAATGACGTCATCCCTTCCCCAACTAAACGGACTTTCCATGGGAAGCAATATAAGCATAGCCTTTCAACAGAATCTTACCAAAAAATTACGTAAATTGTAGTTCAGAAAATGCAAGTGTATTACTCTGGTGTACTAAAACGACACCAAGATGCCACTTTTCACCTTTCAGATTGGCAAAAATCCCCACATTTGAGAGCACACTATGGCAGGCTGTGAGGAAGCAGGTACACTCACGTATTGCTGACGGGAAGGTGAATGGGGACAGCCCTTATAACTGGCAATGGGGCAGTATCTATCGAAATTACAAAGACTTATACCTTTTGACCCTGTAATCTCATGTCAGCAGGTTTATCCTAAAGATATAGCATCATTCATAATGTGAGCTACCAGGTGCTCCAGGCTATTCACCGCAACATCATTTGAAATAGCAAAGCACTATAAATAAATTATAATACACACATACAAATGACTTGATGCAACTGAAAGAGAGAGAATAAATGAATGAATAAATAAGGGAAATTTCTATGTACAAATACAGAGAGAGCTTCAAGATACATTGTTAAGTGGAAGGGAAAAAAGCGCAGAAGAGTGTGCATATTTTTTTTAATGGAGGAAAGGGCAAGAACATATGAGCAAATGTTCATATTTGCTTTTATTTATATAAAGAAAGCCCAGAAAAGTACATAAGAAATTCATAAAAGTGGTATGAAAGAAGGTGATGAGATGAATAGGCTATTTAATCTCTCTGAATCTCAGCCTTCTCATCTGTAGATTCGAGAGTATAATTCTACTTATTCATTAAGAAATTAAATGAAATTTTGAAAATGCCTTGCAAGGTGATAGGCACAGAGCAGAAATTCAATAGGTGTTCATTCCTTTCTCTTCAAATTACTACTGTAATAATCGTCTAACTCAGGGGTCAGCAAACTATGGCCTATGGGCCAAATACAGCCCCCACAACCCCCCATCTGTTTTTGTAAAGTTTTATCAGAACGCAGCCACATTCTTCCTTTCTGTGTTTGGCTGCTTTCGGCTGAAAGAGCAGAGTTGAGTAATTGCAGCAGAAACTCTATGACCCTGCAAAACCTAAAACATAAACTATCTGGTCCTTTACAGAGAAAATTTGCCGACTCCTGGTCTAACTGATCCTGGCCATGCCCTGTGCATTTCTGTAATCACGAGATGATGACTCTTCCTAAGCGAGGTCCCTCTCCCAGACCACGTGTCTGTGAATGACCCATCTTGGCTCACTCATGCCTTCTCTTGTGTCTTGCAAAGGTCTCCCAAAAGCTGCAATGATCAATCATCGTCGCTTATGGCATGCAACCGGCCTGGCTGTTTCAAGCGGGATTAAGAAAGATGACGTCATCTATACCACTTTACCCTTGTACCACAGTGCTGGGCTGATGATCGGCGCAAATGGATGTATGGTGATTGGTAAGCTTTTCTCCTCAACAAGACATCGGAGCTCAGTGCACATTCACAGCTGCTCACAAGGAAAAGTAATACAAGATTTGGCTACTCTCCTGTGTGCTAGGAACACTGTTTAATTCTATGTTAATAACAAGACTATTTGGCTCACGCATCGCAAGCAGTTATGTAAAATAATTTATAGTTTCTCACGCCTACTTGTCTAGTAATGTAATGCTGTAATTGTTTAGTTTATCAAGGAGGAAACTTCTTTAAAATATTTTAGGTCTTTATCCAGGTTAAGACATTTAATTCTTATATTCCATAAATAATTCTCTTACATCATTTCCATCTTCAGAAATCTACACATTTATCTCCATCAGCATCGGATTTAAGTTGTCCCTTCAGTTGTCCCTGTTCTACTTCATTCTTCCCTATTCCCATCGCTCCTCAGCTCTGGCCAGAATACCTGGTTTGTCATCGCTCTCTTTCCTTCTCAACCTTTACTGCTCAAATTAGAGTTGCCGTCTTCTCTCCTTTCAGGAGGGTTTATGCCACTTTTATACATTAAAGCTCAGTCCAATATCCACCTCTTCCAGGGAGCCATCTCTAACTCTATAAGCTAAGAAAGTTAATTTTTTCTCCCATGTGGCATTTCATTTTAAATAATCGTATATCTATATATACATATACATATGCATATGTTTATACATATATGATTACCCAAGCCTCTGCTTCTTTCCCTCATCAACTTATCGATCAGCTATAAAATACTTGGCCCAGCATCAGTACCAGCCTCCAAATCAGCAAGCAAGGACTGGGCTTCATCATATCGCTGGGCCCTTCAAGAACAGGGTGACCGTGAGTCTCCCAAAGGGACAATTCAACCACTCACATGTTTGCTTAAGCACCATAAATACATGCTAAAGAAGAAAAAATAGTGTTTTAAAAAATTTCTTCTAAAACATTGGACTTTTGTATATTTAGGAGTAAAAATTAATAACATGAAAAAATATTTGTAAGATTTTTATTTCACTTAACTACATTTCATGCCTGTAATTAAATTGACTATGACAGACATATTATTTTTACCCATTGTATTAGTTTCATATTGCTACTGTAACAAATTTCCACACATTTAGTGGCTTAAAACAACACAGATTTATTCTCTTACTGTTTTGATGGTCAGAAGTCCTAAAGTCAAGGTGGCAATAGGGCTGCATCCTTCTGGAAGCTCTGGCTAGAAGAATCTGTTTCCTTGCCTTTTCTAGCTTTTAGCAGCTACCTGCATTCCTTGGCTCTTGGCCCCTTCTTCCATCTCCAAAGCACATCACTCAAACCTTTTGTTTCCGTCATCCTATCTTCTTCTGCCTTTGACCTTCTCACCTTCCTCTTACAAGGACCCTCGTGATTACATTGGGCCCACCCAGATAATCCAAGATAATCCTCCCATGTCAAGATCCTTAACTTAGTCATATCTACACAGTTCCCTTTGCCGTGTTAGTAGCATATTCACAGGTTCTAGATATCAGGATGGGGACATCTTTGGGAACCATTATTTTGTCCACCTCCCCCATCAAAGAAGAATATCTCCCACTTGCTCAAGACTCTGGCTCTGCATTACCTATGAAATTAAGTCTGGCTCCTCGACCTGGCACTTCCAAGCTCTCCAGGATTGCACCCCTAGCTTCTTCTCCACACTCATCTCCCATGACCCACCCACCCTTCTCCACCCCAGTCACAAGCCAACTGAGTCTTGGCCATCCCCCAAACCTTTTAGACTGTCCTGTCTTTATGTTCATGTCTTTTCCTCTGCCTGCAATTCTTTCATCTTCCTCCGTATTTACTTCTTAAGACCTAATTCAAATCTTACCTTTTCCAAACTATGCCTTTCTCAGCCCTTGCCCCTGAGCAGAATTAATCTACACACACACATACACAAACACGCACACACACTCGCTCATGTTCATATTCCTTTTTGAACGGCCTCTTTTGAACCATTTATTGCACAATGACTTTTATTAGAAAGACTTTTGTGTCTTCTCTCCCACTAGGTTGGAAGTTCCTACAAGACAAAACCAAGTCTTATTTGTTTTTTTGCATTGAATATGATTGGTACTCAATACTTGTTTGTGAATATGATATTTAAATTTCTACCTTTCAAAAATGACAAATATAATTGGGGAGATATTTTTTGTAGCACTTCTTTATCAACACTTTCTATGCCTTCTCTGTAGGTGCTACTATTGTCTTGCGGATCAAATTTTCTGCCAGCCAGTTTTGGGATGACTGCAGAAAGTATAACGTCACTGTCATTCAGTACATCGGGGAACTGATTCGGTATTTATGCAACTCACCCCAGGTAACACTTCCCATGTCTCATTATCTTTTTGAAATGGATAAGATGGGAATTCAAGGCACTTTGGCTCAAGCTAGGCTTCAGCTGATTTGTATACATCAGTTTTCATTTTAGACTGCAGTTGCTTCTCTTGGCACCGCACCTGTCACGTGGAGGGGATTTGCTCGATGGCAATTGCTATTACTATTATTATTCCCCACCTTTTTACCTGTTTTCACATCTTACCCTGTACCTAGCATATCGTCTGCTTCCCTCTCTGCCTATTTAAAGCCTGCTCGTTGTCACAGCCCAGCTCAAATGATACCTCGTATGTTAAACCTGTTTGGGTCACTCTAACAAAAGTCATTACTCCCTTCCCCTACAGCATTTGACTTCTATCCCCTCGTGGCCCTTGTCACATTTCAGGTGTTTGTTTTCATGCCTCCTACCCTCCCTAGGCTGTGAAATCTTTGGTGGCAGGGACCACATCTTGTCTCCTGCCTCTCTCTTCTACCAAAGGCCAGCAGGAAACTTCTACTTAATGTTCTGTAATGAATAAATCCCCATGTGGCTTTGGGGGACAGACCATCCAACTAAGTCTGTCACCAAACTTGGAACACATATTCCCCAAAGTAACTCCAAGGGCCTTGGATCTACCCTGTTTGCAGAAATCCAGATTTTTTCTTCTGTTTTTTTTTTCTGAGGAAGATTTGCCCTGAGCTAACATCTGTTGCCAATCTTCCTCTTTCTTCGTATGTGAGCTGCCACCACAGCATAGCCACTGACAAGTGCTGTAGGTCTGTGCCTGGGAACCGAACCTGGGCAGCTGAAGCGGAGTGTGCTGAACTTAACCACTAGGCAACTGGGCCTGGCCCAGATATCTTGCTGAGGTTGTTCTGTAGAGCTCCTCCTGTCCAGTCCCTCAGCTCTCATCAGAAATCTGGCAGCCTGCCTGGAGACCTGCTCCAGGTTTCTCAACAGTGGCACTGCTGACGTTTTGGGCCCATTCCTTCTTTGCTGTGTTGACTTATTCTGTGCACTGTAGGATTTAGTAGCGTCTCTGGCCTTTACACAGGACATACCAAAAGTACCCCTCCCTCCCCTGAGGTCATGATAATTAAAATGTATTCAGACGTTGCCAGATGTCCCCTGGCAGGCAAAATCAACCCCAGCTGAGAACCACTAGACTCGACAATGCAGTAAACTCACCAGATTCTGCTCCGTTTAATCCTTTCAATTATCATAAGAAAACAACCTCGAAGGACCACTAAGTGGATAAATTACTATTTCTAAGCCCCTGTTATGTTTAACTTATATAACAGCTGTGTGCTGTGTGACATAGACAGAAGTATAAGGTGCTCTTGCCCCAGTTCTTTCTGTCCTCACTTCATTCAGTCTCTGCCCACATGTCACCTCATCAGAGAGGCCCCTCTTACTAATTATCAGACAGATCACCCTGCCCCTCACGGGGTGTCCATCTCGTGGGTTACTGCTTTTCTCGGCACTATCACTCCTGATATGTACAGCTTTAAATGACTATTGTCTGTCTCCCCCAATTAAATGAAAGCTCCACGCACCAGGAGTTTTGTTTGCTGCCAGATCCTAGCACTGAGATCTATACCTGGTGCGTCCTAGACATCAACAAATTTTGCTGAATGAACGTCAAAATTTTTGCTGCTGGGGGCCAGCCCTGTGGCATAGTGGTTAAGTTTGGGGCACTCCACTTTGCAGGCCAAGTTCGTGGGTTCAGATCCCAGGCGTGGACCTACACCACTCCTCAGCCATGCTGTGGTAATGACCCACATATAGAGGAAGATTGGCACAGATGTTAGCTCAGGGCTAATCTTCCTCAAGCAAAAAAAGAGGAAAGTTGGCAACAGATGTTAACTCAGGGCCAATTTTCCACAGCAAAAAAAAAAAAAAAAATCTTGCTGCTGAAAAATGTATAATTAACTTGAGTGAGGTAATATGTTCCCCCAAAATGTTCAGGCTCAGCACATACTATTCTGATTTGGGGGGCAGACTCAATAGATTCATGAGGGTCATAATTAGCTGTAGGCTGGGGTAGGACCTTTCCCACAGCCATTTCTGTCGATGTCATTATTGAATTTTTTTCACATTAGTATTCCGTCTGGTCCTCAAGATTGCATGCCTCTATATTAAAACCCAGAAATCCATATGGGGCCCTTCTGTTTGGCTTTTCTTCTCTGCCTTAAAGGCAACCCCTTGTCAGTCAGAATCCTCCTCAGGGAGGGTGTGTTATTTCTATTAGTTCTAATGAGAGCCACCTTTGGACTTGAAGAAAATAAACATGTTTGTGTGTAGCTCTTTCAGGCTGACACACGCTCACACATACACAACTTCCCACTTTTTCCTTTTGCTTAATATTGTCTCAGATTCTGGAAAACAGAGAATTTGATTAGGATTTTATTTGTTCAAAACATTATGCTTTGGTGTATAATTCATGCATGACTTCTGCTCTGGAGGATTTGGAGTTTCCATTTTTCCCTTACTTCCCCCGACCCCTGGGTTCTGGTTTGTCTGGGAAATACTTAAGAGAATTGTAAGAAATGACCAAAGTAACATCAAAAAAACTTTCAATTAAAGATGTTTTTAAATGATAAGATCTTATATATAGAAAACTCTAAAGATAAAAACTGTTAGAACTAATAAATGAATTCAGCAGAATAGTGGGATACAAAATCAGTTGCATTTTTATAGGCTAACAATGAACAATCTAAAAAGCAAATCATAAAAACAATTCCATCTTCAATAGCATCAAAAGGAATAAAATACTTAGGAATTAACTTATCCAAGTAGGTGAAAGACTTGTACAATGAAAACTACAAAACATTGCTGAAATAAATTATAAAGAAGACATAAATAAATAGAAACACATCCCATGTTCATGGATTGGAAAACTTAATATTATTAAAATGTTAATACTGCCCAAAGCAATCTGTGGATTCAATGCAATCTGTATCAAAATCCCAATGAATTTTTTTGCAGAAATACAAAAACCCATCCTAATATTCCTTTGGAATTTCAATGGACCCCAAATAGCAAAAACAATCTTGAAAAAGAAGAACAAAACTGGAGGACTCCACTTCCTGATTTCAAAACTTACTGCAAAGCTACAGTAATCAAAACAATGTAGTACTAACATAAAGACAGACATATAGCACAAGGGAGCAGAATGGAGAACACAGAAATAAACCCTTATGTACATGGTCAAATGATTTTTGACAAGGGTTCCCAGACCATTCAGTGGGAGAGGACAGTCTTTTGGTGCAGGGAAAACTGGATATCTACATGCAAAAGAATGAAGTTGGACCCTTACCTAACACCATATACAAAAATTAATTCAAAATGGATCAAAGACCTAAATTTAAGACCTAGAGCAAAAACCTATTATAAGAAAACATAGGACAAAAGCTTCACAACATTGGATTTGTCAATTATTTCTTGAATATGACACCAAAGGCACAGACAACAAAGGAAAAAGTTGGACTTCGTGAAAATTAAAAAATTCTCTATCGATGCTGGATGCTATCAACAGAGTAAAAAAGCAACCCTCAGAATGGGAGAAAATATTTGCAAATCATATATCTGATAAGGGATTAATATCCAGAATATATAGAGAACACCTAAAACTCAACAGCAAAAAAAAATAAACAATCTGATTCAAAAATAGGTAAAGGACTTGAGTAGACATTTCTCCAAAGAAGATATACAAATGTCCAATAAGAAAATGAAAAGATGCTCAATATCTCTAATCATTAGGGAAATGCAGATCAAAACCAAAATGAGATACCACTTCACACCCATTAGGATGGCTACTATCAAAAAGACAGAAAACAATAAGTACTGGCAAGGATGTAGAGAAATTGGAACACTTGTGCACTGTTGGTGGGGATGTAAAATGATACAGCTGCTGTGGAAAACAGTATGGCAATTCCTAAAAAAAACTAAAAATAAAATTACCCTATGATCCGGCAATTCCACTTCTGAGTTCATACCTTAAAGAATTGGAAGTAAGGTCTTGAAGAGATATTTGTACATCCATGTTCATAGCAGTGTTACTCACAATAGCTAAAATGTGGAAGCAACCTAAGTGTCCAGCAATGGATGAATGGATCGGCAAACTGTGGTATATATGTACGATGGAATATTATACAGCCTTAAAAAAGAAGGAAATTCTGCAGTATGCTACCACATGGATGAACCTTGAGGACATTATTTAAAGTGAAATAGCCAGTCACAAAAAGACAAATACTGTATGATTCCACTTATATGAGATACTTAGAGTAGTCAAATTCATAGAGACAGAAAGTAGGATGGTGGTTGCTAGGGGCTAGGGAAGCAAGGGAATGGGGAGTTATTGTTTATTGGGTATAGACTTTCAGTTTTACAAGATGAAAATAATTATGGAGATGGATGATGGTGACAGTTGCAAACCATTATGAATGTATTTAATTCCACTGAACTGTATGCTTAAAAGTGCATATGATACTAAATTTTATGTTATGTGTATTTTTCCACAACTTAAAAAAAAATAGGTCACAATAGAAAGGACAGATTCTATGGATTTAAAGGGAGCTTAAAGAAATATTATCTCAAAAGGACTTCTCAAACAAAAGTGAATAAAAACTAGCACTCATGGTGGAAGGCTCTGGATCAATGTAATCAGGAACTTTCTCACCCTTAGAGCTGCCTAGAATAGGCTGGCCCTGGAGGGGCTAACACCACCAACCCCCAAGCGGTGGTTATCAGGGTGGCAACTCCTGCCTTAACTGAGCAGATCAATCAAATGATACCCGTCCACAGACGTGGCACAGTTCATCAGGAGAATCTGGGGCAATGCTGGGGAGGTAGATGCCACTATGCTTCTCCTCCACCTTCTTAATCATACTCAGTAGCTCCTTTGGTGAAGCAGTGGACTAGGGAGGAATGCTCCCAGCCACCCTTGGGGCAGGAGTTCAGATTTGGCTCAAGGGACTTAATATGGTGCTTAAGAGCAAGGACTCTCAAGTCAGCAGGCCTGAATCCTGACTCTACCATGTAAGCAGGAGAGTTAAATTCTCTAAATCTCAGTTTCCCATCAGCCAACAGGGGAAATAATAGTATCGACCTCATGGAGGGCTGTGAAGACAAAACAAGATGATGTACATAAAGCATGTAGCAAAGTACCTGACCCTTAGTCAATACTTACAAATGGTAGCCGTTATTGGCATTATTCGCTCCCTAAGAATGTGCAGCTCATAGTAGGTGCTCCATACATATCACTGAATGAATCAATGGAAATTCTGCCCCAAATGCACAAAGGAAGAAATGAGAAGACATTCCAGTTAGTCAGTCATTCTCATCTAAGGTTGAGAGGGGGTTGGATAGCAAAGCTATTGACGTAAGTGATTTTACAGTATTATTGTTGAATATTCCTTATCCATTTTACCTGCCTTCCATTGTCATATTTGGGCCTTAGCATCCAGACTACCTGTTTATAATGAAAGGCCAGTCTGGCTCATTTCCTGCACTGTGCAGTTGTCAGCTCCCATTTTGTCTGTGTAGTTGCCTTTAAAACAGTGTCATTTAGGGAAAAAAGTATTTATTGGAACAGGATATTGCTAAAGCTGAGTGTTAGGGACTACTCCAGTTAGGGACTAAAGCTACAGGAAGAGGTCTAGATGAAGCTTTGTACTGTGTGCAAAGAGTGTGACCAGGGTGGAAGGAGGAGAAGGAGGAGGAAAAGGCAACCAGGAAATAATTCCAGGGGCCACACATCAACATCATGGTATTTGGAAGGGGAAATAAGATAGACCAGAACCCTGAAACAGCTGAGTAGACTCAATGTACCTCCCTAGTGCTGTCTGCCTTCCCTCCAAAATTAGATAACCTCTGTGGTCCTTTCCCAGCCTAAAATTTCAGTCTCTGCATCACCTCCATTCTGGTAGAAAACAAAATGGAGGGATATGTAGCAGCACAGAATGGAGAGTGACTAGTCTGACCTGTGGAGGCCAGGACAGGGGGACACCAGGGAAAGAGAACAGAATCAGGAAAGCTTTTCCAGACAAAGTGAATTTTGAAGGGTGCAGAGATGTTTTCCAGCCATGAGGGGAAAGAAGGACTTCTGGTTTGCTGGAACAGCACATGCAGAGCTGTGGAATGAAAGACCTGGCATATTGGGAACTACAAGCAGTGACTGACTGGGCCAAGTGACAAAGGCTTTACTTTGCTGAAACTTAGATGTGAATGTGACAAAGCACCCACTAAAGGGCCTTCTGTGGAAGAGTAATGTAGGAGATAGTGTTTTTAGACAGTCCCTTTGGCTGCAGTGGGAAGAGACACTGGAGGAGAAGGGCCTTTTCTGTAGAGTGGAGAGGTTGAGTCTCACCCTTTCACTCCTGTTGGTGGGTGTTTTTTTTTTCTCCTCAGGAAGCCAGGAAGAAATATAACACACTGGTTGTTAAGACCACAGACTCAGGAATTTTTCTAAGATGGTAAATAACTTCTGCCCTTTGGAAGTCTCCCAAAAACAAGGAAGACAAGAAACAGACACACAAGTGCCATCATATTAGAAACTGAGACATTGCAACCAGGAACTGCATAGTAGGGAGAACTGAAAGGTGCAGGTCATTGACATAGTAGAGCTGAGAGAGGAGAAACCTAAGAGGCAGGTACCCACAAGAAGGAAGCTGACTGACTTCCTGAAGCTTAAGAAATTTGAGGCACCAAATACAGCTGAATGGCATAAGGTGTCAGGCTTGAAAACAGGAGGATTTTTGAAAGTGTGTAAGAAGCAGCTAGCCATGCTGTTTCCCTCTCCCACCCCTGTAAGAGACAGGAGGTTTATTCTCTGGAGAAGACCTAGAGGAGCTTTGAACTCAAGGACCCCAAGAGTGGAGGAGGGCAGAGGTGAGTCACTGAAACCAAAGATTGAGTAACTATCTACTTTCTGACCAGGGAGACCCTCAGCAACCTTATCCTGCACAGCTTCCAGAGCTCCAGTAGCTAGTTTTTGCTTGCAGGCAAGCGATTGGAGGAAGGTATTTCTTAGGAAGAAGTAAGCTTTTCCAGAAAAGAAACTGGACATTGGCTCACTTCTCCATCATCAGACAGTACAGCCTACCTGGCAGTAGCCCCTTCCTACCACACAAAGCTGCTCAAACATCTTTTTGTTGCTTTATTCTTAAATATGAACAGACATCAAGGACCAGCAGAAACCTGAGGAAAGCCTCCAACAGGAAAGATCGTGAAGAGAAAAGAAGAAGAAGCATCAATTCAAAGAACAGGAGAAGGCTTCCAAAAACCTATAATCAATATCCTTAGAGAAATTAGAGGAGATATTATATCCACAAAACAAGAAGAGCATGCTACAAAAAAAAAAAAAAAAAAAAAAAACACAGAATAAGACCTCCTGAAAAATAAAAATGTGTGGCTTAAAATTTTTTTAATCCACAGAAAGTTTGGAAGATAAAGTTGAGAAAGCTTACAGAAAGTTGGAGAAAAGATAAAGTGATGTGCACGAGGGGAGACAAGATAAGAAAATTAGAGAATCAATCCAAAAGATCAAACATCTGATTAATAGGAAATCAGCAAAAGAGAATAGAGAAAATGAAGAGGAGGAAATTACTAAATAAATAATACAAGAAAACTTCCCAGGACTGAAGGGCAGATTGAAAGGGCCAATTGAGTAACCAATAAAATGAGTGGAATTAAAATTTTTTTAAAAAACTACACTATGATGAGATCTAAGACTACCAAAAAAAGAGAGGGAAAAGATTCTATAAGAACAACATTTGGATTGCTGGGAAGATGACAGCAGAGGAGGACTCTCAGCTCACCTCCTCCCATGGACTCAACAAATTTACAACTACTCTTGGAACAATTACCCCTGAGAGAGAACCAGAAACTGCATGAAAATAACCCCCACAACAAGGGACAGTGCTGACTGAGGTAAAAGAGACAGAAATTCCTTTCTGAAGAGGAAAAAGCCACATTTTACCTCAACACTTTGTCTGGGAGCGTTAAGGTATGAAACGTTCCCTGGAGGAGTGGGAGATCTGAGTGGAGAGCTTTGCTACAATAAGCAGCTTTTGTCAGCACACCCAAGACAAGGGTCATAAAATCTGCTTATATCTGACAAAATAGACTTTAAAACAAAACCTGTAACAAAAGACAAAGAAGAGCACTACATAATGATAAAGGGAACAATCCAACAAGAGGATATAACAGTTGTAAATATCTATGCACCCAATATAGGAGCACCCAAATATATAAAGCAACTACTAACAGATATATAAGGAGAAATAGACAGTAACACAATAATAGTAGGGGACTTCAGCATTCCACTTACACCAATGGATAGATCATCCAAACAGAAGATCAACAAGGAAACATTGGCCTTAAATGACACATTAGACCAGATGGACTTAGTAGATACGTACAGAACACTCCATCCAAAAACCACAGAATACACATTCTTTTCAAATGCACGTGGAAAATTCTCCAGGATAGATCACATATTAGGCCACCAAAAAAGTCTCAGTAAATTTAAGATTGAGCATCTTTTCTGACCACAATGGTATGAAACTAGAAATCAACTACAGGAAGAAAGTTGGAAAAGCCACAAATATGTAGAGATTAAACAAAATCCTAGTGAACAACAACTGGGTCAAAAAAGAAATCAAAAAATACCTGGAGACAAATAAAAATGAGAATATGACATTTACAGGAATTTTACAGGATACAGCAAAAGTGGTTCTAAGAGGGACATTTATAGCAATACAGGCCTATATCAACAAATAAGAAAAATCTCAAGCAATCTAACAGTGCACCTAAAGCAGCTATAGAAAGAAGAACAAAGCCCAAAACCAGTAGAAACAAGGAAATAATAAAATTAGAGCAGAAATAAATGAAATAGAGACCCAAAAAACAGTGGAAAAGATCTGTGAAATCAAGAGCTGGCTCTTTAAAAACATAAACAAAATTGACACACCTTTAGCTAGACTCACCAAGAAAAAGAGAGAAGGCTCAAATAAATAAAATCAGAAATGGAAGAGGAGAAATTACAATGACACATCAGAAATACAAGAGATTGTAAGAGACTACTATGAAATACTATACGCCAACAAATTGGATAATCTAGATGAAATGGATAAATTCTTAGAATCATACAACTTTCCAAAACTGAGTCAAGAAGAAAGAGAGAATTTAAATAGACCAATTACCAGGAAGGAGATCAAAACAGTAATCAAAAACCTCCCAACAAGGGGCCAGCCCCATGGCCTAGTGGTTAAGTTCAACAAGTTCCACTTTGGCAGCCCAGGTTTGGTTCCTGGGCATGGACCTACACTCACCAGCAGCCATGCTGTGGTGGCAAACCACACACAAAATAGAGGAAGACTGGCACAGATGTCAGCTCAGAGTTAATCTTACTCAGAAAAAAACCTCCCAATAAATAAAAGTCCAGTAACACATGGTTTCCCTGGTGAATTCTACCAAATCTTCAAAGAAGACTTAATACCTATCCTTCTCAAACTCTTCCAGAAAGTTGAATAGGAAGGTAAGCTTCCTGACACATTCTATGAGGCCAACATTACCCTGATACTAAAACCAGACAAGGACAACACAAAACAGAAAATTACAGGCCACTATCACTGATGAACATCGATGCAAAAATCCTCAACAAAATATTAGCAAATTGAAGACAATACATTAAAAAGATCATATACCATGATCAAGTGGGATTCATTCCAAGAATGCAGGAACATCCGCAAATCAATCAATGTAATACACCATATTAACAAAATGAAGAATAAAAACCACATGATCATCTCAATAGATGCAGAGAAAGCATTTGACAAGATACAGCATCCATGATTGATAAAAACTCTGAATAAAATGGACATAGAAGGAAAGTACCTCAACATAATAAAGGCCATGTGTGACAAACTCACAGCTAATACCATACTCGGTGGAGAAAAACTGAAAGCTATCTCTCTAAGAACAGGAACCAGACAAGGATGCCCACTTTTGCCACTCTTATTTAACATAGTAATGGAAGTCCTAGCCAGAGAAATCAGGCAAGAAAAAGAAATAAAAGCGATCCACACTGGAAAGGAAGAAGTGAAATTATCACTATTTGCAGATGACATGATTTTATATATAGAAAACCCTAAAGAAGCCACAAAAAAACTTTTAGAAATAATAAATGAATACAGTAAAGTTGCAGGATACAAAATCAATATACAAAAATCAGTTTCATTTCTATACCCTAACAATGAAGTAACAGAAAGAGAAATTAAGAAAACAATCCCATTTACAATTGCAAGAAAAAGAATAAAATGCCTACAAATAAATTTAACCAAAGAGGTGAAAGACCTGTACACTGAAAACTATAACATATTGTTGAAATAAATTGAAACAGACACAAAGAAATGGAAAGATCTGCTGTGTTCTTGAATTGGAAGAATTAACATAGTTAAAATGTCCATACAGATTTCACAGAAAATCTACAATTTCACAGAAATAGAACAAAGAATCCTAAAATTTATATGGAACAACAAAAGATCCCAAATAGCCAAAGGAATCCTGAGAAAAAAGAACAAAGCTGGAGGTATCACACTCCCTGATTTCAAAATATACTGCAAAGCCAAAGTAATCAAAACAGCATGGTACTGGCACAGAAACAGACACAGAGATCAATGGAACAGAATCAGGAGCCCAAAAATAAACCCACACATCTATGGACAGCTAATTTTCGACAAGGGAGCCAAGAACATACAATGGAGAAAGGAAAGTCTCTTCAATAAATGGTTCTTGGAAAACTGGACAGCCACATGCGAAAGAATGAAAGTACACCATACACAAAAATTAACTCAAGATGGATTAAAGACTTGAATGTAATACCTGAAACCATGAAACTTCTAGAAGAAACCATGGGCAGTACACTCTTTGACGTTGGTCTTACCAGCATATTTTCAAGTACCATGTCTGACCAGGCAAGGGAAACAATAAAAAAAAGGGACTACATCAAACTAAAAAGCTTCTGCACAGCAAAGGAAACCATCAACAAAACGAAAAGACAACATACCAATTGGGAACCAATTGCAAATCATATATCTGATAAGGGGTTAATATCCAAATATATAAAGAACTCATACATATCTCAACAACAAAAAAAATAACAACCCATTTAAAAAGTGGCCAAAAGATCTGAATAGACATTTTTCCCAAGAAGATATACAGATGGCCAACAGGCATATGAAAAGATGTTGAACATCACTAATTATTAGGGAAATGCAAGTCAAAACTACGATATATCACCTCACACCCATCAGAATGGCTATAATTAACAAGACAAGAAATAACAAGTGTTGGAGAAGATGTGAAAAAAAGGGAACTCTCATACACTGCTAGTGGGAGTGTAAGCTGATGCAGCCACTATGGAAAACAGTATGGATATTCCTCAAAAATTAAGAATAGAACAACCATACCATCCAACTATTCCACTGCTGGGTATTTATCCAAAGAACATGAAAACATGAATGCATAAAGATGTACGCACCTCTATGTTCATTGTGGCAATATTCACAATAGCCAAGATTTGGAAGCAACCTAGGTGCCCATCAAGGCACAAATAGATAAAGAAGATGTGGTGTATATATACACAATGGAATACTACTATGCCATAAAAAAAGATGAAATCTGTCCATTTGTGACAACATGGGTGGACGTTGAAGGTATTATGCTAAGCGAAATAAGTCAGAGGGTGAAAGTCAAATACTGTATGATCTCACTCATAAATAGAAGATAAAAACAATAACAAACAATCACATAGAGACAGAGATTGGATTGGTGGTTACCAGAGGGGAAGCGGGGAGCGAGGAGAGTGAAAGGGGTGATTTTCTCATGTGTATGGTGATAGTGGTAATTAGTCTTCCGGTGGTGAACATGATGTAATCTACACAGAAAAAATGAAATATAATAATGTACACCTGAAATTTATATAATGTTATACACCAATGTTACCTCAATTTTTTAAAAAATGGATTGCTTAATAAAGTACAATACCAAATAAACTTAAAAAGTTCGTTGGTAAAAAAAATAAACAACATTTGACTTGCCAACAGCAACACTGCAAGCTGGAAGAGAAAGGAGCCGTGCCTTCAAAATTCTAAGTAAAAACTATTGCTTATCCGGAATTCTATATCCAACCAAATTGTTGATCAAGTATAAAGTAAAAATATTTTCAGACGTTCAAAGTCTCAAAAAAAACTTACCTCCTATATACCGTCCTTTTGGAAGTTACTAGAGAAAATTCCATCCAACTAGGAGAGTGAAAAAAGAGAGCAGAAGACACAGGAGCCAGGAAAGAGAGGTGAACTCATCCAGATTGGAGCAGAAGGATAAAAGGAAGCACGACGGGAAAAAGGAAATTGCGTGGTCTGATAGATTTCACCGTGAGGCACATTGTATTTAGAGGCCGTTGAAGCGTGAAGAAAGACCTACAAATAGAAACTACAAAAATGAAGCAAATGGGCAGGCAGGCAGTTAAAATTCCAGGAAAAACAAACATTTGTTCAAGAAGTTGTTCATAGTATATTTCTTGGCTCATCAGTGGTATAGCACGGGCAGAATAATGTGAGCATTGAATATTGATTTAACCAAAAAATTGTGATACTGGAAAAATGGGAGAGAGCTTAATCCTCATCTAGCACAACAGGAAATCAATAAATAACAGCTAAAAATGTTGAATCAAAAGATAGTGATATAAGCATTTAATTTAGAAATATGGAAATAAGAAGAAACACGTACAGGGGTTAAAAGTGTCTGCATCTGGGTCGTAAACTGATGGCAAAGATGAAGACAGGTGAGTGGAATAGGAGCGTTCTTCATTTGAAAGCCTTTCAGTGCTAGTTGATTCTTAAACTATGTGAGTGTCATTTTTTTTTTTTTAATTAAGGAAAAGAGTGCTCTCCGAAGTCACATAGATTTGGATTTGAATCTTGGAGCAACTGTGTTGCTACCTGTGTGATCCTGGGCAAATTATTTTAAGCTACTCAAGGCTACATTTTCTCAAGTGTAATATGAAGCAAATACTTTATCACTGCTCATGTTTCAGTAGGATTCCTTAGAACCTTAAGTCAGATCATGCAGGTTCCATGCCTGACACATAGCAAAGACCCCAGAAAACGTTTTCTGCTTCCTCTAATTACCGGGTGCCCTACATTCCTCTCTGATGGCCCTGACCTCTCACCCTTCATCCGCCATCTAATCCCAGTGTGGATGGAAGTCTCCCAGGTAGGATTGACCTCACTTCCAACATGGAATGGAAAGTTTGATCCTTGTTAAAGAGTAATGAGCAAGTGAGTCTTCACCTAAAATACAGCTCCTTTGAGGAGTGGCTCTCGTCATTAGGAAACACTCTGTCCTGTGGGAAAGGAAAATTGAGGCCCCCTGGTCCTCTTAGCCACTGGTGAGTGAAAGTTTAGGTGAGAACCAGACATCTCAGAAGGCTCCAGGATCTCCATTTGGTGTCCACAAACATTTCCAGCCTACAGCCTTAATCCCTTCTGCTGGTGTAACAAGATCCCTCAGCTCATAATGAAAACTGAGCCCATGGTATTGTGACTATGAGCCCAGCTACATGCCACCTGCAGGTGACAGCTGCACCTGTGAGGCTGACCGGCCGCCCACACACCCAGGCACCTGTGGTCTCCCGCACCCTAATCCCTGCCCTTGTGCCCATGTCCTTGCCATTAACTGTTGGACCGGGAACTTGGGGGTTTCCCAGTGGAGCTTATTTCTTCTTTCACTGCAGCGATTGCACATATGCAAAGCACAGGTCCAGCTCTGTGAGTGACAGAGAGAGAGGTTTGGCCTTAAATGAGTTTACAGTCTAATGGGGGAGAGAGATTTTCACCACCACTGGGACGAAGAAATGAGCTAAATGGGTGATCGTGGGCTACATATGGGATAAGTAAGGTCTCGGGTTTACATGTCAGAATGCTACTTTGGAGCATCTCACGCAGGCCTGGGAGCAGGCAAACCCCAGATCAGGGCATTTATTTATAAGTAAAAATAAGTATTCTTCAAATATTTGTGAAGTTTTATTCCCAGAGTGGCAGTGAGGGACGGCAGTGTGGGAGGCAAGGATGATCTCTGAAAAGCTGACAATCCTTACTGAGAGTAGTGCCTTAAGGGACAGGGTGACCCTACAATTCACCATCCAGATGGGGACACTTGAGAGTGATAACCACATCGGGACAACAAGCATAAGCCAAGCCTGGCCCTGGCAAACCAGAATGATGCTTTCCCCCGACCCTGATAGGCACTTGGTAATTATAAAAGAGAATAGATTCAGTGACCTTTGGACCCAGGGAGCTTAATCAGAGAACAGATTCCCACTCAGTGAGAATGTCTGCAGTCATGCAAGTTCATGCAAGTTCAAAAGGCTTCTTGGGGCCTGACCACCCTGCTTAAGAACCGCTGGTATGTGGCCCCTGGTCTCTCTCTACACGTTTCCTACTCAGAAAGTCTGCTCCAGGGGCCCAGTTTTTGTCAGTGACCAGTATCTGTCCACGTCTCCGGTTAGGACTCCTGAAAGAGCTTCACCTCCTAGTCTTGACCAAGGAGCTACTTAAGAATGAAAGGCATACAAGCTGTCCCCCTGGCTCCTTGGCTCCTCTTGAGTGGAAACCAACGCAAGGTTTGTTTTGGTATGGTTTTTAACTGCCGCATCAAAGGCCCTCCCCCTTATCAGAGAGCTGCCAGCCTCTCTCTCAGAGCAGTTCTTTTCAAAGAAGGAATCTTATTCCAAAATCACTTCACAGTGACTTCACAGAGTAGGAGATAATGTAGAAAATGCTCCTTAGAGCATTTGCTCTTTTAAGCAAGTTGCTGTTCCATCAAAGAAATTAATATTTGATGTGAGAGGAGAGTCCTAGTTACCTAGCACTGTTACCCCATTCCATTCTGTTTTCTCTTGGATTAAAGGTCAGAGAATTACCAAATTTGCAAGTTAAAATTATACTTATTTATTTACCTTTTTCTCCAACCAGCCTGTGATCTCCTGGAGGACGTAAATTGCCTCATTAATACTGTACAAAATATCATTAAAATTTCCATGGTTTGGACATATTTGTAGGGGCCTCATAAGTGATTATGGTTGAATGGGAAGCAAGCTGGTCCCAACCCCACCCCTCTTGCTAACACAAGCTCTCCTTTCAGTTCTTACATTCAAAACACCTTTTGCTGGGGCCAGCCCCGTGGTGTTTATGTGCACTCCGCTTCGGCAGCCCAGGGTTCGCAGGTTCAGATCCAGATCCCGGGCATGGACCTACCCACTGCTCATCAAGCCATCCTGTGGCAGCATCCCACACACAAAGGAGAGGAAGATTAGCTCAGATGTTAGCTCAGGAACCATCTTCCTCACCAAAAAAAAAAAAAAAAAAACCAACAGAATTTCCTTTGTGATTTTTATTTGTAATAAAGCATATTCCTCCTAGGCCACCTAAGACAACTGGGAGCCAGCTTCCTCCCTCTCTTCCCCTTCACATCCCATTGGGACAGTTTCATTGTCTTGGTTCAGCTTTACCTGGTCTTGTGACCTCCAGTTCTACCTGTTATCTGAGGGCGTGATCTAGAGTCTTCTCTTCAGTCCCAGCAGACCCTAACAGTATTGCTCTTTAATGACTGTGGGAAATTATTCTCTCTCTCTCCTTGCACTGTGCTCCCAGTTTTCTTCTTCATCGTCAAGTGGAGGTGGTTCTTCAGATTGTGTCAGTCTCCAACAGATCTTTCCCATGGGGCCCCTCCTTTCTGGAAATTCACTGAGACTCACCAGCTCCATCAAGAAAACAATCAACACGTTATTCTAACTTCAGATTGGATATGGATTAAATGTTGGCATCACTTAGTTCCGTCAAATTGTCTCACCTTGCCTCTTAAAAATCAAAATGGAAAAATCCAAGCCTTTGGTTATTAAATCGGAGTGCTAGCTGTTGGTCCACACTGCATGTGTTGGGAAGGAAGAGGGAGTTGTGTGTGGAGGGGACAGAAAAGGCATGCACTCAGGTGAATTCATAACCAACAGAAATATGTAGAAACATAAAAGCAAAGATTAATATGTAAGTACAGGCTCCAGAGATGTTTCAATTTGGTCTCCTCCTCCTTCTACTGCAGAAACCAAATGATCGTGATCATAAAGTGAGACTGGCATTGGGAAATGGCTTGCGAGGAGATGTGTGGAGAGAATTTATTAAGAGATTTGGAGACATTGACATTCAGGAGTTCTATGCTGCCACCGAAGGCAATGTCGCCTTTACGAATTATACAAGAAAAATTGGTGCTGTTGGAAGAGTAAACTACCTACTGAGGGTAAGTACGTTGAAAAATGAGAGCATATCTGGAGATTTCTTAAAAGATACATCGTGATGATATAATTATTGGAAATTCATGAAGCATCAGAGCCGTGTCCCATTCCTATCACCAGGGGAGGCTTTGCTCCTTCTCTGTGACAATGACCTCAAAAAGACAGGGTGCTCGAAGTTAAAAACCTTAATTTCTGTGAATAACAACCCACTATGCCTTTTTCATCTGCAACTTATGTGAAGTCTTCATGATGCCATTTATACCTGCATATGATAAAACTCCTAAAGTTTCCCAGTTTCATAAGTTTACCGTACACTGTGACACAGCGTATTTCCCCTTCATGGTGCTGTGCGTCATAATCACCTGGGGAACTTTCTATATATCCAGTGCAGGGCCCCACCCTCCAAGCTTTGGATTCGGTTGTCCTGCGGTGAGGCCCAGTCATCAGTGTTTTTTAAAAGCTGTTTAGCCAGGGTTAAGAACCACTCTCTAGGCCTTTGAGAGAACTGGGATGCACCCCAGTTCTAGGATCTTGTGAACATTTGTGTTCACCTAGTGACTCCACCAGAAACGTATTTCTTATTTTTTTAATTGAGATGTAATTGACATATAGCATTACATTAATTTCAAGTGTACCATATAATGATTCGAGGTTTGTATATGTTGCAAAATGATCACCACAGTAAGTGTAGTGAACATCCATCACCTCACATAGTTACACATTTTTGTCTCTTGTGATGAGAGCTTTTAAGATCTACTATCTGAGCAACTTTCAAATATACAATACAGTATTATTCACTATTGTTACAATGCTGTACATTACATCCCCAGGAGATATTTATTTTGTAACTGGAAGTTTGTACCTTTTGACCAACTTTACCCATTTCACTCACCCCTCACCCTTGGCCTCTGGCAACCACCAATCTGTTCTCTGTATCTATGAGTTCATTTTTTTAATCTATATTCCACATATAAGTGAGATCATCTGGTATTTGTCTTTCTCTGTCTAACTTATTTCACTTAGCATAATGCCCTCAAACTCGATCCATGTTGTCACAAATGGCAAGATTTCCTTCTTTTTGTGGCTGAATGATATTCTATTGTATATATATATACCAATCTTCTTTATCCATTCGTCCATCAATAGACAGGTTGTTTCCATGTCTTGGCTATTGTGAATAGTGCTGCTACGGACATGGGGGTGCAGATATCTTTTCAAGTTAGTGTTTTCATTTCCTTTGGATAAATACCCAGAAGTGGAATTGTTGGATCATATAGTAGTTCCATTTTTAATTTTTGAGGAACCTCCATATGCTTTTCCATAGTGGCTGTACCAATTTACATTCCCACTAACAGTGCACAGGGGTTTTCTTTTCTGCACATCCTCACCGACACTTATTATTTCTTGTGTTTTGGATAATAGTCATTCTAACACGTGTGAGGTGATATCTCACTGTGGTTTTGATTTGCATTTCCCTGATGATTAGGGATGTTGAGTACCTTTTCATGTGCCTGTTGGCCATCTGTATATCTTCTTTGGGAAAATGTCTGTTCAGATCCTTTGCCCATTTTTTAATTGGATTGTTTGTTTTTTCAGTCTTGAGTTAGAGGAGTTCTTTATATATTTTGTATATTAACCGCTCATCAGATATATAATTGGTATTTCTAATTTTTAAGCCAGATCACATAGCAGTCTCTTTTCCCTCTCATTCATTTTATTGCCTGGGGTCTCCAGACAATTTCTTTGCCTTTTTCGTGCTTGAGCAGTCAGCCTTCCAGATGACCACCAGTATGCAAAATTCCAGGAAGAAGCAGCGAATACTGAACCTCCACTGGCTTGAGCAGTCACTGCTGTCAGTATGCCTCTAGCAGCCCATCCCGCCTGGCCATGAAACAGCCACACCGGGGCTCCCAAGCAACCTGTGTCCCCAGGGACTGACCAGCAGAGGACAGAGGGCTGTAATCCGTGTGCATAAGACATCTGGCTCTCGAGCTCAAATTGCATCACCATCACATACTAGCTAAGTGACCCTGAGCAAGTCACTTTATGTTCCTTCGACCTCAATTTCACCATCTGTAAAACAGAGATAAAAGAGAAAATATAGAGCCCAGTGCCTGGCCCAAACTCAGTGTTTTAAGGGAAAAGGAGTGTTGAAAGGTTTAAATTAAATACTTATGAAAAAACCCTTAGAGGATATAGCCTAATGCCTATCATATAAGAGCCCTGAATAATTGTTAGCTGTAATAATTATTGTCATGCCATTCCTTATATTCTGGCCTGATCATAAGGCGTTCCTGAGTCCAAAGAACCTCTCTGATAATGACAGCCAAGCTACACTTTACAGGTCTCTGCTCTGTGCTCCACACCTGAGCTGTCTAATACAGTAGCCACTAGCTACACATGACGATTTAAATTGAAATTATGTCAATAAAGTTTGTAATTCAGCTCTTCAGTTGAACTAGCCACATTGCAAGTACTCAGTAGCCACATATATTTAGTGATTACCATGTTGAGCAGTACACATATAGAACATTTCCACCATCACAGAAAATTCTAGTGGGCAGCTCCACTACAGACCAAGAATCTATTTCCTACCCCGCTCTGGACCTGCTGTGGAGAGGGTCAGTCTTCTCTAGTTAGCTTCAGTCCAACCTGTAGTAGCTCAAACCTTAGAGACCCAGGCTAAATGCAGTTCAAAACAAGAGAGGGCAGAAAGCTGAGTTGAGGCATGGTGCAAGCTATCTGCGTTGTTACTGTTGATCCTCAAAGATGAATTGAAAGGAAGTTTTTGTTTTAAACCAAACCTGAGGACCTTAGAAGCTGGTGCTGTATATAACGAGATCTTTGCTTCTCATCCAAGATTGCCATGTTTTATTGTCAGTTTTTCTACTTTAAACAAAACCATAGTTTTCAAAAAACTAAAAAAAAGAAAAAGGAAGATGTCCCTTCAACTGATGCGGAAAGCAGCATTGGCTACCACCCCCAGATTTTCTACATTCTTGCAAATAGACGAGATCTACATTTGTCGACCGTGAATGCTACTTGGTTTTTAATGGTTGTCTGCTACTATCAAAGCGTATGATTGGTTAATTTGTGATATAGACCTGAATACAAATTTGAAATGGACACAGCAATAATGGCTAGTAATTACATCTAAATACTGTCATATTTACATTTTCTGTCAATAGAGAAAATAATATACTTATTGCTCTTACTGAATTACATGAATTTAAATTCTTACGCCATTGAATTATAGTATATATGAAATATGATGGAGTTTTAATAACTTTATAGCCATGGACATGAAATAATTATACTACTGATCCTTAAGTACATTGGAGAATGTGTCCCTGGAAATGGGAGACATCTAACAGTGGCATATTAAGGTTATACAAGATTTTTAAAACCCACTTGTGATTTGTCCACCAAAAATATGTGTGAGAATGGTCATAGCTTTAGTTTTAATAGTCCAAAACTGGAAACAATCCAAATGCTCCTTAACAGGAGAAGAGATAAATAAATTGTAGTATATCCATGCAAGGAAAATTGCATAGGAACAAAAAATAAACCACTGAAACAAATACCAGTATGGATGGATGAATATCACAGACGTTATGTTGAGCAAAAGAAGCAGATACAGAGGCATCTATTTATTTCATTTATTTGAAGTTTAAGACATTGATGGTGATAAAAGTCACAATAATGGTTAATTTGACAGAAAGGGGTAAGAAGCGACATTTTAAGGTAATGAAAACGTTTCATATCGTCATGTGGGTTGTAGCTACATGGGTGTATGCATATGTAAAAACTCATCAAGCTGTACACTTAGGATATGTGTACTTTGTATCCTTTATGTGTGCAATACCACAATAAAAAAGAAAAAATTGTGAAAGAATGTGTGTTCAAAATGATATGTTTTAATTTTTCTAGAAAATCATAAATTATGAACTGATTAAATATGATGTGGAGAAAGATGAACCTGTCCGAGATGCAAATGGATATTGCATCAAAGTTCCCAAAGGTACAGTGGATTTGTGTTCAGTGAACCTGTGCCTTGCTTACCTTCACCAAGTGATTATTAAGAACTAATATGTCATTGCTAAAATGAACAGTATGGCAAAATTTATCAGAGTGGGAAGAAAAGGGGTTTATGTTTGTACTCTCAGAAACAGTTACAGAAATTCCCAAAGGTACTAATTTACCACTACATGTAACATAATTATAGTTTGAAACCTAGCTTCACAACTTCTTGATTATGAGATAAGCATTTTGTAGGAAGAGATATGTAATTATGATTGTAAAAACTATAGTTAGTTTTAGGGAGTCTTTACCTTTCAGCTTAAACTACTGTGCATTTGTCTAATTAAGTGTGTACATCATTATTCACTAAAAGATTAGCCTTAAAAAATCACAAATGTGTGGCCATATAGAATAATGTACTGTGTGTGGCACATACCTGTGTGTCTATGATGTATGTGGATGGACGGGTACATGTGCATGGAAAACAACACTTCCTGCAGTCAGCTTGTGGCCAGTAGGTTGTATGGCATTCATTTTAAGAAAAGGTTAATAATAAAATGTGCCTACTGCTAGCACATAAGTTAACAATTCCCATCCGTCTGTCTTAGGTGAAGTTGGACTCCTGATTGGCAGAATTACACAACTGGCACCATTTAGCGGCTATGCTGGAGGAAAGGCTCAGACAGAGAAGAAAAAACTGAGAGATGTCTTTAAGAAAGGAGACGTCTATTTCAACACTGGAGATCTCTTAATGATTGACCAAGAAAATTTCATCCACTTCCACGACAGAGTTGGAGATACATTCCGGTTAGTTTCTCTGAATTATTGAGCCAAAAACAAACACAAGCACAAGCACTGGGTTGAGCAAAACCAGATGAAAATAGGACAGAAAACCTGCTTCTGATTTTTGGAAGCTAAATAGCTTCATCTGTCCAATTCCTCTCGTTTCTCCTCAGTTGGTACTGGTCATTCTTGGGACAGCCAGGGAGTTTTCACACTGTTTCCAATCATGGGGCTTTTCTTCAGATAAAATCAAATGCATATTAACGTGGTGCTGATATTGTTGAAGAGGAGGTGAAGGGTTCCAAGCCCCCAGCTGCTCCCCTCCCTCCCACTCTCCATCCTCAACCAAGTGGTTTCCCACAAAACCCCCAGGTCGGCACAATGAAGTTTGAAAGTCATTGTAACGGACCATGAAATTAATTCCCAACAGGAATATGATCCTCCAGCCTCAGGACGCTTTGGTTTAATCAGCTTCCTTCCTGTGTTAACTCACTGAGCCCAGACCCTGTGTCTGCTTGTTCACCCCCAAGCTCCTAGCACGGTGCCTGATGCACATAATTACTTTTTGCATGAGTGAATGAGGAAGGGATGGAAGTTATCTGGCTGTAGTAGAAAGAGCATGGATATGAATGAGGACAACTGAGCTCCCAGGCTCCCCTCTATCCCTGACCAGCAGCGTTATCAAAGTAGGTGATCTTTCTCAACCTCAGTTCCTTTACCCATGAAATGAGGATCCCCACGATCCTCAGGATTCCTTCCATCTCTAGTATCCCATGACTCAGGATCCATACTGTTATTTTATGCCAGCTTCATGTTACTAAAAAGATACTTCTGGGAGATATAAAGAGTTTTTAAATGTAAGACAAATTTTACCTCTTTATTAAGTGGGGAACTAGCACCTGGTTGGTATTAACATTATAGTCTCCCTGCAAATAAAGTATATTTTCTTTCTTATTAAAAGCTTTCTCAGGGACCAGCCCAGTGGCATAATGGTTAAGTTCACACATTCTGCTTCAGCGACCCAGGGTTTGCCAGTTCGAATCCCGGGTGTGGACATGGCACCACTTGTCAAGCCATGCTGTGGCAGGCGTCCCACATATAAAGTAGAGGAAGATGGGCACAGATGTTAGCTCAGGGCCAGTCTTCCTCAGCAAAAAGAGGAGGATTGGCAGCAGATGTTAGCTCAGGGCTAATCTTCCTGGAAAAAAAAAAAAGCTTTCTCATTGCCATGAGACCCTGAAATACAAGCATGAAATTCTATTAAACAGAAGCTCACTTAGTGAATTAAATAGCAGCCAAAGTTAGTGAATGAGAAAAGTGAGGGACCTAAATCCAGCAGAAAGTCATTGAGATCTATTTTTGATTTCTAGTGCCTTTCTTAGGCCAAGCCTGTGTTTTAAAAGAACATTCATTCTGTGTATCTTGTTTCACATGGCAAAATTGAAATTCCACGTTTTATTGTTTAGGTCTACGCCTTTTGTCTTTTATTCCTCAAGCAGGATGCCTCTCCTAAAACTAAGTTGGAGACTGTGGGGCCCCAGGGAAGAAAGACAAATGCAGTGACACCGCAGAGTTCTGGAGAAAACACCTGCTCTCTGTCGTTGCAACCTGGGCCAGAGACCATCAGTGACCTCTGCTAACCTTGCATTTTCTTCTAGGTGGAAAGGGGAAAACGTGGCCACCACTGAAGTCGCTGACATAATAGGACTGGTTGATTTTGTCCAAGAAGCGAATGTTTATGGAGTACCTGTGCCAGGTATACACAAGATAATATAAACCTGTGCCTAAACCCATGCAGTAACTGAACGTGATTTTAACCCCAGGGCAAAGTTTGTCATCTCTTTCTCCTGCTGGCTGTAGGATCAAATGACTCATTCAGCCACCTGGGAGTAAAGGCCTACGTCTGTTTCTCTTCCATTATAAATCAGCCAAGTCAGTGTATCTGAACCGGGCCTTCCTCTGTGGGTCAGCTCCCCAGCTGCTCTTGGATTCTCAGGGAAGCCAGATCTCTCCGAGATGCAGGGTCCCATGCTGCATTTGGCACACCTCGAGAAAAGATGCATCATGCTGGAGAGCTGGGAAATGGTATCTTGGTCTCTAAGTGGAGAGATGCAAATAAGAGCAAGTGCAGTTGCTAGGAGAAAAAATTGAGAAGGAGCTGATTTTGTCCAGACTCCTCTTTTAAACAGGTTCCTGACCCCAGCCCACCCCACTGAGTTTCCAAATCATCACACGGAGTGGTATCACCAAGCCCTTCATCTGCAGATCTCCTCTGCCGGCAGAGCGGGGAGTGACACGGTCTGACTTTGGGTCCTGGCTCCAACACCTGCTGGCTATTTGACTTCAGGCAAATCACTAAAATTAGGATCACTTCAGCCCTGCAGTTAAGCTTGTCAAGAAAATTAATTCATTTTATTTTTCTATTTTTTATTTATTTAAAGATTGGCACCTGAGCTAACATCTCTTGCCAATCTTCTTTTTTTGTTTTTGTTTTTCTTTTTCTTCTTCTTCTTCTCCCCAAAGTCCCCCAGGACATAGTTGTATAATCTAGTTGTGGGTGCCTCTGGTTGTGCTGTGTGGGACACCGCTTCAGCATGGCCTGATGAGCAGTGCCATGTCCACCCCCAGGATCAGAACTGGCGAAACCCTGGGCCGCCAAAGTGGAGCAAGTTAACACTAGGCCACAGGCCCAGCCTCTAATTCATTTTAACTATGTAAATACTAAACATGTATTTATCAAATATATACATGAAGGTTGGCATGAAAAGAAATCATTTTAATTCTAGATGTTAGAGCCCCAGCATGGCTTGACAAGTGGTGTGTAGGTCCGCACCCAGGATTCAGACTGGGGAACCCCAGGCCGCCAAAGCAGAACGTGCGAACTTAACCACTGCACCACCGGGCTGGCCCTTCATGTCTTTTCTTTTAATTCCCAAGTGAGGCTAATGACCAGTAAAGTGTGGGAGCCACTGCTAATAGAACAAGGAAGAGGAGGTGAGAAGTTTTCAAATGTTTGGAACAAGGACCAGGTGTGTTCATGTTGCTCCAGCAAACTGAACAAAAGCCATGGATTGAAATGACCAGGAGCAAGTTTTAGCCTGAGAATTTGACTATAACCAGAGGGACCAACAATAGAATGCGCTGTCTTCTAAAGTAGGGAACACCCTACCAACTGGGGCCTGTAAAGAGGCTGGATGTCCACCTAGGATCCTACGAGAATTCTTGCAGCAGTGAAAGATTAGAGATGAACTCTAAAGTATCTCCCAGCTTTCAGATTCTGTGATTCTCAATGCCACAAGTGCTGCTGGCTGATCTCCCACACGCAGAGACCAGCCCCATTCCAGCCTAGAAATGCGGCAGGTCTATCTAGGCTAAGGCGTCAGTCCAGAAGGGTGATTCTCAGTATCAGAGGGCTGAGCAAGGCCTCCACAGATCTCAGCTTTGGACCAGGAGGGTACTTCTAGGTTTGGGCCTCAAATGGGGTTGACTTTTTCTAGGTGTCATACCAGAACTGCCCAATAACTCTCTAGAACTTTCTATTCTCAATAGAACTTTCTGCAATGATGAAAATATTCTATATTTGCAGTGTCCAATATAGCAGCCAATATCCTCCACATGGCTACTGAGCACTTGAAATGTGGCTAGTGCAACTAAGCAATTGTTTTTTTGGTTTTACTTAATTATAGTTAATTTTAATAGCCACATGTGACCAGTGGCTCCCATATTGGACAGTGCAGCTCTAGAGAACCCCTGGCCAGAACTGCTGTAGACTGGAACCTTCCCCCTGGAACTGAACTAGCTCCAAACCAACCTCTGGGGATACGGGCAGAGAGCTGAGACCCAACAGGCCCATCTGTCTCCCAGATGGGCATTGCCTCTGCTAGAGCAAGAAGCAAGAAGCCAGTCGACACTGAAGATTTCTGTTGCGTCAGCCTCTGCCTTAGTTCTAAAAGGAGCTTTTTGGAGATAGATTGAGACAGGTGCCTTTGAGAGAGCTTCCAGGGACCCCTAGATAAAAAGGGTCCGATGCCCTGCCTTCTTTCCTCAGATAAGAGACAAATCATATAAGGGTGTGTTTCCTTTCTTTTCATTTTCCCTCTTGTTTTTTGCCTTCTTTAGAGCCATAGATAAACACACAATCACCATGGGAGAGATTTCGAAAGCTGGGGCCCAGGTGACAAAGGGTGGCTCCTTCCTCCTCTCTGATTACAGCTAAGTAGTTCAGGGAAGTGGACCTGGACTCCCACTGGGTCTGCTCGATCAGGTAGAAGATATATTAATGCCTATTTACCACAGTCCTCACAAGAAAACAATGGTAATTGTTCTAAACACCTCTCCACTTACGGCCCTGCCTGATGGGGAAGAAAGAGCCATTAGGACGCGTTTTCTCTGTAGGGAACACAGCCTCTTGGGACTAGAGGGCATCGACGGGAGGACACAAAACAGCTCACCCTTGCACCTTGCCTTCACCCTCCTGTCCCGCAGCTTGTCTGAAATGCAGAGAGGCAAAGCTATTAGGAACCTTGATTAAATAAGTAAGTCTCAAAGGTGGTGTTTGTGCCTGGAAGTGCAACAGACTTGGCATTGCAACCTAAAGAACAACCTGAGCTCTGTTATTCCTGACGGTGGAGCAAGGACTTTTCACTGGAATCCAAAACAAAAAGTTCGTCAGCCACTGGTTCAACCTGTTTCTCACTTGGGTCTTTTCATCTAGGCTGTTAAGAAGGATGACGGTTACAAGCACAGGCTCTAGAGCCAGTCTGTCTCAATTCAATTTCTGACACTGCCTCGTATTTGCTGCATGAACTTGAGCAAGTCTCTTAATGTCTTCAAGCCTCAGTTTCTTCATCTGCAAAATGGAGATAACATTTGTACCTCTTCATAAGGTTGTTATAAGAGTTAAATGAGATAGTCCATAAAACACACTTAGGAGAGGGCCTGGCATATAATAAAGATTCAGTCACTATAGAGCTATTATTATTATTATTATATTCACTTTAGAATAACTTCAACATATATTGGAAAAAAAATTCCAACTATCCTAAAGAAACCCTGCTATAATGTTGTCTCTGTCCATTCTTCTTTGAACTAGCAAAGCATCATGAATAAAATAAATAGCTATAACACATCTAATTTTTTCTCACTTTATTTCTAGGTCACGAAGGTCGAATTGGCATGGCCTCGATCAAACTAAAGGAAGACCGTGAATTTGATGGAAAGAAATTCTTTAAGCATGTTGTCGATTACCTGCCCAGTTATGCAAGGCCCAGGTTTCTAAGAATACAGGTGAGACCTCTGGTTATCAAGTTCAATTATCTTCTCTCGGAGACACCTGTCTCTTAAGGAACACCTCCCTTTCTACCATGGCGACCACATTGGCCAAATTTTCATTACCCTTTCCAGGAAGCTCAATAAGGAAGCAGACATATCGGAAAATATAGCTAGCAGGAACCAATCATAACCCCTTTCTCTCTAAAATGACAGGCCAGTTCATTTGGCAGTCGTATTAGTGAATAACTCACAAAGTCTGTGTTTGAGGAGGTATGATAGACAGGTAAGCTAGAAATGCTCCACCCTCTTATTTGTTGTTTCTGCTTTTAAAGAATGGAAAAATCCACTGAAGTCCTACACCTTTCCATGGTGTGAAATTTAATTGGGCATCATTAGCCAGTTGGAACTACCAAAGGATTAACTATCGCTGCCAGAGGGATTTTTTTTCCTTACGTTAACCCCTTACTTAGTTTTGCACTCTCACTTTTGGACTTGAGCTCTGTGAGCTCTTTGAGTCTCCTGGAGCTGAAGACTTGAGGATGGAATGTTAGGGTACCAGATATAGCTGAGCTTATAGAGTTATTTCTATTGATGTTCATAAAGCACCTACGTTTGCTTTACAAGGAGGTGGCTGAGAGATGTAAAAATTGAAATTTCTGCAGATCATCCCCTATTAATTGAATAAAAAACAAATCTAATGGACAAATCTAAAAAAAAACAAGTCTAACAGACAAACTGGCTGAAAAAACAGAGTTGTCTGGTGTAGATGACCCCTAGCCCACCCCACCATTAATCAGGATAGTCCAGTAACACCTGAAGCTCACCAAGCAAGACTCCTCTGTGCCACATTCCACTGTCGGCAGCTCCCCTCTCCCCACAGGTGATCTTAAAGTTTTAAGGGAATGGAAAATACCTCCACAAAGGACCGCCTGAAAACAGGATGCATCAGTATTATACAAAACTCACTTTCACAGCTCTCAAATGAGCCAGATGCCAACGGGTTGCCAGTCCCCCTGCTCCACCCTTTCCCCTTGCCCTGCACCCTACTCTGTTTGCAAAACACTACAGCAATGTGGATCGTTCGATGTTTTTCAGGACACCATTGAGGTCACGGGAACTTTTAAACACCGCAAAATGACCCTCGTGGAGGAGGGCTTTAACCCTGCCGTCATCAAAGATGCCTTGTATTTCTTGGAAGACAAAGCAGAAATGTATGTGCCTTTGACTGAGGACATTTACAATGCCATATATGGTAACACTCTGAAACTCTGACTATTCCCAGGAGGATAACTCATACTATTTCCAGAAAGAAACTGACTGGCCCTAGTACAGCCACTTAATGTAATCTAACTTTAATTTGACTGAAGATTATGAGGTGCTATTTTTTTGATGTGTACTGATAAGGAGAGACTTATTTTAGTTACACCTGAACCTTTGCAAGTGAAAAGATTTAGAGAACTGTTTTCCCATTGCACCTACTGTTTGTGTTTGCAAACTAAGCTTGTTAGAAGGAGGGCAATATTTTTTTTTAAATCGTAATAAAATAGATGAACACCGATGTATGAGATGGCACTCTCTCTTTCTTGACTATATTCTAAATGCAATCCCTGAGCCTGACTGCCTCATTGCTAACTTTCCACAGGTGCCCCACCCAGAATGATAATGGCATTCTAGATAAAAAATGGCAAGGAGTTGGGAGGTGAGGGGGTTGGGTCACCATGAGCAACCCAATGGAAGTCCAGCTCCAGTGTAAGGCCAGCTCTCCCCACCTAATAGCATCCTGGCCACTATCTACAAGCATCATTATCCAACAAGTGATAATGCCACCCATGGTCTTTGAAGGAACCTAAGTCTACAGCAACAGAGTTCTGTGCATAAAAGGTGTTCAGTAAGTATGTTTGAGCTACATCAAGGGCTGCAAACTCAAGTGTCTTCAGGATTCACATTGGTAATGTGGATGAGAGAAGCAGGTCACAAATGAATGTGGCAAACCTGGGGACAGCCACTACTCCGCTTCAGTCAGCTGATTATTGTCACAAGGCTGTACAGCTCAGGTACTTCCAGGATCTTCTGATAATTTAGAAAACAGAAATCTAGTATGTGACTCTCCCAGTTTTTTAAATGTAAAATCTCAAAATTTGTGTACCGGAGAAGTCCCAGATCTCCAGTTAGCACCCATAGTCCCGCATGCTCCTCAGACCTGAGGTGGTTCCACTCCACCGCCAGTCTCCTGCCAGAGAGCCTGGTCAAGGACGCCAGGCCCTCCCGTGACACAGGAAGGTTTGTGAATTTTGAGGAGCTCTTCCAGACTGGCTCTTTCTCCTCACACTCAGCTGCCTCCTTTCCTGAGTAGAACTCCTTAACCCCTGCATGTGCACACACAGCGTTCCAGGAGCAGGTCTTTGGTGGCGGCACTCAGGACAACATGTTCCTAACTAGAGCTTGTCCAGGGCCCCAGGAGCATCATGGTCACAAAGTCCACATCCAGAAAGTGTGACCCACGTTCGCCCCGGCCTCCCTAAAAGAGGTGGAGTTTCTTTTCCTAGAGGACATCCTCAGATGACCGGGAGCTGGCAAGGAGCCCCAATTCTCCCCCAGCTTAGACCCAAGACCCCAGGCACACATATGCAGGGATCCTCAATAATATATGACAAGAGAGGTCACCACCCCCCCACCCAACACAATACTAGAAACAGTTTTTAAACTCTCTCCACTCTTTTAGGTGCCTCCTAAGGAGTCATGACCAGAATCCCTGCCCCCGCTCGTGATGCCCAACAATAAACGTTTCCTGAGCACTTATCTTGCATGAATGACTTAAGGAGGGCGTCAGGAAAACTCTGGATGTCACTGCATCTTTGGGAATTTTGCCAGTAATTTAGAATGATTATTGCTTGGGAATTTTCACAAAATTCTGAGTATTTCTGCCTTTGCTTTATTGATCTCCCAGGGAGAATTTCAACCTGAGTGATGGGGGATAGCACAACCTTAGTTTTTGAGAATATCACATTGTGCAGTGGTGTTACTGGAATCTTGTGAAAGTGAACCCGGTTGTCAGCAGAGGTTCTGTTAAAGCAGTGACATCGTTCTATGTCGTAGGGCTTTTTTTCTTTTTCTTTTTTTTTTTTTGAGGAAGATTAGCCCTGAGCTAACATTTGCTGCTAAACCTCTTCTTTTCTTTTCTTTTTCTTTTTTTTTTTTGAGGAAGACTGGCCCTGAGCTAACATCCGTGCCCATCTTCCTCTACCTTATATGTGGGACGCCTACCACAGCATGGCTTGCCAAGCACTGCCATGTCCGCACCCGGGATCTGAATCAGCGAACCCCAGGCCACCGAAGCAGAACGTGCGAACTTAACTGCAGTGCCACTGGGCCGGCCCCCACAGGGCCATTTTTCAGAAGAGAGGTCAGGACTAACACCCTTAGCCAGAACATTAGTTTTCCAGTAGCCAAAACCTGCTGAGGCCTGATCACCTTTGAGCCACATTTTAGACTTTCCAGTTAGAAACTCTCCGTCCCAGCCTGAGGGCCTCCTCAGCCTCCCCCGTCCCCAGCCCTCTGTGACTGAGGTACCACAGCTCCACTGTGAGGGATAGAGGTTCCAGCACAGAATCCCAATACCTGGGTTTGCATATGTGTAAACAGCATAACCCATTACCTGTGACAGACAATCAACTTTTTAAAGACTCTTCTCTTTTTAAAGGGTGAGAAATTGTGCCCATAGAAATACCTGTACAAGTCATCTTCATTTGAAAGTACAAATGAATATTTTTTTTAAAACATATGCTATCTCCATGTAAATCATTCAATAGTTCTCTGATTTCAAGTGTATTGTTTGGAAACATAGAATCAGCGCATAGATAGGATGCTACAGGCATCAAAATAATTCGGGGGTAAAACTAGGAAATGTCAGCATCTGAAATGGAAGATAATAGGAATCAGGATAAAAATGGATATGATGAACCAGGTGCAGTCACCCACCCTAAGAGAAGATTTGTTAAATGTGTTTCTCACTCTTACATCCACTCTACAGACATTTAGTGGGTGCCTGCTGTAGACCCAGATGTGAGCTCATCACTAGTGTGATGGAGTTTTCCAAGCCTCTATCTAGGAAGTCAGGTCAGAACTTCAAGGAAAGCTGACTGGAAAGACGCCTAGAAGGAAGGCCAGAGTCTTCTGCTTGTGTTTTAACTTGTCAACAATAATTATTTTGTCATTACAGTTGGTGGGGCTGCATGAAGTGTGCAAAGAGGCAGCTAACAAGAAAGAAGGTGGAGCTTAGCATCAGCGCCCCACTGTTCGAGGGGAGGTGGGCTGGCTGGCCAACACAGGTCTTCTAGTCAGCGTGGTTGCTATCTCCCCAGAGTGCACAGGGCGTCATATATAGCTGATGGTACATTCCATTATGATCATCAATTTTCCTTTGCACAGATGTCATGCTTCTATGAAGCTGTAAGATCCATGAGGGCAGAGATTCTGTCTATCTTGCTCATCGTTCTATCCACGGTGCCTGGCACATAGTAGGCCATAGTTATTTGTTGCTTTTGCATCCAGCAACCCTGATAAACATCTGGTTCCCCATGCAAGCTTTTCTAAGGGCTGGGGGGTGGGCGGGAGGAGGCAGAGAAGATTAGCTACAGAGATGATCTGAGTCTTCTAGTTCACGCACAGCAGTGATTCTCCAACTTGAGCATTGAGAATCACCTGGAAATCTCGGTCAAACACAGACCGCTGGGACCCATTCACCAGAGTTGGAATTGGAATTGGAATTTGCTTGTCTAACAAATTCCCGAGTGGTGCTGATGCTGTTGTTCAGGGGCCACATTCTGGGAACCACTGACATAAAGAAAACGCATCCTGAGTTACATATAGTGTGTGCTTAGTGTAATTCAGTTCCTCAGAACTGGATTATCTTTATTAACTGAGGCTCGGATCTTAGACCTGGAGTGACTCAAAGTGCTGGCCCCAGGAAATACCCAGCACAAAGCTTGAAAATCCATGTTAACAGTGCATATCTATTTACTAGATACACATGTACATATTATTTGCTACAGCAAAGCTAAAAGAAATCCTGGAGAGTGTCTAGTCAAACCTCTATCTGGTAAAAGAAAAAACTGAAGCCTGGGAGGTTAAGTACATGCCAAAAGTCACACAGCTCATTGACATGGCTAAGCTCCCATCCAGCCCTTACAGGAAGACACAACATCTTCATAGACTAGTGGTTCTCACAGTGTGGGCTGGACCAGCAGCATCAGCATCACCTGGGAGCTTGTCAGACATGCAAATTCTCGGGCCTCGCTCCAGACCTACTGAATCAGAACTACTGGGCAAAGGTCCAGCAATCTTGTTTCAACAAGCCGTCCTGGTGATTCTGATGCAGGCTCAGTTTGAGAACCACCAGCTTAGAGTCATGCTTCTCAAGTTTGAACATGCATGAGAAGCAGCTGGAGATGCCAAGGCTTCTTGGAATAGCAAGTGACTCTAGAGCAGGGCTTCCCAAACATTGCTACATGCTGGAATCACTTGGGGAGCTGTCAAATATCCCAAAGCCCAGGCCCACCCATACCAATTAGATCAAGATTTCTGGGAGTGGGAGCCAGGCATCAGTATGGTTTTAAAAGACTCCCAGACGATTCTAGGCTGCAGCAAATTTCAGGGACCACTGATAGAGAACAAGGGGCAACATGAAGCTTTAAGCTCTTAGGAAAGATTCTCTCCTTAACCAGACTCTAGCCAGGCTCCTCGGAGCCCTCTTCCCTGCTAGTCCTCAACCTTGGCCTATAAAGACTTGAACAAACACTGACATAGTTTCTAACAGCTCAAGGCCACAACACCAGGATGACCATAGTTCCCCTTAAAGTGCCTGTCTGCAAAAACTCAAGGCTGCCAAAAAAATTTATTGCTTGTTCCAGCAAACACCTGAATTTGGGGCCTCTGTCTCCAGTCTCTGTGGGAGGGTAGGAGTCGAACTTTGATTAGTGTCAGTTAGCAACCCCAGATGGGTTTCACGTGGACCAACCCTCTCTTCCTGCTTTTTGTAATTTTTTCAATTCCCTGACTCTGCTGAGCCCCTGCTCGCACCCCTCGCTGATCCCTCATTCTCCTTTTAAAATGCCCAGTGACCTCGGGACCAGTCTGGTGGCATAGTGGTTAAGTTTGCATGCTCTGCTTTGGCTCTGCTTTGGGGTTCACAGGTTCAGATCCTGGGTGCAGACCTACACACTTCTCATCAGGCCATGCTGTGGAGGCATCCCACATACAAAACAGAGGAAGGCTGGCACAGATGTTAGCTCAGGGACAATCTTCCTCAAGCAAAACAAGGAAGATTGGCAATAGATGTTAGCTCAGGGACAATCTTCCTTACCAAAAAAAAAAAATTTTTAATTTAAAAAATGCCCAGTGACTTCTGCATAAGTCGAAGTTGAGTCCAGTTCTTGCTGGACTCTTTTCCCTTCTGCAATAGTTATTACTGATTAAAACTTGTCCTTACCTCTTTACTAATATCTGGCTTTACCTTTGACCCTGTTAATATAACCAATTTCAGAACCACTCCCTGTAAAAGTACCGTCTGAAATGGGAAGAAAATGATTTTTTGGCTTATAAACCAACCATGGGCAAGCTGCCTGTGAGCACATATTTTATTTGACTACAGGGTCCAAAAAAAAAGGGGGACATGCAAGAATTCCAAACCTAGAGAGGGAACATTTAAATGCACCAAAGGACTGGAGGGGCCTACGTGAGCTTCTAATCAAGTACAGCCTTGAACAACACAATGTGGTGTAATAGCCTGAACTTTATCAAAGACAGAGATCTGGGTTTGCCTACTCACAAGCTGTGTGACCTGGGGCCTCGGTTTCCTCATTGATAAACTGTAAGCCACAGTGCCTGACTCAAGCTGCCTGCCTTCTTCATACCAAGGGTTCCTCCAAACTCTTTTTTTCACAGTTAAATTCAAATCTTCAGCATCCTAAAAAGCAGAATCCATAAGTATATGCATTAAGTCTCCAGGACATGCCCTAGTTAATTAATCAATGTTTCGGTGACATAATTAAGTGACACAGCATATGCTTTTTTCAGGGAAAAGCACAATTTATTTCTACATTATATTTCATGTCACAAGCTGAGCCATGGACACTACCTGCCAGTATACTACCCTGGACCCTTTCTTTTTGGCCAGCCTACTGGAACCTTCTGGACTGTGCTGGCTTAAATTCTCCATCAGTATCCTATCCTGAGTCATGAACCCCTATGAGAATCTGATCAAAATTATAGGCTTTCTTTCAAGAAAAATGCACATACACATAAGCACACGAATTCAGCATACAATTTTGAGGGGTTCAGAGACTCCTTGAAACACATCCGTGGACTCTGGCTGAAGCCCCTGTTCTAAACCATGGCCTGCAGAGGGCAGCAGGGCAGCTGGAGCCCACATTGAAAGCTGCATTCAGGAAAGCTGGGGACGCTGTAGAACTTGATTAGTTTTTTGAAGGCACTCTTCTTTAGCATCATCATCTCTTCCGGAAACCTAGAGAAGATTCTGACCCGGGAGGAGCCCCCATTCTTCACAGAGCCATCTGAGGGCAGTGGCTTCTGAGCACTCACAGGCACACTATTGCAACTGAGGGAGCGCACTGCCTTCTTCTTATTCTGTACAGACAAATAATTGAACAGGAAGGAGGACAGCTTGTGCTTGGTAACATCTGGAGCCTCTTCTGAAAAGCAGTCATCAAGTGGGTCCGGCAGGGTTTCAAGATGGCGGCTGTCTTCCCTTCTCACAGGACTGGCTCCCACACGCTGAGGCTGTTTGATGATCTTCCTGGTCTGGGCTGAGTCATCTCCTGCCCCATTGACAGATGGAAGGCACATTTCATCGGCCAAGGCTCTGGGGCTCCTGGTTTGGGGGATGAGTTTCTCGCCCTGAGGGCTAGGTTGGGAAGTACAATGCTGCCTCAGAATGAGAGTGGCGGCATCTCGAATGAGATTCCAGTCTCTCAGGATATCATCCCTGGTGGTGAACTGGGATGTCACAGTGAAACGGATGATCAACTTGTCCTGGATAGTGGCCGGGATGAGGAAGAGACGGCCAGCTTTCGCTATTTCCTTTAACACACTTTCTGTGAGACAATTAGGACCCTGTTTGAAGGATAAAGAGAAGTGAAGTCTGTATCACATCCTCTAGAAGCATCCCCAGAAGCCCAGCATTTATGTTTCCAAGATGCCAAATGATCACCAAATAACATCATCACAGACTGTGGAAGATGGCATTACCTTTAGACGAAAAACCACCAGGCCAAGGTGCCTCTTGGCAGGAATTTCAAAGAAAGGGTCCTTTCTGACCAGAGATTCAAAATATTTAGCCATTTCAGTGCCCTAGAATTGTAAATAGAGAGAGAACTGAGATCAATAATCAGGCAAGGGACAACTATGCATAAACTTTCACACTGCTAAATGGGTTTAAACCAGATCACCTTTGAACCATAGAGACCTGAATAGCTTCTGCCTGGTTTTCTTCTCCGCTTGGCTTTGCTCGTATTCCAAGCTGGAGAACCTCCAATGGCTCCCTGTGTCTTGTCGTATCAGATCCACCTTGAGAATTCATGTCTCAGAGCCCTCTTTCAACTCACCCCCAGAACCAGAAGGCATGTGCTTTGCAATCAAGGCAATCTGTCCTCATGTCCCGGCTTCACAGCTTCTTGACTGGCAGAGGGGGCAAGTGAGAGCCGAAACCCAGCCCATGCCCTGCATTCCCAGCTGGGTGCCTCACCCGGGCTGCGTGTGCCCAGAGGAAGAGATGCTTGTTTCTACTACACATAGGGCACCATGTGGGCTCTGGACAGCCTTGCCCCCATCCTAAGCCTACATCTTTCCCTTCCTCTCAAACCTTATCACCTCAAATGCCCTTTCATCTCCTTTTTTCTAACATTCCACAAAGTACGTGTTTTTACATATCATCCCCACTTACACCGTGGAGAAGGCTTTGCACCTGTTTAATGGGTACAGAGTTTCTGCTTGAAATGGTGGGAAAAGTTTTGGAAATAGATCGTAGTGATGGTTGCACACATTACTAGTGTACTTAATGCCACTGCACTGTACACTTAAAAATGGTTAAAATTTGAAGGCCAGCCCAGTGGCCAAATAGTTAAGTTTGCATGCTCTGCTTCGGAGGCCCAGGGTTTCACCAGTTCAGATCCTGGGCACAGACATGGAACCACTCATCAGGCCACGCTGAGATGGCGTCCCACATAGCACAACCAGAAGCACTCACAACTAGAATATACTACTATGTACTGGATGGCTTTAGGGAGAAAAAGGAGAGAAAAAAAGAAAAAGAAGATTGGCAACAGGTGTTAGCTCAGGTGCCAATCTTTAAAAAAAAAATAGTTAAAATTAGAGGGCCAGACCCAGTGGCCTAGTGGTTAAGTTCAGCGCACTCCACTTTGGCAGCCCAGGTTCTGTTCCTGGGTGTGGACCTACGCCACTCTGTTAGCAGCCATGCTGTGGTGGTGGCCCACACACTGAAAGAAAATAGAGGAAGATTGGCATGGATGTTAGCTCAGGCTGAATCTTCCTCAGAAAAAAAAAAGTTAAAATTAAATTTTGTATTACGTATATTACATTACAATCAAAAAATAATTTTAAAGCTTTGTACCATATTAATCTTTCACTGAAGTTTGTCATTTTTTAAATTTCCTGTTTGTTTTTATCTAGGAATATTAACCAAACAGGACAAGATTTGCCTTTTCTTTCATTTTTTTAAAATTTCTCCAAGCATCCAGAAGGATCTCCATGAAAGATTTGCTGAGTAATTGCTATCACCTTCTTCTCACACCTGCTGCTCTCTTTCAGGGAAAGCCCAGGGATTTGGCTAATCATGTCTTCCATCATGATGCAACAAGTGGCTACAATGCTCGTCCAGAACCCCTTCTTCCTCTCTTCACTGCCCAGTCTGTTTAAAATAGTCTCCAGTCCCTGCCAAAGAACTTTCCATTTTCAAGTCCTAAGGCTCTCTCTCAAGGAAAGCACCCTGCTAACTGTTTCCTAGCTGTTTTCTATGTCTGCAATTCCTTTTCTAATTTTGTCATGATTCTCCCCTGTATCTCCTTCCCTCCAGTCCATTTCCACCCACCTGCCCTGCCAATTCTGTATCTTTCTGAGTAAATTTTTCTTAAAGCTACCTGAGTACCATTAAGACATCTCAGGTACAGACCCAGAATCAGGCTAGCTAAGGACCACGAAACTGATGCTTTTGAGCAAGGAAAGAGACCCAGAAGTCATCTTGGTTCGACCTCTTCATTTTCTAGGAAGAGCCAAGGGAAAGTGACTTCCCCAAGGTACAAGTGACAGAATGCAGGTCTCCTGGTCGCCAAGCACATTCTCCTCCCACCATGCTCTGCTGCCTCCTACAACACAGGGTGTTTGCAACGAGATAAAAGCAGAGCCAGGGGAGAGGGAGACAGCACAGGTGACATCCCCGCCACCAGAAACCACCTTCGTGGGTGATGAAAGCAGCACTGCTACCAGTACCCGGTCCCACTCTAGGTCAGGGCTGGGCAAACTACAGCACGCAGGCCAAGTACAGCACCCCTACCTATTTTTGTAAATAAAGTTCTTTAGAAATAAGCTAAAAATATTTACTACCTGCCTTTTACATTGAAAGGTTACCAGTCCCTAGCGTAGGTGATAGGAGATGATGATGATGATGTTGATGATGATGATGATGACTTATTATGATTAGAAGAAGGAAAAAATGGAGGAGGAAAAGGAGGAGAAAGAAGCAGAAGAAAAGGAGGAGGAGGAGGAAGAGAAAGGAGAAGAGGAAATATTCATTGAGTACTTAGTCAAGTATTAGGTCCTGTGCTAAGTAGGGACTTTATATGTTTTATCTCATTTAATCATTACACTAAGCCTTTGAGTGAGGTATTATCATTTTCCCACTTTATAAATTAGGAAAAGAAACATAGAAAGATTAAGTAATTTGCCTAAGGTCACCAAATAGTAAAGGGTAGAACTAAAAACTCAAACCCAGATCCCATTCTCTAAAGCTGTATAACAGAGAGGTACACGACTTGGTTTTCTATAACCTTCAAGGGCTCACATAGTAGAAGATAGCCCAGAACTGTGAAGAAAGGATGCCCTCCACTCTTGAGCAGGGCAATCGCCATCTCTGAGTCTCACCTATAAACTGGGGCTGATCAGGGTGACCACCCCAAGCCTTGCTGTAAGAATCTCATGAAACACTTTAAGTTATTTGTTTTAATTTAAGGCACTATTCAAGTAATAACAATTTTGATCGCAGTCAAGTTGAAGAGATAAAACTAATTCATATCCAACAACTTTGTTTTAGTTCCACCCCTTACTATTATGGGACACTGGTAGTCTTTTGAGGTCAGTTTTGTAAGTGTGCTTGAGTAGGTGATCCTAGGAATGCCAAGGAAGCTGAGACTAGGGCAGAGGGAATAGTCAGGGAAGCTTGTGGCAGAAGCAGAACCTAATCCACTAGCACATTTGGAGAAGGGAGAGCAACACACAGGTGAAGGTGCGGAGGCAGACTGAGGATGGAGTTGGAAAGGGTCAGTGAGAAGCTTGAGCTCAAATAGAGGCTGATAATCAGCTCCTTGAAGGCCAGGCCCAGGAGAGCGGGCCTAGTGTAGGCAATGGGGGAACTGATGGGAGGTCAGGGGTTTGACTTGCAAAAGGCAGCATTTCGGGAAGTTGGCCAGCACCTGCACGGTGATATCCAGTCCTAAGTTGTCAGGGAAAGAGTTTTCCTGGTTACTTGTAACCTCCATTGCCTCATTCCCCAGCACAACCCTCCAGTCTTGAGTCTGAGGATCTAGGGAAAGCACAATGTGCCCAACGTCCCTCAATATGCTGGGTACAGCCACTCACTGATAAACATCCAGTTCGCAAACACCTTGACGTTGATTACAATGTAAAATTGCCAAGAGTAAACCAGTCATAGTTATCACAGCTCCTGCTTCCACCGTTTCATTTTGTATTGTGTTTCTTTCCCTAGGGGCAAGGTGGAAGGGGAAAGACACGCAGTAATAAAGGACAGTGTCTTTGGATGTACCCGGCTGCTTTCACCGATGACATTATCTTTTGCATAGGTGCTTGTACAAATGAAAGAAAAACGCTGCTAGGCAAGTTCTTGGTTAGGTCCTACCCTTTCCATGAAGAATACGACAGTGGGACTATGTTTGTCTCATTTACCTCTGGGCCGCTTTCCTAGCACAATAATTTTGTGGCTGTTGTTGAATTGAGTTTAAATAAATTGTACCAAATAGTCCTTCAATAAATACCTCTTGACACAATGCAGGGGTGTTTGTTCCAGACTTAGTAGGTCTACCTGGCCAAGCCAGGAGAGCCAGGTTTCAGGCATAACCATAATAGCGACTAAAATTTTCAGACAGCCGTGACAATCGGGGTAATTCTAGACAAGATATGCTCCTAGCCTGGCCACACATGCTGCCCTTTGATTTACTTTCTCTTTCTCTCTCTGCGAACCAGGCTCTCAGGCTATCATTCCCCAGGCTCAGTGATAGCAAAAGGAACAGTGAGACACTCAGGCAAGAGGGACAGGTGCCAGGCAGCCCTCGGTGTCATGTCCTGCTCACTGATCCTCTAGCTAAAAAAGAGATGGCGCCTAAATGATGGAGTCCCAGGAGCCCGGGAACAGACCCAGACACCTGCGCATACAATGCAGGTTCCCTGGGCAGGTCTGCAAAGCAGAGGCCAGCCTTCCTCCCCACTAGGACACAAAGCAAACCCGGGCTCAGCCCATAGTCTGTGCACTACATACGTGTCTGACGTGGGCTTGAAGATTCTTCACCCCGAAGGACCGAATCACAAACCAGAGTTTAATAGAGCGAAACCGTCGGCTTAGGGGGATCTGCCAGTGCTAGAACAGAGAACACAGTGCCCAGCGTTAGACGAGGGCACCTGCTCCCTCATGCACTCCTGGGTTTTATCATCCGTAGTCTGCCCAGCCCTCCAGGGATGGACGATGTCACCGTGACTCCCGAAGATGTTGCTAAGGAGAAGCTAAGGCAAATTATCCAAAGCCTACCCCATCATGTGACCAAATCCTGGTGAAGCTGGCCAACACACCCTTGTCTAAGAGCAGGACAAGTGGAAATCGAGTCCATGACCCTGAACCGAAGACAAGATGCCTTGCTTTAAATGCTGCTTTAAACATTTCAACCCAGGCTGAAATTCAGGATAAGGTCAATACATTTTTTTTTCTCTAGAAGAGTCTAAGTTCTTTGAATAGCAGAAAATAAATTTATTTTCTATTCTATTTTATTTCTATAAAATAAATATATTTCTATCCTCCCCCAAAATGTAAAGTATAGTAGTCAAGAGCTCAGATGCTGGAGCCCACAGACCTGGGTCTCTCCTCCAGCTCTGCCAGTCACCAGCCGTGACCTTGGGCATTGCCTCCTCACTGGCTCCTTGTGAGACAGAGAACCAACAGCAACCCCCAGGGCAGCATGTGAAGAGATTCACAGAGCCTCAGAGGAAGTTGTCAGCAAGTGTTGGCTAAGGAGATGATAAAAATTTGAGCTACAGATCACAGCAGTATTTCTGTCTAGAACCAAGATGATCATTATTTCATCTCACTGCCCTGTCCTGATTTTTCCTGTGACATTCCTGTGCCCTCAGGAGGCATCCCTCCAGCTTTCAGATTTCAAATGAGCATCCGCCTCTCAGCCTCTGTTAAACTAAAATTGACCCTTTGCTCCTGGTGACCAAATTCAACAGAGCTTAAAGTCCACGGTTGCAGGCACCTGAAAAATTTCAAACCAATTTCAAATCAATTTCTCAGATCTGAAAACAGAACAAAGGGTTTGGAAAACATCTGCAGTTATTCTGATGAGTAATGTGGTTTTTAATGACCTTTTCCTCAAATGTCAGGAAGCTTCTACCACAATTTCTGTTCACTAAAAATAAATTTTTGTTCCATCAAATATTTATCTACTCATCGACAGGATTGCCAAATCCTCAAAAATGTGCTCACCTTCATCCTTCACCCATTTCCTGACCCAGACACAGTTGGCACATTGCCCCGTTATTGATGGACAATGTGTCTCTCACATCAAGGGCTAAGCCTTTGATTTCCAAGCCAAACACTCTAGTGCTGAGAATCAGCTTGGGGACTTCGGTTCACCAGCAGAGGGCGTCAAAACCCGGAAACGGGACAAAATCTCTGTAAGAGGGAAAGCTTCAACCCCGCTACTTACTAGACGGACACTCTGGGAGCAGAGTGAATGGATTATAGGGGCCATCTCTAAAAACATTCGATTACAGCCAATTAGCTACTTAATTTCACGAGGAAATTAAAAGGAAAGGCAGAGATGATTTTAATTTTGATTTCTTCACACTCTTTCTGTACCCCTAGTTATTCCTCTTGTCACTGTTCCAAAAACAACACATGCTGACCCAGCAGGGTGGGTTCTGGCCAGTACTTTCTGTTGGAAAAGGAAATTTGGACTTGTAAATGGCGCTATGGCTCTTCTTTAACTCAATGCATTCCCAAGCCTGCTCTGGTCCTTTCAAGTTTTGCAGGTCTCTGCCACCAACGGCAAGACAATGTCCCACTCACTAGTCAGGAGAGGAGAGGGCACTTTCCTGATGTAAGAGAATCTAGCCCTGATTGCAGATGGCTCTGGGGCCCCACGGATGAAGACCTTAAGTCTTCTTTCCCAGAATGCTGCTCTAATTCTGGCTCGTCCCAAATATGGCTGGGCTTCTATTTAAAGCTGCAGCTATCTGGGTGCCCCGAGGCTGGGGCATCGGGGAGAGCAGCAATGAAGACCCCCAGCACCACATCAGACAGCAGCTTCAGGATTTTCTGTTAGGAGACTCGAAAATTAAATCCATAAGATTAGAGGTGGAGGAAGGAAAAGCATAAAGCAGCATCTTCTGGATGCAGAAATATAAATAGTAAGATTCCCCCAGACCAGTGCTGGGAGAAGTTTAATATTTTTATAAGTTATCTAGAATACAGAACACACTGTAAAATCTCCAGACTGAGAGGAAGGGACCACAGGAAGATCTTGAGATTATGGTTGTAAACAAACAAACAAAAATTAACATGAAATTCAAAATGGGCAAGGGAAAGATAATGCTTTTAAGTTATGATGGTCCAAGTTCACTTACAGGAGAATGGGCATCATTTTACACTCAGGAAAATAACCTAGAGTTATCCAACAATATCTGCCCCTTGGGGCAGTGGAGATGAGATAACCACTATCCTTCTATTTTATCAAGAGGGCCTTACCCCACCACTGCAAACTTACTGCCTGCAATTCCAATCAAAAAGCTTCAAAATCTAAAGGAAGTGTGAGCTGGTCCGAGGGAGAATAACAAACAGAATCAAGAGGTGGAGATGCTGGAGCTATTTTAGGGCTAAAAGGGCAAGACACTTCTGTTGCCCAAGGAGAAAAGACAGAACCCTCTCTTCACAAAGTATGACCCTCACTGATGTCAGGCATTGCTCCCTGTGCCTCACTGTCTTATTCATTTCATCCTCACAGCAAGCCTAAGAAGCCAGCACCATCGTTACCACCCTCATGCTACAGATGAGGAAACCTAGACACAGAGTTTAAGTCATTTGCCCAAGGCCATGCAAGTTCATAAATGGAGGAGCTAAGATTCAAACTCAGGCCATCTGGCTTTAGTACTTAAACACTGACCCACTTTGCTATATAACAAATACCTAAAAGAGCTTTTAAGAATATCATGTCTACCATTTATTGAGCATTTGCCACATTCTCAGTATTGTGCTAAGTGATCTACATGTACGTTCCCATTTCAGCCTCATGATACCCTTTGAAATCAGTGCCTCTATGCCCATTCTACAGATGAGGAAACCAAGAGTCAGAGAGGTCCACTAAGTTTCCCAAAGCTCACTGCTGGTGTGGCATTCCAAACCAAGCTGGTCTCACTCTGCTCCGCTCTCTCTCCTTGGTCGTGTTACATGTAACTTGTTTGTTTACATCCCTGTCTCCGCTACAATTAAAGGAAGGGCTCATCTTCAAACTGAGGAGTAAATCTGAAGAACTTATTCTCCCCAAGAGATAAGACAGGCTGAGAACGTGGGCACTTTCGAGAGATTGAGGTGCAGCGAGTGAGAAGGCCAGGAATTTTTCGAGGCATCCAGTACCCGTGGCCCACTCCCACCACGGAGCCTCCCACAGGGCCTCCACTGGGGTCAAAAAGATGAAAGTGGTTTAGACAAGGAGCCTCTTTCCACACCCAAGGAAATCCTCCACCCTACCCTGCTGCTGGGTAGGAAGCAGGAAAGATTATCCAGAATGGAGGAAGAAGGCAGGAAGGACACTCGTGGCAGGAAGGACATTTCTGGGAATAAAAAAAAATACCGCAAATATTCCAGAAACGTGTATACTGCCTCAAAGGTTGATTTCATTTTCCAGAGTTTTTAAAGTTTCCTGGGTTTCATGCTATCTACTTAGGCACAGCTTAAAACCAAAGGTATACAGAGGCAATATTATGGAGTGAGTGCACAGAGGGCCGCTCTCTGACGGAAGCCAACAAACAGGAGAGCCTTAGGGGTCAGATGCAGCCAGTTTCCATCTCAGAGGCTGCCCGGCTGGCCACTCACCATGAAGTCGGTGGCCACGCCCGAGTTGGCATGCCTGAGGTAGACGGGGCTCACGCTGAAGGTGTGCTGCAGCTTGTACTTGTCCTTGACCCTGTGGGTTTCCAAGTGGGCGTTAGAGGCTGCAGGCTCTCAGAGGAAGCAAGGCCTTCCCAAGGGCTGGGAGCTCGGCCGCCACACTCACCAGAACCCGGTACAGTCAAAGTGCACCATCATCCACTTGGAAGGATTGAAGGTGAAGGAATCGGCATACTCAATGCCCTTCAGAAACCCCCGGAACTCTGGACACAGGAAGGCAGTGCCAGCATACGCTGCATCAATGTGGAGCCACAGCCCCTCGCTGGCACCTGAGGAGGCAAACGTCACCTGGTTAGGAGGTGGGCCGAGTGGAGGTTGCCACCAGTCAGCTAAAAGGCATCTCTTGCCTGGGCCAGCTCACTGGCGGACTACAAGAGAAGAGCTGGGAAAAGATGGCCTGCTCCGGCTAAATGAGACGTCAAGGCACGTGGAAATAGAGGGACCGAGGGCAGTCAGTGTGAGGAGTGGGACTGAATAAGACGCCGTCACCTCCTAAAGAGAAAGCCTACAGAACCTCACCCTGGCCTTCTTCTCTCACCTGGCACGGAAATCCACTTCCTACTGGCCCAGAGAGCAATGTGAATGCATCTAATGCCCACATTAGAGAGAGGATGTCTCTTTCCTAGTGGGTTTCTTGCCTGGGGATTTTAAACAATCACCTTGGAGTTTCTTTTCTGCCTTTATCTCCCCCCATGGTTTCCCCTGCCCTGCCCTTTTCATTTTCTTAGCCTACACTAGAAAATATTTCACTATGCCTCATTCGCCCTGTGTTTTTGGACAGAGCCTGCTTTGAGTCGATTTCCCCGTACCAGCGAGAGGGTGAGAACCCCACAGCTCTCCCACTGTTGCCTCCTGGGACAGGATGCAAAGGAGGGCAACTCTAACCCTGGGTCACACGGCTGGGAAAAGCAGTGACCTGGCTGCCTGGGAGGAGGCACTTGTGACCTTTGGTGGCTCTTCCCACGCTCTCTGCACTGACTGAGGAGGGGCAAGATAATTCCATAGAGCTGGTTTCATGTTCTTGCTGTAGGGAGCATTCTAAAATTCATTATTCATCTTCCTAGCCAGACAGGGCAGACACTCACAGATGGGGCCCAGCTCTGACAGGCAGTCAAACGCACAGACCCCGGTGGTCCCTAGTGTTGCACAGACCTGGAGGAAGATAAAGGAAGTTATCACGAGAAGGTGGGCTCGTGGGACACATCTGGCCTGAAAAAGGATTTAATCACAGATATTACCTACCCCACTCATCCTACCAGTGCAGTGTGTATTTCACACTATATTTTACCATGTCCTACAGTGAGAAATACATTCTATATAGCAACCTAATACATATATACATGTGTATTTGAAATAAAAATTTCATCAAACAATACATAGTCTGGCTACAGGAATGCACTCTGAGATTTTCTATTATATCTCTTTTTTTTTAATGCTGATGATGACCCACAAAATTTATCTCCTAACACATCAATGAAATACAATGTATTTGAGGACCTTTCTGCTTTTGTTTGCAGCACGTAACTTACCTGAATTCTGCCAAAATTCCTTCCTCACCTCCCAGTTCTATCGTTCTAAGCTCAGAACAATGTTCTGACTTACAAAGACAGGCACCAAGCCCCGCTCCTTGTCCTCCTTGATGGCTTTCCGAAGAACAGCCCCTCGGAGCGAGAAGTTGTCATCCACAGGCAGGAATTTCATCTTCACAAGAGAAATCAAACCAGCCTTTTCCACTGAGGAGTGAGCCTAGAACAACGGAAGAAACCTGTTAGCAGAGTCATCCTGGGATAAGCACGCCCCAGAAACTGCTGAAGCCACACGAAGGGAATCAAAGATAACATCTGAGGTTCATCTTCCCCTGCAGCTCCTGGGGACAACCTCCGAGGCCTGAGCTGCCCTAACCTCCAGCATGCTCATGTCTAGGAGAAAATTGCTCAGTGACTAACTCTCCAGAAGCCAAGCACTAACCTGAAGGTCTGGCCCATGTCGGGCAACTCACCTGGTCAGAGGCGTAGGCAATGAGCCGGGCGTTTAAGGAGGATTCGTCCACCCCAGGCTCAGATGCTTTCATTTCCAGGATTTTGCTCTTCCTTGCTGCCAGCAAGGCGATCAAGGTGGACTCACTGACCGTGCTCTGTAGTGGAAGAAGGATTACCAGTGGCAGCCTCTCCCTGTGTGCTCTTGGCAAATGCCCCCAGGTTTCATGGTTGTGTGTGTGTGTGTGTGTGTGTGTGTTTAATAGCTATTCCAAAGGAAGTATACAGCTCCTGCCTAAGGGGCTGTCCTTCCTCCCCAACTCTGCATTCTCTATTCACAACACCCCACGCATTCCTGGGACACGTCTCTCTCCTCTAATTTTCCAAGGAAGTAATGAAAGCAAATTTGCACCGAATGTCAACATCTTTGTGAAAGAGGCCACAGAGACCAAAAAGAGAACTTCAGCCCCTGCTGGAGACTAGTCTGCTTATAGCTATGTTTGCTTCCATGTAAAATTTGCTTAAAAGAAAGAACTTTCAATTTATTAGTTACAGAAATGGAGTTTGTTTCCCCAGGGATATGCCAAAAAGAGAAGGTTCTGGCCTATGTGAGAGGCTGATGACTTTGGTCTCAGTTTTGTTAACAGTGGCTCTCATGACCTTTGGCTAATATTGCCCCTCCAGAAGACACTTTTCCACGTATAAAATGGAGAGCATCCCTTTAGCTGCCTCCCAGAGTGGGAGTATCGATTCTCCAAAGGAGGGTTAGATAAGATTTTGCTCTGGCCATTACTGTGAGAGTCCTAAGGGCCACCTCAACAACCTCATGGGAATCTCAATGCTTTCTCATCAGTCAGTCGGGCTTTGGTGTCTTTGCTTCTTGAAATCTTCAGGTGACCTACAGCTGATAGCTCCCTGCTAAAAAGCCTGGCAGACAGTGTCACAGGGAGTGGTACAGATCAGATCCCACAAGATATTCAGTGGCTGGAAATTACTCCACAAAAAGGAAGCCAGCAGAATAGTAAGAACAATAATACTACCTTCCATCTGTGTAGCAATTCATAGTTCACAAAACACTTTCTGTCACCCCATTTGCTCCTCATAAAACCTCTCACAGATACCTGTCATTTCTTTCTACAGATGAGGATACTGGTGCTCAGAGAGGTTACAGCACTAAAACATGTTCACATGGCTGATGAATACAGGAGAAAGCACGGTTTGGATTTAGGCCTGATTTGGAATCATTCTTTCACTTACCGGCTGCACGACCTGGGGCAAGTTTTCAACCTCTCTGAGCATCAGTGCTTTTATCCCAAAAATTGGGGATGATGCTATTTACCTACAGGATTCTCGAGATAATTAGATGAAAAGCAAAATCATGTACAGCAGACATTTAGCATGCCCTCCAAGGTATAGTATCTGAACTTAGAACTATCCGCTAACAACCCAAAGGGCCACAACATGCAGTAATTTGTCTTTCTTGTGAGGTTCAGATTTTAATCTTGCTGCAAGACTGGGGTAAGAGAGGGAGCCACTTAGCTAGCAAATGGGCCCAGCAAACTTTCCAGTTCTCATTTCAGGGCAGCGTAGCTATTTTCATTTGACAGAAGAATTCATTTAATCCTCACATCCACTCTTTGAGGGAAATATTAATATTATTATTATTATCTCTATCTTATAGATTATAAAACCAGGAAAATTACACATTAGAGTAGAATTCGAGAACTTGGGGCTTCTCAAAATTCTCAGAACCAAGCCCTCATATATGGATGTCAAGGTTTACAGATGCAAAAGTACCTAGCAATGTGCATGGTCTACAGGATCCACCCAGAAAGCCTCACTATGCTACATTACTCTTGACAAAAAAAAACATATCTGAAGAAGCATCATTTGACAGATATCCAAAAGATAGGGTTATAGGATAAGATCAATTGATTGATGTTGTTAATTTAAGATCAATTGATTGATGTTGTTAATTTCTCTCACTGCCAAGGATCTCCTGGATGTAGGATGGGGGGAAAGAAAGAAGTTTCTACTTGCCTTCTCTTTTCCACTTACCATAAGGTGTAAAATGGGACAAGGAAAGGGAGTTGTCAGATTATAAACTAAGAAACCTGAATCAAGTAATATAGGAAATGTGATAATGTGTTGACGTTTTAATCTTTTTCAAAGAAAAAAGAAAGGAAGAGTAGAGACGGTAGTGACAGCAGTATAGACAAAGTGGCAGTTGAGATGGGAGTGGCAGCAATGGTGGGAAAGGTGACCGTGGCAGAGGTGGGTGCTATGACAGTGGTGGAGTCGGTGATGATGGTGTCAATCATGACAGTGATGATGGCAATGATGATGGGGGTCGCAGTGATAGTGGTGGTGTGAGTGACATGGAGAAGAGGAGAATTGCCCGGGCTAGGGTTCGGCTTATCTTTCACTACTTAGCGCCCATGCTAGGGGGAGCTTTGCCAATGGAGGCACCTGCAAGACGCCTCCTCCTTGGCTGCCAGGGTGGTGGTGCAGGAAATGCTCTGGGAGTCCCAGCATTTTTGCCAGCCAGTCCATGACGTTCATCTCCAGCTCCGTGCACGCAGGGCTGGAAGCCTGAAAGAGGGAAAGCTACTTTATCCAGATAGCCTCAGGACACCAAGATGCCCCACCAGCCCCAGAAACACATCTGTCTCTGCTCTGGTCCTCCTCGGGGCCCTGATGTTATCAATGAGAACCTAACTTATCTTCTCCCTGGAGGTAGGATCAATGTCAGGCCCTCTGCCCCACCCCTACCCCATCCTCTGCCAAACCAAAAACGGAAAAGAATGTGGGGCTTTGGATTCATGTTACTCTCAGTGAGGTAGATTCTCCTATGACTCCAAGGCTCTATGGAGAAACAGCGCTAGAAATGATTGCTTCCATTTGGCTCCCCAAACCCCTAAAACACCCAGCTGAGAAGCATTCTGAAGGCAAGGGGGAAGTGTCAGGACTAAGGAAGAAAGCACTCCTTCCTGGAAAAGACAGCGACTCTCCCCACCCACTGCACACACCTCATAATAATTCAGGCTTAAAATATAAAGCTGTTCTAGGAGATTGCTGGCACATTTAAAGCTGATTTGTGCTTAAGGGGTTATTAAAGGAAGTCTTAGGGCATATCCCTAACCCCTCAAAGACAAGAGTACAGAGGAAGTTGTACCCACAGGCACCAAAGTGCTTAATTAGGGTCACAAACTGTAGCAATAAGCAGATCTCAGTCCAAATCTCATCTCTGTCTCTGTGAACCGTGTGATCTTGGGGAGATAAGTTACGCCTCAATTTCTTCACCTACAAAATGAGGCCAATACTCATGATTCCATAGGGTTAAAGGACAAAATGAGATAATTAATGTAAAGTTTAAGCTCAAAGAATGTAGTCACTGTTAATATTTAACTTGGAATCCTGTTCAGAGACCAGGACAAAAAATGTCTGCCCCAGGATATCACGTCCTGCTCTGTCCCGCATTGTCACTGGTTACAGCTACAGCCATTGCTACTCACCCAGGTGAATCCTAAGCAGTTGATGGCATCAGCCAGCATGTCTCCCAGCAGTGATGGCCAAGAGGTGAGAGCCGGGTAGTAGGCGTGCATGTGGGGGCTCTGCCAGTGTACCACCTAGAAGCAGAGCAGGTACACAGGCAGCACCGGGAGGCATGTCCAGGAGGCTTCCCTCCTCCAGAGACCCTCCCTGGCCAGCGGAAGCACCCACTCTAGAGATGGGCCGACACTTTTAAGACTTTGAAGTGACACAACGCCATAAAAATATGACATGTGCACGGTGTTCTTGCCATCCACATTTCTCACATACTAAGATAGTTCATCAGTGGAGCATTTGTACATACACAAAGACCAGAAAGGAATATGCAAAACGAAAATTGCTACAGTAATCAGAGTTGTGGCTTATGGTAGTGTTTGCATTAGTCTCCAGTGCTTATCCCCAACACTGCCCCTGCCTTGTAATAACAGGAAGGGGAGACCGAACTACAGAAGGGCAGGTGCTTGTCTCACCCAGTTTTTTGCAAAAAGCGTCTTGTCTTATGGATCGCTGAGCTGTCTGGGTACACAGCTGAGGGTCAGGGTCAATGGGTTCAAAGCTGTCCTTAGCTTCCCAGTAGGGATGGAGAGAGGCGAGGAGAGGGTAGGAGAAGGGCCAGCCCAAGGGCCTGGGACCCCTGCCTCCAAGTGAACACCTGAGCCCATGATCAGATTAAACCTGATGTAAGGAGGAGCCAGGTAGACAGGGAGGGCCCTCTATAATGGGTCTCAGAAGCATCTTCAGTGGCTCCTCGGCCTCATTGATCATCTAATCTGGCTTCCTCTTACTGTTCTGCAAACACACCCTGTTCATTTCTGCATTCGTGTCTTTGAGCAGTGCTGTGTCCTCTGACAAGAAGGCACTTTTCATACAAACATGACCCTCCAAAACCAGTTAATTCTTAGAAAGCTATTAAATATTCAATTCCTCCACAAACCTTTCCCCAACTCCCCAGCCCCCTTTGATCCTTTCCCTGAACCCATGGAACACTCTCATTCTCGATGTTTCACCCTACTGAGAATTCATGGGACAACACCTTAGTGTTCCACTGAATGTTTTACCATGCACAAATTTCTTTAATCCTTCAAGTGCAAGGACAGTGTCCTGGACAGCGTGCACAGCAGAAGGAGCATAAGATTCGAGCCCAAGGCCACAAGTTCCAGGGTTGCCTCTGCCTCTAACCAGCTGTGTGACCTTGTTGATTTATTGCAAAACTAATGAACTTAAACTCCGAAGTCCCATCTTTTCATGGGTCTCTTTCGCCATCCAGTCTTAGCTTTTTTTCTTAAAGGGGGTCCCAAAATTTGTATTCAATTCAGATCCCACAAAACCAGGATCCTCCCCTCACGCTTCAGTTTCTCACCATAAAATAAATCCTGTCTCTTGGGGTTGTTCTGTGGATTGGCGTGGGAGGAAACTTGTAAAATGTAAAGCGCTAATGTTAACAGTAAACTTATCACATGGTGACAGACACGTCACATATCCTGACTGGACACTTAGATAGTCAAACCTGTTCCTCCGATTGTCACCAGACAGGAGGCAGTGTAGGTAATTACAGGATCTTCCACTTTCCAAGCATTAACTTATTTAATTCTCACAGCAGCCCAGTGAGGTATGTTCTACCATCACCCCTGTTTTACAGATAAGCATTGGGGCTGGCAGAGAGAGGCAGCACCCTCGTGATCACACACACTTCATTGAGACAGATGGCAGTGCCCAGACAGAAACCCAGGGCTGTCTGATTCCACGGTGCAAGCTCCTAAGCGGGATGGTGGCCTGCCTTCTCCCCTGCGCCGCTCTCTCTCCCTCACCAAGAGTTCATGCCGTTTTTCTAACCAGGGTTGGAATTAAAGCAGAAGGACAGTTTTTCTTCTCTTTGTGTCTAGAGGTGGTAGGGAGGGAAAATTCATCCAGCTTTCAGTGTGGTGCCGGCCAAAATGAGAAAGCAAAAGGCCAACTGTTTGCAGTCTGACTCTCAGAGGCCAGTGCAGCCTGCGAGATGAGATGAACGATTGGGCCCTCATTATCGATGTGTTTAGCGACAGTATTTTGGAAACCCCAGAGAAGGGCTTCCACCCCCTGACCCTATCAAGAGGCAATTGTCTGTTCTTGTAAGATAAATAAGATAAGATAAGCTAGAGAAACGCTTATCAAAACAGACAGACCTCTGGGTCCAGAAATGAGCCTCTTTGACCACACCCTCAGCAACTGCTGGAATTCCTGTCTACCAAATGAAATCAGCTTATTTCCGCCTCTTCTGACAGTTGCTTCAGTCTCACTACCCAGTTACAGTTAGCCCCTCAGCAGATTACATTTTACAGAATGAAATCCGTGAGATAATCTTAGCGGGGACTAGCCTCCTTGGCAGAGCTTTGCTGATATGGAAGTTTTCAAAAGATGCTTACGACATAGCCTGAATGGTCAGAGAGAGAGGAGCATGTGGTTTTGTACAAACTTGCCATCACTTTCTGAGTTTGAATAATTTTTCATCCCCACTTCCAGGCATATTTCTGTCACATCTAAGTTCAAAGCTCTTAGGAAATGGTGGAAGCAAATCTCAAGTCAGCTTTAGGAAGAGCTGCTGGACACATGCGGTTCAGGACACCAGCGCCCCAGCAGGGAGAATGAGAGCAGCCTGTGTGTTGGGGCACAACCGAAGGGCAGTGCCTGGGCGCACAGGCTCAGTCTAGGGCACTGAGTCACTCACTGATGGAGATACCAGCATAGGAGAAAGAGCAGAGCCCTTGGAGTGAGACTGGTCTAGGTTAAAATCTTGGCTCTGCCAGGCACACTTCTGTGATTAGGGGAGGACGATTAACTTCTCTGAGCCTCAGTTTACTCATCTGTAAAACAGGGGTCGTAGGGTCACTGTAGGATAAAACAAGCCAGCCTGTAATGTGGCTAGCTACAGTGCCTGGCACATGGCATGGAGTCCAACAAAAGGGAGCCCTTCTGTGGGAGGAAAACTGGTGCACTTTTGGAATGAGCACCTTGGCACAACTCCTCACTCCAGTGGCCAGGGATATTGTCACACTGCGTGGCGGCAGGCTGTAGCTCAAGCCCCGTGCATCAGTCAGCTTCTGTCTGTTCCCTGGCCCCTGGCTATCACCAGGTTGTGCCTTTTGTCACAGAGCATAGACGATTCAGGGAAAGCCCCTTCCTACTCCTGAAAAGCTGTTCGATTGCAAGACCTCCCCTTGGTGAGTAAAGACATGGTTCCCAACTCACGGAGGAGAAAGGAGGGAGCCGACCACCACACCCGACAATCAGGGGGCCCTTGCGGGTTGTGTTCTCAGCTTCCCTTCTTGCCTTTGGAGTGTCTCCGAATTCTGCAGGGGAGGCCCTGGCTCTGCCTTCAGGGACTATCTCCAGCCTCCTCTCTCCTTCTTGCTATCCACAATGTCCTTTCCCCTCAGACACACTTTTCACTTCTCATCTCATCCCATTAGATTTCCACACTTCTGTCAGACTAGGTCCTGGAATGTAGTCTTTATTCCCACCCAACACTATAGGTCACCTGGCCTCAGAAACCTAATTTCAAAGTTCTGGCCCTCCGCACGTCCGGAAGCTGGGCTTGGGTGTTGGCCAAGTGGGTGAATGGTCATCCCAGGTCTTTCTTCATCATCCTATGCCCCGAAATCTAGAATCACCCTTGTGACTGTATCTCACCCCAGGCATGATGATTTGCTCAATGTCCCCAAAGATGCTGTCCCAGCTGTCAGGTTCCTCCGGAGCGCTCTCAGGCAGCTGGGCTCGCAGGTAGCCAGGCCGCACATCTGGGGTCACCCGCCGCTCCCGCACAGTGCTCAGGTACTGGCAGATGTAATCCACCATCTGTTTGCCTACAAGGGAGGCAAGGAAACCAGCCTCACGTCCCCTGACTGGGCCTGGCCAATTCGTGCCTGCCCCCTCCGGTCAGGGCCGGGAGACTTGGTGAAGAAGAAGATGGATTCATGGGTGGGCAAGGGGGTCTGAGCCCCAGCACAGGCCTTGTCTTCAAAATAAAAAAATGAGTGAGGGAGGGAATGAATCATGGAGGGAGTGTGTGAATGAACAAACAAACAAGAGGGAACGTCTCCAAAGCATAAAACTCTAGCGCCCGAGTAAAATATTTCTTTTTTCTCCCCCTTTCCTTATCCATTACCAATCTTGACCACTTCTCCAAACTTTCTTTTCCTGTCAAAAACAGGACATCTATTAATTCATTACCTTACAAGTTCAGCAGAAATGCCGTGGCTCTTTATATCCAAAAAGTGTTACACACTCATACTCTTACACACGCACGCACACACCCTATACTCTTTGTTAGCAGATGGCAAGCTCCCTGCCAGGTTCTGATTTAAGGAGAAAAACCTACTTGTTCATCATTCCCATTGGACCAGTAATTCCTGCCCTTTTTCAGACCCATGGATTTCTTTAAGAATCTGATTAAAACTGTAGGCTTACACACACACACACAATTTTGTGTATAAATTCTGAGGTTCACGAAATCCCTAAAGCACCACCATAGGCCCAGACTAAGAACCCTGTGCTAGCCTGAAATCTTAGGGAGATGTGGAACCACGTCTTAATCACTTTATCTTAGACCTCCTGCCCCCACCAACACCTCAGTGCCTAGGATATTTTTTAGATGCTCCCAAAAATTTATCAAATGAATAAGGAAGAAAAATAGCCAAGTCAAATACTCGGAAGCCACTACAAATTATTTATTCTTTCTCCCCTTTCATTCCTTCAGGAGAGGGTCTCCATATTCAGTGCCTCTCTTTCTCTTTGAGTCTCTCTCTCTGCTTCTCTCCCTTCCTGTGTCTGTGTTCATCTCTCTGTCTCTCTTGATATCTATAATCCCTCCTTAGTACTCCCCATGCTCCTTTTCCACCCATGAAAAAATAACAAAATTGAGAAAAGGAGAGGGAAGCTGATTTCTTCCCTCTGCACCAGCTGGTGCAAAATTCTTATGAGCAGGACCAGCCCCCAGACAAAACCGTGATGGAGACAGAGATTACAGCACCCTGCTCTCTTCGTTTTGCTCTCCTTCAGCCTTCGCACATCCTGATGCCTCTCGTGACTGCAGCGGAAACCCCCAGAGCTCTGAGAGCTTTGCCCCGAGCCCTCCCCTTGTCCAGAGGCAGGACGAAATGCATTTGTGTTCCATGCCCAGGATAAATGTCCACGAGAACCTGCTGTCAGCTAAATGTGGCTTTGGAAAGAAATGGAAGGAGCTAATGCACATGTAAGTGTAAAGGCTGCTACCACCTGGTGAGTTATGTCTGGGAGGAGGAGAGGGAGGAAAAGTTGGATAAGAACTTCAGGCACTGCGACCTACTAGTGGGGACAAGGATATAAAAAGTCATAGGGAGAGAAATTATAAGCAACTACCTCTTTCCCGCGTAGGACAGCCATGCTGAAAACAGGTTAACCATTTGATTTTGCTCGTCACACAAGCCTTGACACAGAGTAGCTGCTCGCTAAATATTTATGGAATGAATGACTAAATGAAAGAACACTCCTGATAGATTCACACCTAGAGAAATGAATATTAGGAAAGAAAAGATTTTGTAGTGACTACAGAATACTCAGGGAAATTTTTTTTCTATTTTGGAATATGAATAATCCCATTTTTCCATTTAGTGGCTCAGGACTTCAAATCCTCTATTTTGTGGGAAAGTATAAAGGAAACGCGTGCCATAGTAGTGGGGACCTATATGAGTGGGAATATGAGAGGGAGAATGAAAGAGAGGTTGAGAAAAGTTTTAAATTCTGATCCCACATTCCTTTCTCAGTAAAAATTTTGCGGAAGCCAATGCTCAGAAGGCAATTCTAATACTCCAGTCAAATGACACCCCAAATCTCAGGGCTGACCACAAGCAGCAGTGGTGGGGTGGCAGCAAGGAAGAGGGCCAGGGATGCCCATCGCTCACCTCTCTCTCTGTACTCCTCCGGTTCCATCATCTCACTCGGGCTCCTACTCCTTCTCAACAGACAGACCTGGAGGATGCGGAAGGCCACTCCTGGGCAGCAAGTGTGGGCCCTTTATTTAAAGGGTTCGCCTTTCTTCCACCTTAGCTCCGCCCTTCAAAGGCTTTTGCTCTAGGCTTAATGAATCCCACCCCTTCCTCCCCCAGCCCTTGTTGGGAACAGTGACCACAATTTTGGCTGGTCAAGAGATCCAGGATAAAAGGCGCTTCTAAATTAAACAGTGAGCTTAGCAACCCAAAGCTGCAGGCAGCCTCCGGGTGCTACGGTAGAGAGCCCTCCCTGCTTTCTGCCCCTGGCTGCAGACAGGAGAGCCCCAGCCTCCACAATGCTCCCGGGTGGGTAGCCCAGAACAAAGCCAACAGTATGCAGAATAAATGGCACAAATCGTTAGTATTATACTTGCCAGCGCTTCCCTGTCAGAGGCAGGGAGGGAGGAACAGCGCTTACAGAGACTCTGCCTGGCTGGCCACACGCGCTCAGAACAGGGAGATATTATCACCCACACAACGGATTATACTCTTATTACTACATAATACTTCTCGTTGTAGAGAGATGAGAAGACGCAGGTAAGCAAAAAGAATAAAAACTCGAACATCACCCTGACTTAATCGCTTTGAACACTTAAAAGAGTGTGTGTGTGTGTGTGTGTGTGTGTGTGTGTGTGTGTGTGTGTCAGGGACATGCAGAAAGTACCGTGGGGAGGGAATCACTACTCCTGGAGCTTGATTTCTGAGTAAAAAGTGATTGAATGCTTTCAAGTTGCCAAACTGAATAGACGTTTTTGTTTATTTGTTTCCAGTCTTCATCTTTCCTGCCCTCTCTGGTATTTGATAGTTTCTACTCCTTGTCGTTGAGGCAAACAGTCTCTCTGAGCTCCCATAACATGGCCTCTCTTGCTCTTCCTTTCACTTCTCTGGCTGTCTGTCTCCTCCAGCCAGCCCTTGAATGTCGGCATGCTTCAGGGGTACAGCCTTCCTCTCGTCTTTCTTCCTAGATGGCCTCATCCATTTCCATGGCTTTAAATGTTACCTGTGTGATATCCATGAGCCCCTTCCAGTGTTCCCAGCTGCAAAACCTCATATCCAACTGCCTACCTGGCAAACCCCTTTCCATGGTGTCGGCAGATTCAGTGTCTGCTGAGAACTCTCTTCCTGGTTTGCACATGGCCATGTTCTTTCTGCGTCCTCACATGGTGGAGAGTGTCAGTCTCTTCCTCTTCTTATAAGAGCACTACTCCCATTACAGTGCTCCGCTCTCAAGAATCTATCTAAACCTAATTATCTCCTAAAGGCCCCACTTCCTAATACAATCACGCTGGGGGTTAGGCTGCAACATATGGATTTGGGAGGAGGGAAGAGACACAAATATTCAGTCCATAGCAGAGTGCATCTTAAAACTGGTGAGATCTGAATTGAACCTAATCAACAGTATTACACCAATGTCAATTTCCCGGTTTTGATATTGTATTGTAGTTATGTAAGATGTTACCATTGGGAGAAGCTGGGTGAATGGTTCATGGACTCCATGCTGTTTGTGCAACTTCTTCTGAATTTATAATTATTTTGAAATAAATTTTTTTTTAAATTGCCCCTGAAAAAACTACAGTGAGATACCACTTCACACCCATGGGTATGACCAGAATCAAAAAGACAGATAATAAGAAACATCAGTCAGCATGTGGAGAAATTGGAACCTTCATATATTACTGGTGAGAATGTAAAATGGTGCAGCCATTTTGGAAAACGGTCTGACAGTTCTTTGAAAGGCTAAACAGAGAGCTCCTTTATGAGTCAGCAATTCCACTCCTAGCTATACACCCAAGGAAATAAAATTTACGTCCACACGACAACTTACACATGAATGTTCGTGGCAGTATTATTCATAACAGTCAAAAAGTGGAAACAACCCAAATGTCCCTCAACAGATGAATGGATAAATAAAATGTGGTACTGTGTATCCACATAACAGAATATTATTCCACAATAAAAAGGAATGAAGTACTGGGGCCAGTCCGGTGGCGCAGCAGTTAAGTTCACATGTTCCGCTTTCGTGACCGGGATTCACCGGCTCAGATCCGCGGTGTGGACCTATGCACCACTCATCAAGCCATGCTGTGGCAGGGGTCCCACATACAAAGTAGAGGAAGATGGGCATGGATGTTAGCTCAGGGCCAGTCTTCCTCAGCAAAAAGAGGAGGATTGGTGGCAGATATTAGCTCAGGGCTAATCTTCCTCAAAAAAAAAAAAAAAAAGGAATAAAGTACTGATTCGTGCTACATCATGGATGAACTTTGAAAACATTATGCTAAGTGAAAGCAGTCAGTCACAAAGGACCACATATTGTATGATTCTCTTTATATGAAATGTCCAGAATAGTCAAATCTATCGAGACAGAAAGTAAATTACTGGTTAGCAGGGGCTAGGGCGTGGGGAGTCAGAGGTTGACAGCTAAGTGGAACAGGATTTTTTGAAGGAAGGGATGAATAAAATGTTTTAAAATTGATTGTTGCAGTGGTTGCACAACCCTCTGAATATATTAAAAGTGCTGATTTGTACACTTTAATCGGGAGGATTTTACAGTATGGGGATCACACCTCAATAAAGCTGGTGAGGAAAAAAAAAGAAGAAGAAGAAGAAGAATGCCCCAAGAACATAGATCTTCAGTGAAAAAAATGGCCTAATGGAGTTGGACTCCAGCGATATTGCCAATAGTACAATCTTTCATAGGATCAGGGGTGGGAAAAATAAGAAGATTGACAGTGATAGCTGCTGACGTGCACTGAGCACATGGAAAGTACCAAGCACCAAGTTAGGCACTTTAAATGGGAAAATATCAGTTATTTTCTCTTCACGTGTTGCTTCTGCTTCATTACGTCTCTTCTATTCTTCTGCAACTCCAATTATGCCTATGTTAAACTTTTTTACCTTATCTCATATATAGAATATATATTTATATATGCATATATTATGTATTATTGTTATATAAACGGTATGTTATATATATTATATTTTTTTCTTTATTGTCCATCTTCTTATCTCTCTGAGTTTCAGTTTGGAAATTTTTTTCTGACTTATCTTTGAGTTCTCTCTTCAGATGCATTTAATATGATAGTAAACTTGTCTATTGGTTTCCTGTCATCAGTTATTGTATTTTTTTCAGTTGCAGAGTTTCCATTCGGTTCTTTGTTTATAGTCTTCAATTTCTTGCCAAATTCTTAAATCTTGAATATTATTTCCTTGAACATGGTAAACATGTTTTTCTTTTAACTGTTACTGAATGAAATGCAAGAAGACCTGTGTAAATGGAAGGATGCCATATTCTTGGAGAGTAAGACTCGGCATCACAAAGATATCAATTTTCCCTAAATTAATTTATAAATTTAACACAATCCCAGTGAAAACACCAACAAGCTTTTTGGGTGTTCTGTTTTGGAATTCAGTAGCTACTTTAACAGTTCATAAGAAAAAAATAAACTAAAATAATGAGGAAAATTTTGTGAAAGAAGAGTAACGAGAAGATTATGTTCCTACCAAGAAGGTACTAAAATATATTAAGAAGCCTCAATAATTAAAACAATGAGATACTGATGTATGAAGAGACAAATTTAAATACCTATAGGAATTTAGCATTTACTAAAGTGGCATCTCAGATAAGAGGGAAGAAGATGACCTATTTAATAAATTGTGCCGGAACAAGGAGCAGCCACCTGGAAAAAAAATAATAAGTTGAATCCATTCCTCACAATATGTTCCTGGATAAATTATTTTTAAAAATTGAAGATGTAAATTTTTTAAATAGGCATAAAATTACATGAAACCATCATCATAATCAAGGTAATAGTTTCACAGACATATGCATATGTCCAAACTCATCAAATTATGTATATTAAATGTGCAATTTTTTGTATATCAATATACTTCAATAAAGCTGTTAAAAAAATAAAAGTTAAAATTCCATGAAGAAAATTTAAGAGCTTTGCTGACCACCTCAGAGTGAAGAATATCATTCTAACTATAGTTCAAAAACCAGAAACCATAAATTCAGCTATATTTACCAAAAAAACCACACACACAAGAAAAGTCAAAAGATAATAACAAACTGAGAACAAAAATATTTGCAACTCATAACACAAGAGCAAGAAGAGAAAGACCCGCACCCTAACAGAACAACGGACAAAGAATAGGAGGAGATGTTAGCAGAAAGGCAAATTAAAAGCCCCTAACTGAGAAAATCAACTTAATTCTACACTGAACTACCATTTTTTACTTATCAGAATAGCAAAATCCCTGCTTGAAAATACATTCTGTGTGCAAGGTCATGGTGCAGAGCATTCTGGAAGGATCTACCAAAACTGCAAATGTACCTGCCTTTTGACCCAGCAATTCCACTTCAGGATATCCTCGTGAAATGACAAGGCTGCAAGGTTATTCTTTGCAGCACGGTTTGTAATAGCAAAAGATTGGAAACAACCTGAATGTCCATGAGTAGGAGACTAATTAAACTATGGCATATGCATACAATGCAACTCTGCAAAAGAATGAGTACGCTCTGTTAGAAAAGAGACAGCAAGACCAAAATGGAGTCACTTATGCTAAACCCCAACCATCACCAAGTCGAGACTCAAGACCTAACTTAATTACAGTTTCTGCCTCTCCCAGGAGTGGACTCTTAAGCCAGTCAATCAGGAATCACCTGGTCAGCTAGGGAGATAACCTGCCTGATAGGTCTGTACTGTCCCCTGAAGGAAGGTGACTTTCCCACAACCAATCCGCTTTTTGCTAGTGTAATTCCTTGTCCCACGCCCTTCTGCCTATTAAAGTCTTCCATTTTGTACAGCTCCTTGGAGCTCCTTTCTGTCTCCTAGAGGAGATGCTGTCCAATTCATGAATGATTGAATAAAGCCAATAAGACCTTTAAAATTTACCCGGTTGAATTTTTTTTAACGATTGGCACCTGAGCTAACATTTGTTGCTAATCTTCCTTTGTTTTCTCTTCTTCTTCTCCCCACAGCCCCCCAGTACATAGTTGCATGTTCTAGTTGTGGGTCTTTCTAGTTGTGGCATGTGGGACGCTTCCTCAGTGTGGCCTGATGAGTGATGGAAAATGAGAATACAGAATAGATTTGCTTTTATGTGCCCAGAAAAACCCCACTGGAATTATTAGTCAGCAATTAATATTTGTAGCCATCTGGAAGAGGAATTGAGCAGATGGGGCCCAGAGGTAGGAGGAGGACTTTTCACAGATGCCTTTTATAACTATTTTTTGCTGTATTTAATGATTTACTTGTTTATTTAATGAACATTTACTGTCTATTAAAAATTAAATCAAATATGTTTTAGTATCGTTATTACAATAAAATTTAACCTTCTTAAAATGGCCTTCAAGGCCTTGCATGATCTGACCCCTGCCTGCCTCTTCTCCCACCTAGCTCATACTCCCTGCTCACTTTGCCACAGCCTCCCGAAAGGGGTCTCCTTTCACCTTCTCAAACAGGTCAGCTTATTTCCTACCTCAGGGAGTGCCTTGTCTAATAGGTGCAACTCAAAATTTAGCTTAGAAAGCTCTCCTCAGACAGTTTTTTCTTGACTTCCTCAATCTAAATTTTGCACCATCACCTCCTGCAGTTGCCATGCTTTTTTTTCGCCCCTTTATAGCACTTCCTACAATTTGTAATTAAGGATTTGTTTGTTTAATGCCTGTCTCCACATTTTCGAGCTGCAAATTCCCTAAGAGTGAGGCCCCTGGGGGTTTTGCTCACCACTCTGGCACCGATTAACTTGCACAAGGTAGGTGCTCAATAAACATTAGTTGAATGGAAGATTTTAAAAACCTTGGTGGGCGGGTTAGCGAATGGGAGGAGGGTAGGGACAAAGGCAAGAATGGTCATTTCTAGAAGGTGGAGGTCGAATTGGCCTCCCCTAGGCCACTCCTTTGTTACATGATTCCTCAAATGTGCCATTGAGTTTCACAAAACAACAAAGACCTTCAGAAATGATTTTTTTTTTTTTTTTGAGGAAGATAAGCCCTGAGCTAACTGCTGCCAATCCTCCTCTTTTTGCCGAGGAAGACTGGCCCTGAGCTAACATCTGTGCCTATCTTCCTCTCCTTTATACGTGGGATGCCTACCACAGCATGGCTTACCAAGCAGTGCCATGTCCACATGTGGGATCCAAACCGGCGAACCCCCTGCCACCAAAGTAGAACGTACGCACTTAACCACTGCGCCACCAGGCCAGCCCCCAGAAATGGGGGCAAGTGGGAGAGCTTGCGAAAGTCAGCCTCCGATGGAAGAAGTCTGCAGTTTGTCTCAGAGGAATAAATCCCGCCTGTGTCTGGATTTAGACTCCAAATGCCCAGGCATAGGCGATTTACTCTTTACATTCAAGGAGTCGCCCACTGTCCACAGGAAAAGTTAGAGTGGAGGCCCCCGGGGACCACAGGAAAGAGGGAGCCAGAGCAGGCTCCATTCCACCTCTCGCTGGAGGGAAAGATGGGAAAGAACCTGGACTAGCCTGAGTCCAGCTCACTTCAAGATGACCCTGGCGATGCCACCCTCTGGAGTTTTCGAGACCGGGCAACCAGACATTGAGAAATCTAAAGATTCTGGATGAAATTGTCCTGGAGGAGGCAAGCCCACCCCTGGGGGTAGAGAGTGAGGTTATCCCTGAACTCAGTGGAAATTCTCCTCAACAAAGGGAATTAAAGGGCCGTGGCGTAGTGGTTAAGTTTGTATGCTCTGTTTCACTGGCCTACAGTTTGTGTGTTTGGATCCCAGGCGTGGACCCACACACTGCTCATCAAGCCATGCTGTGGTGGTGTCCCATATACAAAGCAGAGGAAGATTGGCACAGATATTAGCTCAGGGCCAATCTTCCTCACCAAAAAAAAAAAAAAAAGAAAATAAAAGAAAAGGAAAAGAAAGGAAATTAAAATTTTGGGAGGTAGTCTAGGCTTTAGACTAGAGGAGGGTGAACACAGTCTGCAGAGGTTGTTGGCTTGCTCAAGGGACAATGCTCTCAATGAGACAATGTTCTCAATGGGACAATGCTCTCAATGTGGGGAGGTGACTTGGCCCTGGCTGGGGATGGAGGGGTGGGACACAGTCATGGGACTCCCTGGTAAGTTAAGAGTTCTCTGTGTGTGTGTGTCTCTCTGTCTCTCCCTCCCTCTCCCTGTATTGTGCTTTTCTTCTGAAACCTGGAGCCTCCAGGAGAATCTTGTTACAAGTTTTCAAGTTACAGCTTGATTTTAGCTGTGCTGTGTGAAGCAGGGACGTGCCTGCTGAGAACAGGAGAAGGAGAACAAACAGCCTGCAAGAAGATGTGGCCCCCAAACTGACCACAGGATATTATCTAAAGCAGAAGATCCCACGTAAGCGGGGGCCAGCAGTTTGGGGCCAGCAGGTGGTAAGTGACGACCAGCACAGATTTGTGAAATACAAAACTATAGCGCAAGGGGCTGGCCCGGTGGTGCAGCAGTTGTGTGCGCACCTTCCACTTCAGCGGCCCAGGGTTCGCCAATTTGGATCCCGGGTGCAGACATGGCACCGCCTGGCAAGCCATGCTGCAGCAGGTGTCCCACATATAAAAAGTAGAGGAAGATGGGCACAGATGTTAGCTCAGGGCCAGTCTTTCTCAGCAAAAACAGGAGGATTGGCAGCAGATGTTAGCTCAGGGCTAATCTTCCTAAAAAAAAAAAAAAAGAAAGAAAAAACCTATAGCACACTCTGCAGGATTTCCCAAAACCCTCGCAGGGAGTGGGAGGAGGGAGTCAGGTGACAGACCGAATTTTGGGGGGGGTGGCAGGTGTTGTGTGATTAAGATGGATGGGGACATAAACCATTTTAATGTGGGCAATAAAATTTATATGTGCGGTAATAAGCATGAGAACATTTATAGTAGCATCGTTTGTAATAGCCAAAAGTTGGAAATAACTTAAACTCCACCCACAGTAGAATGGATACATTGCGGGTATCACACAGGACAATACTACACAGCATTGACGCTGAGCCAGAGGCTTCAGCCACAACACAGGTAAATCTCAAAGATGATGCTGAGTACAACAAGCAAGTTATCAGAGGATAGTTCATTTAAATAAAGTTTGAAAATAGATAAAACTATCGCTTAGAGGTGACATAGAGATGGTAAAACTTAAAGAAAAGCAAGGAAATAATTATCACAAAATCAGAAAACTCAGAGAAGCACGTGGTTAGGGTGCACAGGGGCGTTGCTTCTGGAAGGTTGGGCACTCATTTCTTAACCTATACATATATGTACACAGCTTTTAAAAAAAACATTAATCTGGCTTGTTTTGTACCCATAAACTGGTATACCAACCTGGACAAAACAAATGTATCATGTTTTATAAACCTAAAGTTTTTACTTAACTATGTATGTTGAACATCTTTTCTATCAATGACATTCTTCTACCGCATCTTCTTTCAATCGCCATGAATTATTTAGCCAATCTGTATTTTGAGCATTAAGATTGTTCCTAGTATTTCTCTGCTGTAAGTTATGCTGTAGTGGATATCCACGTAGTTTAATTTTCACATATATCTTTCCCCAAAAAACTAATGGAAATAAGTCAGCCTGGTGTTTTTCTTTTTTAGTAGATTGGCACCTGAGCTCACACCTGTTGCCAATCTTCTTTCTTTTTTTTCTTTTTCTTCTTCTCCTCAAAGCCCCCGGGTACATAGTTGTATATTTTAGTTGTAGGTCCTTCTAGTTGTGGCATGTGGGACGCCACCTCAGCGTGGCCTGATGAGTGGTGTCATGTCCACAGCCAGGATCCGAACCAGCAAAACCCTGGGCCACCAAAGCAAAGTGTGCGAACTTAACCACTCGGCCACAGGCCGGCCCCTAGCCTGGTGTTTGAGGAGATGAGGCACCTGAGAATTCTAAAGCGTGAGGCTGCAGAAAACCCTTCAAAGCTTCCTGAACTTTGGGATGATCTGCAGACTTGGGACTCCTGGGCTCCGCCTTTATCTTGCTCATCAGTTCAGCAAACATCCACTGACTCTCTCCTATATGCCACGCAAGAACTGACTTCAAAGAGGTGATAGGGAACTTCTGGATATATATCTGAAGGAGATGAAAGCAGTATCTTGAAGAGATATCTGCACTCCCACGTTCACTGCAGTGTCATTCACAATAGTCAAAACATGGAAATGACCTAAATGTCCATCAGCAGATGAATGGAGAAAGACGTAATGTATATAAACACACAATGGAATATTATTCAACCATAAAAAGAAGGAAATCCTGCCATTTGTGACAACATGGATGAAACTTGAGAACATTATGCTAAGTGAAATTAGTTAGAGAAAGACAAATACTGTATGATCTCACTTATATGTGGAATTTAAAAACATCAGACTCATAGACACCAAGAGTAGAAGGATGGTTGACAGGGGTTGGGCGGTGGAGGAAATGGGGAGATGGTCAAAGGGTACAAAGTTTCAGTTATAAGATGAATAAGTTCTAGGCATCTAGTGTACAGCATGGTGACTATGGCTGATAATACTGGATGTACATTGTATACTTGAAAGTTTCTATGAGACAGTGAGCTTTAAGGTTCTCACCACCACAACAACAAAATGGCAATGATGTGAGGTGAAGGATGTGTTAACTAACCTTGTTGTGGTAACCATTTTGCAACATATACATGTATCAAATCATCACGTCACACACCTTAAACTTACAGAATGTTGTATGTCAATTATATCTCAATAAAGCTGGGGGAGAAAAAGTGACACAGGCTGAAATAATAATAAAACTAAGATAGTTGCCTCTGTTTGTTACCAACAACAATAACGATAGCTAACAGTTACATCACACTTGCCTTGTGCCAGGCACTATTCTGAGCCCTTTCTAGGTATCAGCTCATATATGTCTAACGTGACTTCCCCTTACTCAGGCCTCCAAGTCAAGGAGATTTCTTATAATTGTTCTAATTTCTTTTTCCACAAGATCACACTCATAACTAAATTGTTGCTTTTTCTTCATCATTTTCCCCTAATTGCTCACTTACTGTTGTCAGTGCCTTCGAGTCGATTCTGACTTCTGGCGACCCTTTGTGCAGCAGAGCAGATCCCTGCCTGGTCTTTTTCTGCCATCCTCTCACCTTCCGGTGCTGTATGAGACAATGTTCCACCACTATTTCATAGAGTTTTCATGACCAATTTTTTTCAGAAGTGGGTGGCCACCCCCTTATTCCTAGTCTGTAGGTTCCACCAAAACCTACCCACGTGGGTGACCCTGCTGGTATTTGAAATACTAGTGGCACAGCTTTCAGCATCACAGCAACACGCAGCCACCACAGTATGACAACCAACAGTACAGTCGGGTGGAGTGGTTCCTTGACAGGGAAATGAAGCTGGGCCACAGCAGTGAGAGTGCCGAATCTTAACCACTAGATCATCAGGGCTGGCTACTTGCTCACTTACTCAACAAATATTTATTGTGCCCCTCCTATGTTATCTAGTTGTTGATACAGTGGAGAGCAAGACAGACACCAACCCAAGCCATATAGAACTTATAGTCTAGAAGGACAAAAGCCACAAAGGATTTTTGAAAATGGCATTACAGGGTGACAAGTAGGCATACAAAGGTTGGGGAAGCCTCACCTAATTTGGGGGTCAGACAGGGAAATTTTGATGAGGAAATGTCATTGATTCTAAGACAAAAAGTTGAATTAAAGGTAGATGAAGAAGGGTGTGAAAAGATGATCAGAGGGAACAGCATGTGCAAAGGCCCCGAGGTTAGACAGACTCTAGTAAGGTTGGAATAGAGAGTAGTAGAGAGCCAGGTACCAGGTGAAACTGGAGAATTAGGAAGGGGCAAAACTGTGAAGGGCTACCAAGGATTTAGATTTGCCCAAAGGGCAATGGGAAATAATTGAAACGTTTTTGGTTTTAAGCAAAAGAGTGACATGATCAGATTTGCATTTTTACTCCTCTTTAGCTTCAAGGCAGAGAATTGAATTAGGGGAAATCTAGAATGAAAAACCAGTGAGGAGCCAGTCATCCAGATGGTATAAGACATACGACGACACAGCCACCAAATACTTTCATCATTCTATGCCTAAAGTCCAATAGCAGGTCGCCCTTCCTTCTAATTCCTTTTGTTTTATATAGAATGACCGGAAAGCTTTTTCTCACTCTTGCACCATGTTATCCCCATCACATTCTCTCACACAACCAGTGCTACCCGGAAATACTGTTTATCAAACTTAGATTCTTCACCTGGGGATTTAAGCTTTCAGTAAACATCAGACTTCATCCCTCCTGCCTCCTTTCGTGATTCCTCAGCGTGGTTCCTGCGCTTCTGATAAGCAGACAATCTCATCTAACTTCGCCATTTCCTAGTTGCTGAACTGACCACAGCAGAGTCGCAGCAGGGTTTTCCCGTAGGTTTCGTGTTTATGATATTCTAACGTCAGGTTCCTTTTTTCCCTATGCTGAGTTATTGCCAATACACACACAACTCACACACAACCATGACACCCACGTCTTTTCTATTCTAGTGTGCATCAGCGTCCATCTCTCCAACTCTCCACCTGCATATTCCTGGGTCAGCTCCCCACTGGAGTTGGCTCATCCATGGAGGCTCTAACAATGAGCCTGGGCACCAGGCTCAGCTCTGTGGATCCCCTGTGGATTCCTTTCCTGAGTGGATGAAGGGCCTGGGTAACAAGATATTCCTGGTAGCTTGTTCAGAGGACATTTGGTAAAATTTGGGGACAATTTTTGTTTTCAAAACTGCGGGTGGGGGGAGCTACCGGCATCTAGTGGGTAAAGGTCAAGGATGCTACTAGACATCCTACAATGCACAGGACAGCCCCACAACAAAGAACTATTCAGCACAAAATGTCAATAGTGCCAAGACTGAAAAATCCGATTCTCTTTGGAAAAAAGAGTAAAAAGAGCTACAGTTTATTTCTGACAATCATTACTTAAGGAAGTTCTCTCTCTCATCTCCCTATCTGTAATTTAGGCATAATTAACATCTTTTCATGCTTTTAAAAACAAATTTCATCAAGAAAAATTAGGAACTCTGATACATACAGAGGAGAATGTGAAGAATCCCGCCATCCGGAGAACCAGAGCTGACACTCATTCATTCATTCAACAAACATTTGTCAGGGACTTTCCCTGTGCCGGGCACGGCTGTAAATGCTGAGGAAGTCACAGCGAACTCCCCCCAGAGCTTACATTCTGGTGGGACTGATAGAAAATAACAGAGGAAACATATAATTATTATGTCAGAAGTCATAGTGCAGTGAGAAAGATAAAAGAGAGGCAGAGAAGGGGTAAAAATGGTGCAAGACAGGATAAGTCAGAAAAGACCTTACAGAAAAGGCAACACTTGAGAAAAAATCTGAAAGAGGGGAGAAAGGGGGCCTTCGGCATATCTGGAGAAAGAGGGAACAGGATGGGCAAGGCAGTGAGATGACACTGGTCTTTGTGAGTCTGAGGAACAGCTAGGAGAATGCACGACCTGGAGTTCAGTAATGGAGCAGGAGACAGGAGAGAATGGGGTCAGAAACGTAATGGGATGGAGTGGGTCAGATCAGGGAGTGCCTCTCAAGTCATGACAAGTACCTTCACATTTACTTTAAGCAAGATCAAAAACCATGAAGGTATTTGAGCAGAGGAGAGACACGGTCCAACTCTGAGAGTCACTCTGCCTGTTGTGTTGGGAGTGGACTTGAGGCAGCAAGGAATCAGGGAGACCAGATAGGAAGTTATTATAATTATCTAGATAAGAAATGATGGTGGTACTAATGGACCAGTGAAAAAGTGATCAGATTTGGGTATATTTTGAAAGTAAAACAAGTAAGATTTGCTAATGGTTTAGCAGACGTGGAATACGAAAGAAAGAAAAGAGTCAAGGATGACTTCAAAGTTTGGGGCCCAAGGAACAGGAAGGATTTGAGAGGAGTTCAGTTTTGAGCGTGTCAAGTCTGAGACACGTCTTGGATGTGTGGGTGGAGCTATCAAGTGGGGACTTAGATGAGTCTGCAGTTTGTGGGGAAAGCCTGGGCAAAGACGTCACTTTGGCAGTTGTCAGCCTACAGATGATATTTAAAGCCTTGAAACTGGATGGGATCACCAAAGAAGTGAATAGTGAGATAAAAGTACAAGGATGTTATATCAGGTAATCTTCCAAACTTTTCTATTTAGAGTTCTCACACTTTACTCCCCACCTCATCTCACTTTCCACACTCCTACTGTGTGCCCCCTCGCAACTCCCTCTCTACAGACACATCAAACACACGCCTCACACTCATACATAGACACAAACTTTTAAAAAATCAATCATACTGTACTCCAGGAAAAGAATCTGTTGAACATTTTAATGGTTGTGTAATAGTCTATCATAGGAATATTCTGAAACCTTAAACCAACCCTATATTTGGACAATTAAGTTTTTTTGGGGCGGGGGTGTCTGTTTGGTTTGGTTTGGTTTGGTTTTGTATTAGTAAGAATGAGATAGACCAATTTTGCACCCTTAGATATTTCTTTAAAATATATTCCTAAAAGTAGAATTGCTGGGTCAAAGAGTTTTGATCCATTTTATAAAAGGCCCTCCAGAAAGATTAAGTGTGGAGATCAGTGTTTCCCTATCTCTCTGAACATGGGGACAAGGAGTTCTGTTCCCTCCTTCTTTTAGGAGATGTGAACAGAATAAATAAAATAAAAATAAAAGTTCTAGTAACAACTCTTTATTTTTGTACAATTAGCTGTTTGGAATGTTTTATTAAGTTCTCCTTGGAAGAGCTGAGATGTGAAGGCTTCCACTTCTGGTCCATCCTTCTTGCTTATAACTGAATTCAGGAAAGAAATTAGCCAGGCAACAACAAATAAAAGCCTGGAACTCCAACGTCACTGAGAAACTCCACAAAGTATTCTGCTTGCCTGATTAATGGGGGAAGTGTGAACTGGAAATGAAGTGGTGCTATTGTCACCAAGCAAACAAGAGATCTGCTGGAAACAGAGGGATTTACTGGGACTTAAGACAGGAAGCTACGCCATCCAAGGGATTGCTTAGAACTGAGGAAGTGGTTTCATTTTCAACCAGGTATTGAAAGGGGATTTTTGTGCCCATAGTAATGGTATTTTGCCCCTTGAAAAAGCACTGGGTACAGATGTGACCCAGAGCTAAGGTCAGTCTACAAGAGGCTACATGATCGGAGGGAAAAGGAAGGCCAGCTTCATCCAGGAAAGAACCAGCTGTACAAGGAGCAATCAGGCTTAGTTGCTCCCTTGGGAAGGTAGCATGAGGCTAGAGTTGACAGACAGATACTGCCTTCGAACAGCAGAAAATCACACCTTTTTGTCCAAAGGGAGAGGGCGAGGCTGGGATGACTGCCCTTTACATACACCTTCAAGAGAGCTCTGCCTCTCCTACATATTTCCTCAAAACAAACTTGACAAATGTTTACTAGGCACTGACCACCAGGTTTTGCACTTTTCAAACACATTATTTGATTCCATCTTCACGACAACCTAGTGAAAGTCATCTTCTACCTCATCTTTGAGAAACTGAGTCTCAAGGAAATTAAAACACTTGGCTAAAATTACACAAGATAATAATTGAAGGTGCCAGGATTTGAACCCAGGGCTATCTGATCCAATATACCATGTTCTTTCCATCACACCAAGCTGCCTCTCTCAACTTTGTCATCGACAACACCACACCTCTAGGATCAGGGGGCTAGTGAAATTTTAATTTTTGGAGGCTCCGCTAAATGCTCCCAAATGCTTTGCTATACCTCATGTGCAACAGTCCAAACATTCATTGTCCTTTCAAATATAATCCAAAATACACAACTATAAAACATCAAGAGAAAAATTTAGAGCAAGAATTGAAAAAAATAAATGAAGTACTATGTTACATCTTCTAAAAATGGTAAACGTGAAAATTAAATCTTTCACTAATTATCTGGAGAAGCATTGACTGCAAAAAAGGAAATAGTATTTAGCTAAAAGAGAAACAGAATCAAGTTGTAAATGAAAATTTCATTCCACCTTTAAATATAGGCTTCTTGAGTGTTAAACTCACATAAAACTTGGAATTCTCCCCCAGCCTGACCTTGAGTTGCATGTAGTAGACATTTAGGAAATATGTACTAATGAGACAATATAAACAAACCTTTTTTTTTTTAAATCAGACACTGGGAGAAGATATTTACAACTCATACAACCAGTAAAAGATTGGTTTCCAGAAAAATATTGATCTTGAATAAATCAGTAAGAAAAATTACAACCCCCTCAAAAAAACAGCCAAGAACTAGCAATTCACAGAAGAATAACTGTTAATGGACAAGAAACAACAAGGAAAAAATGTTCAACCTTACTAGTAATGGGAAGTGCAAATAATGAGAACAATTTCATATCAATGTAGGGTTGGCAAAAATATTAGTGTGACAATATCAGGTGTTGGTGAGATACAGGGAAATGAGAATTCTCATCACCATTCACTATTCACAGACACTTTAGAAAGCAATTTGACAACGGCTGGTAAAATTGACTACCCTCGACCTAACAATCCCATTTTCTGGGGAAACATAGCACATGTGTGCACATAAGAAGATAACAACATACAACAATGTTCATTACAGTACTATTTGCAATATGAAAAATTGGAAGTGACATATCTGTGTATAGAACAAAGGATAAATAAATATGGTACATTCTTATTTGATTTTATATAATAGTCAAAATGAATTAGATATTGACATGAATAAACGTCTAAAATATTGATGAATTCAAAAAATTAATATGCAGAATGACACACGTATAGAATGACAGTTTCAATAAAGTTTAAGAACTACACAAAACTCTATCATATATTTATGAAATTTGGTATGTAGTAAAAGCATGAAAATGTAGATAGAACAAAACATTTCAACCTCAGGATAGTGGCTGTCTTTTAGGAGAGGGAGGGAAACGGGATGGGGAAGGAGAACAAAGGGACTTTACATCTGTAACGTTCTTTTTCTTAAGAGAAAAGATTTGAAGCAAAGAAGATACATTTAAGGTTTACTAAATTTGGGTGGTAGGTACATGGATGTTGGTTACATTATTCTCTGTGCCCTTCTATATATTTTGAAGTGTTCACTAAAACAACCACAAGAAAACCAAGCATTGAATTGTACTTAACAAAGGTAGTAACATTCTTAATAATTGGCTTGTGTTTGATGCCAAGAGTCTCCATGATACCGGGCACAAATGTTTGGAAGTAGTCAGTTCACTGGCAGAGGGAGAATTATTTTTAAAGAGACTACAAGTTCACTCAAGTGTCAGCATTCCTAATATATGATATTTTTCTACAGCAAAATAAGTGAATGCAATTTAAACTTGAAATAATTCTTGAGAGTTATAAGGATGGTAAGTTTAGAATAATTATGAAAAATAATACAAAAAGGAATGCTTTACTGACTTTTATCTGGTATACAAAAATTATTTTCTTACAGAAAAATCAAGACATTTGAATAATCCACAAAATTCACACTTATAATCCATGTAGTCAACCAGTAGCAAGACTGGAATTGTATTATATAGTACTACATATTTATTTATGTAGAAAACATATTACATACCAACTGTGCACATAAGGTCTAAGCTATTCAAATAAAAAACTGAGCAATTAATAAAGAATAGTAGACAAAATCAGAGAGATTAGGTCAAAATTTTTCCAGGAAGCAAATGGTAGTTTTGTGGCAGTTACAATACTCATCTAAAACTGAAGAGCCCCAGGAGCTGTATCCAAATTATATTCAATGTTTGATTATCAAAGTGAAATTTTTAAATGAGCTCAGGGTATGAAAATGATCAAAAATTAGAAGACCATCTGTATACCTATTTGGAAAATAGTTTTAATAACTCACAAAAATATTGATATCAAAATTTCAACATGAAACAGAAGCATATTTCCAGTGATGATACTGTGTTTTCCACCACAGGTTACAAGAGTAATCTGAGAATGAACTCACAGAGCTTACGTCAAACTGAATCCATGCGCATTGAGATGTTCTCTTCTAAGAGAGAGAAAGCAAATAGCAAACATCATTCAAAACTACAAGAGACTAGCTATCTATAATGAAATCCAAGTAGAGTAAATATTACTTAATGAAATAACAAATGTATTAGTTAGTTCATTCCTAAGTTGATCTGACATGATGGAAGGAGTTATTTATTCAATAGAAGCGAGGTGAATAGAAAGGATTTTTTTTCTATTTGTTATACAGGCCTGAGCGCTAATGCCTTGGGAACCCATCCATATGGACATAAAGGTTACTACAATTGTTTTGTGTCTGAACAGGTTTTTCTTCTTGATACACGTTCAGTCAGTTCTCAAGGTCTTCCAGGATTAAAGCACAAAGGAACTTTATAGCTTTTACCTGGAAGAAACTTTGTAAAGAATACAGAAAAAATCAGTCATATCAGCATAAATCATCCATGAATATGTCTACCAACTCATCACTTCCTCTTATGGGCAAGAGTTTCTTCTAATCTTCAATAAACAATATTATAAATGATCATGTCGAAGAAACACATACTGGCATAGATTTTCATTAGCAATATGTTTGGGATATTTGTATACAGATCTTCTTGTTATAAACAGGTATAGACCAACTTACATGGATTTCACATTTATTCGCTTTTCCCTTTAACTCTGTTCTCTTGAATGTCACAGAAAGTCCCCAACTCCCAACCCTCCACCACATAAACAAATAGTGCAATCCAGTGGCGGAGTAAAAGAAGAGATTAACTACTCTGCCATTCATATCATGAAAGATTGACATAAGAAAAGAATTCTTAAAAGCCAATGAAAACAAATGGCATCACAAGCCATTTGGGGATGTAATTAAGATATGAATAACAAAAAATGAAAATTAGCTGAGAAGTACAGTTCCTGCAGATTCGTCACTCATTAGTCGAGGCTTTCTGAAATCATCACAGGCTCAACCCAGAATCTGTGACCCTCAAGCTCCAGTTACTGTACGCACGGGAAGCGTTAAATCTGAATGAATTAGGCAATCAAGACATCTAACGAGCTCAGTGTCTAGATTGTACATAACCAGTACTATTTCAGATGCATAGGAAAGAAAGCAATTCATTACAAGAAATTAACTCATTAGGCCCTAACACTTAGGGTGTCAGGGATTGATTCTCTTGCAGAACCCTAGTTAAGAAAGGCAGCTCTAGAAGGTATTTGTTCGCAGGTAGATGGAAACAATTAACCATCGATGTGGCAACCTGATGACCTTGAATTACAAAGCCATCATTATGCAGTGAAAACACCGTAAGTGTGAATTTCTGAAAACTTTTAATTTCATTCCATCAGTTCTTTTAATCCTCTGCTCAGAACACCAGTGAGAATGATTAGGATGCAGAGCTTTTCCAGCCCACCTGAAAACAGAAGCTAAAAAGAAAAAGGAAACCCATTTTAAGTTTTAGTCATAAATTCTTATCTAAGTATTGATTTCGTAGTACAGTGAATCAGATGTAGATGATTGAGTGACACAAGTCCAACAAAGCAGACTCTGAAAAAAAGTGAACTTCCCTCAAAAACATCTGAATATCTACCTAATGCTGTTATAGACTTACTCATTTTAAGCACCAATTATTTTCTCCTGTCTATGCCAAATGTTGTTACTATATATTGAATTCTGTCTTGCAACAGGTAACGTGTCTAGCAGAAAAGGAGACCAGAAATCAAAGACGGCATTAAATTAGCTTTCAGAAGCTTCTTTCCAACGCTGTCTCAAGGCTCTTCAGGGCCAGCCTGGGCTGCAAGCAACATTGTACAGAAGTTGCACTCTGGGGTGAACACACTGGCCCTTCTCTGTTCCACCATTGCCTACGTGAGAGCAGCCTGCCCAACACAACAAATCCTATAAATGCACTAAAGCAACAAAGCACAGAGAAAAAGCACCTTCATGCTACCGAAAACACCACCTGGCATTTGTAAATTCCACAGTTTTAGATAATTTAAAGTATGTCAAATTAAATGGGAAATTGATAAAAGGTTTTTTCTCTTCCTTATAGAGTTCTTAAATTTGCCATAAAACCTTTCTAAGAGCTCCCAAACAGCAACTATCAGGCTGATAGTTCACCGATCCTTTTATTACATTAACAACTATACTGATAACTCCAGGGAGAGAACAAATTCCCAAGGCGTTACTTCAAGGACTTTTAAGACACGGTGTGAAGAACATATAATATTTTCACATGGTGGAATATGGCTCTAATACACAGAACAAAAATTTTAATGTGTGAAAATGTGGTCAAAATATAGGTCTACACTGAACATATGTGGAAAAGATATTTAATTGTAAAATAGAAAAGTAGGCCAGAGTACAGTTTTAAGGGTAATTGCTTCTTTATACAGTATAGGTAATCTAGAAGGGTCTTGGGGTTAAACATCTCCATAAAGCAACAAAACATTAAAAAATAAAGCAAGAATAAAGGGCTTGAAGTTATGTTTTACAAAAAAAGAATGAACAGTATGTCAGAGTTTAATGTCCATACATTGTGGAATTCAACAATATTGCGATGAGAATAAGTCATAGCACACACACACAGCTTCACAGAGAAAAGCAAAAGTTACGTTAGACTATCTATAGCATCACTGTAGTACAAAAAGTTCTTGTTCTACATACAAAAGCCATTTTTTTTCCATAAGAATAATATCCTGGGGGGGGAAATGAGTCCATGAAATATTTCAGAAACCCATATGCTTTGAGTTTTCCGAAAACATTATCTTAAAATCCAGTGCCTTAAAGTGCTTTCATGTGGAAATCATGATGGAAGGCACAGAATACAGTTTCACGTCCCCACTATGAAATTTTCAAAAAAGCATAGATTTTGCTATTTGCAATTCAAGTTATCTTGTAAGCTGCTCCTTCCAAGAACATTGTCATTCCAATAAGACCACCTGCTAGCTTACTTAGTTTCGATGACCTACAGAATAAAAGCGTATTTTTTTTCCTAGAACTTTCATCATCTTTGTGGGAAAAATACCTATGCAAGTGATGCATTTTGAAATTATAAAACATGCAGAATATGTACAAACAGAAAGTTTAAAAAATATTTGCTTCATATACATGTAAATCTACTTGGATATAGCTGAAATTGAACAAATATAAAAATTTGCTTTCTAAAAAATGTTTTCAGAGAATCTGAGACAACTTAAAGCTGTACAAAGATTTCCTGGAAGAAATCTTTCTCTTCATATAGAAGTTTACACCTACAGGAGTAATTCCAGCATCAGTCCACCACATAATTATGACACATTTCGTCTAATCAATGATCACCCTTAAAACTGTTCTGTTTCTGAGAAATTAAGGTTCTTACTAAAATCAAAAAGAATTCACAAAAACAGTGGCTTATTGTGTTTTTGGATCTCTTCAACAATCTTTATCAACTCATTTGGAACTGTAAAAAAAAACAAAAACTATTTACAGAATTCAGTTTTAAATACATTTCACAACTTTTAAAGTTTTATGTTACAGGAATTCCGAGCTCATGGCTGAAGTCCAGTTCTCCATCTGCAGTCTCTTCTACCACCGTCTTCTCGCGACTGCACCTGGTTGTGTACAGTTCAAGACTGTATTCTTTCTTGACCAAAAGTGAATTCAAACCATGTGTTCATTGCAATTAAACAGCCTCTTTATTAGTCTGAAGACGAGTCATAGCTTCTAATTTCTGTCTGTAGGCCTCTGCTTCCTGTTCTTTCTTTAGAAGCTGCTGTCGATATTTTTGTGCTTCTCGATTTGCTTCATCCAGCTGTTTCTGAAGAGCTTCTCTCTCCTAATTTAAAAAAAAAAGGGGGGTTGTTTTCAATTTTTGCACAAATACATCATTAACACATACAAGCATGCATCCTGCAAATAAAAAAATCTGTAGTAGCTAAAAGTCGCCACCTATTAACATTTCCTAGACATATTGCCTTTTCAACCAATTCACTAAGAATTAAAGCCCCTAATTTTGGGCTCTACACTGAGATATAGATTACAGTTTCTGATCTCAAGGAAATTACTTCCTAATTAGAAATAAGACTAACATAATGAATCCAAATTTGGTACCTGCACTTTTATACGTACTGCAGAAACTAGTGAAAAGCTCCAAGAAGGAAATATACAACTATACCCTCTTCATATCTCTATCTGTGATGTTTTTATCTAAAGATATAACAATTATAAAACAATACTTATTGAGTACTCATTATATGATTAAACAAGGTGATTTCCAATAACAAGCCTCTAAGATAGACATTATGCCCATTTTATAAATGAGGAAAATGATGCTCAGTGATGACGTTGCTTTCCCATGGTAACACCGTAAGGAGTAGGGTTTATGAGATCCTAATATTACTGCTTCTAAAACCACCCTTCCTCTATAAGAGCAAGCAAGATTCCTCATCCCTAAAATGAAGAGTGCTGATCCAGGTTAGTATTTCCTAAATTATACCATTTTACAAACCAATAAAATACTAATTTCCCTAGTGTGATTCATTATACAGGTACAAAATAATATGTATTAAATTCCTCAAAAAACTGAGAGCTGAAACACAGATCTGGTCCAACGAAAATGGTCTTCTTTCTCTTCCTCCTTACTCCGCCCCTATTCAGTTGCCTCAGGAAAAACAACAAGGGAAAACATTTCAAAGATTCCTTTCCCATACCTCAGTAAGCTCATGGACAAAACCTCAACCTCATTACAGAGGCCCAGGACCTCTCAGTAGGGTGTGGGCTGAGTGTAAGACTATTAATCACAAGAAAGGCCAGATTGACACTGGATAAGACACTCGACCAGAGGGAAGCCAAGGTGAGGAGTCAGCAGCTCGCTGGGGAAGAGGGCAATATGAGGGTCTCTCTCACTGCCTCCTTGACCCTCGTCCATTGTGAACACCAAAAGATGCTCTCCCGTTCACTATGCACAGGGTCCACAACGAGGAGCATACACAATACCCCTGCCTTCCTGTGACCCTGCTCCCTTCTCCACACTGGGAATGAAGCTGGATACAAATTTATTTTTCCCCTAGGTCCACTATATGTGGGAGTGATTGATTACACAAGTAGTCTCCAAGTGTTCCAGTTACACAAAATGTTCAAGTAGAAGAAATGTGCCATCTCCAATTTAAGAAATGCCCGAGTCCTACCCTGTGATCCTTATCTTAGCCCCTTCTTACCCGTAATCTAGGCAAGATGAGAGAGTAGGAACAAGTCAGAAAGGACATCCAACAGACGAGCCTCATGTAAGCAATCAACGCAGTGCCCTGGCAGTGAGCTCTGCAGGACTTTGAGTACACAAAGGGCAAGGGTGGTAGACAGGTGCTGCTTCCCCAGGAGCTAGATCCCCCCTCTGGCAGGAGCGCTCCGAGCCATGTGCAAGTGTTGTAAAATTTTACATGGGCTAAGAAATAAGATCCTTTGATAGCCAAAGTTTTGAATATAGATAAAAACTTCCCCTGATTTGGTAGGAAATATTGGAACAGATTAACTCTAAGGTATCTTTAAGTATTAGCTATTTATTAAAATGTAGAAACAGCCAGGGATTCACAATCATTTCAGAAGATGAAAGCAAACTGAGTGAGGTAAACGGTCTAACAGCGAACACAGTCAAATCCGATTTTCCTTATTGCATAGTTTGATTTCAATTAGTAGAATATATCTTAATATAAATGAAAAGATAGCTCTCTTCTGCCTAGTAGGCCAAGTACAAGATTCATTTTACATCACATTTCTTGAGTGAATCTGTAAAATCTGAAAGACAAAGATCATTAGCACTACTCTTTGAATACATTTAATTCTCAAGAGTGAAAACATAGTTAACACTATTAAAGTTTTTTAAAGTGTTTTCATTTTTTACTTCTCAGGAATGTAAGTATTTGGGGACAGAATCTTTTTGCCATCTCACTTTTCAAAGCAAATGAAAATCTCTAAAAAGTGGAAAGTATCACTTATTTTATTCAACAAGGTCCTTTGTTTCCAAATTTATTTGTCAAATGTTTACTGAACATATATTACAGGCAAGACACTTTCTTAATGCAAACGATAATTTGGCTGTTTCACACATGAATAGTGCAGACTGACAGTTAAAATTTATATTTAAATATAAAATGTCAATCCTATGGCTTTGACCTTCTGCAATAAAAAAGTCTGACATTTTTAAATAAACATACTTTAAACTACTAATATGTAATACATAGTATTGAAGCATTTTTTCCTTTAACAGTCTAACACTGAAGAATTCCAAGAAAAAGAAATTCTGATGATAAGATTTGGTAGCAATAAAGAAGATATGTTTATCTTATACTAAACACCAAACCCAGCAATATATTACTATTACATTAGGCAATGGAATAACAGAGCAAGGAAAGACTTGAGTTTGCTTTTTTATTTTCAAACAAGATTCCTGAATTCTGCTTCAGCTAGTTGCAACTCTCTCTTAACTGAAGTATCATTTTTAACATATCATTTTCTAATATTCAAATTTATTTTATTTTAGCTATTATAAAGCAAACAATCATTATAGTGATTTATCTTCTACCATACCTCAATATAAATTTTAGAAGATAATGATAATAGTAACTAACATCTCCTGAACATTTACCATATGGTCAACACTGTACTGTCCTTCAAATACATTCTCATTTAAACCTTACAAACAATCTGATAACGTAAGTGCTATTATTTTCCCCTTTTTATTGATGGGGAAGACAAGCCTTGAAAGGTTAAATAAATTGACCAAAATCACACAATCAGAAATTTTAAAAACATAATTCAAACCTAAATCTGATTCCAGACCCATATTTTTAACCATTAAATGTTTTTTTAAAAAGAAACTGGGCAGTGTGTGTGAGCTGTTTGTGTGTAAATATCAATTTTCTAACTACCATGGGCCAAATATGATCCCATTGCTATACATAAAATTTTATTGAAATACAGCCATACCCACTCATTTCCAAATTGTCTATGGCTGCTTTCCCACTGTAACAGCAGAACTGAGTAGCAAAACACAGACTATACAGCCCATAAAGCCAAAGATATTTGCTATCTGTCCCTTTACAGAAAAACTTTGCCTACTCCAGCCCTAGAGAAAAAATTTAATCAAAAAGAGATATGACTATAGAAAATTTTAAAACTCTGATAGATCAAAAGGATATCCATTAATAAAAGGAAAACAGAAAAAATTTGCATCAAATCAAATACTGTATAAAGTTTACAGAAACCAATTTTTAAAACAACATTAAGGATCCCAATCTATCACTGAATAGAAGATACAAATACTTTACTAAAAATAAACAAAACTTGCTAATAAATATATTCATCTCTAACCTCTATGGCAAAAACAAAAACATAAAAGTATTTCCTGAATTCACACAACTAAGTAAGTAATAGAGAAAATCTGTAACTCTTAATGCACTAATTACATTTCCTCCCTACCACATGTACAAAGAACAGTTTTAATTTCAATTCAGAATAGGCTAATGTTGTTTATTTACGGAATAAATCCATGAATTACACACTTCTTCCAAAAATATCTTCAATGCAGCAATATTAAGGAATGATAACAAAATGATGCACAGTATTGCAATTTGGTGTCTTATTTATACCTTCCCTCCAAAAAACAAACTTCTTTCATTTCCTATATTGCTATAATGCAGATGTAAAAGCCACAACATTTACAATAAATTTTCTACAATTTAAACTAACTTTTCCAGAGATTACTGATAAACCGCTCCAACGTTAGTTGGAAAACTATAAATACAATTCTTAGCACTTTATAGAGGTCACTCTAGTATTGTGGGGACACATACACAGAGAAAACCCAAACATCTTAGATTCTGTATAATGACTTAATTTTTTAATTCCTTTAGAGCACAATTTCTCCAACTCAGCATTAATGTTTTTGGGCCAGATAATTCTTCACTGGGGAGCTGTTCTGTGCATTATAGGATGTTTAGCAGCATCCCCAGCCTCTACCCACTAAACGTCAGTGGCATTCTCCTAGTTATGACAACCCAAAATGTCTCCAGACATTGCCAAATATCCCTTGGGGTCAAAATCACTCCAGTTGAGCAGCACTGCTGCAGACAAACTTTTTCGGTTAATGTCATAGCTGTCACTTACAAAAGAGTATAAAAGTCTGCTCCCAAGACAATTCTATTGGTCATCTAAGAAAATAAGTTCAAAAGAACCACTTTACATACTATACAAGGAACTGATTACCTGGTTTGATGAAAACAGTGGAGGTCTCTCTTCATTCTACATCCCCAGCCCATCTCTACCGTTTATATTCACTGAATGCTTCACAGTCTTTCTATAAAAGCTCTAAGAGGTCATGCAACCCTGACTTGAACATTTCCGGTGACAGAGAATAAGATTTCCATTACCAGAAAGCTCTAATTACTAAAAACAAAACAAACAAAAACTACTCTTCTTTATACCAAGCTAAAACTCCATCTCCCTGAAGTTCCATCTCTTTGGTTCTAGGTAATTTATATTCCTCAATTCATACTTTCCTGTTATTTGCAATTATTCTCCCTGGTCTCTGAAAGACTTAAGACAGGAATCAGGCTGAACTTTGAGGAAAACAGCAACTCTCACTGGTTGTTAGGTAAATAAAGGTACAGGCTGTACATTCATTGTTTTAAAAATATAACTTGTTGAGTAAGTTTATGTTTAATAAAAATTCAAGTAATTTAAAAATAATGTTTTATTAAATAGTTAAAGCAAAGTACATACATGACAATTTTTTTCATTTTATATGCCAAAAAAAAAGACTGTCTGACATAGAAAACAGTATTAAGAAGATTATTAAATAATAAGTATACTGATAACTGTTCGATAGAATACACTGTCAGTTTGTGGGCAAGAATGTCAATGTATCAAAGATCACTTTAAATTCTGAAGAAATAAAACAACTCACCTTCAATAATTAAAGTCACAATTTTACCAAACATTCAGGTTAAACCGTGAGTCAGATTTTTTAAATTTAATAATGTATTCTTTGTGATTGTGGCCAAAGATGTACCAGTCTTACATTTAAATGAATTTGGGAAAAGATATTTTCTAACTGTCCTTAGTCAGAATTATGCTGTCTTTCACTGACTTTTTTTAAATCCTCTCTTTTCTATGATAACAAAAACCTTAACAAAGAATTCCTAAATATTCACCAACATTTACTATTCACATATATCAGATACTATAAATACGTGTATATGAGTATGCTGACTTTTTCAGTTCTCATAAAAACCTCAACATGTGGACATTGTTATCCTAAATTCCGATTTGGGAGAAAATAGAACTGAACTCAGAAAGGTAAGATAATTTGCCTCAAAGCTAACAGGGGCAAGAGGTGCAATTCACATCCAGCTCATTTAATTTCAAGTCCAATGTTCTTCACAATGCAATTGCTCTTTCAAAGTTATTCCAGAATAACTTTATTTTCATTTGATTAAGTTAATATCAAATTCAGGAGACAATTTTATTTACAGTCATGTAAGAAAAAACCTGTGAGATAACTATGGTTTGATTACACTTACAAACTAGTTTGGGAGAGGAAAAAAAAGTAGAATCCTATCAACAGCTAGTCTAAATTAATTTAATTTCCTTATAGGACTTAACAGTGAAATAAGCAGATATCTACAGCTTTTTAAAAAATAACAGTCAACAAACAACAACCTTCTTGAAGAGGATCCTACAGGCCAAACAGACATTTGCACTTCACTTTTGAAAGAAAAAATTTTTTTTAGTCATTATATAATGACATTTCTTGTAGTGACTTGTGAGAATGATGTATGTAAGTTTAACAGAAAATAAAGGATGGAATGCAAGAATCAAAGACATTCCAGTGTTACCATGATGACAGACTTTGTTAAAAACAAATTCTTCACTCATTCATTCATTCATTCAATATTTATTTATTGAGGGCTTGCTATATGTATAAGGCAAAAAATTAGACAAAATAATACTATATACTTTCATTCTGTATCAAAACAACACTGTCAGTAATAAATATAAAAGACAAAAAAAAAAAAGAAAAGCGAAATGAATTTATTTTGGATGACTGCAGCAAAACACACCGGGTAAAAGACTCCTTACTTCTATTTCTGCAGATTCCACCCGGTTTTCAATTATTTCGATACATTGTCTCTTAGCTGGTGGTTCTTCACTTATAACAGTTTCTTCAGCAATGTCTGTTGCTGGTACTGTTAATACTAAAATAAAAAAATGTACACATTACTTCATTATCAGATAGGTTTAGTAGAAATAAAACTATATCTTGACACTGTTGATGCAACTCATCTAAAATAAATATATTCTAAAACAATAATTTCAAAACATTGATTTGCTTTTTATGATGATGTCCATACTTGTCTTCACCTTCATGCTTTTTTAGTGAAAACTACTTGTTGTTTAAAGTACCTACTTATTTTTAAAAGTTTTATAGATAGATGTTCATCCATATGGCTCAAAACTGAAACAATAAGCATATTTTGAGAGGTTCCACCCCATTCCCGCTAACACAGATTATCACTTTTGCTGGTTTTTTGTGTATTGTTTTTGTGTCACTTTATGTAAAAACATGAATATACATTCTCATTTTTCTCCTTCTTACGCAAAAGGTAGTATACTTCACAAAACATACATTCAAACATACATATAATAGCTACATTGTTCTGCATCTGCTTTTTTCACTCCGTATATCTGGGGCATCTTTCATCAGTAAGTAGACAGCTTCCTTTTGTTTAGCTGCATAATGCTCCACTGTGTGGACACACCGTTATGAATGTTGTTTATAAACTGTGTTGTTCTACTCAGTTGCTGGACTTTGTCTCCATTTTTACTATCTCTTCATAGAAATGTAAATATTTTCTATAGATGGAGACTGTCCTTGCTCTGCACAACAGTACAGGACCATGAAAACGACTGTCAGCTGAAACAATGCAAAGCAATCTGAATAATCAATGGGAGACATTACAACTGTTCCATGGCCTTTAAAGTTTTCTGTCAAAACATTAAAAACTCTATCACTAGCATTTATAAATATAAACAGAAATGAAAAAATAGTAAAATTAATATTTACTTAGTACGATGTAATTTAAACCAGTAGAAATATTGAGAATTAAAGTGGTTTACTTCTTCTCATTCATATCTTATTATGTTACACTTATAAATTAACTCAAGAAGAACTGAGAACCTTCTATCTGTTTCACTGGACTGTCTCCATAGTCTATATATTCATGTCAGTTACACATTTTTAAATTATGGAGGCTTTCAAAGTTTATTTTAATATCCAGTAGGTTCCTCTCATTGCTCTTCTTTTCCAGAGTTTTCCTTATTCTTCTTCTTCTTCCCTCCTCCTCTCATCAATATAAACTTCAGAATGTGTTTGGCTAATTCCAGAAACAGAACTGTTGGTCTTTGTTACAGGCTGAATTGTGTCCCCCTCAAGATTCAAATGTTTAAGTCCTAACCCCTGGTACCTCAGAATGTGACTGTATTTGGAGATAGAGCTTTTAAATAGGTAAAAGGTAAAATGAGGTCATTCGAGTGGGCCCTAATCAGTATGACTGGTGTCCTTCTAAGAAGAGGAGATTAGGACACAGATAACACACACAGACTGAGGGACAACCATGTGTGGACACAGCAAGAAGGCAGCATCTGCCAGCCAAGGAGAGAGGGCTCAGAAGAAATCAAACCTGCTGACCCCTTGATCTTGGACTTCAAACCTCCAGCACTGTGAGAAGTCATATTTTTGTTGTTTCCGTCACCCAGTCTGTGGTCTTTTGTTATGGCAGCCATAGCAAACGAATACAGCCTTTTTTTCACACCACATTATGGTTATAAATGAACTCAGGAAGAACTGAGAGCTTTATGACAGTGAGTCTTCCCATCCAAAAACATGAGTTTCCTTCCGTTTGTTCATCAAGAGGTCAGTTTGTCTGTATGTTGTCAAGTTTTGGAAACAATGTTATAGCTGCTTGATACAAATACTTTGAAAGTTTCCTTCTTTTCTATATAATTAGAATTAGTTCTTCAAAGCTTTGTGAAAGCAGCTGGGCCTGATCCAAACCTTGGACCAGCTATCCACAGAAGATTTCCACAGAACAGGAGAGAAAGCCCTCCCAGGCTTCAGAGGCCAAGGGTTTCCTCCTCTACTGCTACGACGAGACTCCTTCCTTGAGACCTGCTCTCTGCACTGCCATACCGCCTCCATCACTCTAAACTAAACCCGGTTTAGGAGAACTTCTCCCTCTAGCCCTTCCCTTCCCCAATTCCTTCACTGGCCGTGAAGAGGTATGATCTCTGTAATCCTACTCATTTTCTAATAGGTTATGTATGTGCACAATTTTTTTTTGGGGGGGGGGGGACTGGGTGCAGAGGGATGCTTGCTCAGATGGGAACTTTCTGCACCTTCTCTTTCTTCTTCCCCCAGTACTCATACACTACTCTATCTCAGCCCTACCTGCAGCACTTCCTACTCAGACTGGGCCCTGCCTTGCTGGGAGGGTATATTTATTGCTGATTTCTGAGCTCAACCCCATTTCTCTTCTTGATGCACCATTGTAGCTTTCCATGAAGGTTCTCTTGCCCTGGCTGTAATGGTCTTAGACGTTTTAGAGCACTTAAAACATGGAATTTTGGGGTTTTTTCAGCCTTTTAGTTTCACCAAAAACACAGTTGGGGCTTTTGTTTCAGCCATCTTATTTTATTACTCTCTGGATTTTCAAGAGGGAAAAAATGAGGAAATTATCAACAAAAACTGCTAAAAGTCGTAACCATGTTCCTGTTATAAGTCCTAAGTTCAACTTCTTTTTAAGTAGCCTCTTCTTACATGGTATTTTTTAAAAGCCCATATGATACCTGAATTGCACTAAGTGGCCTACAAAATTATTGTCCAATGCTGACTTTGAATTATTTACTTAAGTTCCTTTTCTAACCAAAATAAGGCAATTAAGTCTATTGTAAAAAGTTACAAAAACATAATTTAAGGCAAAAATAAATGCTTTGAAAAACATATCACAATTTCCAAAGAATTGAGAATAAACACAAACTTTATGTAAATGTCTACTACCAACCTTGTTGTCCATCTGGCATGGTCACAATGATAGGCTGACCTATTCCACTGGTTGGAATGGAGTGCAAATTTCCAAGCTGAATTCCATCTGTAACTATTGTGATGACTTGCTGACCCCCTGAACTAACTACTTGCTGAATTGCACCATCCACAGATTCCGCAGTAACTACTTCCTCCGTAGCCACTACTGGAAAAAAAAAATACATATGTAAAAATCAGTGAACATATATAAAACTATGAACAGAAGTTTATTTTTGCTTTGCTACCTTTGCTTTCCCTGCTTCTTTCTTACACAGAAAAGCTTTTACATGGTTTTTAAATTCAGTCTCCAGCAGTGCTGTTCATATCTATGTAAGTAGTTGAGTGTAAGTCCCACAACTTACAATGTGTGTTCCAACTATCTAGGCATGTGTGCGTTTAAACAAACAATTTCTCTTCATTTAGTTACATGAGGTACAAAATTTATAAAATCTCCCAAGGTCACAGATATGACAAAAGTTACACTTGCTTAATAAAATTCCACAATCCCAAAGAGAATTTTGTATGTGTTTATTTTACATTTACATATAAGTCAATATACATTTCTATATCCAATGAAACATGGAAATTTATATTTTTCAAGTATACAGAATAAACAGTATACCCTTTTTGGATCGTATGAGCAAGGGTTGCCTTGATAATAAGTGACACACAGATCTGGTACTGTATGACAGTGAATAATCCAATATATTAACAGTTACATAAATAAAATCCAAAACTGTGCTCTTAATATTTTATGAGAGGCTCACAGAGGATTCTAGCATTTGAAAACAGCATCCCTGGCCTTGCCTGGGTGAGGAAATAACAGGTTAATACTGCCAAAATCCTTTCCCACAGGCAATTATATGCCAAAATACTGATCCCAAAAGACATACACAGGAACGTTCACAGCAACTTTACTCCTAACAGTCAAAAACTTGAAACAAACCAGATATCTATCAAAAGTAGAATGGATAAATAAACTATGGTAGATTCATACACTGGAATACTACACAGCAATTGAAGTGACTAAATGCAAAACATGGATGAATCTGACAAACACCATGCTGAGCGATGCAAATCTGACACAAAATATATACTGAGCAATGATCATATAAGAGTGATCACTTTGTGATTATACTTACTTACGATCTACACAATTTTCTGTGTGTATGCTACACTTCAATAAAAAAGCATCAAAAGGAATAACAATAGTAATGGATTATAACAAACTAAATTTTAAAAATCCATTATTCAAAATAATACTTCATGACAAAGGAGAGAAAGAAGGAAAGAGGAAGGATCTTCTTTATAGAAGAAAGACATTTAATTAACAAAATAAGAAAAATTACCATTGTAACTTCCAATGTAATAATTGATTCAAGCAAAGATCGCTAATGGATGTTAAAACCACTGGGGAAATGTTTAAGGGAAACAAGATATTCAAATGTTTTCAAAGTATCACACCAAAGATTAGTATTAGTTACAAAGGGCAATATGTGCCTAAAAAGAACTGGCAGTTTCCACTGTCGCCAAGCGGTCTTCATCAGGATGGCATGATATTATGCGCCTCCTGATGTGATGTAATGGGAGATGACAAATGTCACTTGTGTTTTTCCTGGAAATGTTTGACCTTAATCTAATTATTAAGAAACGAATGTGGGTGATTCTGCAAACAACTGGCTTAGACTCTACAAAGATTTCAATATCATAAAGAACAAGGGAGGCAGTAGGACTGTCCTAGATTGGGGAAGACTAAAGAAATATAATATACAATGTGTGAATTTTGATTGGATCCTGGATGAAAAACAAACATTTATAAAGGACATTTTGGGATAACTGAGGAAACTTGAAGAAGGACCATAAGTCAGATAATGTTACTAAATTAACGTTGATGTTTTTAGGAAACAGAACTGGGAATATGTAGGAGGCTACCCTTGTTCTTGGGTGATACATGCTAAAGTATGTAAGGATGAAATGTCATGATGTCTGCAGCCTACTTTCAGATAACTTGGCAAAATAAAAGTGTGTGTGTGTGTGTATGTGTGTGTGTGAACATGCAGGTGTGGCAAGATGTTAACAGCTGGTGAATACAGATGAAAGTTAAGGTATAAAGTTCATCCTCTAATTTTTCTATGGGTTTGAAAACTGTCATGGAGGCTGGCCTGGTGGCACAGTGGTTAATTTCACACACCCCACTTCAGCAGCCTGGGGTTCACCAGTTCGGATCCCAGGTGTAGACCTATGCACCGCTTATCAAGCCATGCTGTGGCAGGCGTCCCACATATAAAAAAATGGAGGAAGATGGGCACAAATGTTAGCTCAGGGCCAATTTTCCTCAGCAAAAAGAGAAGGACTGGTGGTGGATGTTAGCTCAGGGCTAATCTTCCTCAAAAAAAAAATTTTTTTTAAATTAAAAAATTAAAGAAAAGAAAACTGTCACAAAAAATGTTTTAATATAACCAGGTCTGAGAAAAGAAATGGCATAAAAACTATTTATAAATGATATGGTTTTTTAAGGTATTATTTGACACAACACTTTACAGAAAGTTTAAAGAAATAAAACCATTATCTCCTAAAGTCATGCTACAATTCAGACACATAGTTCCTCTGAAACATGCTAAGTTGCTCCCAACTCCCAGCAGAACACCAGGGACATCAACGACCACAGGATTTACTAAAGACGGAGAGGCCCTAAACATATGAACTCCTTTTTTAAAAAAGGCAAGATAAGTACTGAGACCCTAGTTTTCAAGGATGTACTCATGGCAACAGGCCTGGCTGTAACTGTTACTGTGTTATTTGGTAATCAAGGGTCACAATACAAATCACAGGAGATGATACTCGAAATGCAAACAACCTTTATGTTTTGAGTTCTCTCATTTTTGTTTGTCTTAAACTATGATTAGGTTATATCACCAAGCACTTAAGAAAATTTCAGGATGATAATTATAAAATGAAATGTAAGGCATTAGATAGTAATATATTCAACAGAACTACTAAGGTTTTCAAACACATTAACTATTCCTTTGATTTTTTTAAAAATATCCATATGAAAAAGAAATGTTCACTCTGGTTGAATGCTAACAACAAGTAGTAAGTATTTTAAAGCATAATCATATGAAAGAAATTTCTGAGATCACACAGAATCAAGGCATAACTCAAGAACTTTCATCTTTGCACTATTTGCAATGACTGTCATTAAAATAATAGAGTTCTTGCCTTTCATCTAAAAAGCTTTCTTTCTAAGTGTGCTTTCGTAAGGAATTTAAGAAAAAATTATAAGGAAATCAATTATGTAAGAAGACAAAGTGCCTCACAGAAATCCTAAGAACAACCCAAGAGTGAAATGTTGAAACACGTAAGAATAAAACAGAAAGCCTAAAAACTTTAAAAAGAGTGTTATTTAAAAAATATACTCACATGCACACACACACATACAACACACACACACACACACATATCTCCAAATGTAAAACCCCTGGATAAAAAAATAACTGTAATAAACATTCACTGATCTAATTTAAGTCAAGTTGTAATATACAAACAGCCTAGATAATCCACAGCATCTTTGAAAATATGAGATGTCTTGTTCAGCATGACTTCTGAATTATAATGCCCCAAAATTCAAATAAGACAAGAAAAAAACTCTCTTTAACATGTTCTAAAAGATTAAAATTCTATATATAAATATTTCAACAATAAAATAGAAACTATGCTTATTGAAGAAAAAATAACATTTCAAAGGTATTATGCCTGCAATTGAACCTGAAATTAAAAACACAAAAGCAAAAACAAAACAATCTTATGAAGCCCAGTAACTTACCCCTTAAAGCTAATTCACTTGCACTGCTCTATTTTAAGAAAAGATGGGAAAAACAATGTGCAAAGGGGATCTGCTTCAAATTTCATTATTAGGAAAAAGGAGGGAGACAGCCATCACTCACATTACACCTTTGTGAAACCTACCTTATTAACAATTGGCAGAAGTTGCTCTAAAGACAAAAAGAAGGGTGGTCATAGATGTCTATTTAATCAAGGAATTATATAGCTGGGCCACAACGAAGAATAAGGCTAAGCAAAGCAAAACCAATATATGACTGCAAGCTAGAGCCATAAAACAGCGTTTAGTTTCATGCACAGGAAAACATACTACGAGAACACTTCAAATACGGATGTTTCAGGAAGATGCTTGTTTTTTTCCAAAATTAGTGAAATGAGAGCATAAGAAAAAAATAATCAAGTATATTTTAATGGAACCTCTACAAATCTTGACAATCAAATGAAATGTTCAATTGTGCCTAAACACATAGAACTTGTACATTATTGTCTGATGTCCAATCTCCTACCTGGCTAGGTAACTACTGTGACAAATGAACTAAAGCAAAAGAACCCAGAGACCAATGAGAAAAAAGGGGCCAAAACTAGACTGCAAATTAGACTAATTTGGTACAAGAAGACAAAATATCAGTCAAAAGAAAGGGCAAAAGAAAAAAGTCAAAACGTCAAAAAAAAGTTAAAAGAAAAAAGTTTCTAAAATTATCAAGCGTAATGATGGCAACTTTCAGCAAATACAGTAGTTACTTACTTCACTTAGAGGTAAATTAAAAGATGAAGATACATATTCCCTTAGTTTAACTAGGTAACCACACTTAGTTCCCTGAAACAATTCATTTTTTCTTTTTTTTTTTTTTTTTAGAAATAGAGATCGGTAATACCTTCTTTAAATCACAATTTTATCAATGCTCAATATTCAGCACCTGTTAGAGATACAATTTCACAGAAACTCCTATAATCTACAAAAACTTAAAGAGGCACATAAATTAGAGGTAAGTAAACCTTACTAGGTCTATAGACTGTTGGCAGTGAATAATTCGTCAGCTTTGTCTTATTTTTAAAGTACTCAACATGATTAACATTCTTCTCATCTCAATATGAGAAATCTCGCCTTGATAGTCAGTGTCACATTGTTGTTTTAATTATATCCTAATTACCTGAAGCCTGCTCCTTAATTATTCAACTCTTGAAAAGATTAAGTAGCAGGCATCCAGATATATTTAACTACTAAAGCTACTAAGAAAGGCATTCCTCTCTCCCACCTTTCCCTCATTAGAGATTCACCTATGCACTCCATAAAGAGTTGAATAAATATTCCATTACACATAAAAATGAAATAATTAAGAAATATATTTTATTCAAGCAAACCTTTCTGTAGTATACTTATAATCTTTAGGTATTTACTATACCCAACTTAGTAATAGTGAGAAACAGACCTTTTAAAATTTAGTCAAATTCTAAAACTTCAGTGTGCCATCAGAATCGTCTTTGGGAGCAGGTTAAAAATAAAGATTTCAGGGTCCCAAACCTACTGAATCAGAACCTACTGGGGTAGAACTAGGGCAAAGGTATTGTCAAGAAGGTGATTCTGATTCACACGAAGTGTAAAAACTCTGTTCTTGTTGCCATTGTATTAGTTCAAATCAATTGAGAGGAGTTCAAATTAGTAGAAAACTTGAATTACAGAAAATTTAAAGGAACACAGCCTTCTAATCATTGGGTACATAAATTAACAAGATAATTCCCAACTATTTTCAAGCAGTTCTACTAGTTTGTTGTAATAATGTAAAAGAGAATGACAATTATTGTATTAATGTTTGAGCTGCCTGTTATTTCCCCTGAATTATTCCACTCCAAAATTCTGAACAGTTTTAAACAAGTATTTTGAAAATTGCGTATGCATACTTTCAGAAGCTGTAAATTTTTTCACTGATTTATTTCCAAAATGAGTAAGTTAATTTCATGTATCAAAAGACAGTTGTGGGAAAAAGAAAAAAAAAAAAATAGGGCCAGCACCGTGGCAGAGTGGTTAAGTTCTCACTCTCCGCTTCAGAGGCCCAGGGTTTCACCAGTTTGGATCCTGGGTGCGGACACGGCACCGCTCATCAGGCCATGTTGAGGTGGTGTCCCACATGCGACAACTAGACCGGACCCACAACTAAAATATACAACTATGTACTGGGGGGATTTGGGGAGGAAAAGCAGAAAAAAAAGAAAAAAAGATTGGCAACAGTTGTTAGCTCAGGTGCCAATCTTTAAAAAAAAAAGAAAGACAGTTGTATCCTCCCTTAAAAATAAGTAATTGGCATTTTGATTTATGTATCACCTTCTTATGAGTTTGCTGAGTGTGAGTCAGTCTCTTACATCAACTCAGGATATACTAATAAAATATTTCTGAAACCTCAAAGCTGAAAAGCAAATCATGGTCAATGGTCAGTGACAGTCTCTGTCTCTTAACTCAGATGACTTCTTGGAGAACAAAATGAGATAATGCACGGAAAGCACTCAGCATGGTAACAAGGACAGGGCAAGAACCCAATAAATACTGACCATTATTTTTCTATAATTCATTATGCCAAATTCAATTTATGGCTAATATCAATTGTTTCAGCATCTTTTTTTGGCCTGGCCTGGACCCCGATAGAGCTAATGATTATTTAATACAGCTATGCACATTAGCATAGGCCTATGGGCTCAGGAAGGGAAATCAATAATTCTCAACAAAACCAGTCATTTAATAAAAATGAACATGAGCAACAAACTCTTCAGGGTATAGTAAGATATCAAATTATTTTTCTATACTTCTACTAAAGAGATAAAGAATCACGAAAATTATGCATAGAGATTTTTAAAATGTAATCAAACAAGTTAAATACTTGGAAAAATAAAGGTTTAGGAGGAAATAATAAAACTGGAAATATTTACATGAAAAATACTAGTAAAGAAGCAATTCAGTGAGACATTGGAATCCTCAAACATTGATAATCTGCAGTTATTCTTGCTCGTAACATCAAGAAAAGACAGAGGTATCACTTGGTTTCACAGTGAAAGCATTGTAATAGACTGATTTCCTTTATGAGGTTCTCATTGGACTAACACTAGGATTTCTTTTCTATGTCAAAGACAGCCCTAATGTAATTATGAAGGCGCTATTTAAAGCCATGGCTCCCAAGTGAAATGGCATGGTAACCTAGACCATCAGCAGCACCTTCCCTCTATCTATAGGACCATGTCGGCCAGCCAGACTCCATCTCACATGCGGTCCATCTGCTGCTACATTCTGGCTATTTGGTATCCAAAAGATGTGTTTATTGTACTACCCAGCTAGTAAAAGAAAAGAAAATGAGCAGTACCAATTAGTGTACCGATAGTTCTTATATTTTGGTTCTCAATCATTTCAAAAAGGGCAAAATATGAGCACAACATTTATTTTAACAAATAGCTTCAACAGATGCACCTCAGGAGTAAGAGTAGGAATAGTGATGCTTTTGTTTGATATGAGACAAAATTATAACTACACAAATATTTATTCCTATCACAAATCAAATTATAAACATTCTAGAAGAGACCAGTACACTGATCACCTAAAGAAACTGCATAGAAGAGCTAGTATATCATATGGTCACAAACACACAACTGGGAAATCAGTCAGACCTTGAGCACGAACCTCCCTTCACCTCTTAACAGCCATGCTACTTTGGGCAAAATTATTTAACCTCCACAAATCCCAGTTTCATCATATATAAAATAGGAGTACTACTTTATTTCCCAGATCCTAAGACGTCCCTGAACAAATATATATAAACATTTCTAAAATCAGGATGAGTCTGACAACTGATGTTAAAAGAAACTGGACAATCAAGAGGCAGAGAAATAATTTGCCTGAGCACGTGCAAAGCATGTGAGAAGATATTTCTTTATTTGATTACACACCTCGGCTGAGTTGTTTACACTGGAGGCAATGTACTCACCTGAACTTTAACTTAATTCAAGCTCTTCAAATATCTTCTAAAAGATTTCAACTATGATGTAGCAATGAAGTGAAAAATTGTGCTCACAGAAGACTGTAAGTCACACGCAATAAAAGTCAATTGAAATTACTAATTCTCTCAGACTAGACTGTGCATAACATTTTCAAAGGTAGAAGTTAGAGAAGTTTTCATGACCAATTCATAGACCCAAACATCTAATATCAAAAGATGCATCTGATTTCAAGAAAAGTTCTTTAATTTTCAGAGATGTGTACTTTAAAGACAAAAAATTTATAAATGTAACCAAATAGAAACCACCAATAAAATTAATATTCTTTGATATGCTAATGCAATTACAAAGTCGCTAAAGAGATCCAGGCATAGGTTATAAAAGCAGCAAGTCAAAATGACGATGCACATTACTGCTAACGGCCAAAAGTGATTCAGAAAAATCTTAAGACTCCCAAATATAAAGGCTTAGATTCAAACACTGATTATGATGCTGAAGAAGCTGGAGAATGGATAAATCTTTATTACCAGTAGTTAGTAAAGAAAGGGAAAGAGAGAGAGAGAGAAAGAGAGAGGCAGGTCTTTCAATCAGCAGTACCTTAAACAGTCGTATCCAGTAACATCTACCTTCAAACTTTTTGGTGAGGATTAAATGACATCATAAGTAAAACTTTTACCACAGTGCATAGCACAAACAGCAAGCATTCAATGAATTGTTGTGGTTATTATTATCGATCACACTTTGAAAAATCACATTTAAATAATGAATGATCGAATTTTTACTTTTATTAGCATTGGTCCAAATTTAATGGCTTAAACTACTGTTAGAAGAATATTTTTATGGACTTTAATTTCCTAACTGAAAAAATATTTACTTACAGAATAATTACAGCAAGAACTATTTTGGTTAAGTATATACAGGTAACCTTATCTAACCAGCTATTGATACTGTTTGTCATCATTTAACATCAGGTCATCCTTTAATGGTGGTGTTGGTATGCTATTTCTTAGTTATGTCAGTCATTAAGATTTTATGTCATTCTAATAGAACTGACAAAAATTAAGTGTTATGAAAAAGACAGCAAGTTCATATATTTATCTACTTTATACAGAAAGTCACAGACAAGTAAAACAAATGCCAAACTGGGTACACAGACATGTTTTCTGTGAACCACACAGTCTGTTTTTTATTTTAATTAAACTTAATTTTAATTGATAGCCAAGATTTAATATTCTTTTAAGATCCAGATTTTGTGCTTCCCATGAAAAAACAGAATCTGGCAACATTGAGCATGTGACTTTACTCAGCCCAAGCTGAGCAGCAGACGCCCTGCCCTGCCCCACTCCCCGCAGATGGCCGTAATCTCGACCCTGCCCGCTGAGGCTTTAGATTACTTCCTGGCCTTCGTAACTATTTCTATCCCCAACTTTTAATGTACACATCTGACTTGTTTTTCTAACCTGGAGTTTCTGAAGAATTGGACAATGGAGCAGATGCTTCAGCTAAGGCAGCTAATGTAGCTAATACTGATGTAGAGGAGTTTCCAAACTGAACAGCAGATACACCCGTTTCATCTATGAGAAAAGAGAAAATAGACTTGAATTTTTAAGAAGCTTAATCTAATGCATTTTCTGTTATTCTATTTTACCTTATCCAACCATTAAATAAAGCTCGGATAATATTAGTTTCGTGAAAAACAAGCTTGGATACCATTAGTTACTGAAACATAATATTGCAATATGTTTTGCAATATCAGCTTTCTTTAAATTATTTTGTCTCAGAATTTTTTTCTGCCAATTATACCAAAGAAAACCAATGTGGCTGATATAATCTTACCCTCATTCTCCAACAGTCCTTTCTTAAAAGGAGGAATACCTACTAGAGCATAAAATCCCAACAGCTATCCTATATGCATCTCAATACCTGTTGCCTTGGATGAATGTTCTGAAGATACCAGACCTGTTAGGTTCACCACCCCGCCAGGTCCAATGATAAACTGCGGGGTGGCAGCATGTATCGTCACAGTGTCGGGACTCTCTGGGTTTGTGTTGATTTGGTTCTGCATAGCGATCTAGGGGACAAATCACAAAGCTTTCAGAATTATAACCAGAACATACAGCACAGACTCTCAATGTAGTACAAACACAAATATAAAGAAGCATCCTCTAATTTAAGGAGAATCATCTTTATGGTCTACTGAGAGTACAGAGGGGAAATCACAGGTATGAATTTATATCCTAAGTTCCCCTTTTAGGTAAAGCAGCAAAATCCTGTGAGAGGAGAAACAGGTGCCTGAAAGGCTTTTACAGAACACAGCTGAAAGATATGCTGCTGCTCTATAACTACAGAAATTAAATTAAACTACTTCTTCTATATTCAGCAATATATAACCCAACATATGTAAAGCACCTCCTTCCCAATGAACTATTCTCCATCTTCAACTCCAGCCCCTAAACTGCACTCCTAGGAGTAAAAGAATTGGAAGAGGCATGGCAAAATTCATTTTCCTGAACATATAACACCTTTTAGGTGACTGGCTGAAGTCTGATAGCGTCAGATGGTCTAAGAGAAGAAGAGTTCTACTGGGAAGGAGAACAAGAAGACAGGCGAGAAGAGGCAGCAAGTGAAGAAGAGAATTTACACCAATGTTGTTTAGCTGAGGAGAATATTGGTTATTAGAAAAACCTGCCCAAAGCCATAAATAACTATGCTTGCAAACAGATTCTTTTCAGCATGGTGAAAAATAAAAGAAACCAATCAAATGACAGACTGCATCACTCAGGGGACGTTATTATGGTTGCTAAAAAATTTTTTCAGTGGACGTTTAAAAGACTTTGAAAAACCACATGGTATTCAAATATGCATAACAAAAAATTTAATAGAATGTCTAGAAGGGGAATTCAGGAACTTAACAACACAGAAAGTAATCACCTTATCTAATCTTCTAATGTTACATACAAAGACTATGGTCTTACAATCAGGAAAACAAACAGTAATGAACAAAGAAGTGAAAGAGGAAAAGGCCTGTCCAAAACAACCAAGTCAAAAATGAAAAGCTATAAGCTAAATAGTTCAAATCACCCAAAAGACAGAGATGCTTTTATTTTCTTAAATTAAAAGTCAAAAGTTACCTGTAATATCTCTGCTAAATCTTCATTCCCATTGTCTATTGAAATATCAAACGCAGTTTTACAAAATTTACTTTGCGTGTGTACATCAGCACCATATTTGATTAAAAGTTCCACCACCTCTTGATGATTGTGTTCTGTGGCCCAGTGTAGAGCTGTCATCTTTAACATGTCCTTTGCATTGACATCAGCACCATGCTATAAAAATATTTCAAAATAAGAGATTTCTAAACTATGAAATATAAAGAATTCTTAATATGAAAATAGTAACCACCATGCTTTAAAGCAAGAATCTGCTACTAACATAATCAACTCTTTAGTTTTTTGTGTTGAATAATCAATATGTCCAGGAATCACCATATATCTGTCACTTAGTTTTCTATCATGCTGACTTTCCTAATTGGTTTCCTTCTGATTTCTTAGGAGTGCAGTAATTATTTTTTCAGTCACCCAGCTATGAGCATGAAGGGCTAGAATGGCATATATAAGAAGTGAAGGAAAACTATAAGCATTCTTCCAAAACTCTCTTTAATTCCACGTGGGAGCTGGTCCCCTAGTTTCTTATTTACACAAAACTACCCTTTGCTTTCAAAACCAGTGTAACAGAGAATTAAAAGGGAGCTATCTAGAGGTACACTCTCCAATATGGTAGCCACTAGACACATGTGGCTATTAAGTACGTGAAATATGGCTAATCTGTATGTGTAAATACACACAGGAATTCAAAGACCTAACACCAAAAAAAGATGTAAATATCTCAATAATTTTTATACCGATTTCACATTGAAAGGATAATATTTTGTATCTTGGATTAAACAATATATAATATTAAAATTAATTTTTACTTTTTTAATGTAGCTAAAAGAAAACCTAGAATTACATGAGATTTGCATTTGTGGCTTACACTGTGTTTCTTTTGGATAGGCTGATCTAGAGGCTAGAACGAAAACAATTAAAAACATCTAAATCTATCACCCTCTATTTCAGAATTTTCTACATCCTTCTTTGACATTTAGATAAGTAAAGAAAAATCCCCGTTTGTATTATTTGCTTATTTGTTTGTTAGTCATCCAAGCCTCATGTTCTCTTCCATGAGCATTTTAACTGTGTTGAGTAAGACAAAGCTGTAGTCTCTCACCATATGGAGACCAAGGTTTAAGAAATTGTTTGGCCTAAGAACAAACCTAAAGGAAGTCTTTTTTTCTCCCCACAAAGGAAAACTTTAAGGTAATTTTCATTTAATGTGCTTAAACAGAAAAAGTGAGAAAACAAAGAGGGGGAAAAGTAGGCCTTCAGTAAAACTAGGTCCCTTCTCCCTCTTATAAAGTCAGAAAGCTTTTGGGCACGAACTTTCAAAAGCAAAGTGCAAAAGGACAACACATACCTTAAGCAAAACCTCTACTATGCTGGCATGGCCCTCAGAAGCTGCCATGTGTAATGGCGTTCGGTCCACTTTGGTTCTGGCATCCCTACTTACACCCGCTCGGAGTAGCACTTCTGTGGTGGAATAATGCCCGTACTGTGCTGCCAGATGAAGTGGAGAAGTTCCCAGCTATTTCACAAGAAAAAAAATCCACTTTTATAGTCATTTTTAATGCACTTCTATTACTATCTTCTAGTTTGTATTTTCTCTTTATATAGCAAGCATTATATTATGTTTACACAGTAACTCAAAACTCAAAAGAATTTATGCGTATCACATTCTCTACACAGAGGCCCTGCACACTTCTCAGTGAGGAAGAAAAGTCGATATTTCATTGAATTCAAACTTACTTTCTTCATTTTTTTTACCAGATAAATAGCCTAAACAAAATTAATTTCATCAGGAATTAGAGATAATTAGGGTTTGAGAAATTTTTCTGAGTACTGGAATGTTTTCCTCATACCAATCACACAAAACTTCTTTTCATCTATGAAATTCATATCAAAGAAATGTAACAGTGTACATTTTTACATTAAACTGCTTTGTAGGACTTAAAACATAAGTTATTTAAAGTATGTTGGTGATCTTCTTAAAGGAGTTTGTACAGTCATTCTTCAAGGGAAAAATCTGATCTGAGGTGCACAAGCCAAAGGTGAGGCAGGACAGAACCAAAACAGAGCCCAGTTCTCCTAAAATTGGTTGTACGTCATCTAGCCACTGTATTAGCACTATGCTCACAAAATACAGGGGAGGTACTAAAATGTGAGCAAAGAAGAGCCTTAGAGGCATAATTTTTAATAGGTGAAAGTCAGAATTAAGTTATATCACATGTATTTAGAGGCATAGAAAGTCCCTACAGCTGATTACCAAGGCCCTCACGTTCCAAAGAACCAAGATAGTTCACTAGAACATGAAATTTGCTAAGACCACTACTGTGATAACAGCAACTAAGGTTTTTGTCTAAGCACTTTCCATGGCAAACACTATTCTAAGACCTTTACAAATATTATCTCATTTAATCTCCTCATAAGTACTATTACTATCCTCATTTGGCAGGAAAAGAACCTAGGCACAATGAGGTCACTAATTTGCCTGAAGTCAAACAACAGGTAACAGTCATAATACAAAGCTAGGCATGTACTCCCAACAGACGGCAAAAACAAAAATCATTTATCCTGGGAATAATGAGTTTATTACTATTAAAAACTTTGTATTTTTAAGGGAAGGTCATTCTAGCAGATCAGTGAAGATTCTTGAGCAATCCTTTCTTTCCCCATGCTTTGGCATATTTTTCTATAACTAGCCCTTCCTATACTCTTAAAATCTAATAACTAATGAAGTATCTCAACAGCCCATTTAGCAACCAAGAGTTCTGCTCAGTGCAAGATTAGGGTTTACTTTGTATTTTTTTTCTTGAGACTTTACCTTTTTGGTTGATGATACAAAATAGTTATATACATACATATTTTCAGTATACAGAAAAAAGGCAAACATTAGCGAAACAACCATTATAGTCTAGAAATACAACATTGCCAGCAATTTAAAATCTTCCCATGTGCTACTGCCTAATCACAAACTCCTCCCTCAGCCCCAGAGGCAATTACTATTTTGAATTTTGTAATAAACATTGCTTTACTTTGTTTTGGTTTTTTTTTTTCACTTATGTATCCCTAAATAATATACTTTGGTTTTGCCTATTTTGAACTTTATTTAAATAGAATCATACTGCATGTATTTCTCTGTGACTTGCCTTTTTTTTGATTAACATTATGCTCTTGAGATTCACCCATGTTGGTGAAGGTCAAGTGTAATCCACTAATTTTTTCTGTTCCATAATATTCTACTGCATGAATAAACCACAACTAATTCAAGCAATTTCCTGATGAACATTTGGGTTGTTTCCAGTTTTGTGTTATTCTGAATAATGCTGCTGCTAAAAACAGTCTCAAGTACACAAACAAGAGTTTACCTTGGAAATATTCTTAGAAGTTCAATGGCTACATCACAGGGTATGTACACACATGTTCAAATTTACTAGGTACTGCCAAACTGTCCTCCAAAATGTTTATACCAATTCACACATCTCCTCACCAATGCTTGGTACCATTAGGCTTCTTTTTGCTAATCTGGTGGATATGCAATAGTATTTCATGATTTTACTTTGCATTTGCCCAATTATTAATGTAAATTCATTTGAACTTTGTCTTTGGTAAAGTACCATATCAAGTCATTTGCCCAGTCTTTTTTGTCTTTTTATTACTGCCATGGGAATTCCTTATGTATTATGGATACTAATCCTTCTCAAGATCCTTTTATCTTGATGTACTGCAGTATCACTATAATGTGTCTAGATATGGATTTTTTTATTGATCCTGCTGGAGTTCTGTAGGGCTACTTGAATCCGTGAGCTGCCATCTTCCATAAGTCCTGGAAAAATCTCAGCCATTATCTCAAATTATTTCATCCCTATTCTCTCCCTCCTTATGAGTTTATGATTAGATATACGTTAGACTTTCTCACACTAGCCTTCATGACTCCTGACATCTTTCATATTTTCTATTTTTCTCTGTTATATTCCAGATGATTTTTTTTTTCATATCCTTCAGTTTATTAGTTTTCTCTTCAGTTGTTCCTAATCTGCTATTAAAGTCTTATCTAAGTCTGTAGGTCTACTTCTGTTGTCAGCTGTTTCAGTGGGTTATTGTCCAAGGTGCTTTGTGTCCTTGTGTGTTTAGTTATTTTTGACTAGTCATTTTCCCTGGAATTTCCTTTGTAGCCATGAAGTCTAGAATGAAGGTAGCTTCCTCCAGAAAGGATGTTCATTTGCTTCAGCCAGGAAACTAGGTAACACTAGTCCAAAGATCATTTTAAATTCACTGTTCAGTTTACGGTTTTGCAGAATACACATGTATTTATATGAGTTCAGGCCACAAATGTGTGCAAGGGATGGCTTATGACTGTAAATTCTAATCAACAATTTTTTCCTCTCTCCATTCGGTTCCTTGGTTCAAGTCAGTTCATTTTCCTTGCAGTACCCTAGCAACATGGGCAGGAGTGGGTAGGAGGAAGGATGGGGTATTTCTTGTTTACCCTTACAATGAAGACGCCATTCTTTGGGATTCCAGAATTATGGGAAGAGGATGTCCTAGGAGACTTCTCTCTATGAGCAGTCTCAGATCTTTGTTTTCAGTAACCCATGCCAGTAAGGTAGGAAAATCAACAGGCAAACTGAGTTTAGCAAATGTTCTTAGGGTGAAATTTCTCTGGGTTCTGGCTTTCACTTAGTTTTTCAGGTTGATAATCCCTTATTTTCTTTGTAATTCATCAGTGCACTTAAGAAGATTGTTTTTAAATATTTAATCAAAAAATCTTTATCTTCTAAAGCTAGATGCTGAAATACTTATGGATGAAATAAAACGGTTCCTGGAATTCACTTTAGAATAATACAGACCAAAGAAGGTGGATGGGATTGTAAAGGAAACAAGACTCACCATGATCAGATAATTTTTGAAGTCAGGTGAAGGATATGCAAGGGTTGATATATGTTTGAAGTTTTCCATAATAAAAAAATTTGTTTTGTTTTGAATGAAAAATAAAAAAGAACACAGGCCAAGTAAGCCAAAAACAACAAAATCAAAAATCTGGGGGACCAGCCCCATGGCGGAGTGGTTAAGTTTGTGCGCTCCACTTCGGCAGCCCAGGGTTTCGCAGGTTCGGATCCTGAGCCATGAACAGACATGGCGCCGCTCACCAGGCCATGATGAAGCGGCATCCCACACAGCACAACCAGAGGGACCTACAACTAGAATATACAACTATGTACTGGGGGACTTTGGGGAGAAGAAGAAAAAAAAAAAATTTGGGAACAGACATTAGATCAGGTGCCAATCTTTAAAAAAATTTTTTAAAAAGAGGAAAAAATCTGGAATTTTAGTTGTTACCAGTGGGAAAGTTAATCCAAATTCCTAACCCTCCATACTCCCAAGATCATCCATTTTGATTTACCCCCAGAATTAAATGGAGTTATGTGTTTTGTTTTGTTTTCCTCACAATTGCCTTCTATAGTTACTAAGAACTCGTTCCCATTCCTTTCTTCCTCTTTGGTCATGTCTGCAATAGTTTTACAAGTATCAATTAAAATGCAAACATTCTTTTTCTTTTTAGAAGCTACTGTAACATTAACTCCAATCTTTATCTGTTTCTGAATTATAAATTCTACCTGTGCTATTTATAAGACCTTTAAATTAAATCTCAACCAGCTACATTTTACATTCATCCTGCATTACTGAACTCCATAGCTTAAAAGAAAAACCCTTTTACAGGCAGAATATTTGGATCAGGATGTCCGATATAAAAAAAAAAAAAAGATACAAACCATTCTCTTTAAAATATAGCTATGATTCTAAAATTGCAAACAAATTTCCAAAATAACCTTAATTTTTTACCATTTATACACACAATACTGACTAAATTTTTATCTGGAAAAATTCAAAAATAGAGGAGGAGGATGGGGAGGGGGAAGACAGGGAGGAAGAAGAAACACCATAACATTCAAATCCTTTTTTACCCAGTCTGTAGTAAAAGGAGCTCCATTTGCCATCAAAATACGAACTTCATCATCTTGACCTGCTCGTGCCGCTTCTAAAAGCTTCTTTCCCAAGTCTACCAGGGACATCTAAACAAAACATAGATGAATTTAACATCTCCATTTATATATCATGACATGATTCTTTTCCCTTCTGTCTTTATTACTAAGTCAATTCTCAATCATCCCTTCAAAAGGTTGTGATATAGTTAATATGAAACCACAGATCACACAAAAGCAATTTATATTTGGATTTTGGGAACAGACTTTTCTTTCTCATTAAGTTTTTACCCAGGATAATAAAATTAGTTTGAATTCTCCAAATACAGCTGGTAAAAGATAGAAGGGGTAAGTGGCAGAGAAAGCTTGTCTAAAATTTAAAACTGGCAACGATATGTTTTCACAGAGGAGTTGCAGCAATGAAGTCTTTCACAAAAGTAAACAGAAATAAAGCACAAGATATTGTCCTTTGTGACAGGTGCAAATTAGAATAAATCTACCATAACTTTTTTTGCAACAGTAAACGTGTTCACAATTCGAAAAGAAGTATTTTCAACCCTTGTACAGTCAATGCACATGTAAGTTCTTCCAGAAAACGGCACAATTCACATTCAGTGAAAATACTGAACGGAGAGTCTAACAATATTATCAATAGAGTATATGTCTCATTAAGAAGCTAGAAAGTGGGGCTGGCCCTGTGGCCAAGTGGTTAAGCTTGTGCGCTCCACTGCAGGCGGCCCAGTGTTCCGTTGGTTTGAATCCTGGGCATGGACATGGCACTGCTCATCAAACCATGCTGAGGCAGCGTCCCACATGCCACAACTAGAAGGACCCACAATGAAGAATATACAACTGTGTACTGGGGGGCTTTGGGGAGAAAAAGGAAAAAAATAAAATCTTAAAAAAAAAAAGAAGCTGGAAAGTAAGTCTACCTCATATCTTGAATTCAAGGTATCTGAAAAGACTAATGCCACAGCCTAAAGGAGTGTGTGGGCACGTGTGTGTGTGTGTGTGTGTGTGCATCTTCTTGAATAAAAAATAATGAAATAGGTGTTAGGAAAAGATCATGACAGGAGTACACAGGTGAAGAAAGATTTGAATGTATCAGAAACATTCAAATCAAGGGATGACAGTTTTGAGGAGTAGAAAGTTCCCAAATCCAGAAAGACTACTCAGCTGGAAGACTATTCAACGATACTATATAGTATCCTGAGGAAAGGCAAACAGTAGAATTTGAAGCCAGTGGGGAAGGGAAGATGTGAAATCTCTGAAATCACACAAGAAAAAAATGTGTCTGGGGTGTGAATATGTCTCAAAAAGTGAATACTGTTTGAGAGCTGGGTAAGTAGCCAAGGGGAAATAAGTCATAAGAGGGTAACGCCAGGTTGATTCGAGTATCCCAATCTTGTATAAAGAGGTCTTACTCGAGGAGGGCAGAGGAGCATGTGTGTGAGACGGAAGCTGACAGACAGAGCTCAGAGAGGCTATTTATGCCAGGAAGGAAAAGAATGATTACACAACCAGAAAAGATGTTAGAGAACCTAAAAGGGTTGATTAAAAGAAAAGATGTCTCTGAAAGAACACAGATTTATGCTTAAATTACTGCCTTACAACCAAACATAGAAGGAGTAACCAGGAACAGATGCTAATACTGGGAGGTTTGCACAATGACTAAGTATAATGTACGTGTCCAAACAGGCATTTGTCACCAGGCAGGAAAGAATTTCTGATAGTTGTTCCATTTGTAAGGATACAAATAATTCACAATATATCCTATGGTGAAGAATAAGGAAAACAACCATGTGCACGTGCAGGTGTTATGTGGGGTTTTTTACATGCTTTTTTGTGACACTTGCAACATCTTCACTTTTGAATTCCTGATTTCTTTTTCTTTTTCCTCTTATTTTCTCATACTTCGGGGGAGTCACTGGAACTCCTTAATCACGCTAAAGGCACTAAGATCAAAAGAGATTACTGATCTCTAATGAAGGACTTTTCCCCAGGGAATTGTACCAGCTGGATAGTAAAAATTAACACCCTATTCAACAGGGAAAGAACCTGCAATAATAACCTCCTCCTAAAGGCAGGATAAGGTGAAAAGAAACTGACCTCTATTCTGCAGAAGTACAGTAAAATCCAAACCGGCCACACTAACAAAAACAGTGTCCATACTCTGGATGACCAAAACTTAATATTAATTTAGTTTTACAATAAAATAAATCTTTCCAAGAAATATACATTTTTAAATATGTCTTACTCAGGTAATATAAAATCAGTGTGCACTCACTGAGCATAGTGCCAGCTGGTTTAGACATCCGGATTTCTTTTATGAAGTGGCAGTTTGTGGCTGTTCCTCATTTTTAGAAATTGGGTTGTCTGCCTTTTTCTTAATGATTTGTAAGTGTTCTTACATACATTCTGGACATGAGTCCTTTGTCAGATATAATATATATTAAAAATATTTCCTTTCAGAAGCCTGATTTCCTGACTTTCCATCCTGTGTTCTTTATTTGATATCACAAACCATCGTCTACAGGTAGATAACACACAAATCTCATAAAAATATGAAACTTCTATGTATTAAAAAAAATAGAAATAAAATAATCAAACTAAAATCAAAGACAAAGGAACGTCTGCCTCAAAAATGAATGTAAGAAACGTTACTATTTTAGTTCCCTAAAAGGTCTGACTCAAAATGAAAACGGAAATAAACACCAAGAACCCAAGAGATCAACAGTCAAAGGACATGACCAAACGTTTTCCAAAAGAAAAAACAGAAATAATTCACAACCGTACAAAATGTTCAGCATCACAGATAGTCAGATAAACGTAAAGTAAATAATTTTAAAGTAATTCCTGATGCAGATAAAGGTGAGGTGAAATTGATGCTTTCATATATTGACATCTTATACATGTTGATAGCAATATAAATGGATCAGCTTTATTTTTTATTATATTTAATATATATTTAAATATATTTGGCAATATTTAACAGAAGTTACAAAAATGTCCAAGCCTAATGACCCAAGAAATGATCCCACTTCTGAGGATCTATCTTAAAGAAAAAATGAAAATATACTGAAATACATCTATCAATAAAGATTATATATTATTACGTATATAATACATATATATTATATATAATCCTTTTTATAATGTGAACAATCCAAAGACAGGAAAATGGTTAAATTGTGGAATCTAACAGAATAAGATGCAGTAATTTAAAATAGCAGTTTTGAAGTTATAGCACACAAAAGTTATGCCAAGTGAAAAGATACAAAACTAACTTTTGAATGTCAAAATACACAGAGAACAAAATACAGAAAAACATTAACAATTGTTTGAGTGGTATAATTATGGGAAAGTTTACAAAATTTCTCTAATGTGTCTATATTATCTTCCTAATTTAAAAAGTGGATTTTTTAAAGCAACAAATTAAAACTGTGTGACTGTCAAGTAAGTAAATGCCGACATTAAGGAAAGTTATATACTAATGACTTACTAAACAGGAAGGGTAGGAAAAAATACAGAAAATGCAGGATACTAGGGACTTAAAATAGCAAACATTGATTTGCTTAGAAGAATTGTGACAAAACAATGATTCATTTCAACAAATCAACTTCTCTAATTCTGTAATTGTCTTAATTATTCAAAACATATTATATTTAAGGACCTACAATATTTAAGTACTGTGGTTTTAAAATTCCTTGAGCGATACAGGTGTGTAGTAGATTAATATAGCCGGATACTTTTAAACCAGTGGTTCTCAATAGTAGCAGCACTGCCCCCTAGAGGGCCCTTTGGATATATATGGAGGCATTTGGGGGCTTGACAGGAGGAGGGGTAGGATAAAGGTTTTACTACCAGCATTTAAAGAGCAAATGCCAGGGATACCAGAGGTCCAGCAATGCAGGGAACAATACGTATTGCAAAGAACTGTCACATGTCTGGATAACTTTCAAAAGTTCCATTGAATAAGGCTAGAACGTATTCCAAATGTCCTAGAATGTGACCATATTATAAATCTATTTGTTCTGTTCAGAACTTTACTAAGAGTTGCTCACCACTTTGGAAAAGCATATCACTAATGTCAATGCCACTTGGGTATCTGAATCACCAGTATAACACTGTATCAATCACCTTCCACAGCTTTCACTTTCACAGTGATTCTACGTACAGGCGCAAGTGTCTGACTACCTCTTGTGTCATCTAGTATAGTCTGCTCCAGTATTTACATATTTAAGCACACATTTTATTATAAATTTCTTTCCTTCTATTTCTCCTATATTATAATTAGGGCATTATAATGATTTTTTTAAATTATGGAGATAGGTAATAACTATGGTTTTCACTTTAAGTTAGCAGAAGGGGCTATACGAAATACTTGTTATAAAAAGGCAGCAATGGATATAATATGACTGAAAACCAGTGGAACAAACTACACATGAGATCAAGTAAGACCAAAATCAAAGGTGCTCTAATTTTCTTGTCAAGATAATTAGTAAAAGTTAGAAGACTGAAAACACCAAAACGCAGCATTCTCATTTCTGATTCTCACCTGACAGGAACCACACACATCACAGAACAATTCTGACCCTGAGATGAACTTGATTGCTTGAGGACAACACAACTGACCAAGGGGACCACAGCTCCAGGTCCAGCCCTGAAATTACTTAGCTGGTTATCTATATATTAAAGCCCCAGCGATAAAGTGTCAGATTTAAATAAAACTATTTAAAGACTCAGCAATAAATGTTGCTTTTTTAGTGAGGCAAATAACTTTTCCCCAATCGAAGGAAGGATAATTTAATTCAATAAATTTTAACAAACGTTAAATACTAGTTTAATATTCCTTTCTTCTTGAGAAGAAAATCAAAAAGCCTACTGCAATAAATTCAATTGAATTTCTTTACTAATTGTAAAAAAGCTTATCACAATCTGATACAAACCATTATTTTTTTTTAATCTCCATTTAAAATCTCTAAAGAAGGATTTTTCCTAGGGAATATGTACCAGTTGGACAGTAAAAACTAACATCCTATTCAATAGGCAAAGAATATGCAAGAATAATTTCCTATTAGACGTAGGATAAGGCAAAAAGACTTTAGTAAGATCTATAAGGGAACTTCAAAATATCTACAAACTAGCTACTTCTGCTCAAAAGTATATGCTGACAGGGCCATCTAGTGGTAACAGGAAATACTACCAACAATTATATTTTTAAAGCTTCAAGTTACTTTGTTTTGAATTTCTGTAATTCATAGCTCATGGAGCTGTTGTGAGGATTATAGCTGCTACTGGACATGAAAACTCTCTGTAAAACTGTAAAGTACTAGATCCATGTGAATTGTTACTAGCACTCAAAAAAGAGCAGGAATAGAAATGCTTAGAAAATGTAAGCCTATTACAATATACTTAATAATAAACCTTGACTGTCTCACTAAAAATTTTAGAATAAAATTTGCACTATCACTCCTATGCTCAATAAGTACAATTATAAATCCAATAAAAGTGTTCTAAAGATTTCATCAAGCAATTTAGCACTATGTATGCTTCAAAAGCCTTTAAAATGTTCATACTCTGACCTAGTAGTTCCACTCATATAAATCTACTGTGAGGAAGCTATTTGAAACATAAATATATTAACAGTGATGTTATTTAAAATATGGAGAAACTGAAATTCTCTACTACAAACAAAAATTAAATAAAGACAGATGATATGGAATGTTATAGTCTTTTATTTATTATGGAAAATATGAGCATATACAAGAATAGACAGAATAGTATAATGAACTTCTACCTAGCCAACACCTAGCTTAAATATCAATTTATGACCAGCACATTTCCCACCCACACATATTATTTGGAAGCAAATATTAGACATTATATCATTTTATCTGTAAATATTTCCGTATTTATCTCTAAAAGATAAAGATATCTTTTAAATACAATATTGTAGTCATTTAAAATTTTATTTACAAATAGTATATAACAGTATAAGAATCAAGGCTCTAAACTGAATATACACCATAATCTTAACAATGTAAAAAATGCATAGAAAAATACCTAGAAACAATAAACCATAATGAAAATTACAGATTTTTCCTTTTTCTTCTACTCTTCTCTATTTTGTAAGTTTTCTATAATGCACACGTTTTACTCATGTAATTAAAATTTTTTATTAAAAAGCTTTTCATCAAAATTAGATTACAGCTAAGCTTAGTAAGTCTATAATGTAGAAAATTAGATGCTGTGACAAAATCAAAAATAAACAAGTGGGAATGAAAGTAGACCCTTATCTTATGCCATACACAAAAATAAACCCAAAATGGATCAAAGGCTTGAAGGTAAGACCTGAAACTATAAAACTTCTACAAGAAAATACAGGCAGTATGCTCTTTGACATCAGTCTTAAAAGGATCTTTTCAAATACCATGTCTACTCGGACAAGGGAAACAAACAAAAAAAATCAACAAGTGAGACTTCATCAGACTAAAGAGCTTCTACAAGGCAAGGGGAACTAGGATCAAAATAAAAAGACAACCCACCAAATGGGAGAAAATATTTGCAAATCATATATCCAACAAGGGGTTAATCTCCATAATACATAAAGAACTCATAGAACTCAACAACAAAAAAAACAAACAACCCAATCAAAAAATAGGCAGAGGATATGAACAGACATTTCTCCAAAGAAGATATACAGATGGCCAACAGGAACATGAAAAGATGTTCAACATCATTAATCACGAGGGAAATGCAAATCAGAACTACACTTAGATATCATCTTACACCTGTTAGAACAGCTATAATAACCAAGACAAAAAATAACAAATGTTGGGCAAGTTGTGGAGAAAAGGGAACCCTCATATACTGCTGGTGAGAATGCAAACTGGTACAGCCACTATGGAAAACAGTATAGAGATTTCTCAAAAAATTAAAAATAGAAATACCATATGACCCAGCTACTCCACTACTGGGTATTTATCCAAAGAACATGAAATCAACAATTAAAGAGACTTATGGATGCCTATGTTCATTGCAGCATTATTCACAACAGCCAAGGAAGCAACCCAAGTGCCTATTGACTGATGATTGGATAAAGAAGATGTGGTGTATACATATACAATGGAATACTACTCAGCCGTAAAAAAAATAAGACACAATCATCCCATTTACAACATGGATGGACCTTGAGGGTATTATGTTAAGCGAAATAAGCCAGACAGAGAAAGACAAACACTACATGATTTCACTCATATATGGAAGATAAACAAACAGATGGACAAAGAGAACTATTTGGCAGTTACCAGGGGGAAGGGGGATGGGAGTGGGCACAAAGGGTGAAGGGGTGCACCTATATGGTGACTGACAAATAACAATGTACAACTGAAATTTCACAATGTTGTAGACTATCATAACCTCAATGAAAAAAGAAAAGAAAAAAAGAAATAAAGAAGTGGGACTATATCAAACTAAAAATCTTCTGCACAGCAAAAGAGACCATCATCAATAAAGCAAAAAGACACCCTATGGAATGGGAAAATATATTTACAAACCATATATCCGATAAGGGGCTAATATCCAAAATATATAAAGAATTCATACAACTCAATAGCAAAAAAACCCCAAATAATCCAATTAAAAAATGGGCAAAGGACTTGAATAGACATTTTTCCAAAGATATATGAATCCCCAAAAGGTACATGAAAAGATGCTCAACATCACTAGTCATTAGGGAAATGCAAATTAAAATCACAAAGAGATATCACCTCATGCCTGTTAAAATAGCCATCATCAAAAACACCAGAGAACAAATGCTGGTATGGATGTGGAAAAAAGGAAATTCTTGTCCACTGTTGGTGGGATTGTAAATTGCTACAGCCACTATGGGAAGCAGTACAAAGTTTCCTCAAAATTTTAAAAATAGAACTACCACACGGGGCTGGCCCCGTGGCCGAGTGGTTAAGTTCGCACGCTCCGCTGCAGGCAGCCCAGTGTTTCGTTGGTTCGAATCCTGGGCGCGGACATGGCACTGCTCATCAGACCACGCTGAGGCAGCGTCCCACATGCCACAACTAGAAGGACCCACAACGAAGAATACACAACTATGTACCGGGGGGCGTTGGGGAGAAAAAGGAAAAAAATAAAAATAGAACTACCATATGATCCAGCAATTCCATTTCTGGGAATATATCCAAAGGAAACTGAAAACACTAACTCGAAAATATATCTGTACCTCCATGTTCATGGCAGCATTATTTACAATAACCAAGGCATGGAAACAACCTATGTGTCCATCAATGGATAAAGAAGTTGTGCTATATATATATACAATGGAATATTATTCAGCCATAAAAAGAGAAAATCCTACCATTTCTGACAACATGGAAGGATCTTGAAGACATTATGCTAAGTGAAACAAATCAGAGAAAGACAAATAGTCAAACACTGTATGATCTCACTTATATATGGAATCTAAGGGGGAAAAACCCCCACCAAACTCACAGAAAAGACATCAGATTTGTGGTTACCAGAGGCAAACGGTGGGGGAAGGGGGGAATTGGAGGAAGGTGATCAAAAGGTACAAACTTTCTGTTAAAAGATAAATAAGATAAATGTAATGTACAGCATGATGACTACAGCTAACACTGCTGTATGATATATAGGAAAGTTGTTAAGAAAGTAGATCCCAAGAGTTCTTACCACAAGGAGAAATTTTTCTTTTTTTATGTATCTATATGAGATGATGGATGTTAACTATTGATGGATGTTAACTAAACATATACTCACAATACATGTAAATCAAACCATCATGTTGCACACCTTAAATTTATACAGCAATATATGCCAACTATTTCTCAATAAAACTGGGGGGAAAAAGTAAAAAAAAAAAAGAAAATTAGATAAGGAACGAGCATTTTTTTTAATAGCAAAAGAATGTAAAATGTGACCCCAAGTAAAATTAAGGATATTATTAACTGTGTATGTATGAAAATATTCTTGGGCATCAGATTTTAGTTGTCTATGTTCTCATAAGAAAAGAACTTCAATAATAACAAAACAGTGCCCGACATCTTGCTAATTAAGTCTTTATCTACACTGTCTCATTTAATCTGAACAATCTTACCAAGACAGTTATTGTCTCCATTTTGCAAAGGAGGCAAGCAAAAATTAAAACACTTACCAAAGAGCACTACTTTTGGTCTAAAGATAAGACCCATATTCTTAATTCTTTTTCTTGTGTTCTAAACTAGACAACACTGGAAACTTGCTGGGATATAAAAGAGACGTCTTCCAAGGGTTTACGCTTAGTCTCTCCCTGTGTAATTCCTTTGAGGGGTAAAATCAAATGAACTCTGGTATATTTCAATTTTTCTCATTCCATTTTATCCAGTGGGGTTTTTTTCCCTTTTTTGTAACTTAAAAATAAAACGACATTTTCAAATATAAAATATCATTTTAAAAAATTGCCTCCCATATACTCTTTTCTTCAGAAAACGACTAGAAGATGTGCTCTACCAAAACTAGCAGTAAACCAGCAAGAAGAATCAAGCGCTTCAAGAAATAGGGATCTCACACACATAGAGTGGAAGAGGGTTCCCCAGAATGATGGTAAAGGAAGACCCCAAGATAACAGCTGTGGCGCAGACCTGGAAAACTAATCTAGATTGGAGTTAGAGTGAAGAGGTTCCAGGAAGGCGGTCCCTAAAGTAAGACAGGCTGGTTGGTAAATCTCCTAAGAGAAGAGCGAAACTTCCAGTGGAGAGTGTGAGATGGGTTAACAATGGATACAAGAAAACTAAGCAAAAGAAAAAACTAGACAACTTCTTTTGCGGGGTGGGGGGGGAACCACACAAGAAAGGAAATGTAATCCCAATATATATATAACATGGTTTAGCAAAGAATAATAGTTCCAGGGTCATAATAACCAGTGAATACTAATCCAAGGAAAACTTTCACTGTAATTCTATTGAAATGACGAAAGGGGAGGAAAAACATGCATAGGGGTGGTTTGATTTAAGAGAACTAGAGCTTAATCTTCCTAAGTAGGAAATCAAAGATACCTGAAATAGAAAAATCAAGAAAAGCATAAACTTGTTATTTAGAAACATGGAGGGAAGTACTAGGAAAAAACTTATAGAGACTTATAAAGGAGACTTATAAAATGGAGACCTCTGGGAAACAGAGTTCTGGAGTGGGAAGGGATGGCACAAAGGGACTGTGGGTTTTTGTTTTTTTTACCATAAACCTTGTATTTTTTACTTTTTCAACTATGTACATGTGCACTTTCATAAAAATAAAATTAGAATAAATACACATTCACTGTAATATAATATGTACATAATTCAAAGTCATCCCCACACTTCACTGTAGTCTTACTCCCCAGAAGGAATCATTATTTAAATGTTTCCTATACCCTTCCAGGTCCTTTCTACGCATGTAGAAACACACATACGCACAATGTTTATTTCTTTTTAAACACAAAAAGGATCATAGTATATTGTTTTGCAATTTCCTTTTTTTCACTTAAGAGTGATCCCCTTGTTTTATCAGCGACATCTTTCTACGTCAGTACACACAGATCTAAACATTCTTTTTACTGGCTGCATGGTATCACAGAGTATGGTAGGCTGAATAATGGTCCCCCAAAGGTGTCTAGATCTTAATTCCCATAATGTGAATCTGTTAGCTTCTGTAGCAAAAGGGAGTCTGCAGATGTGATTAAGTCAAGCATTTTGAGAGAGGAAGATTATCCTGGATTATCCAGGCAGGCCTAATGGAATCACAAGGGTCTTTATAAAAGGAAGGTAGAAGGTCAGAGTCAGAAAGAAGAAAGCAGAGATCAGAGAGAGAAAAAGATTTGAAGATGCTACCCCTGCTAGCCTCGAAGATGGAGGGAGTGGTCACCAGCCAAGAAATGCGGGCAGTCTTTAAAAACTAGAAAAGGAAAGAAAACAGATTCTCCCCTAGGGTCTCCAGAAGGAACACAGTCCTGTCGAAACCTTAACTTTAGGTCTGTCTTACCTCCAGAACTATAAAATAATAAATTTATCTTGTTTTAAGGCACTAAGTTTAAGGTAATTTGTTACAGCTAATAGGAAACTCTTACACTATAGATATAGGAAACAAACACACTGAGTATATTAATTACTCAATCCCCTGTTGTGGTTTTTCATTTTTACAAATAGTGCTACATCACACACATACTTGGGTTAGCACTTTTATGGAAATTATTCTGAGAAGTATATATGCTAGATTTTTTTGAATCACATTTTATTTGTGATAGACACTGTCAATTTATCTACAGAAAGATTATACCAATTGACACTCCCACTATCATTGTGCAAGAACGACTGCTTCTCCTCAAGGTCCCCACTCCTCTAAGAACCTTGATCCCAGATGTAGATCTTCCTAAAGTCAAAGCCAAGGAGTCAGTGCAATCATCCTCACAAAGGTGATGAAAAACTTCCTTCTGGAATAACTATCTTTCAGGAATCATGACCTGAGGAAATACCACTACCACACCAGGAGAGCAAGACTTAAGAAGTACAAGACACAACTCTTTACCATCTTTAAAGCCTCTATTAAAAGGGAATCTTTGCCCCTAGCTGGGAATCAGGGCGGAATCACCCTTCTTGGATTCTCTCAAGTCGTTTTTCACCCACTTTACCAGAGAAAGCCTGCTCACAACCATGTGTGTTCACATTAAGTTCCATAGAGGGAACATTCCTTCTCAGGAAACCTTTTCCTTCACTAGTACCTTCCTATTCTGTCCAAAACATGAGTGCTTATTTAACTCACCAACTCACCAATTATTAAAAGATGATAACTCCTAACATTCATATAACACTACATATACACACACATAGTGGGCACAGCATAGTAGGGTATAGCACAGCATACAGAGAGAAGGAGAGAGAGACTGCCAGACACAGTCTAATGTTACACATATTAACTCACTCAATCTCACAATACTATAAAGCAGAAATTACTATTTTCATCATTTTATAGATGAGAAACTGAGGCACAGAAAATCACACTGCCCAAGGTCATATGGCTAGTGGGGATCTGAATGTATGCACTACCAATGCTACTCCCTGGCCTAAACACTAACCACTATCTCTACCCCCCTAACTTCATTCCACATAAAACACAAAGATGGTCCAACAGGACTTGCCACCAAAATATACTCTGATTTGCATTGGTCACCAAATGGTTCATGTTTATATGTCTTATCTAAATTATAAAAATCTTGGAGGCAAGGATGGAGCTTATGTGTCCTTCAACCGGATTCCTTTTCTTCTCCCCTTAAATATTGGCAGTTCCTCAGTGTTTCATTTTTCAGCCCTCTTTTTCTCCACATTCTCTCCTCTCGCAGATTTTATCTTTCTTAGCCATGACTGCCTGATGACTTCCAAAGCTATCTTCAGTCCAAGCCTCTCTCCAGAGTACTGGACCCAAATATTCAATTGCAGACACTTTCACCTGTAGATACCATTGCACTTCAAAATTCACTGTCCAAGTACTGGCTTGTTCCCTAGATAAGAAATCTTGGAGTCGTCCTTGACTCCTCCTTCGTTTCCCTCACTCCCTTCAATTCCAATCAATCATCAAGACCTGTCACTTTGACCTCCTAAACATCTCTCAAATCTACCTCTTTCCACTGATACAGAGTAGGCCTTCAACAAATATTTGTTGACCGGCCTTTTCTTCTCAGCCACAATCTTCGGTCAAGCCTCCATCCTGTCTCTCTTAGAGCATATCTAAACTAGTGTCTGTGCCTCACTCTTGCTTCCTCTAATTTATTCTCCACTCTGTTACCAAACTCTTAATCATTCTTAAATAGAAATCATGTCCCTCCTCAATTAACTCAGATAAAATCAAACTCTCTTCCTGGGATAAATACATGTGATTTAAAGAGACTAGTAGTTGAGTGGGGTAAAGGGACAGTGAGTTGCAAAGATGAGGAGAATTTAGTAGAATCTTAGGGTGCCTTCATCCCCAAATGAGTTTGTGAAGTCTTGTAAGGACAAAAGCCATTTCCTCCTGTAGTTTCTAGAGGGAGAGTCCATCCGTGTCGTAGCAGGGATAATTCATAGGATGTAGTTTTTCTAAAAGAATGCCCTATATCTTATTTTAAAATGTTGCCAACTTTTTGCAAATTCTAAAGTTGGCGCCTTCAAGAAAGTTTTAACTAACGATTCTAGAACAGCTCTATCCAATAGAAATATAATGTGAGCCACATATTTAATTTAAAGTTTCTACTAGCCACATGAAAAAGAAAAAACAAACAGATGACCTAACTCTATATGATGTTTAAGATATGAGACTGAGGGTTGAAAAGAGTACAAGCAGAGGATGAAGATAAGGCTAGAACTCTACTGGAACTAGGCCAGGAGATGGTTTTTATTAATCAGGGAAGCATAACTTACCTGCCTACTGAAAAGTGAAGCCAACACACTGCTGGATGTTATAAGTCACAACAGTGAACCATCGACACCCTGCCCAACAATAAAATGCGTACACTTTGATATTTTCTGAGATTTCTCATATTCATCCCTTCCTTTCCACTACTCTAGTTTCTCCATCCTCCAGCCAGGCAATCTCCCTAAATGGTCCAAGGATTCCACTGCTGGGAAGCTACCCTATCTCTTCGTGTACTCTAAAACACGTACGCAAGGAGAAGAAACATGTGTGAGAATGTTTATAGAAAACATCATTTGCAATAGAGAAAAAGAAATTACAAACAACCTAAGCATCCATCAACAGAAAAATATTTTTAGGTTTCTATTATAAAATTTTTCAAATATAAAAAGGTGTATGCATATGCATTTATATGTATACGTGTGTGTGTACACAAACACACAAACCCATATGCCCATCACCCATATTCTAAATTAAAAGTCAGCCATCTTGCTTCATCTTACTCCTTTCTAAAAAAATGTACTTTACCACTGACACACTGCATTTGGTGGTAGTATCTCTCAATCAATTTTATTCTAGGACAATTTTCCTTTCCCCCATCTACTCCACCCCTGTTTTTCTCTCCCATGACACTGAATGGCCAGTTCATCTGTATCTCATATTCTGGGTTTTTCTGATTGCTTCCTCAACGTAGTACTTAATTCTTTCATCTCCCATATTTCTTATAAACTGAAAGTTAGTCTTAAAAGTTTGGCTAAATTCAGATTTTAAATTTTGGACAAAAATATTTCATAGTTGATGCTGTATACTTGATATTGAATCACATCAGGAAGGACATATTTTCTGGCCCATTTTTAGTATACTAAGATTAATAACTAGGTTGGTGACAGCCTGATCTTTCCAACATAAAGTTACGTTGTTTTACTTTGAGACCAAGGACTACTCTGTGGAGTTACTTTGGCACCATGTGAATATCCAATTCCCAATGAACTGTTTGCCTGGCAGGTTTAGCAGCCACTAATGATCCTGGCCTAAGTCAATTATTTCATAACAGGTTGTAACAAACTATGACTTTCTAATTCTATAATTCCTTCTATATTTATGATCTGGTATTCCTCATTAACTGTAACAGTTTCTACTAAAAAAGTTCAAATGTTTAATTACCAATTTTCAGAGTAAAGAATGGGTATAATAGCCACCTTCATTTATTATTTATTACATTGTTTCAATAAATTATTCTCATTATTTTTCTGTTCAAACCATGCCAGTTTTCGCCAAGAAGGGCCTCTTCAGGTCAGCATTTGTGTTTTTGAAAGCTTTCTTGCTTTTGGCACAAGATGTTCCAGGTTCACTATGTATGTTCCCTGCCCCATTCCTGGAATCAGTTATTTCTTAAAGGAGCCCTGGATTCTAAGTATTTATTTTTTTAAAGATTGGCCCTGAGCTCACATCTACTGCCAATCTTCTTTCTTTTTTTTCTTTTTCTTCTTCTCCCCAAAGCCCCCTAGTACATAGTTGTATATTCTAGTTGTAGGTCTTTCAAGTTCTGCTATGTGGGATGCTGCCTCAGCTTTGCTTGATGAGCGGTGCTAGGTCCCCGTCCAGGATCCAAACCGGTGAAACCCTGGGCCACCAAAGCAGAGCACACGAACCTAACCATTCAGACACGGGGCTGGCCCCTAAGTAGAAGTATTTAAAGACCAAAACTGGGGTTACAGAAGTACTCATATCTACCAAAATGACATACTGTTTGTAGGTCCTCTCAGTGGATAGAGCTAAGAAAGAAATATATATTTGTATACAAATTCTATATTTCTAACAAATTGTATAGAATTAAGAAATATATTCTTTAAATCATGAATTCATATTGACATTTATAATTTAAGTTCAACATTATCAGGTTGTTTGCTCAGCTTCTTTGATTTTATCCTTGTATATCTATTGGCTCCTAATATACAAGCAGAAAAACCTCTTGCCTTTATCCTATAATATACATCAAATGGTGTCAAAATAAGAAATATCAATATTACAACTAGCAATAAAACAAATGAATGAAGTTTAAGATTTTTTGCAGTTGATTTTGTCCTTAGCATATATGCCATTTAGTGTTTAGTTCAAAAGTCACTTGAGATAGTGTTTTTCTCCACGTATTTAAACTATTTTGGTATATACATAGGTTCATTTGTCCAAGTTTGTTCTCAATTTTAGGGATTTTTATTGTAATTTTTGAATATATAAAATATTTACATAATTCAAAAGTTAAAACTAAATAAAAAGGTAAACTCAGACATCTTACTTCCATCCCTGTCTCCTTCATGCCATTCTTCCTATGCCCCTACCATAGGGTAACAATTTAATTAGTTTCTGATTTGTCTTTTCAGTTTTTCTTTTTGCAATATAAACAAATTAGTACTGCAAAAATATATACTCTTATTTCCTCACACACACACTTCTTATACCAAAGAGCATACTACATACACTGTTCTGCACTTTGCTCTTTTTCCACTTTAAATATATCCTGGAAAATTCTCCATAGAGATTTACCTCATTCTGTTTTACACCTGCATAGTACTCAGCTATGTGGAAATACCATAGTTTATTTTTAATTCAAAAAAAAAACAACAACAACTAATTATTTCTTACTTTCTGGTAGTCAAGTCAAAAGACTTCACCTTATAATTCAAGGCCCACTATCAACTGCTCACAGATTCACCTCATCCATTTTTCTCAATTCCCACTTCACAAAGGGCCCTGAAGGCCATCAGATTCTAAACAATTCTTCCCCATCCCACACGATCATCTTGTTCCAGACCCAGTGCCTCCCTTCCTGCTCTTTTCTGAGTTTAAAATGGTACATCCATACTCTCCCAATCTTTGCTTCAATCAAAGTCCATTTCAAAAACTCCTCTTCTCCGATAAGCCTTCCTTAAATGAAGTAATTCCTCATTAATCCTTCCCTTTAAATGTTCTCAGCAATTTATACCACAATCTACATGTTTCCCCTTCATTCATTAAACAAACATTTACTGAGCATATGTTACCTGCCAAGAGAAAGGTAAACAAAGACAGACAGTCCCCACCCTCGTGCAGCTTGTATTCTGGGAGGAGAGCCTGCAATCAATCAATCAATGATAGTAGTGGTGGTAGTAATAAGTGCCACAAAGAAAATGTAAGGCAGGGTAATAAAATAGAGAGTAAAGGATCAGAGATAGGGAATTGCCATTTTAGACAAAGTCTAAGGAAAGGCCTCCTTGAGGAGGTGACATTTGAGTAGAAACAGGAATGAAGGGAGGAAGCAAAGGAAGGAAGAATTCTAGGGAAAAGCATCACGATAGACATGTCACTCTTTTTGGCTGCTCAGTGTCAAAACACCTTCACACATCTAGGGAATTCTCCTCAGATGAGTCCTGAAAGAAGGCAGAACCCTCTGCCTACCACTGAAGCTGAGTATTTGCTTCCCCAGCTTCCCATGCAGCTAGGGTACAGTCATATATCCTCCACTCCAACAGAGACGCATCTATGCTGGACTTTAACTTAGAAGACAGTGCATAAAAAAGCAGTAAGTACACAGAATCCAGAATGGCAAGTGTGGCAGCAGATTCCCCTGACAGTAGTGGTAGCAGTTTCTTCCTGAGATAAATTCCTTTTCTGTTAAATTAACCAGAGGTGGTTTCTGGTGCTCAGAACAAGAATTCCGACTATTTCTAGTGATCCAGGGAGATGGAACAGCAAGCATAAGGGCCCTGTTGTAGAGTGAAGGAGGACAGCAGGATTTGCAATCCTAGAGATATGAACGGGCCACATCACGTAGGGCCTTACAGGCACTAGTAAGGAGTTATTTTACTAAGCTTACTAGGAAGCTGTCGGAATGTTTTAAACAGGAGAGTGTTGTCATGCGACTTATATTTTTAAAAAGCTACTCTGGTTATTATACGGGCAACACACAGAGGGAGGCAAGGATTGAGGCAGGAATACTAGTTAGGAAATTATTCCAGGCAAGAGCTGATAGTGCCTCAGGCTAGGATGATATCTGTTTGATCATTTAGACTTTTAACCTTTAATTACTGTCTATCTAGGTTTAAATCTTCTTTTGTGCTCTCCATTTTTTCCCTGTCCAATTGTTTTTCTTTCTTGCCTTCTTTTGGGTTGATTCTTTTTCTAACATTCTATTTCTTCTACTTATTTGGAAGTTTTATCCTCTGTTTCTGTCCTTTTAGTGGTGTGCTAGAAATCACACCATGTAGTAAAGTCTAAAGTTAATCAAAATCTTTACTCCTCATTCCCTAAAGAACGTATAGATTTTAAAAGATCTAAGTAACACGTCAACCAAATGCAATGTGTGAACTCTGTTCAGATTCCAATTTGAAGAAGTAAAATGTAAATTTCTTTAAATCATTTTTTTAGGGCAATGAAAATACTCTGAATGATACCATAATGATGGGTACTTGTCATCACACATTTGTCCAAACCCACAGAATGTACAATACCAAGAATGAATCATAATGGAAAATATGGACTTTGGGTGACTGTGATGTGTCAATGTAAGTTCACCAGTTGTAACAAAGGTACCACTCTGGTGGGAAACAGTGACATGGGAGAGGTTAGGTATATACGGAGGCAGATGGTATACGGGAAATCTCTATACTTTCCCCTCAATTTTGCTGTGAACTTAAAACTGCCCTAAAAAAATTAAGTCTTAAAAAAATCATTTGGAGATAATTGGGGAAACATGAACACATATGCCTAATATGTGATGATATTAAGGAATTATGTTGATTTTTTCCTGAGATATAATGGTGTTATAGTTTAAGTTTATATATTTTTAGAGATAAAAACAATATATTTATGGATTAAATAATGGGATACTCGGGATTTGTTTTAAAGTAATGGAGGATATATATGAAACCAAATTAGTCATGAGTTGATCACTGTTGAGCCTGGGTAAGGAATACATGAGGGTTCAGTATACTCTTTTCTTTCCTTTTATATATTTAAAGGTTTCCATACAAAAAGTTTTTTTAAATGTAGCCTCCATCTAGATAATACAAGGACCTCAGAACCTAGAACCCTTTTACTTATCTCCTTTCTGTTACTGTCTTGTTTTTTAACCCATTAGCTATTTCTACTGTTCTATATAGTTGATACTCATTTTCATTCTCCAAATATATATCACTTTCCTTAATTTTCAGCCCTTTATACATTTCATTCCTGCCACATGGATCAATATCATTCTGCCTAAAGTATATCCTTTAGAACTTCACTGTCTAATATGGTGCATGTGACTATTTAAACTTAAACACTCTGCTTCAGCTGCCCAGTTTCACAGTTTCGGATCCCAGGCACAGACCCACACTACTTATCAGCCATGCTGTGGTGGCAACCCACATATAAAGTGGAGGAAGACTGGCACAGATGTTAGCTTAGTGCTAATCTTCCTCAAGTCAAAAAACAGGAAGATTGGCACAGTGTTAGCTCAGAGCTAATCTTCTTCAGGAAAAAAAGAAATTCAGCTCCTCAATCACACTAGCCATATTTCAAGTGCTTAATAGCCCTATGTAGCTTATGACTACAATATTGGACAACACAGATAAAGAATAATTCCATCATCACAGAAACTTCTATTGTACAGTTCTATTGAACATTAAGTTATCTGGAATGGGTGAGATGCTACGACAATCTGTTTTTGTCTAAAATATCTTTATTTCACCACAATTCTTTAAAGATATTTTAATGGGTATAAAATTCTAGGTTGGCAGGTTTTTTCAGGACATCATTTCATTATTTTCTGACTTCCATTGTTGCTGATGAGAAGTCACCTGTTAATCTAATTCTTGCTCTTTTGATGGTTATCTTCTTTTTCTCCAGCTACCTTTAAGATTTTTCTCTATATCATTGGTTTTCTGTAAGTTCATTATGTATCCAGATGTGGATTTGTTTTTGTCCTAATTAGGATTTGTTGGGACTCTTGAATCTTGGTTTGGTATGTTTCATTGGTTCTGGAAAATATCAGCCATCATCTCTTTAAATGCCCCATCTTTTCTTGTCTCTTCCTCTGGAATTTCAGTTAAGACCTTCTTACTCTATCCTCCATATCACTTAGCCTGTCTTCTATATTTTCCCTTTTTTTCTTTTACCTCTAAGCTACATCCTGGATAATTTTGTCTGATCTATACTCCAGTTCAATAATTCTTCTGATATGTTCAATCTGCTACAAATAGCATCATTAAGTTTTTAATTCAGTTACTGCATTTTTTATTTCCAGCAGTTATATTTGTCTTTTTCAAATCTACAACGGGACTTTTTTATACTTTCCTGTCTTCAAGTTTGTCATTTATTTCTGTAGACATAGTAAGCATGGTTGTTTTATCATGCATCTGCTAATTCCAATATATGATGCCTAGGAAAATCTTGTTCAGGAGCCATCCTGGCAGCATAGTAGTTAAGTGCCCACACTGTGCTTTTGCAGCCCAGGGTTCACAGGTTCAGATCCTGGGTGCGGATCTATATGCCGCTCATGAAGCGATGCTGTGGCAGCATCCCAAATACAAAATAGAGGAAGACTGGCACAGATGTTAGCTCAGAGACAATCTTTCTCACCAAAAAAAAAAAAAAAAGAGAGAGAGAGAAAAGTAAATAGTGTTCTGCTGTTATTTCTGCTGGTTCTTGCCCATGTTTCCCTGTCTCCTCATCTCCTTGGATGTCTGCTTATCTTTGACTACATGCTGGTCAGTGTCCTTGAAAAATTATTTGTGAGGAGGCCTAAGATGAAGGAGCATGCCTCCAGGGAGTGTTTGCTTCTGCCAAGCACCTGAGAGACACTACCAGTCAGGGACCAACCTAAATTAAGTCATGGCTTAAGGTTCCTTTACCTTGCTAGGCTATGGCCACAACTTTGCAGAGACTTTTATTTCCTTTCTCTTTTTTCAACTGCTCTGCTCAGTGCCAAGACAACGTGCCTTGAAGTCCCTTGATATTCAGCTGGGAGGCAGGCAATGAAAGGGGGGCAGGGGTTAGTTCTCATTCATCCTTTCCCCTCAGGTGTAGACATGTGGAGCCCAAGCCTAATTAGGGAAGGATCTCTTATAAGACTTTACATGTCCACAGGTTGGGTAGGCTCTGAGTCTTGATTTCTGTCCACCTCCCTCCACAAGGCTAATGAATAGAAACCTAAATTTCTTGATATCAGCAAACATACTCAGGGCAAAAGTGGCTTCAGTTCTCCAGGTATTCTGCTAACCTCTCTTGGTATAGGCTTTCTTCCAGAATTTGACTTACCACATTCCCCTATCTTCTTAGTTCTTCACAGCACTTAAGGTGGTGTTTTATATATCTTATCCAGCATTTTCAGTTGATTTCAAAAAAAGGACTGGTCTAAATAATCTAGCCCACGATTACCCAGATGCAAGATAAATTTCGAAGTAGAGCTAACAAGTCTTCCTGATGTATTAGATGTCAGTGAACAAGAAAAAGGAGTCAAAGATGACATCTACGTTTTTTCGCCTGAACAACTTGGTGAAAAGTGAAACTATTTACTGAAATAAAGATGGCAAAGTGGAATAGGATGGGTCAGGTCTTAAGAGAATAGCCATAGACTTGCTAAGTTTGAGATGCTTTAGCTAGGTGATAAGTTTCTTATGGGTAGACACAAGTGCCATTTGCACCCTTAAGTACTTTAGAACAGTGCTGCACACATTACTGGTATTCAACTAACCAAGGGTTTTTATTACCTCAGAAATAACAACAATTTGGGCCTGATAGTTCTTTGTTGTTGGAGATTGTCCAGTGCATTGTAGGATGTTTAGCAGTATCCCTGGTCTCAACCCATTAGATATCAGTAGCACTCCCCTCTCCCTCATTTTATGACGTCAAAAAAGGTCTCTAGGGGCCAGCCCAATGGCATAGTGGTTAAGTGTACACATTCCACTTCGGCAGCCCAAGGTTCACTGGTTCAGATCCCAGGCACAGACCTATACACAGCTTATCAAGCCATGCTGTGGCAGGCATCCCACATATAAAGCAGAGGAAGATGGGCACAGATGTTAGCTCAGGACTAATCTTCCTCAAAAAAAAAAAGTCTCCAGTATTGTCAAATGTCTCCTGGGGGCAAAATCATCCCTGATTAAGACCCACTAATTAAATGCTTCTTGAATTACATTAATTTCTATACCCTGTGCTATTACCACCCTTTCACTCTACTGGACACATTCAAAGATATGTAAGAGTCCATCCAAGCCCAAACTAGCCAGCCCAATCCAGCATTTCTCAAATTTTGTTCCCCATAACTCCAGATGACTGCAGTACTGAGAAAGGCAGTGTGTATAGGGGTAAGCACAGGTTGGAGGTGACAGAACAGTTTCACCCTCACTTAAGCAAGACCACCTCCAACTGTTACAGGATTCTACATATAACACTATTTGTTATTTTTAAAGCATTTTTTTTTTAAAGATTTTATTTTTTTCTTTTTTCTCCCCAAACCCCTCCCCGTACACGGTTGTATATTCTTCGTTGCGGGTACTTCTAGTTGTGGCATGTGGGACGCTGCCTCAGCATGGTCTGATGAGCAGTGCCATGTCCACACCCAGGATTTGAACCAACGAAACACTGGGCCACCTGCAGCGGAGCATGCGAACTTAACCACTCGGCCACGGGGCCAGCCCCTTAAAGCATTTTTAAAGTAAAACTATCACTAGTAAAACATCTTCTCTTCAAATATAAAATGGTTAAAATTTTAAATCTCAAGAAAGAATTACTTAGCAGCTCTTTTTTATTGCTAGTCCACACCCAAATCCTTATTAACATAAACCCGGAAAAGAACTAAATTCATTTGCAAGTCCTGGCATGTACGTCCTTTATCTGTGCTTCCCTTTTATTTTTTTTGACTCTAGTCAAATAGAAATCAGGTAAAAATCATTTGGATAAATTAGGTCCTCAACAATCAGATTCTGAAATATAACTCATTCAAATAAATTCTAAACTCCAAATTATGCAGCAAGAAATTGTTTTAGGCAGCACCCAGCACGTAGTGACCCCTCTTCTCCATTAGGTTAAACCTCTCTGTCTTATATACAGTTACTCCCAAATGTACTATATAAAAAATATTTTTATACTCTACCATAAAATTCCCTAAACCAGTTTAACATTGTTTTAAATGTTACAGTATAATCTCATCTACCCTAAAGATCACTTCGTTATTCAAAGCTATTTTTATTTCTTTGAATTTCAGATACCAAAAGATGTAATTAAATTGGAACCATGCTAATAAATTAAGTTCCTACTTCCCACATAAGCTATGTATTTATCAGATACATATTCTCTGTTCCTCTATCTACATTCTATCTATGCATACCAATGTCCCTATTTGACTCTAAAATTACGACATCATTACAAAGCTGCTCTCCATAAAACCTAGAATATAAATGTCTGCAATCAAAGGATAAAAAGTATTTATTGATGACTATTTAATATTCATGTTTAAGATACACTCGAGTTCCATATCTAAAGCACATAAATTATACACACACATCCCTAAAAAAGAGAAGTAAGGAATCATCAATTAGCATGTCCAGAAATTCCCATGCACATGCCAAAACCTAATCTTCCTTCTGTACTCCCTGATGATGGTACCACCCTCTTTACCTCCCAAACTAGAAATCTGGGAGCTATCTTCAACTCCGCCCTCTCCCTCATGTCTCTACATACACTTGGTCACCAAGCCCTAAAAGGTCTACTTTGCATCTCTTTTTCTCTTATTTTTTCAATAGGCAATACCTTCACACAACTTAAAAACCCAAACACAGATATGTAGACCTTGAAAAGTCTCAATGGAAGCATTTACCCTCCCGGCCATAACGAGTAATCGCCTTTACTAGTTTCATGGGTATCCTTTCAATATTTTTATAATTAACAAGAGATAGCCTTACTACATAGACTGGTCTGTACTTGCTTTTCTAACTTAACACATTCTGGAGATTTTTCCAATTAGTTGACGGAGACCTTCTTCATTTTTTGTACAGCTGCTTAGTATGCTCTATTGTGTGTATATGCCTTAGTTTATTATAGATGGACTATTGCTATTATAAACAACACTGCCATTAATAACTTTGTAGATGTATTATTTCATTTCATATAACTGTAGGAAAAATCTCTGAAGTAGGATCACTGAGACAAAGGTAAACACAATTGTAATTTTGATAGATATTGCCAAATTGCCCTCATGTCATTTTTAAATCAGTCCTTCTCTCACCATTCTCTCTGCCACTACGTTCTCATGCCTACATTAATGAAGGAGCCCCCTTCATTGGTTTCCCTCCTTCCTCAACCATTGTCCATCCTATTGTCAAACTGATCATTATTTTTAATGAATTTTTAAATACACTATAATACTCTGATTTTAAAATTTTAAAGATTACTGCAAAAGCTAGGGTTCCCTCTGATCATCCTTCTCTATCTCTACTCCCAAAACTCAATCCTCTATCCCCTTCCCAAGAGTTAAGCACTATTATCAGTTTAGTATTTATCTTACCAGACCATATTCTTTGCATTTGCATGTATATATATTCCCCCCTCCAAAATATAGTACTGTTCTGCATTTTTTCCTTATTTATATAAATGCTATCATACTGTATAAACTGTTCTGCAACCTATCACTCAATAGTATATGTAGGGGCCAGCCCCATGGTGCAGCGGTTAGGTTCGCGCGTTCTGCTTCGGCAGCCCAGAGTTCACCGGTTCAGATCCCGGGTGCGGACATGGCACCACTTGGCACACCATGCTCTGGTAGGCGTCCCACATATAAAGAGAGGAAGATGGGCATGGATGTTAGCTCAGGGCCAGTCTTCCTCAGCAAAAAGAGGAGTATTGGCAGCAGTTAGCTCAGGGCTAATCTTCCTCAAAAAAAAAAAAAAAAAAGTATATGTACTTTGTTCACTTTTTTAAATTGTTACGTGTTATTTCATAGCATGAATACACCAACTTACTTGGTCATTTTCGTATTTATGACCAGCTCTGTTTATTTTTCCAGTTTTTTACTAATAAAAACAATGCTGCAATGAACATACTTGTAAATGTCTCTTTAGGCATATATGCAAGTGTTCCTCTAGTGCAGAAAATGGACAGATTTGTTGGGAATAGCACTTTAAATTAACAGATACTACCAAACTGCCCACACCAGTTTACCCCCCAAAACTGGTTATAACAACTTATACTCCCAACAGTAGTTTATAGTATTTATTATTTCCTCATAATAGAGCTGATCAATATTACCATGCTTTTTAAATTTTTGCCTGTATGATAGGTAACAAAATATTATCTGTTTTAATACATATCTCTCAAATTACTAATGAGACTGCATATCATATCAAATGTTTGTTGGCCACTCATGCTTCCTCTTCGGAAGCTGCTTGTTCGTATTCTTTACTTATTTTTCTATGTCACTGTTTCTTTGTAGGAGTGCATTATGTAAATTTCCGGTTTATTATATGATACAAATATTCCTTCCAGTCTGTCTCAAGTTTCTGTATTTTGAACGTTGCCATAAACTGTGGTATGGTCAAATTTATCAAAATATCTTTCTAAAACATAGATATAATCATGTATTCCAATCCCCTAGAGAATACAGAATTTAACCGTATGTATATTTAACTTGAAGTGAAAAATAAATAGTTGGCCATCTACCATTCTACTTCGTAAACATAAATCCCAAAATTAGCCTGAAATGTGTATCTCCCATTTCCTCAACATGTCTCAGTTCTCAAGTGCTTCTTAGAGAGTGAATTTCACATTGCAATGGGTGAAAGTTTAATGTTTAAAAAGACTTTTCAGTACAACATAGCCCATAAACATGGGCCAACTCCTCTGGGGCACAATTGAGTAAACAGTGATATGTTTCACCATGAGAGGAAAAACTGGCTGTATTAGACTTATTGAGAGATGATATCTCTAACTTCCCATGTGGCAACTTCCTACAAGTAGTTCTGTCTATACATAATTTTCATCTAACTGCATAATCACTGAATAAGTGATGACTCCAGCGCATTTCAAAGCTTAAGGATCTGGCCCACGCCTCACTACAGCCTCATCAACTCAACAATTCCCCCTTGGATTTATACTCCAACAATACAGAGCTACCTATAATTACCCCTACGTACTATTTTGTCTTATGATACCATTCCTTTATGTTATTCTGCCTGAGATGCCTTCTCCTTACCCCAATTTACCTGACCAAGTATTCATATTCTTCCTCAGTTTAGACATTACCTCCTCTAACAATCAACCCTTGACCGTCTCAGCAAAAAGAATTCTCCATTCTCTCGTACTTGGAACCTACTTCCATTAATATAAGGATTCCACCATATTATGAACTATTTTTTTTATAAGCTTTCCTCTCCCATAAACTTCAGGAAGTCAGGCAGGATTTATCTTACGCTTATGTGTATTTTAGTATCTAGGAGTTTCTACCATGCCACTCAATGGCTATTTGCTGAATTAAACAAATCCTCTCTATTCAGCACTTAGTAAATGTTAAAAATCTATACACATAAAAAATTGAAGTCATGATCTTTAACCGAAGATACTTTACAACCTGAAAGAATATGTGGATTATAAAAAAAAAGCAGTCGGCAGTTTATTTTGTTTGTTTGGTTTGGTTTTTTTTAAGTAGATATATACCATAGGTCAGTGTTTTTCAAACTGTGGGTCATGATCCATTAGCCGACTGTGAAATCATGTTAGCGGGTTAAAGCCAACATTTTAAAAAATATCAGCATATATCAAAAGTAGTAAAGGTAAATCATGTTTCATGAAACCTTTGTTCCAGTTATACACATGCACACTCAGGCACACACACCTAACAATGTATATATGCTAAATGATACAGTAAAATACATTTCTTACTGTGGGTCACAATAAAAAATAATTTGAAAGCTACTTTCATAGTTGCTATATGGGTTTAGAGAAGCTTTAAGTTAAACAAAATGATATAGTCAAGAAAGTCTTCTTCAATGAGAGACTTAACATTTGAAGCATAATCTGGCTCCCCACTATCTCCCTAATCTCATCTGTCACTCTATTCATTCTGCTCTAGCCACACAAGTCTTAGCCATTATTCAAACAAGCCAAACATGTCCCCACGTAGGGTCTTGAACATGTTTCCTCTGCCTAGAAAGCTCTTCAGTTAAATAACTGCATGGTTTACTCCTTCATTCCAAGACACCCAAAGAGAAAGCTTTCCCAGACCACCTAAACTAACAACCACCTCCCACCATTCTATCCCCTTATCCAGTTTTATTTCTTTTCATTGAACTCATTACCACCTGATATCTGTTTACTGTGCCCCTTCTCCCCCGCCCTCCGAATGTCAGCTCCAAGAAAACAGAGACTTTGTCTTCTGTTTTGTTCATTACTCTAACAGCAGAGATTAGAACAGTGCCTGGCACAGGGCAAACATTTCTGAATAGGCTTTGACAGGCAAGGAAAAGGAAAAACACACAGAGCTGTGCCTGAACATGGTATATTATAGAGGAAACACTGACTTGATAATGTTAAGGAGTAAGGAATATGGCTGAAGCAGCAGAAGATATAATAATGAAAAGGTTTGAAAGCCAGAAAGTAGAGCTTGGACTTTATCCTACAGACAATTGGGAGTCACTCAATGTTTTGAGCAAATGGTGATCCATTCAAACATTTATTCAGCACAAGTTCACTTCACTGTGCTTGGCACATAGAGAGCGCAAAGGTCAACAGCACATGTTCTCTCCTCTGGCTGCTTAGGTTTAGTAGCAATGGGTTCAAAAAGTTTCAGGAAAATTATTCTGGCAGCCATATGCAGGACGGACTGGAGGAGGAAGGAGACTCTAAAGTTAGAAAGGGCAAATAATTGACAATGCAGAATCTCAGGGCAAACTGAGATGCAGTGAAGAGTAATCTAAAGAACCATGCTGATGGACGGATATAAGAAATAAAGGAAAGAAAAGAAATTTTTTTGTAACTTTATATGGTGACAGATGGTAACCAGACTTATTGTGGTGATCATTTCACAGTGTATACAAATGTCACATCACTATGTTGTATCCCTCAAACTAATATAATGTTATATTATACCGCAACAAAAAAAGGAAAAAAAATAAGGAGAAACATGCATCACAGACAACTTTAAGTTGTAAGCATGAAGATGATAAAACTAACAAAGAAAAATGCAGTTGGTTGAAAGCTGGGTAATAATAAATCTAAAAGTGATGGAAATGGAGTCTCCCAATGGAAATATTAGGTAAATTATTGGAGATACAAACCTGGAGAGTACACATTTAAGAGTCATCAGCATACAAAACATCCATCTGAAAAAAGACAGAGAGGAGCAGAGGGCCAAGTACTGAGGGGAATAATGATAGTAGTAAGAAGATCATGTAACAACAAAGAAAATAGAAAAGTAGTAGTCAGAAAGGGAAAAGCAGGATGGCATACTATGAAGGGCAAGGAAAGAAATGTTAGGAAGCATGGGTAGAAATCAACAGTAATACACACATTCTGCCTGAATAAAATCAGGATGAAGCCAATACCATTGGTGAGAAGGATGTCCCCTGAAGCAATGATCAGAATACATTACAGAATTGCAGTAAGTTAGGGAAGAAGTAGTAAAAGAGCTGAGGGCAGCAATTTTAACTACGGTCTTAAAATTTCTGAAATAAAAGAAATGAGACAGCTAGAAAGAACTGTAGCAATAATCAAGTTGATTTTTTTTCTCCCCAAAAAGAAAAATCTGTACATACTCAAAGGTAGAGAGGAAAAACCATTGCAGATAATGACCAAAGTGATCAGAGAGAAAAGGTTAAGTGTGGCAGCAAGATTCCTGGAACAGCAAAAGATTCCTCTTCCTTTCACTTTACAAAATAAGAGGAAAGAAGAGATTTTGTCATGGTGACAATGAAGAAAATGTGCAAGCTTGTACTCTATTTTCTTTTTCAATTAAGTAGAAGTCAATGGCATCTTCTGAGAGAGAGAAAGATGTATGAGACAAGAGAAAAATATGAGATTAATAAAATGATCACCAAGAACTATCAAGGGCCCATTTGAATTGTTCAGCATAAATTTATAGCGGCCAAAAAATGTCCACAATTACCGACCTTCCTCCACAAATATGCAGCAACCTGTGAGCAACAGCAGAGGAAACAGAGGTAGAAAGATTTGACAACAGGAGCCCAGTAAAACATGAAAGCAGTGACTGATGTCAAGTTCCCACTATACCTAATGCATACAGGAATAAGCTAAGGGAGAGAAACTGAGGGTCCCTACGAAAAGAACGGATAAAAGAACAAAGGTGGAGTAATCCCATGGGCAAAGAGAAAAGAGTTCACACTAGCCAGTTAGGCTGTCAGGGAAATTTTTTAGATCATTCACTTATACACCATACTGTTTGCTATGGTCTGAATGTTTGTGTGTCTCCCTCCGCCCCCAAATTTGTATGATGAACTCTTCCTAATGCCCAAAATGATGGTATTAGGAGGCGGGGCGTTTGGGAGGTGATTAGGTCATGAGGGCAGATCATGAATCAGATTAATGGTCTTATTAGGAGAGATCCGAGAGAGCTCCCTTGCCCCTTCCACGGTATGAACATACAACAGAGAAGACTGCAACCTGGAAGAGGGTCCTCACCAGAACCCAGCCATGCTGGCATCTTGATCTTGGATCACCCAGTCTCTAGAACTGTGAGAAATAAGTTTCTGTGATTTATAAGCTGCCCTGTCTCTGGTATTTTGTTACAGCAACTGGAACAAACTAAAGCACTTTAAATTTTTTTCCTGTTTGGATACATGGTAAGTGCTGTAGACACAAAGGAGTACAGGAGTCAAAAGGGGCTGACATCCAATAACTTCACTATGAGAGGAAGCGACCTAATTCCATTGTGCAGTTCTAGAATTAATACTGGGACCTCGGGTAAACATCCACCTCAGTATCCACATCTACAACAGGGAAAGGTACATTAAAGAGAGATACCATGGTGGCTCTCACTCATCTCCTTCAAAGAATCACTGCTGCAGTAAACCAGCACAGTCGAAATGTCTTATCCCTCAAGTTAATGAGGCAGAAAAAAGCTAACCGGGTTAGAGAAACTCTCAAGCCTCTTATTTTTTATTCATTTATTTTTTTGAGGAAGATTTGCCATGAGCGAACATCCGCTGCCAATCATCCTCTTTTTTTGGACATGAGCCACCACCACAGCATGGCCACCGAGAGACGAGGGGTATAGGTCCCTGCCTGGGAACCGAACTCAGCTGCCAAAGTGGAACACACTCAACTTAACTACTAAACCACCAGGGGTGGCCCTCAAGCCTCTTTTAGAAAAGATTATACACTATGGAATAAAATCAGCAGTACTGGTGGTCTAGCATATTTTTTAATCAAAGGAAACAGAAGTGAACATTTCCTGTTTTTTATTTTTTAAATTACCATGGATTATAAAACTACATAACATGAAAGGTGTATAATTTAATATTAAAATAAAATAGGACTCAAAATTGAGTAAATATCCTACAGGTTCCTTAAGTGCAATTCCAAAATACAAAAACCTCTGAAACCCAAAATAACTCTTTTGGCAGTAAAACCTTACCTGAACTAAACAGGAAGTTATTTATACTCTCTATTTATTCCATTTAGTGTAAACGTTCATACATTTTGCTGCGGAAATAGTAACCTGTTTGAAGAGGGATGCTCCACTGGACTCTGTTGAAAGGTTACATAACATTATTACCTTGCCTATATCCCAAATATTCTTAATTCCAAAACCCCAAGGCTTTTAGTGGACTATGATTTTATAATAATAATTGCTAACACTGAGCTATTAACTATGTCAGAAACTGTTCTGATCACTTTATATGCAGTAACTCATTTAATCCTCCCAACCACTATGAGGTAGGTGTTATAATTATCCCCATTTTACAAAGCAGGAAACTGAGGCACAGAGAGACTAAGAAAGTTGCCTAAAGTCACACATCTAGAGAGTGACTAAGCTGGGATGGATACAACATTTAAAATATTACATGTAAGAAGAAGAAAACACAACAAAATAGATAACTGATTATGGTAGGGTGATAGGAGTTAATGATATTTTTCTCTATTTAATTAATACATTACTTCTAGAATGACAAGAAATCAAACTTTAAAAAATACAAAACACTTCATGCACTTACAAATTCTCATTTATGTGAAATTCCTAAGTCGGCTTGTAAAAACTGCAGGGTATAAAATCCAAACTCCTCAGCCTATGCTTGTATCTTTAATTTTTTTATTGAAATATAACATTCTAATATCTTTTTAATTACAAATAATACACAATAAAATTTGTTGTAGAAGTTGGAAAATTTGGATAAGCAAAGAAGAAAATAATCACCTATAAAACTAGCCTCAGAAATAACCACTTAACAATTTGGCACATATCCTTCCAGATGTCAATATATTTGTTTTTAAATCTATTTTTTCACTTAGCATATACATGAAAAGTCCACTTTTCACCTCTTTACATTCTTCTAACACCACTTTAATGGCTAGGCAGTGTCACTGCAGGCATGTATCCTAACAATCACTGTGAAACATTTTAGATTGGGTATAATTTTACAGCATGGTGATCAAGAGTCACTGGCTCTGGAGTCAGACTGCTTGGATCCACGGCTTGGCTCTACCACTTACTAAGCCTGCTTTGGGCAAGCTCGCTCAGGTCCCTAGGCCTGTTTTCCCTTCTGAAAAATGGGGATAACATTAGCCACTTCAATGACTAACGGGGGAGTCAAATGTTGCTTTTATTATCAACAATGCTGCAACTGGCATCCTCACAACTAAGTCTTTGCACGCATCCTTATTACATCAAGATAAATTCCCTTAAATGGGAATTTCCAAAAGAGCAAGCAGGCTCATTTTTTAAGGCTTTTGAGTCTGCCCAATTACTGCTTGGTTTAAAGCCCTCATCAAGTAGCTCTCTCACTTCCCTTTATCCAAGGTGAACACTATGATCCAGTTAAGCTAACCAGCTTGCTTCACTCAATTAGCTTTTGCTCTTCTGCTTTTGTACCTGCAAATCTAGACACATTTCATAAAATCTCAGTTGGTAGAGAACTTAAGGACACCCGGCCTAAATCCTCATTCAGCACATCAATTCCTCTACCCTAGAGTCCTGACCTTGAACACGGTCAGTGAGAGCAGACAGCCTACCACCCAAAACAACCCATTATATTTTTTCCATTTTGAGGCAATTTTTCTTGGAAGAATGTTGTAAATTTGCCTCCTCTAACTTCTACCCACTGATCCTAGTTCCTTCTGGTCAGATCAAACCTGATTTTCTGTGACACACCTCCAAATATTTAAAGACAGCTATCATTTCTTAAACAAGCTGCTCTTCTTTGGGCCAAACATCACATTTCTCAACCTTTCCTCCTTTCCATTTCCTCCAATGACCAACATACTCTGGATGTGCTCTATAGTTAGTGATTTTTAAACTTGAGTGTCTATCTCCTGGGGAACTTGAGAAAAATACAGTGGCCCAGGTCCTATCCTACTTAAGCCTGGGCATCCGTATTTTTGCTCTGCAGGTGATTCTGATATAAAGTTTGAGAACTGATGTAAGGTCCCACTCATTATGTGATAGTATGCTACCTAAAAAGCTGACATGATACCCCAGGTATAATACAGTCAGTACAAAGTAAAGTGGGGCTAACACCTTGCTCTTTCTACATGCTGTTCTACCAACGTCAAAATGGTATTTTAAATTATGCCCTAGTGTTGATTCATACTAACTGTACAATCAGCTAAAATGATCAAGTCTTTTCCACATTCTCTATTTGCACTTTCGCACCTTGGGCCCTAACTGCCAGCCTTTACAATTATTCCCATTAAAAAGTAAGAGAATTAAAACCAAGAGTTTTAGATTTCTATTTCCAAATGTATCAATGGCCCTACATATGGAGTTACCCTCAGTGGAGAAATCACTTCATGCTTAAGCCTCCCCATTTATGTCATGGACACGCTTAGCCCAAATAAAGGTGCACCGGCCCACCAACAACTGAACCGACAGCTGATTGCACCAAAGCATCTTCTCTGTGCAGAGCACTGTTGTCAAGACTGTGAGGAAACACACAGCCTTAATACTAATAACTAATAGATTTACCTTCTAAAGAGCATGATGGTACAAACATCTTTACAAAAGTATAACGCTAATTATAGTGTCCCAAGATAGACACATTAATGCTATAGAAACATATGATTACTGGTTGGAAAGCTCTCAGGCCAAAGTAATGACTCATTAGAACACTAAGTTGTCCTCAACTTTAAGGTTTTGTTTGGGTCTGTTTTTTAATGTTTGCAAAGAGATAGAGAAGAGATGGAGTCAATCAGCGAGTTCCTTTATACTCTGGCTATTTGCAAAGGGACATTGCACCGCAAAATGAATTCAGGATTCAAAATTTCATGTAATTAACTTCTGAATTCCTTATGACTCGTTTGCTTTACCTGTTACCATTGAGTAACTGATGAGGTACTCAAGGGGAAAAAAACAAAAAAGTCCATTCTACAGGTGATGAGGCTCATTATAACTATATCTCAGAGATGTGGGGGGTTGGGGGTGAGACTGACAAACCAAAATCAAGTAAAATTAATCAAGATCCAATCTGATATTTATTTGCATTTGAATAGCAAACATCAAAAATATACCTGGCATTTTCTAACAATTACATGAAGAATGACCAGATGCTTCCTGTTGATGGAACAGTAGAGAACTACAGACTGACAGAATCAGACTAGAGTTCACAGAAACAACTGGAAATGAATTTTGCTTTTCAAAACCATTACACCAAACTAAGTATGGCCTGAAATTTTCACACATTTACAGTTTAACCGTTCCCGAACCTAGAAAACCCAGATTCAAAGTGACAGAGAACTTGAACTCTAAGTTAGGAAAGTTAACAATAAGGGTACCTATCGGCATTACAAAAGTATTGTTTCACCAAATGTTTCCTTACAGGACTCCTTTTAAATCTGGAGCTCCAACAGTGCTTTGAAAGTGTCCTATCTTCAAAAGTTATATTTACATACAAGTTTTCACAAGCACATCTAATACGAAATTCAAACTTGTGTACATCACTAAAAATAAGTTGTAGAATATTTTCAAATGTTCCTGAATCTCCAGGATCATATGCAGATTACACAATCTTCATTCGTGATATTGCTCATGCTTCTAAATCCCAAGTTAAAAAAAAGTTAGAACCCAAGAAAAAAGTACAGGAGTCAACATTCTTATCCATATTTTTTAAATGTGTCTTGCATAATACCCTGATTTGACTTGTATGGTGAAAGGATAGAAATGACACATTTCTCAGTTAAAAAAAAAAAAAAGGCATGAGTATACAACGTTTTCCAGAGGTTACATGGTGTGACACCAACACAGACTGAATAAATAAGTAGATTTAAGAATCTGTTTTCCATTAAACCAGACTTTTAAGACTTGTAAAAATGCAAAACGATGTCACTCTTACCTAAAATGTGACTTACGTTAACAAGTAACGGATTTATTTTTGGAGAACTATTTAAAAAGAGAAAATTTAAGAAAAAAACATAAAGCCGTCTTTAGTTCCCTTAAATTCAAAGTCTGAACCTGAAAGTGGAAGTGTCAAGGCTGATGGTTACACGTTAGCGAGAAGAAATTTAAACCTAGCTGGGTGGGTCTATATGCGACCTCAAGTAAACTACTTGCAAAAAGAATTTTTGACCACCAACTTCTGCAGAGTAAGTTACAGTGCCTCTTTTTATTCTGGGATGGCAAACTACTTTCACGAGGATCATTTACTGACTACATCAAACCATTTTCCAGATAAAAATCGTACTTCAGAAAGTAACTTGCCTGAATCGAGACGGCAAATCAGTGTCCGGAGAGAGCACTTAAAATATTTCCACATTACCGAGCTCCCTGCAGAAGGACTGTGGTCTCTGCCCCTCCTTGGAACAGATGTCTGCTCGCCACAGTCCAATCAGGTTTAAAGCAAGAGTATGTGTACGGAAAACAGGCTTAAAGTGGGAAAACACACAAAGCAGGCCTCTCTCATTCCTCTGGTTTCAGTTTGCACGATGCACCCTTGAGGCCAGATACTCTGATTCAACGCGGCAGGAGACTTCACCGAAACCCACTGAGTCCACGCTGATGAGCTGTGCCCAGGCAGACATGACCTGGCAAAACGCTCAACTTCTTCCCCGAAGCCGTGCACCCGCAGATCCCGGCGGCCAAGGCCCCAGAGCAGGAGTCCCGAGCGTCCAGGGCGGCGGGCTTCGTCCCCTCAGAGGACTCGAGTCCCCGCGGCCCAGGCGGTCGCCGCGGCGGCCCCGCGCGGGCCGGGCCGGGCTCTCCCGTTAACGCTGTCCCGGCCGGCCGCTCCCGCCGTGGCCCGAGCGCCTCCCGGGCCCGCGGGCCTCGCAGCACGGCGCGCCCGGGGCCGGCCGCCCCCGCCGCTCCTTCCTCGCCCCGGCGGGGCCGTCAGGCCGCCCAGACAAAGAGCCCGGCGGCTCCCCGGGCGGCGGGCGCCGAGGCCCGACCGCGCCTGCCTCTCTCCGGCCGCCTGCCCGCCGCGCCCCCGCCGCCCCGAGCCCGACCCCATCCCCGCTCCGGGGCCGCCGCTCGGGACCGGCCTGGCGGGGAGGCCGCGGCGCGCCGGGGCCGAGGAGGGGGCGGCGGCCGCCACCATGTCTGCCCGCCCCTCCCAGAAGCGGGGTGCCCAGCGGACAAAGCGCGGCGGCGGCGCGGGCGGAGCGGTCGCCCAGGCCGACCCCGCCGACCCCCGCGGAATAAGCGGGGCCAGGAGCCCCGGAAACCCGGCGCCTTAATGCAATAAACAGGAAATCGCGGGGATGATCTGGGTTCCGGGGGAAGTGGAATTATTTTTTACCAGCGAAGAGATCAACTTCCACATCCGGTGGTAACAGGGCCCTACACAGACCCGCACTGACCTGGAAAAGCTTCGGGAGCGGCGACGGGGGAGCAGCAGGAGGTGGTGCGGGGACCCGAGGCGCCTCGTACCCGGCCGGGCTGACGCGGCCCCGCTACACACAAAGCGCTTCAGCTGCACAGGGCGCTATTTTCCGAAAATGCCGCGTCTGGTCGGCGCCCAAAATCCCCACCGAAAAGTCCCCCGTGCTGCGCGCGGAGGGACACATGGTGTGCGAGTGAGTCAAAGCTCCCAGCATCCCTCCCGGACCCGGCCCTCGTCAGCCCCTCGCCTGAGCCTTTCCGCCCCTATCCTAGTCAGCAGACCCCTCTCCCACCCACTCCCGGACCCCATGCCGGTGGAAGAAGGGGACGAGATGGGCTGATTTTCCTTTTTAACGGAGGGGAGGGAAATATGCCATTTGTAGAGCTTAAGCCACACAAAGAAAGCGGCGGAATGATCCGCTCTCGGCGACCGCAAGTCCCGGCTCGCCCGGCGCCTGCGCGGCACGGGGGTGGAGGCTGCGGCCGGCCATGTGCGCGGCGGAGCGGACCCGCGGCCGCCCAGCCTTCCCGCCTCTTTCTGCGGGCGTAGGAGTTGGGGCGCTAAAGTGCGGGCGCTAACCTCCGTGTCTCCCGGACGTGACCGCCGAGAGACCGGGAATCCGGACTCCTTCGAGACTAAGCTGAGCCGCCTAGCCGAGTCCTGGGAGACGGAAGGGCGGCCGGGAGGCTAGGATTTAACCTAAAGTGGCCCTAGGTTCAACTAGGCAGACGGGGACAGGAGTCGCTGTAGAAGTACAAGGGAAGAAGGATGGTCGTTCTCCACGTCCCATAACCTGAGCAGTCAGGTTTATAACGAAGATGTACATAGTCCTGTAGCATTTTTATTCCCTTAGCCTTCTCGTGCTGTCTCGTGCTTCGTAGACCCCAGTAGGTGCTCGTTGTATCTTCCCTTGGATTACTGTTTTTTCATGACTAGAATGTCAAGATTTTTGTTGTCTTTTAGAAAGTAGCAAAAGTTTATTTGGAGATGGGGCTTTGCAAAGTAAAAGCCTTAGGAATTTAATTTACATGGGATGATTTGCTAACGTACCCAACACACTGATCCGGTTTTAACAGAAGAGCCTAGGAATGACTTTCCCCGCCTGCTAACCGTGCGACTTTTGGCATCCTATGTATAGGAGTTGAGAAAATCTGAGACAGCGCCCAGAGTTTAATCCAGGAGAGCTGACAAGCTTAAATCCATCTTGCCCTCTGATTTTGTGTGGCCTCAGATAAGTACTCTTTCTGTCTCCACTTATCCTTTTGTAGTATTGATGTAGTAAAGATTTGCAAAGTGTTTGTGTAACTTTTTAAAGCATTGTGCCTAAAATAGAAGCAAAGTGAATGGCACAGGAGCCATATTCTGTGTTTTCTTTTGATCTAAGTTTCATTGCTTCAGTTGATAAAAATTTGAAGTTTTATGTCATATGCTTTTCTTTAACATTGAGGCAACATTCAGCTGATTGCTGTAGAATCCTTGCCCTCACTGATCTCACGCTGTAGAATGCAGACAAGTAAATAGGCATCATCAGTAGTATAATGAGGGTAGACTGCTGAATACTGTGAAGTCTCGTACGGGTGGAATCCCCTACTCACCTGGGAGGAATGGAAAGGGACTGGAGAAGCAATTAGCTTTAATAAGGAAATTGGGGAAGGGCCTTCCAAACAGAGGAAGCAGTAAGTGCAAAGGTTAGAAGGCAAACTCCAGAGAGGTTGTTGGGTGAAGACCATAATGCTATTTAGGAGAACCTAGAGATGTTCCTGAAGAGATCTAGTTGAAGGCCTTGAACGCCGTGTGCAGAAATTAGCTTTTGAAAGCTAAGAGGAAGCCACTGAAAGATTTTAAGTAGAAGCAGCATGGAATTGGATTTGCATTTTAGGCAGATCACCATTATACAGAAATCAGAGGCATGGAAAACAGTTTGGAGAAAACAGTAATCTGTGAGAGAGTAATGACTTGGACTGAGAGAGTGGCAAATAGGAGTGAAGAATAGGACCAAAGTGGTTATTGAGAGCTTGGTGATTTGGTTGACTGAATAAGGGATGACTGAGAGGGAGATGTCAAAGATGACTCCCAAGTTTGTTGGGGGAGCAGCTGGGAGGGCGGTAATGTCTTCGTTGAGATTAGAAACAAGAGAAGAGGCATACATGTTAGGGAAGGAAGAAGGTTCTCTTTTGACCATGTAGTATTTGAAGTGCTTGTGAGCTAACCAAGCAGATATGTGTAGTAGGCAATTAGGTATTCATTCATTTAAGTTGTTTTAAGAACACTGGTCTGTTCTGCACACTGGAACAGATTAAACAGCAACAAGAGCAGTAAGGTTCCTGCTCCTGTTTCTAGTGGAGGGAACAGACTAAACAAGTTTTACCAAAAAAATGAGAATATTACATAATATGTTCTGTGAAGAAACTAAAAGGGTATTTGGATAAAGCCTTTCTTTGGGGAAGAGAACAGGCACATTTTTGGTTGTTGGTCAGAGATGGCCTCACTGAGAAGGTATTCACTAAGACCTAAATGGGAATGAGTTAAAAGCAGTATTCAAGATCAGATGGACTATCAGGGCAACACCTAAGGCGAGAGTTTGTTTTGTTTAGCAAGGAGGGCGTTGTGGATAGTCTAGAGAGCAAAGAAGGGAATGGTAGAAGATGAAGTCTTGTAGCCTTGGTAAGTTTAAGTGCTCTAGAAGCCCCTGAAAGCTTTTAAGGAATGGAGTAACATGAATAGTAGCAGGAGAGGTAAAATGGATGGATTGAAGATCTATGTTGTGATTAGGCCCAGCTTGTATTGCTGAAGAATCAAACATGAGTGAGGGAAAGGGAGCAATCAAGAATGATTCCTAGGTTTGGGGCATGGTTGTCTAGGCCAGCAGTGTCCAATGTAAATATAACACGAGCCACATACGTAATTTTATAGTACTAACGTTTACAAAGTAAAAAACAAAAGTTGAAATTAATTTTAATACTGTGTTTTATTTAACTCAGTATATCCAAAATAGTATCATTTCAAATGTGATGAATATTTAAAAGTATTGGGCTAGCCCTGGTGGCCCAATGGTTAAGTTCAGTGTGCTCCGCTTCAGTGGGCTGGGTTCAGTTCCCAGGCATGGACCTACAGCACTGTCTGTCAGTGGCCGTGCTGTGGCGGCTCACATTACAGAAAAAAAAGAGGAAGATTGGCAACAGATGTTAGCTCAGGGCGAATCTTCCTCAGAAAAAAAATATATATAGATTGAAAAGTATTAAACATTTTTAAATGTTTTACATTCTTTTTCTCATTACTAAGTAAGTGTTTGAAATGTGTGTATTTTACACTTAGAGCATATCTCAATACTTGATTTCATAAAATTTACAATTAAAAAGTAGATTTCACATACTCAGGTCTTTCCAAACATAGTTAAAAGTTTTTCCAGTAATTGAGTTATGTATCAGATTTTTAATTTAATTTAATTTTTTTTTAAGATGTTATTTTTCCTTTTTCTCCCAAAACCCCCTGCCCCCCAGTACATAGTTGTGTATTTTTAGTTGTGGGTCCTTCTAGTTGTGGCATGTGGGACGCCACCTCAGCATGGCTTGATGAGCTGTGCCATGTCTGCACCCAGGCTGGTGAAACAGGCGAAACCCTGGGCCACCGAAGCAGAGCGCGCAAACTTAACCACTCGGCCACAGGGCCAGCCCCTATTTAATTTTAAATTAAAGTTAAGATTAAAATTTCATTTGCTAAATTAGCCATATTTCAAGTGGTCAATAGCCACATGTGACTGGTTGCTCCTATATTGGACAGTACACTCTAGTGGAATAGAGTACTGGAAAATTAGATTTAAAAAGTTGTGTGAAACCAGGCTGTAAAGGATTGGGATTTTACCCTAGAGGCAAGGGAAGCAGAGGATGGTTTTTGAAGCAGGAAGTGACACAACTTTGTGCTTGAGGCTAGAAAAAGGCCACTAGGTGGCCAACTGGTGACTCAGGAACAAGAGCAACCCTTCAGTTGAGTCCACACATTTTAGGCTCTGACCTCAGCCCTTCAGAATCAGAAGTCTGATTTTTGTCAATGCTCTAGAGCAGTGCCACAAAAAGTATGGTCCACAGGCCAGTGCCAGTCTGCATGCCCTTTGTTATTGGTCCATGGCAAGGTATTTACAGAAATTGAGAGTAAGAATTTTAAGAGTTTTATAGCAATTTAACATTAATTTTATGTCTGTGGATCTAAGAAAAATTTTGGTCTCATTTGTTGTATATGTTTTTTTTAATTTCCCTTTCCTAGTAATTTATTTTCATATTTTATAAAATTGTCTATGATCTTTCACCACAGATAATTTTTGAAGCACTGTTCTAGAGGCACTCAGGTGAAGGCAGTCAGAGGGACCACATTCTCAGAAGACTTACCTAAATCCAAAGGCCTTTTCTCACTTTATAGTTAGCACTATAGTGACTAAGAGAAGAATGGACTCTGCTCAGTTTCTCCCTCCATATAAAAATGGAAGAGAGAATACATGAAGTTGACTGCATTACTTCCAGAAGGTTCATTAGTGAATTTGAGACCAGAGTAAGGGGAGTTAGTGGTATTCTAACAGCATGAGTCAAATGCATTCATTTCTGCAATAGAACTATGTCTGCTTTGCTCCTCTCTAGACTTTATAGATCACAAATCAATAAAAAATAAAGGATCTGGCCCCGTAGCGTAGTGGTTCAGTGTACACCACTTCAGAGGCCCGGGTTCGCAGGTTCGGATCTCAGATATGGACCTACATCAGCCATGCTGTGGTGGTGACCCACATATAAAATAGAGGAGGATTGGCACAGATGTTAGCTCAGGGCTAATCTTCCTCAGGAAAAAAAAGAAACCCACAATGAGATACTTCTGTACGTGCACAATAATGGCAAAAATGGAAAACAGAAAATGCCACATATTGGGCAGGAGTTGAAACAACTGAAACTCTGCATTGCTGGTGGGAATGTAGATTGGTATAGCCACTTTGGAAAATTTGAAGTTCAAAAAACAGGCAAACCAAACTAGATTTAGGAACATAATGTTTAGGTAGTAAAAACTATAAAGAAAAGAAAGGAAATGGCTAGCTTTGGGTGAGGGAGTAATGCTTAGACAGGTACAAGGGGACTTCTGGCATGCTGTCCATGTCTGTTTCTTGAGTAGGAATTACATGAGTTCACTTTGTGATTCAATGAGCTGTAGGTTTTGTGGTGGGTGTACTTTTCAGTATGTGTTGTATATCTAATGGTTTAAAAAAATTTGCTGGAGTTAACAAGTTAGAAAATATGTCCCTGGGCAATGCTGGATATACACTACCAACTACTACTTGCTAACTGAGCCCATCTTTCTATATATGCATTACAAATGTGAAAGATAAGGTAGGCTTGAATTCTAGGAGTGGCAATGGTGAAGGAGAGGAGAGACAGATGCACAAAATACTGCAGAACCTGAGGCAGTATGGGAAGGTGAAGGAGCATGGCAGTTGGAGTGAGGAGCCCCAAGTTCAAGACTTAACTGGTTTTTAGTCCAGGCTCTAGTCACTCTCTAAGCATATGACCTGGCCTATCTCCTAACTTACCTTAATTTCGTTTTTCTCACCTGGAGGGTGGGGTTGATAAAACTGACAATCTTTCGTTTGTAACCTTTTGTAAGCTATTGAAATGCCATATAAAATTTATATTGATGTCTGATTCAGTGTGATGGGGAAGGAGTTAAGGATGATTGAGATTTTGAGCCAGAGTGGAGAAGGTAATGGTGGTAGCATGAACGAAATGAAAAAACCAAGAGGAGAAGCAGATTTGGAGAAATATGACATTCTATTTTATACATGTTGAGTTTAAGATCATGCCAGAACATCAAGATGGAATTATGAAACAGACACAGAACTGAAGATTTGGTGCTCTGAAAAAAAAGGTCAGAAATGGTGATAGGAAATTAGAAGTTACCCACATAAGGGTAATAACTAAAGCCGGGAGAGTGAATGAGATCGTTGAGAGAGAACATAGGAAAACTGAGTACTGAGGACAGAGAAGGAGAGAAGGAAAGGGAGAAGGAAAGGAAATCAACATTTACTGAGCCCCTGTTAAACTGTGTGCCAGCTGCTCTACGTTCGTTACCTCATTTATTCCCCTCAAATTCCAGGGTGGCTGTTCTGACCTCGTGTAGCAGACTCTAGACTCACAGCAAGACAAAAAACCAGTGTTTGAAACCAGCTTGGCTCCAGTTTATGCAGTGCCCTACTCCATTCCTGGAGAACCAAGTGTCTCTTGCAGAAGCCCAGGGGGAGACTGTGAGTCAAGGAAAGATAAGCCCTGAGAAAAGACCATTGGATTTTTGTGACCAAGGGGTTCCTGGAACATGGGCAGCAGTGCGTGCACTCTCCTGTTGTGTTTTTGTGAGTGTGGGTAATCCAGACACGTTGGTGTTCTAGACCTCTGGCAGTAAGAAAAAAGTCGAGATGGTAACTGTAAAAATTAGTATAATGAAAACAAAGTCAGTTATTAAAACCCGGCTAAATACTCTTGCCAGCCAAGTGCTTTGGATCTGAAGGCTTGAGAGAGAGATGGGAGTAACTCTCTGTGATTCACAGTGACTTGCTGTTCTTGGCCGCTTGTTTCATGTACTGCCTGGAACCGCCGTGAGTATCGCCAGTGGTGTGGGTCCTTCATGTTGGGAAACACTGGAGAGTTGTGTAATAATGGTCACTGTTTACAGTGCAGCTTCAGTCACCTGAAATTCTAAGGGAAAAGACCAAGGTGGCTTTGCCAGCCAAGGTCATTAAAACTTAGAATGAAAGATAGTTTCTGCTTGTTAGTGAACACACCTTTTGGAAAGCAGCAGTATCTCCTCAAAATTTAAAGTTATCCACTGTAATCGATGAGGAAGACTTTTCCCTAGTAGGTTTATTAAAACAGTTTATTTATTTACTACTTGAATAGCTTTTTACATGAAGTTTTGAAAAGTAAAAGAAAAATGTTCCACCACAGCACAATTACTGGTTTCCTCCTGCATGTTTTCAGATTTACAGATGAATAATGTGTCCATTTTTGGCAGGCAGAACACTGAAGAATTTTAAATTGGTTGCAGGAGTATGATGTCTTCTGTCTTTGTCTGCTCCCTTCTCTGAGATCAAGAGAAGACAGCCAGAAGCAAGTGAAATTCTTTGGCAAAGTCACTGATCTCAGAGTTCCCCAGAGGCACCAAGAACTTTGATTTCCAGGAATTAATTAGGCACGGCCACTTCGCTCAATCTTATATTTTATACCCCAGAGATAAGGTGGCATTTGGGCAACCTTATTTTCTTACTCTATTTTAAGGCAGTGGACATTTAATAATTGTTGGTTGGTTGTGGCTTCCAGCCAGATTTTTTTTAATTATTTGAGTAGATAGTCTATCCACTGGTGCAAAAAACTTTTCAAACGTCATCTACTGTCTTCCATCCACGCAGTTCCCACCCCCAAGGTAACCTCTACTCTTATTTTCTTTTGTATTTTTCCAGAGTTCTTTTCATGCCTATACATGTAAGAAAGAATAAATGTTCTTCTTTTTCCCCATTTTTATGAAACGATGCCATATACACTCTTCTGCACTTTGTACTTGACATCTTGGGCTTTTCCATATAAAGTATCATTTTTCTTACCCCTGCAGATTATTTAACCAATCAGTATCCAATTGAGGGACATTGAGTTTCTAATCTTTTGTATTCTATTTAGTGCTTGGATGAATGTCTTTGTACATACATCTTCTTTTCTTCTATATTTAAGTACGCCTCATCTCACTTCCAAGAGTGGAATTGCTCTGCCAAAGGGCATGTATGAATTTTTAATTTTGATAGCTACTGCCATATTGCCCTCCATGTACCAAATGTTTCTCCACAGCATTGCTGGTAGACTAGAATGCTACCAAATTCTTGGATTTTTCCCTACCAGTTTTTGAATGGCAGATTATTTTGAGTCCTTTCTAATATTTTCAGAATCAATAACAAAATCATTTGGGTAAATTGGGGGAAATGAGGTTCAGTTTTCAGAATTTGTTCAGGATACAGGAATTCTTTGCTGCAGCTCCTGCAGCTACACACCCACAACTAGTGAAAACATGGTTGCTTATGCAGTCGAAGCAGCTAGCAGTACTGGAAAGGGGCCAAGAATGACTACAAACTGCTCCACCTACACTTCTTTTTTTTTTGGCAAATTTGCAAGCCTAGCAGGATCTAAAAAAATCCTTCAGCCTTTGTTTGAATTGCAGAGAATCAACCTGGTAAGAGGGAGGAAATTATTCATTTCTTAAAAATTCTCCTAATATGATAGGAGCTGAAAATGATTTTTGTTTACTTTTGCTTTGGTGCTAAGGTGGCACAGGGAGGGGAAAGTGGGGGTATTAGGCTGCGGGTTCCACCTGCACTGGGGGTTGTATTGGAGTGTGAAGAAAGATTTCTAGGATTGATGATCTTAGTTACTTGGAGTCAGATTAACTCAGGGAAAGGAAAAGAGTTAGATATGGCATGCTAGTTTACTGACTTTTCAAATTTTTTAATCATTTTGTAAATTTGTCAGTTTGCTGTGGACTGAATGTGAATCCCTACGGTCCATAACCTCTAACCCCTAATGTGATGGTATTTGGAGATGGGACCTGTGGGAAGTAATTAGGGTTAAGTTAGGTCATGAGAGTGGGTTCCTCCTGATGTGATTAGTGGCCTTATGAGAGAGAGAGGTCTTTCAGCTGGAACACAGAGGAAAGGCCATGTGAGGACACAGTGAGGAGTCTGTCTGCAAGCCAGGACAAGAGCTTTCACTGGGAACCAGATCGGCCAGCACCTTGATCTTGGACTTCCCCGCCTCTGGAGCTGTGAGGAATAAATTTCTGTTGTTTAAACCACAGTCTGTGGTAGTTTGGTATGGCAGCCTGAGTTGACTAAGACAGGGTGTCTCTAGTTTTCCACAGATTCATAAAGATCCATCCAACAAAATTATCCTAACTGTTAATAATGTCCTGTCTTTCTTCAGATTAACTGCAACCAACGTTTTGTCTGTGCAGTTCCTGTGCAATTTGGAAACCACGAACTCTTTAGGAATGGCAGGTGACTATTGGGAAATCCTTCAATTGTTTAATACTCCCAAATTTTAATTTGCACTTCAGGCGCGGCTTGGAGTTTGGAATCCTTCTGTCTCCTGAATTGAAATAAGTGGTATATTGGTGCTGGTGTAAACTCGTTCACTTAATGGGCTGTAAATTAGTGTTACACACCGGTGATTGATTGGATTTTTTTGTTTTGGCTTGGCTTTTTTTGCTGGTGAAGATTCACCCTGAGCTAGCATTTATGGCCAGTCTTCCTCTATTTTGTATGTGAGCTGCTGCCACAGCATGGCCAGTGACAGGCGAGTGGTGTAGGTCCCTGCCCAGGAAGCAAGCCAGGGAACCAAACCTGGCTGCTGAAGCAGAGCACACTGAACTTAAACATTAGGCTACCGGGGCTGGCCCTGATTGGATATTTAATGCTCCAGGAAATCATATTACTTTTGTTGAACTGTTATGTTTTGTTATGTTAATAATGTCAATTCAGCTTTTTCCTTTTTTTTTTTTTTTTTTTTTTGCTGAGGAAGATTTGCCCTGAGCTAACATCTGTGCCAGTCTTCCTCTATTTTGTGTGTGGGTCGCCACCAAAGCTTGGCCGCCAGCAGGTGATGTAGGTCTGCACCTGGGAACCGAACCCAGGCCATTGAAGTAGAGCATGCTGAACTTAACCACTGGGCCATGGGGCCAGCTCCTGGTTAAGCTTTTTAAACAAGAATCTTTTAGAAAGCCATTGAAATATTTAAGAGGAAATGATATATCTGGGATTTGTTTCAGAGTTATTTGGAATCACAACATGGTATAGATTGTGGCAGTATCTAGGAAATAAGAGAAGTCAGGATGATAATTGTAGAAGCTGAATGGTGGATTCTTGGGGCTTCTTCACGTTCTCTCTACTTCTGTATATGTTGAAATTTTCTATACTAGAAAGATTGTTTAAATAATTTGAGTGTGTATAACTAATGACTACAATTATGCTTTCATTGTCTTTTGTTATTCTGAGTAATTATGACACCTGCTGAAATTACAAAGAATCTTCAACTTAAATGTCTTACCAAGCATGGAAATTAAAATGCTGGGCATTAGTACATATTGGGCTTCACTTACCATGCATTTTTTAGCAGCTACTACATGCCGTCATATTTAATCTCTGCAAAGGTAGATGTTATCCCCATTTTATAAATGAGAAAATGTAGACCCTAGGTAAGTAATACACAGGTAGAAAATAGAAAAATTAGGGGGGTTTTTTCTCATTTGGTCTGCCTCCAAAAATTCATGTTTTGTTTTTACTATACCATGCTGCTTCTTAGACATGACTGACTGCCCTTTCTTTTTTGAAGAAGAAGAAGATTAGCCCTGAGCTAACTACTGCCAATCCTCCTCTTTTTGCTGAGGAAGACTGGCCCTGAGCTAACAGCCATGCCCATCTTCCTCTACTTTATACGTGAGACGCCTACCATAGCATGGCTTTTGCCAAGTGGTGCCATATCCGCACCCAGGATCCGCATCGGTGAACCCCGGGCCGCCAAGCGGAACTTGCGAACTTAACCACTGCACCACCGGGCCAGCCCCTGACTGCCCTTTCTTCCATGCTGATTTCCTTTTAGGAGTGAAAGCCACGCACAACAGGTAGACAGACTCACATGTGGAAGATTTCAGAGGTCTTGTCCTCTGCTTTTCTGTTAAGGCAGCCAGAGTCCCAAGGCAGGTGTTGAAGCTATACTGCACCTTAAGGAAACCATAGAACAGTGAACCAATACAATTCCAGACCTAACTCACCAAGCTCTGGTTCTCCAACAAGTCATTTGACCATTATTACACGTATTTGTGTCAGTTACTGTTCCAGATAACTGAGCTGATATTCTTATCTCACTTTCAGAACATAGATTAAGAACTCACCCTTGAAGGCATTATGCTAAGTGAAATAAGTCAGACAAAAAGACAAATACTGTATGATCTCACTTCTATGTAGAATCTCAAAAAACAAAACTCATAGAAACAGTAGATTGGTGGTTGCCAGGGGTTGGTGAGGGGGAGTGTGATGGAGAGGGTGGAATGGGTAAAGATGGTCAAAGGATACAAACTTCCAGTTATAAGATGAATAAGTTCTGGGGATCTAATGTGCAGTATAATGACTGTGGTTAACAATACTGTATTGTATACTTGAACGTTGCTAAGGGAGTAGTTCTTAAATGTTCTCACCACAAAAAAAATCCAAAGTAACTATGTGAGATAATGTTGTGTTAACTAACCTTATTGTAGTAATCATTTCACAATATATATGTATATCAAATTATCATGTTGTATACCTTAAACTTACACAATGTTATGTCAATGATATCTCAGTAAAGCTGAGGCGGGAGAAGCATCTCAGTCATAACATACTGACTTCCATCCTCCTCCTTCCTGCATCCGGACTCCACCCTGTTGAGTTACATCCCCCTCAATTAGAAGCCATGCCTGTGCAGCTCAGGAAATGGAGTATGTGCAAGGTAGAAACATCCCCCAACTAAAACTGAGCTTGCTTTCTCCTTTCTCTTCCCAAGGACATGCCAAGTTTGCAATGTAAGGGAGCTTGGGACAACCGTCTACTCCCAAGCTGGTTCTAACAATGGAGCTTTAAGAATACTTATATATAGTATGGCAGCGTTTAACAAAAGACCAACCCTGAAATGTGTGGAGGGAAGAGACCAGATTCTACAAGCACTTGGAGTTAAAGCAAGACTTGAATCCAAGAAAGGGTCCATCCATTGAGGCCTTAAGTGGGATCTGGGTATTTACACTCCCTTTATTTCGCCTCACCCACCCATCCACTCAATTAAAAAGCACCATCCTTAGGCAAATCTAGACTCAACTATGCTTAAAACTATCCCTTGCTTATTAGCCCACAGAGTGAGTCATGTGAGACAGACTTGCAGCTCCATGGTACACTTTCCCTGCCCCTGGATTTCTGCATCTCCAGGCCAGAGAAAGTTAACCCGACAGAGTTAAAGAGCACAAACTCCACTTTTATCCACAGAGATGTCCTTTGACCAGGCAAAAGCACAGAATCATTGAAGAAGCTATACTATGTTTGATTCTGAAAAAAGATTTGGTACTCAAGCCCAAAGAGATGGAAAACTAGGAAATGAGAAATTGAGTTTCAAGTTAGAGAAAGAGAACACTTACAGATTATTTAAGGGCATAAATTCCAAAACGCCCCACCCCAACCTCCTGAGAAGGCTTTCAGTAGGATGGGAAGCTGAGAGCTGCTTTTCCCGACCAGCTAACCCACCACTCCCTGCAACAGGCAAACAGTAGGCAAGGTAATGTATTAGTAAAACATTGAAGCCCAAAGTCTTGGTGTAAATTTAGATTTTTAATTTTTCACTTGTACTAAAAATTGATTTGTCTGCCCTTCTGCCATCTGTACAAACATTCATGCAGCACCTAGAAGAAGGTACTTAGGTATCCCTCTTCCCATTAAACTCTTCAAATGAAACTCATTTTGCTTTCTTCTTCCAAGGTACCATCTTTCTCCATTAGTACAGGCTCAAAACTCTTCATTTTTTGTTTAGTTTTTACTTCATAATCATAAACTTAGCTCTGCAGTGCACCTGGATTTGGAAGGGAATAAGAACATGGAACCCAAAGAGCTGCAGTGAGAGTACAAAGATTATAGGATATAGTGAGCAGATGAGGGTGGTAGATGCTCTCCTGAGCTGCAGAAGGAATGAGCTAGAGGTTAAGATAAAACGTGTCAAATTTACTGGAGTTGTCCATAGTCAGCAACAGTTAGCCTCTTGATGGTCCTGCCATTCCTGGACTAAAGCACTCCATGGCTTCCTCTTCTGCCCTGCCAAAGACCACGTTTGCCATCCAACTACTCAGTCTTGGCACTGCAGATGAAAACAGTTCTGGGAACCATTTGTGTTGGGTCCAGCGTTTGCAATGAACAAGAAACTGGGACCACATGCTTCGGGATGAAACTCTCATCATCAAGTTTCTCCCTGCAGGTGGACTTGCTGCCGGTGCCATTATGGCATGTGAAGTCACCACTCTGGAACATAAACCCTGGAATAAGTCTGTGACAGCAGGAAACTATAACTAAATCCTTTCTCCCCACTGCTCAAGAGCATGAAAGTTTTCTGCTGCCTTTGGAACTGTGTCTGCAAACAGCTCAAAAGAGATGGCCTGAGGGCTCGCCATGGACATCAATGTCGGAAGAACACAGTGGGGTTGACCATAGCTCGGTGGCACTGACAGCAGTGTCTGCAAAGCCAAACATTCTTCATTCTTTAATCCAAATTGCTTGTCCTCCCTGAAGAGAAATCTATTTTATTTATACCTTTATCTCCACAAGCAAGGACTTTACCCTAAATAAGACTTTATCACTTTTCTTTCAGATTATTGAGTCTTGTTCTCTTTGAATTTAACCTTCCCTTCCTGCCCCCAGACCATCCTGCCTGCCTACCACTGTTGTCTTCGTCAGATATTGCTTTCAGCTTGAGACTCCGCTGAGCATTACCCTACAGGGTACCTATGTGGACATCTAGGCTCATCCTAGATCTGGACCTTTCCAGCCCTGGGTTTGGGCAGACCTGCAGTCAAGGATGATAGTATGTGAGAACACTTAGCATAGTTCCTGGCACATAGCAGGCAATGTTAGCTTCTTTTTCCTCTTTTTATCAAGTTAGTTTCTTTACTGCCCCAAAGACTACCAAGTCTTTGAGTTCATATCTGACTCAGAAATTATTCTCCCTCTGAGAAACATATTCACTCCAATTTTCTGCCTCTCTAAATCTATCAAACATAAACAAATTCAAATTCTACCTTCAAATTTTAAAACAATCTTGAAAGTCACAACAGTAAGAACAAATGGAAAATTAAACCTTGTTCTTGGTTAAGAAATTTAACATCATAAAAATATTATGTCTTTATTTAATATATGTCAAAAATACAAGATTTTTTGGGGATCCATGGAAATGGGAGGAGGGGAGCTAGCCAAGTGGATTCTAAAGCTCATATGGAAAAAATAAATAAGCACAAATGGACAGAAAACCCTGCCAAAGAACACTAAGGGGAGACTAGCATCTGCTAGATATTAGTCAGATTATAAAGCCCCAAGGGCACTAATCCACCCTCATGACCTAAACACCTCCCAAAGGCGCCCCTCTCCAAATACCAGCACAGCAGGGATTAGGTTTCAACATAGGAATTTGGGGAGGACACAGACATTCAGTTTAGAGCACCAAATATTTATTATAGGGGCTGTAGAAAAGAAGAGGAATCTATAAGTACTGGTAGGGAAACATCTCCAGCTTTATATAAAGAATTATGATTAAGTTTAAAAAGGAAAGTACAGAAAGTGTCTCTAGTGTGCTACCTTTAGTAAAGGGAGAAGATATGTATATGATTGTATATGCTTGTATTCATATAAAGAAGCCCTCAAAGAATCCCCAAGACACTAATAAAAGTGGTTACCCATAAATGTAAGCCCATGGGAGCAGGACTTTTCAATGTACACCGTTTGCTGTTGGCGGTTTTTTTGTTTTGTTTGGTGAGGAAGATTGGCCGTGAGCTAACATCTGTTGCCAATCTTCCTCTATTTTATATGCGGGATGCTGCCACACCATGGTTTGATGAAGAGTGTGTAGGTGCCCGCCCAGGATCCAAACCCACTAACCGTGAGCCATTGAAGCGGAGCATATGAATTTAAGCACTATGCCAGTGGGTTAGCCCTGTTTTGTTTTTTAAACCATATCAATTAAATGTGTTTCCTTTCTTATATTTAAAGGCTTTCCCCATCTATAAATAGAAACATAAAAATTAAGAGTTGGAAAGGCCTTCAGAGATCACCTGAAGACAGTTTCCTCATTTTAAAAGTGAGAAAATGAAGGAATAGAAGGGGGAAGTGTTCTGCATGAGGTAGCATAGCTAGTTTTAGAGAACTGGAGTACAGGTCTCTTGATAAGTACTTTTCTCTTCAGTCTCTTGACAGGTGTTGTGTACTCCAGTCCATGCTGATCTCCCTTTTTACTAACTGACTGATCATTTGCTGATTATTTCATGGGTCTTAATTTCTCCTCATAAATGTTTACATCATCAGAAGTATTCCTTTGTATTTTCTATAGTACTTCACACTGTGTTTGGCCCATAACAGCTTTGTTCATTTATTCAACAATTTACTGAATGTTCTAAATCCCAGGCACACTGCTAGGTTTCATGAATGCATAGCTGTCAATTGGAATACTGGAAGTGGAGGTAGAAGTTTTAATCCTTATTCTAAGCATTGAACATAAAGACAATAAAGCCTCTAATTCATTCACCTACCTATGTGAAGCCATGTTTAAATTTACTTAATTATTCTTGGGGTAGAGCCTAAGCAGTGGGCGACACATATGCTGCAGCTCATATATAAGTGTTAGGTGGACAAGACATCAAGGCGACTGATCATCAAGCCCAGTGTTGAGTAAACAGAGAACCTTTGGCCTACCTGTTGTTGATAACCCATAGATTCCCCTTCTATCCAACTTCTGAAGATGGGATCACGCTTTTTTCAGGAAACGTCTAGAAAAGACTCTCTCCTGAGACCCTGTCCCTTGTTTCTATCAACAGTCTGCCCCATGCCAGACTGTCAGTGTCTTGAAGGCAGGAAGCATTTGTTTCTTTGTATTCCTAGCACCTGTTGTAGTGCCCAGCACACTTTAAATGTTAGTTGAACTGAACCAAACATGTCTAGGGCCATGCACACACTATACTTAAGATTGAAATGTGTCCTCTCCAGTGTGTTTCCTACTAGAGTGTGTTTGCTTGGTTCCCAAACTGTTCTGATGTTTCTGATTCTGAGCTATAAATCCTGTAGCCTCCATTCCGTTTTCCTACAACTACCGTCTTTCCTCCATGTCTTCTGGAAATGTTCCCTAAGCCTACTAGGAAGCACCTGGTGCTCAAGATAAAACTTAGAAAGCCAGCCCTGATGCCCTAGTGGTTAAAGTTCAGCACACTCCACTTCAGCGGCCCGGGTTCAGTTCCCGGGCACAGAACCACACTGCTCATCTGTCCGTAGCCATGTTGTGGCAGCAGCTCACATAGAAAGACTTACAACTAGAATATACAACTAGGTACTCGGGCATTGGGGAGAAGAAAAAAAAGAGGAAGATTGACAACAGATGTTAGCTCAGGGCAAATCTTTCCCAGCAAAAAACAAAAGAAGATTAAAAAAAGACTTTAGCTTGGCAAGTTTATTTGTGTTCCTCAAGGATTCCCTCAATACAAAATTTGAAACAAGTTTAACCCTTGGTCCTGGCAGGTTATGCTCCTCTAGGTTCAGGGGTTTCTCCAGTCATTTCTCCAGGAACCTCCTGAGTATATTGCATGAGGAGGAGGAAAAGAGCTTGCTCTTGAGAGTCTCGCATGCCTGCTTTCAAAACCTGGTCTGTCACTCACCAGCTCCGTGATACTGAGTAAGTCACTAAAGCACTCTGAGCCTTGTTTTCCTTATTTGCAAATTTAGAATAATAATGCTCATCTCATAATGTTACGGTGATTTAGAGATAAGGCATGTGAAAATCCCTGGCTTGTAGTAACTCCTCTAAGCACATCCCCCTTTTTTCCACAAAGTCGTTTACAAATTAATGAATTTTAAAAAGTGAACAGCTTTCCTAAGCAGCAATACTTATCTTATTTATAGAAACTTGTACTACAAGTTTCTGAAGACAGGGGTGAACCAGGTTTCTTAGTAGCTTGCCTTGGCCTGTCTCTAGGCCTTTGGCTTTGGAATATTGTGCTCTTTAGGTGTGTCATAGTCTGTCCTAATCAAAGGCCAAGTGTGGTTGTGCCAGTGATGTTGATACATAAGGGTCCCTCTTACTAGGCTCTGTGAGATCCTCGGATATGACAAGGCAGAGTCTCTAGACTTTAGGTAATAAAAATCTATCAGAGAATATAAGATGTTTACATAAGTAACAATTACACATGATAGAAGGTGACATGACATGAAATGTATAGAGAAATTGCTATGTCAGTTTAATAAAGAGAAATCACTTCCAGCTGGAGAAGATCAAAAACGGATTCACTCATTCCGTCGATAGAGATTTATCATAGAGTGTTTGTGTAAGATATCAGGCTAGACACTGGGGATGCAAATATTTAAATTGTATTATACTTGCTTTTGCAAAGCAGAGAGCTTACTAGTGGAAAAAGTCACAAGAAAATAACTGCAGTACTATGTGGCAGGGACTTTTTTATAGTGGTATGTTCAATGTGCTTTGGAAGCAGAGATCAAGAGCAATCAGCTCAGAGGCTGGGCCCCCACGGCCAAATGATTAAGTTCATGTGCTCGGCTTTGGCAGCCTGCGGTTTGCCGGTTCAGATCCTGGGCGCAGACCTAAACACCACTCTTTAAGCCATGCTGTAGCGGCATCCCACAGAGAAGAACTAGAATGACTTAGAACCAGGGTATACAACTATGTACTGGGGCTTTGAGGAGAAAAAAGAGGAGGATTCACAACAGATGTTAGCTCAGGGCCAATCTTCCTCACCAAAAAGCATACAATTAAAAAAAAAAGTAATTAACTCAGGTTACAGAGAGTATAGAAAGAAATGATGTTTGAGCTGGTTCTTGAAGGATAAAGAGGAATTTACCTGATAGAGAAGATGGGAAAGAGTAGTCATTAAGGGGTTGAACTTTATGTTGAAAAACAGGAAGAATTTAGACATTCGGAAGTGGGGAGAATCTAGAACTGCATGAACAGAAGTAGGAAAATCAGGAGAAAGCATGAAGTGAAATAGTTCTTACTGTACTATGGGTGAGTAAAAACAGTGGGTTTGATCTAGTTTGTGGTGGGATTAAAGACAATAAGAAAAACTACTAAAGGTCTTCAAACTACGACATGATAAGGGTAGAACTTTGAATTAAGAAGATTAATCTTTTAGTTTTGTACAGGATAGGTTGGATAAGAGCACACTAGGAGCAAGGAAGGCAAGTAGAAGACCATTAAAATAGCTAGGTAAGAGGTAATGAGATCGTGTAGAAATTGGCAGGAGGAATGGAAGAGAAAGGCCAAACGGAAGAAGTGTTGCAGACATGGATGTATGGTTATTGGCAACCTGAGTGTTTGAGAGAATGGTACACTATTAACAGAAATAAGAAACATAAAAGATAAGGCTTGGGGGAAGTGAAAAAATTCAATTTGGACACACTACTCTTGAGAATCTTCAAGAGAGCAATTTCCATAGACTGGTAAAAGCAATAGACAAGATAGGGCAAGTGGTTAAGGAGAAATGGGATGTGAGAAAGTAGAGGCAGCAAATTTGACTACCTTTTGGTGGACTTTGGCAATGGAGGAAAGGAGTGTGTGAGGAAAGAGGTTGAGGGTTTCCATTGAGTGATGAACTGGGGAGACTGAGCTTATTTGTAGGCTGAAAGGGAAAATGAGGAGCCAACCAAAGACTGAAGGTGAAAGAGGAGAGGATAAATGATGGAGCAAGGCCATAGTATCAGAAGTATTAGTGGAGGGAAAGATATAAACTACTTCTGTGAGAAGAAGTTCCAGGCATAAGAGATTAAAAAAACTCAGATTCTACTTCAGATGATCTACATTTTTTTTCCTATGTGGAAAACCTCACCCTGCTTTATTTTTTTTCCCCAGTTCCTTGGTAATTAAACCAATTTGAGTGGCTTGCAACGTGGCCTACTTAGAGACATTTGGCTCAAGTAGAGTGGGAGTTGTGTAATTGCTTTCCCTAGTGCTCTTGCTTTAGAGAGCTACTTGTTCAACTTCTTCAGATTGGATATCACAGTGTTCTGTGACCGGATCTTTAAAATAACTTCAATTTGGATGGATGTTTCATACCTTTCCCGACTCAGACATTTTAAAAGTCAAGAGTAAAACAATAAAAACTCTACAAGAAAACAAGAGAATAGCTTTATGACCTTAGAATGGGCAAATATTTCTCAAACAGGACACAAAAACACTAACCATGAAGGAGGAAAAATGTGATAAATTGGGACAAAAAAAGTTATAAATTTTTGTTCACCAAATGACATCAATAATACAGTAAAAAGACATAACACAGAGTGAAAGAAGATAGTCTCAATATGTAAATAAAAGAGAAGCATACTCAGAATATATAAAGAGTTTCTATAAATCAATAAGAAAAAGATGGCCCCATCACAAAATGGACAAATAATTTGAACAGACATTTCATAAAAGAGACTATCCAAAGGACCAATAAATATTTTAAAAGGTATTCAACTTCTTTAATCATCAAAGAAATGCACAGTGAAACCATAATAAGACATCATTTTAGCTATCAAAATGGCTAAAATGAAAAGAACAGAAAATATCAAGTGTTGACAAGGATTTGGAGCAACCAGAGCTTTTATACACAGCTGGTGGGAGTATAAATTGGTACAACCACCTTGGAAAACTGTTTGGGCATATCTGCTAAACCTGAACAGATACATATTCTGTGACCCAGCAATTCCAATCCTAGGTATATGCCCAACGGAAACACTAGATTCAATCCAAATGTCCTACAGTAGAATGAATGTGGTATATTCATACAATGTAATACTACTCTACAATGAGAATGAATGAACCACAACTACATACAACAATATGGATGAATCCTACAGCATAATGATGAGCAAAAGAAGTCAGAGACAAAAGAATTCATACTGTATGATTCCATTTATATAGAGTTCAAAAACAAGCGAAGATAATCTATTCTGATAGAAAAGAGAGTAATAGTTACCCTTGGTATGTGTCTGATGGGGGAGCAATGTAGCAACTGGAAGGGGAAGCAAGACAATTTCTGGGGTAATGTTAGCTTTCTTGATCTGACACTAGTTACACAGGTGTATTCAATTTGTGAAAATTCATTGAGATGTACATTCACGATTGTGCACTTTTCTGTATGCTTGTTATACTTCAGGATTTTTTTTTTAAGTCAGTGGTTTCAAGTCTGTCAACCTTGTTCTCATAATAGGTTTAAATTAAGATAAGATCAAGATGGTAATTTATCATTTTCCCTCTGATTCACCTATTTATTAAAATTATCCATGCTCCCCATTAGTTTCTACCTCCCAAATCTCTGACTGCTCAGTTCTCCACATCTTGAAAGTCTTTAATGATTTCCACACAAAAGAATATTACACCAAGTTTTGTGCTTTATGGTCTGCGCTTTTCTGTTATAGAGCACCCAGTATTTCCTTAAAATCCGTGATGCTAATGAAGTTGCTCAAATTAACCAGATGGATAATAACATCCGTTGGGTTTGGAGTGTATAACCGTAAAGAAAGTCCAGCACTGCTACACCTATGGGCGTCCTCAGTTTGGTCAGTACCTTAGTGCCTCTTGTTGCCAAATTCTAGTTTCTGGTCTCCTTGAGGACGTTTGGACATTAACATCAAGTTCAAGAAGAAATAATGATAGTGCAGGGGGGATTAAAGTCAGGAATTCCTTGTTTGGGGCAGCGTCCATGTTTATAAGTTATTCACCATTCCAGAGAGACAACTATACAAAAATACCTCCACTGTGGACATCTGAGTAGTGGAGGAAAAAAAATGAAACATGAACTAAGTTTTAAAGAGTGAAAATAAGCTTGATATCATGGATTTCTGATTTTTAATATAATACATTGCTGGTTCAGAGAGTATTTATGCAAATTTTGATTGGTATTGCATTTCACCCAAAATGTGATTTGGAGAGAAATGACATTTTCAACAATGTTCCGTTTCCTAATCCAGAAATATGTTGTATCTTTCCATTTATTCTCCTGTTCTTTTATGTAGAGTTTTAAGGATTTCTCCTTTAGGCCCTGCCCCTTTCTTATTAGGTAAGTTAACTTCTAAGTAAACACAAGTGATGACTTGAGATTCCTGGGACTCTGTGCTCCCAAAGGAGCCTAAGTGGGCAGAAAGTGGATCCTTTTTCCTCTTTAAATTGTGCATCTCTTAGTACAATTCAGACTTTTCCTATTCATATGGCCTCGGATAAATCTATTTTTTTATTTTGACTGGAGCAAAGAAGAGGAACACACAGCTGTGTTTTACCATTTTTGTTGTTGAAGTGAAAATCTTACTATGTCATCTCTAATCAGCTAATTTTCTCATTATTATTGCTCTTCTACAGTACCACCATTAGGCCCAGGAAACGGGGTCTTTGCCATGGGCTCCATGCTGTAGACAGCCCCATATTATCACAACCACAAAAAATAAATTATGAAAGAACCCAGAAGTGCCTCTGACACCCGGGATCAGATGAAACCCTTAACAACCACTCCCATGATTAATCTTGTTTAGTTCCTAGGGAAGCACTTCACATCTCTTGCTCTGTCTTTGAAACAAAAGGCCACTATTTTCAAATACCTTAAAGCAAATTTTTCAACTCAAGACCCCTTTACACTCTTAAAAATTGAGAGTCTAAAGAGCTTTTTTAATGTAGGATATATTTATTGATATTCATTGTAATCTAAATTAAAACAAAAAATTAAATATTTATTAAATCATTTAGAAATAATAAATCCATTACATGTTAACATAAATTATACATTTCTATGAAAAAAAGCTGTATTTTGCCAAACAAAAAAAAAATTAGCGAAAAGAGTGATATTTGCTTTACGTTTTTGCAAATCTCTTCAATGTCTGGCTTAATAGAAGACAGATGGATTCTCATCTGCTTCTGCATTCAATTTGTTAGAATATTACAAATCATACAGCCTCTGGAAAATTCCACTGTACATCTGTAAGAGGGAAAAAAAAGTGAAAGTGCAAATGACGTCTTAGTGTTATTATGAAAATAGTGTTGTGGACCCCCAAAATGGAATTGGGAACGTCCTGGGATCTCCACACCACAATTTGAGAACCACTACCACATCGGGTTGGCGATTTTACATGGTTCAATATAATATACGTCTTCTCCCTCAAAATATTCAGTGTGAATAAATCAAAAACTTACATCTCTTTAAATATGATATGCACTGCTTCTTAATAATTGCTTTCTTATACTTTTAGTAATGTCTGGGTAGTGTGACACATAAATCTTCACTGTAGACCTCGAAATACACTTGTTGAAAGAGGACAGGAAAGGGAAAAAAGAGGAAAAGTTTTTAGTAAATGTTATGACACTCCTGTAGTTGTTATGATCTACATGCTATGAGCACTTCTATATCTCAGCAGGGGAAACATGTACTTTGGGGCCAAACATGGACATTATTACAGAAGGATCTGGTTCAAAGGCAGTGTTTTTAAAGATTTTCAGGAGAAGATCATCCATTAATATTTTGCAAAGATCATCACCATCAGCTGGCTGATAGACTGAGATACAGAGATTCATTTTGATGGAGAGTATGGATTCCAAAAGGTCTGTGAAGAGGAAAGCCCCTGGGGGTAGAGAGTAGGAAGGTAGAGTGGGTCAGCTGGCAATGATGGTCAGGGTGGCAGCATGAAAGCAGAAGTGCCTGTTGGGAGGAAGGAGCTGCAGAGAGACTTGTGGTTAGAAGGGAATAGGAATGATTTCAGTCCCTTCATTGCTCCCCCCAAGTGAAGTTTGAAATTATAATCTTTCAAAGACGTCCTATGGTTTTTAAATCTTTCTATATATGATTACTTAGATTACAGTAGAGAATTGTTTCTGAAATGCTGAAACTTGCCAGACCTTGATGGACCATTGCAAGGTAATCAACATTGTTTTAAAATGACAATTGCTGAGTATTTCTTAAGGCAAGTGTCGCATCTTCAGAGGAACGGCCTACAAGGCAGGCATTGGACAAACTCTGTAGTCAAGGGATTGTCTTCAGCAGAAGCCTTCCACTTTGCTCCGCCTTCCACACCCCTCTGTTGAATTCAAATGCAACATAGTGGCAGCAGTGGGGCTCTGCACAGTCCTCAAGGGGCTGCAGAAGAGGAAGGGCAGATAGACTGTGACTTATATCCTGCAGCTGGTAGGCTAAGAAGCCCACAATCACACTCAGTAGAATAAGTGCACAATGCTAAGGGAACACAGGAAAGAGCAAGGAGGGGATGAGAATAGGGTTCACAGGAGAGATAAAGCTTGAGGTGAAGATTAAAAGGACAATGGAAATAGCCAAATGGTTTGAGGGGAGAGAGAATGTTATTAGGTGAACAAAGGGTGCAGAAGTAAGTCCAAGGAAGCTAAGCTTGTTGAGAGAACTGCAGCTAATTCAGCATGACTAGAAATGTGGGTGCTGTGGAGGCCTGTTGGGACATGAGGCTGCAGGGGGGAAGATGGGGACCCTATTTGCTGCACCGAGGAGGCTTTATCTTGAAAGTGACGGGCAGCCGTTTAATATCTTAAGCAGAGAATTTTTACTGTCAATTAATCAAATTTTTTTTTTCAAATATTGGCACCTAGGCTAACAACTGTTGCCAATCTTCCTTTTTTTTTTTTTTTTAAACAAAATTCACATTTTATTTAGGTTGAAATAAACTATACAAAATTGATTTTCTTCACCAAAAATAACAGCAATATTTTCTGTATTATTCCTAGATAAACCACAAAATGTGTATTTTTGTAGGTTTTCCAGGTGTTGCTTATAAATCAAGACGAGGCAGTAGATATAGTCATGGAAAAAGAGAGAAGACGGAGACATCGGTTGTCGGTATCCATGGCCTCTGATCCTGTGCTGACCATGAAGCAGAGGTGTTCAACAGAGACCTGCTGAAAAGCTTATGGAGCTGGAGGGAATGTAAACAGCAACAACCAGACGTGGAACAACAATGGCAGGCTCTTCCATCCAAACTTTAACTGTAATCTGTTCTTTTAAGTTCATTTAAGAGAGAGAAAATCTACACTGAAATCCTTGTTTGGTGAGTTCACATGTTTTTCTCACTGTCTGGTAATTCCCTTAACTGTCCATTACAGATTTTTAACAACGTACGTAAAACTCCTACTATTCAAAGGTCAATTGTAAGCTTCATTGTAACATTTTAAAAAATGTATTCCTTCCTCCCACACCTCCTCAAAATTTATTTCTTCAAAAAACTGATAACTCAATACCTGACAATTGGATCCACAGTGATAATAAATGTGATGTCTAAAATGACTTAACTAAAACAATTCCCAAGTGCCATTAGCAGAGATCACGCAGAACTGTAACACAGCACTTTCAACGCTATCTTCTGGAAGAACAGTTAGGTCTCCAAAGCACGAGAGTTGAAACAGGAGCCATCTAAATAGGCAGATTATCAATGGCTAATGTACTCAATGGGAGGCCTATAGGTCAAGATATTCAGTGATTAAGTGGCCTACACATACCTTACAGATTTTCTGTAAGATGTTTTCAAATTTCTTACAGATTTTTTCAAATATCAAATATAAGAGAAAGCCTACTTCAAAAGTCTCTTAGGTATTCTCAATGGTTTCTGAATTCTCTGTAGGAAGCTCCGACTTAGCTGTATAGAGTTTGATATATGTGTCCACCATTAAATCCAGATCATGTTTTATATCAAAATTTATGTTAAGCAAAGCCAAGTTACTCGACCTTTGGTCTGTCAAAGTGTTCCTCAGGTATGCTTTGAGACGCTTCCGCCCGTTTTCATAGCGTTCATTCTCAACCTTCATCACAGGAAGGATACAAAGGACCTTCAGCAGTGCATAAACATTAGGAAAAAACTTGATGTCTGGCAGATGGAGGGCTTCATAAATGGTGGATGGAAGCTCTATATCTTTCCCTCTGTGTTTCCACTTGATTCTCCAACAGTGCAGCTCGGCCGAGAGCGTGTCAGGATTGGGTAAGTCGCTTCTGTACATGTCAGCATGATGCTCCTCTGACGTGTTGAACTTGAGCTGTCCCATGACAGACGGGACCAGAGATAAGCATTTAAGAGCTTTGAGGTGCTGTTCTGAGAATATATCTTTCAGTTCCTGAATAATGTGTTCCACTGTTGGGACACTCAGAGTTTCTTTATAGTAACCCTCAGAGGTTAGCTGAGATTCCAGGTTACCTTGCTGTGCTCTGCGGAATTTCCCAGGGAGCTTCATTTGAATATCAAGTTTGGTTGCCAAATTTGTGGCTTCCTCAAACCAAAATTCATGATAAACTTCAATATTTTCCATCACTTCATTTAGTGAATGCAGCACTGCAGTCAAGCTACTGGCTGCAAAGAAGACATCAGAGGTTTGCCCCTGGAGATTTTTCCCAAAGGCTCTTGTAAAAGATAGAACATTTTTAAGAACAACAATGGTAACGATGAAATCAAAATCTGTTACTGCACTACAGAGGACAAATGCTCGGCCAGCTATACAGTTATTCCATCTAATACTTGTGTCACTATTTATACCATCTAAACATAAAACAAGTGCCTGGAGGAGGTCCACTAAAATCTCGAAAGCATCATGCCTGCCTGTCCAATGAGAATGGCAAATCTCCTTCAGTTCTTTACCCCGTTCTTCATTGTTCTGAAAGAGGACAGTGATTACATTGTCAAGTTCTAAAAGCAGTTGTGGTGATCGATGGAAAAAGGAACAAACTTCCTCAATTGTTCCTAATGCAACAGACACTCCCATAACAGGCACAGATTTTGCCAACCACATATTTAAGGCACAGGAAGAGCAGAGTGTGTAGATGGCTTGGGGATATTTCTCTAAAAGTCTAGAAGCAACAACTTTCATTTTGGAAGAAAATCCACTGGACACAATGTAAGCCTGACCACGGCAATACTCCATGTTTAATCCCCACTTCTCAGTTATTGTAGTGTGAAATTTCACAGCCAAAATTTCTGCATCAGCTTCATAAGGCAGGAAGCCCACGAATTCCTCTCTCAGGTTATGAGATTCATCAACAAACCTCACCAACACAGGCAGGTGCTCTTCCCCTGCTATGTCCACGACATCGTCAGTGATAATGGAAAAGAAGTGAGAGTCTCTCACCTCCCTGAGGGTTTCTTCCCGGATGCAGCTCTCACAGATCTCCAACATCTGCTTCTGCTGTGTTTTCGAACAGAACAACGTGTTAACTGCTGTTGTCTCAAAGCGCTTTCTCAGAACCTCCTCACCAGAATTTATCCGGCACTCCAGCAGGGCTTGAAAGTTATCAGGAGTAAAGAGACCTTCCGGGATTTCATCAGCTTCATGTCCATCCAGAGGTATGTTTTGTTTTCCCATAAGAATCAAAATTTCAAATAAAGATTTTAAGTATTCTTTGTTTTCCTTCTCTTCAAGGGTTAAAGGTAAAATGTCTTCATCCTGTTCTTCACCTCCCTCTTCTGCACTGGGCTTCTGAGCACTGCTGTTGTTTATTTCTTTATGTTTCTGTTCCTGCTCAGACGTTTCATCAATTTTTTTCTGTTTCAGTGTCCTGATTTCATCTTCACTCAATTCTTTTATTCGTTTTCTGTGTCTACTATGTGGATTGTTCAAATGGCTGGTAAGATCAAATATTGTTGGTATTGCATTATCTCGAAGAACTGTCCTATAAGGACTAGTTCGACAGATCATAGAGGTCTCAAAGTGTTTGGCACATAATCGATAATGTTTATTTAGTTGATCAGGTGTTTTATCTTCTAAATCTGCTCTCCTACAATTCTCCACCCACTTCTGGCATCTGGCCGGGTCCCGCGGGAACCTGAAGAAGGCCAGGTCCGACTGAGTGCTCTTCCGCGTGCAGTTGGGGGCAGCGCGCAGAAGTTCGGCATCGTCGCCCGCCCGCCGGCCGGCCCAGCCCTCCCCTCCCCGCCTCCTCAGGGCAGCCCGCCCGCCCGTCGGGGCCGGGGAGGGGAGCCAGGCCGGCCGGCCGGCTCGGCAGGCCCAATCTTCCTTTTTTTTTAAGGATTGGCACCTGTACTAACAGCTGTTGCCAATCTTTTTTTTTTTTTTCTACTTTATTTCCCAAACCCCCCTGGTACATAGTTGTATATCTTAGTTGCAGGTCCTTCTAGTTGTGGGATGTGGGACGCCGCCTCAACGTGGCCTGACCAGCGGTGCCATGTCCGCGCCCAGGATCCGAACCCTGGGCCACCGCAGCGGAATGCGCGAACTTAACCACTCGGCCACGGAGCCGGTCCCTCAAATCTTTCTTGATGGCCAGTTGCCTACCATGTGCCAGACACTACACTAGATGCTAGAAATTCAAACAAGATTTTTAAGAGGGGAGAGATTTATATGGAATAATTCCATAAATATGACTAGTGCTTAAAGGAAGTAGGTGAGTCCAAAGTGCAATCCGAACATAGAAGAAGAAACTGCTTTTTCTGCCTACCTCCTTCACGGAACCCGGGGTGCAGCTTGAGCTGTGTTCTGAGGACAGAGGTTTTTTTTAGGTGGACAGATAGTGCAAAGGCACAGAGATGCAAAAGAATGTGACAAGCTCTGGGAATGACCGAAGAGTCAGTAGGAAAGGAGGGGAGGATGGATGTATAAAAATGGCAGGTGAGGCTGAATAAGTTGACGACAGCCAGATCATGAAGATCCTTGTAGGTGTGCTAAGGGATTTGGACATGATGTGTAGATGATGAGGGTATTAGTCAGGGTTTTCCAGAGAAACAGGACCAAAAGGAGATAGGTAGGTAGGTAGATATTTAGATAGATAGATACATAGATACATAGATATTAAGGAATTGAATAATGCCATTGTAGGGGCTTGCAAGTCCAAAATCCATAGGACAAGCCATCAAGCTGGAGATTCAGGTAAGAGCTGATGTTGCAGTCTTAGGTCTAAAGCCTGGAAACTCAAGCGGGATTTCTATGTTCCATTCTGGAGGCAGAAATCCTTTGAATTTCTTTGAGAAACCTCAGTCTTTTGCATTTAAAGCCTTCAACTGTTTGAATGAGGCCCATCCACATTATGGTGGGTAATCTGCTTTACTTAAAGTCAGCTGATTGTAAATGTTAATCGCATCTGGACAAATACTCCGTGATACCACTTATATGAAGAGTCTGCAATTAGTCAAATTCATAGAAGCAGAGAGTAGAATGGTGGTTGCCAGAGGCTTGGGAGGAGAGGAAGCAAGGAGGTATTAATCAAAGAGTACAAGGTTTCAGTTATGCAAGATGAACAAGTCCCAGAGACCTATTGTACAGCATAGAGCCTACAGTTAACAATATTGTATATTTAAAACTTTGCTAAGAGGGTAGGTCTTATAAGTATTTTTATCACACATACGAAATTAATAACAAATAAACAGGGTGAGAGGAAACTTTTGGAAGTGATGGGTATGTTTATGGCATAGATTGTGGTGATAGTTTCGTAGGCATGTACTTATCTTCAAACTCATCAAGTTGTATATATTAAATATGTACCACTTTTTGTATATCAATCATACTTCAGTAAAGTGGTTCAAAAAATAAGAATAAAAAAATGTTAATCACATGTGAAAAATACCCATAGTGTAGCCAAGGTAACACATAAAATTAAACATCACAATGGGGAAAGATATAGGCATGGAAGACTAGTGGGCAATTTTTGTATCTAGAGGTCTGGAAGGAGGACCAGGCTGAGTAACCAGAGAACCAAGTGAATAAGTGGTAGTTGAAGTCATGAGACGAACCAAATTCCTACAAAGAATAATAGTGTGAGATGGACAGAGTGCTGAGGGTGGACCATGGAAGACATCAACATCTTAGGGATGAAGTGTGTGAAGAAAGGAATGTCTTTGAAGGAGACTGAGAAGAAACTGTCCATGAAGATGGAGAGGTACCAAGAGAGTGTGAAGTTGCAGAAATCGAGAGAGGAAAGAGTTACAACAGATGCTAGAGAAAAGCCAAGGGAGATAAGGACTGAAATGTCTCCATTGGAGCTTGCATTTAGGAGGTCCCTGGTGACCTCAACAAGAAGAGTTACTCCTGAGAGAGAAGAGGAAAGAGAGATCCTGAATTTAGGCATTCTTTTAGGAAACTTGGCTGTGAAAGAAAGAAGAGTGAGAGAGTGATGGTAAAGGGGCATATGGGATGGAACAAGTTTGGGTTGTGTGTGTGTATGTGTGGTTTTTTAAGATAGGAGAACATGTTCATGTCCAGAGAAGAAAGGGCAATGAGAGAGAGAGAGAGAGAGAAGTTACAAAAAGAAAAAAGGACAAATTGACAAAGCAGGGTCCCTGAGGAGGCACGAGGCGATGAGGTCTAGAACACAAGTCACCTAGGACTAAAAGAGAGATGAGTGGTAATAGATAACATTTCTCAGAGGAAAACAGGGTCCTGTGTAGTAGAGTAATAAATCCTAGAGTGGGAACAGACTTCAAAATGTCTTTAGCTTTGGTCAGGTAGCACATTCATGTCTCCACTTTATAAATAAGATGGCTGTGGCCCAGAGAAGTTCATAGTCTACCTATTCATATGACATTATCTTCAGAACCACATTTTAAGCCTTTGGGTAGTAAGATTTCCAACTTGTGCCTTCCAGAAAGAACACTACTGCCTAACACAAATCTGTGACCATAGGCTATGCCTTATTTTACTATTCTTCAGAACCCCACCACTGTTTGTAAGCAGTACTGACTCTTTCGCTATATTCAAAATAAGATGCTGGTAGAGTTTTTGCTCTTACATTAGATTCAAAGATGTTTACTTTCTTGTTATTGTTATGTATCACTAGCTAAAAATATTATTTTAATCAGAAATAATAACCCCTTTAAAACATTTTTGTAGAACCAGGGCTATGACCAAAATTTCTATTTTGACAAAAAGTTAAATCCCAGTAAAATGTCCTTAAGTCTGTTCCTGACAGATAAATTCAGAAAAGTAACAAATGGAACTCAAGGTGCCCTACAGAATCAAAACTGTAATATTGTGTGCACATCTTCTACCTCCTGATAGGCCTTTCTTGCCTTTGAGATTTAGCTGGTGCAACTCCCCTTCCAATTCGGCATTTTTCTTGGGGCTTAGAGAAGATTTGAGCTAGACTCTGACCATCTCATACCTAACAACAAAGAGTTTTACCCAGCAATCTGCAGATTATCAGCTGTGGATTCATGGGTTTCTAATAATTGCATAAGCAACAATTTTCTAAACTTCAAGTGAGACCATCTGTGAATTGATCATTATGTGGCCCAGTCCTCATAGACTATAGCTTTTTGAAGTTTATTTCCTATTTTTATCCATATTCCACATCCTAAATGTGTCTTCTAAATTCTGCTTTTAATTAGGCATTGGTCAGGGGTGGATGACTCTTTTTCACAGAGGATAACTAACTAGAGACATTTTCTGTCTTCAAAACTTTTCAAAAGAGAAGTCATAAACTTTTCTGCACAAGATTCTGCTTTGGAAATAGCTGTTGTCATCTGAGAGACTTTTGTTGTGTACACGAGACTTTCAACATCAGGGTGTGTGGCTTAAGGACGGGAGTTGGGAATGAAAACAGGCAAGGAGGCACGGAGAGAGAAATGCAGAGGTTTTCCCCTCTGTGGCCCATTGTTCCTGGAATATTATAAAATTCTTGCTCACTTGCTAGTATGTGACTTACAAAGCAGCAATAGCTGAGGTGCACCAGGACAAGGGTTCCATTTCTTTAATATCTCTTCCCCTGACAACTTGAAATGACGTGATGCTGAAATCATGCCTTGCAGTATGCCTAGCTGTGAGAAGAAAGCAGCTGTCAGTGTCGGGCATTAGCCTAGCCTCAACTCAGGGTCTCCGGCCAGGTCTGACTCTGAAACCTTGGTGCTGTTTCCTTGGCCTTGACGTTCAGTCTCCTGTAACCCACTGGCTCCTGCATTAACCCAGGAATATCTCGCTTGTATCTGTGCATTTAGCTGGGAACTTGCCCATTACAAGGAACTGAATAAATTGTTTATAAACAACAAGAAATGGGGAGGCTTCAGCATATGTACCTTCCCTCGTGCAGCCCTGTGTGCTCCTTTGGTGGGAGGAGTTATGTTAAATCCCTTTGTGCTTCCTCTCAGCTGCCCAAACCCTCTTTATGAAATCTTGGTTCCCATCTTCACTTTCCAAGTCCTATCAAAATGTACCTGTCCTGGGTTCATTTTCTCTCATTAGTAGGAGGCTGCCTGATTGGAGAATAGTTTTATGCGAGGATAGAAGGTTTTCTCAGAGATGGGACATTTTCATAGGAAGGAATGACTCTTTAACGGTGGCATTTCAGATACCATGGTAAGTCAGAGGAAAAGATTTGGAGACATAGGGAGTAAAAATGCCTCATCTTGCTACTCTATAGAAGAACAAATTAATTGTGGAAAACAAGTAAATTGTGGAAAGAAAGCAAGATTATTTCAAAGGCAACACATGTCGATGAGTTAGAGAGCCATTGGTAATTTCACACTTTTTCTATAGGAAGGGTGCTAGAGCCCAATCGGGTTGAAAGGGCAGACTTGGAGTTGCTTTTACATAGCAATTTACAAAAAAATTGATAAAAATGTTAACTGACTCCATTAAAGAATGAGGGGATGGGGAGCTGCTGAAGGAGATTATTGAAGGGTGTTAAACCATACCTTAATGTTCCCTCCTGGGTGCCAGCCACCTGTACAGTCTGGTCACATGTTTATTGAACACCAAGTATGTGCCAGACATTAGTTAAATCCTTTTGAAACATAAATATGGGATTTTTTTCATATACAAGATCGTGTGAAAGTCTTGTGTTTATCCACATTGAAGCATCAGTTGGGACAGTGGAAATCATCTATATAATCTGCTAATGATATTATGCACATTTATCCTAAATAGGAGAAAAATATAAATCACTTGATCTTTTCCATGTAGTCCAATCATGAGGCAGTGAAAAAAAATCTACTTATGCTTTTTTCCTTATCCCAAATCATCACACTCCTAGACATGCACAAGTAAATAGGCTCATCCAGTCATCCCATTTTTACTCATGAATATACTATACAAAGACAGACACAGAGACACTCACTCTATTACATTCTGAAATATGCTCACCTCTCTATAGAGGTACTGCATAATCACTGAGGTACTTACCCAGTTCGCAGACTAATACAACCCACTAAGAGGATGCACATTCATACTTTTTCTACATATCTGTTTGTGTAATATACTCACCCCTCTGTAATAAAACTGTAACAGAATAGCTGACATGGGAGAAACATCAGCCAGAATAGCAGCGCATTTTCACGCATCTCTGCCATGAAAAGGGCCATTAAAAATGGCTTAGGCAGGGGCTGGCCCCGTGGCTGAGTGGTTAAGTTTGTGAGCTCAGTTTCGCTGGACCAAGGTTTCCCCGGTTCAGATCCTGGGTGTGGACATGGCACCGCACATCAGGCCATGCTGAGGTGGCGTCCCACATAGCAGAACTAGAAGGATCTGTAACTAGAATATACAACTATGTACTGGGGCGCTTTGGGGAGAAGCAAAAGAAAAAAAATTTTTTAATTTTAAAAATGGGTTGGGCATTGTACCTCTGCACTTGTCAGTTTATAGAATTACACACTGATGGATTTAGAATTTTAAAATATTTCAGAGATAAGATTATAAATCTCCCCAGTAACTGTATAAAAAATCTCATCATCTAGTTAAAATTTCAAAAAACCTTCCACAAGATTTCTCACAGACAGCTATTTAAAGAATAAATTCAGACTGAAGAGAAGGTTTTCCCATAACTGGGTGAAGTAGTCTCTTCAGGTGGGGTCCATGACCACCAGCATCAGAGTCATCACGGACATCTTCAAAAGCAAATCCTTGGCTCCATTTCCTCACCTACTGAATGTAAACCTGAGGTTCTTGTGCACACTTGAGGAAAGACACTAGTCTGTCTGCCAGATAACCCAGACTCTGGTTCTCCTCCTGCAGCCTAGCAACAAGCTGGCTCAGCAGGGAGGCTGGAAGGCCTCAGGCAGAAACCGGGGTTGAGAAAGAAAACTCCCCAGGTGACTGGTGTCAAAAAGCTTGTTTTTTAAACCAATAAGATTATAACCCCAATGGAAAAGTTCAAAGTTTTCCAAATTGCCTGGGTGACCCCCGCTCCCTCCCCAGTCCTCCATAAATACGTGAGTTGGCCGAGAGTCAGGATCCCTCTTCTGGAACGTTTCCCAAGGTACATCCAGCTGTGTCAGGCCCGGGCACAACTCTCCGTTTTGGTTGGCAAGCAGCTGGGGGATCCCGTGAATTCTGCTAGCCCTGAATCTGTAAATGTTTGTTTTGGGCCTGCACTATGTGTTGTTGTGTTTATTCAAGCCACTTACTGCTTGATAATACCAAAGTTTGAAACCACTTGGCATGTATTATTTAATATATTTACCTATGATTTAGAAGAAGTAAATATCCCATCAAAAATCGCACCCTTGCTCCCATAGATGACATTATATTATTTTAGATAGTTGAGTTATATAAATGGCAATAAGTTACAGAAAGATTTTTTGGAATTTTAACTTACAGAAATATCTTCTTTAAATTAGATGCTTCCTTAAAATGTCATTATAGCTAAAACTTAATAGGGTTTTTTTGTAACTATGTAGAAAAGGCTTAAACATGTGTGTTGATTCTATGATCTCAATTCAATATGCTTAGAGCTCAACAGTTCCTATGACTATTGAATGGGATTGTCTTTTTGCCAGCTAATGTTAGCATGACAAAATTGCAGAGACAATTCTTAAGAAGTATAACTCCTTGATGACCTCTGTCAAGTATGTGAAAATTTTGTAATAGGGTCAACAAACTAAAAACATTCTCTTGTTGGGATAAAACCATGTACATCACCATTTGTAATATTGTATTCTGAATATTACATCTGTGAGGAAAATTTAATGAAAGCAGGGAAGATGCAGAAGAAGGTAAAGTAACAATTGGAATAGGGAACCACTGAAGAAGAATCTAATAACCAGATTAGAACTCTTCAGTTTAGGTAGAAAAACAAAGTCAGAAAGGAGAAAAGATCTGTCTCTAAAATCATGCAGGGATGAAAAAGGTATGCATAGTTGTTCACTAAATCCTGAAATTGTAGAATGATGGTGCATCTCTAAAATTTTATTGAAGTAAGTTTAGGCCAATTAGATAGAAGTATAACTTCACATAGAAAATAGAACTCAGATCACCCTAAGTGGAGATTTAGTAGATTTTTTACAACTTAAGATAAACCAATGGCTGATGGAGTCTTAGTGAAGTGCAAAGCATGGTGAGTGCCCAACCTTTGAAGTTGATATCCAGGAGAGTAGCCAAGACTTGCCACCAAGACTTGTCTGGTGATGCATCAAAAAAAAAAATGTATTTATTTATCCAATAAATAAAATGTCTGAGGCGTGGTTGGTGGGGAGTGGTTAAGTGTGCATGCCTGGGTTTCGTGGGTTAGGGTCCCCACTGCAGACCTACACCTGGCTCATCAGCCATGCTGTGGCAGCATCCCACATACAAAATAGAGGAAGATTCGCACAGGTGTTAGCTCTGGGCCAATCTTCCTCACACGCAAAAAAATGTTTGCAGGGCCATGCAACTGGGCCAATGTGGTAATCATTATGATTTGAGGAAATAAAGAACAGATGAAAAGAAAAGAATAAGTGATTAATAAAAGAACCACAGGATACTTGTGCTATGGCTAAAAAGCAGTTGGGATGAACATTTGTACATAATGTCATAAATTTTATCATATATTATGAAAGCTAAATTTTTCCATAAAATATTAGCATGTGATTCACTTCTTGCATTATTCTGGGATAATCATGTTTTATTGACCTACAAGGCCTATATAATCTGGGTTCCATTCCCTCCCCACTCCTCTGAGAGCATCTCCCATCGTGATCCCACTCATTCACTCCATGCCAGCCATGCTGTCCTCCTTGCTGTTCCTTCAGCATGTGTCCCCCACTAGAATGGAAGTCAGCTCTGTGTTCAGGAGGGACTTTATATCTCAAGTCTAAAACAATGCCTGGCATAGAATACACATTCAGTAAATATTTGTTGAATGGATGGAAGATGAACCAGGTTCAGCAAGTTTTGGACTATAGCTTATGCCGGATGGCACTGGAATTAAAGCTATGGTCCAATACCGACCATGCCTTCTAAGCCACTAGTGACCATTGTTTAGTCTAGGTACCACAGATACTGCTACCTGGTTTGTTACAACACATATTTAAAAAAGCTAGGGTTTGTGATTCAATTCCATAAGCCTAGTTTCATCTAGGTAACCCTGCTCCTTAAGAACTCTCATTCCACTAATTTTTTTTTTAAAAGATTTTATTTTTTTCCTTTTTCTCCCCAAAGCCCCCCGGTACATAGTTGTATATTCTTCGTTGTGGGTCCTTCTAGTTGTGGCATGTGGGATGCTGCCTCAGCATGGTTTGATGAGCAGTGCCATGTCTGCACCCAGGATTCGACTAATGAAACACTGGGCCACCTGCAGCGGAGCTGTGAACTTAACCACTCGGCCATGGGGCCAGCCCCTCATTCCACTAATTTTTAAAAGTCCAAAGCCCACCCCCAGATTTCTGTGAATTTCCAAGGAATGTTCTTGTTTTTCCCTGCTTTCACCACCTTAGTTCAGTTTGGGAATCATCTTGTCATCTTGTGCCTAGTTTCTCTTCTGCACCTGTTAACCCACATGTGGAACTTCTTAGTTTTCGAAAAACTCAAGCAAATGACTTATGTTTTTAGCAAACATGACTGATGCTTTAGGGAAGTGGGGGAATTCCACTTATTGGGGAGAATTGGGGCAATTATATCAGAGCAAAAACATAAACTTTAGATGAATGTTAAAGAGTCCTATTTATTAAAACCTTTCTGCCACCCCATCATAGGAGACTGTCTTCATCGCTTAATCCATTCTTAAGGCTTCTCTCTTTTTCTATCACCTCACATTCCTGGCGTCCTCTCTCTGAGAGTGTCTTCAAAGAACTCCAAATTCTTCTCCCTGTCTTTCTTTGGCTCCTCCTCCCAAACTCAGCTCTGGGTTTTTCTTTGCATACTCAAATTCATCAAGGTACTCAGCAGGAAAACAACAACAACGTCAACCAACTTCCTTTCCTCAGATCCACCCTCAAAAGATAGACGCAATTTTTTTCCTTAGTTACGAAAAATTTGCTAAGGCTTCCTAGTTGGCAGATCCAGGCAGTACAGTATATTTCGTATTATATCAGTCTTAAGCCTTTGGGGGAAACTATAGGTATAAAAGAGCTACCATATTTTTGCAGGAATTTCATTGTGATGGAAAGGAAATTAACATTTATTGACAGGCTCTATGTGAAGCATTGCTGGGCTAGGTGCTTTCATTTATTCATTACAAATTTATTGAACACCTATCCGGTACACACTTTCATTTAACGTGTTTACTAGACCTCGCCTTCGGCTTTCCCATCCGTGAGACACCCGGACCGTCCCTGGGAATTTAGTAACCATGGCCAGCAAGCCCATCCAAGCAGATAATGGGAGCATCCAATCACCTTTCTCTACGAGAGAAAGAGATCACCTCGCGAGAAGATTCAGACTTCTCGTTCTGTTTTTGTAAGATTGGGTTTTTGACGTTAATTCTATACATATAACGTGTTTTAGGATCACGTCCGTTCTTCTTTGACAAGAGGCTTGGCTTGGGAGATTGTTAAACTTCTGGCCCGAATTTGAGGGGATTCAAATCCCTTTTCTAGTCAGCCCTAAATCTCCAATCTGAGGAGGAAGATACGTAGCTAAGAGGCACAAGAAGGAGCCCTGCTACCTCCGCGGCAAGGCCCAGGATAAGGAGGAACATCGGGGTGACCGAGCTGCGCTCGAGAAATGCTGGGCGCGGGGGATGGGGGAAGGGACGGGCGGGCGAGTTCGCTCCAGCCCAGCGTACTCTGGGCCCTGCCCCGCCAGCCACCCAAAACGTCCTCCTCAGCGCTCCCCCCAACTCCGGCGCGGCCGTCACGGCCCGGGGCACGGCTGGGGAGGAGCGAGCAGCCGCGGGTGCGCGCGCGCAGCCCGTGCCCCGCCGTGACGTCAGAGACGCGACGCGTTGCGACGCGGTGCAAATTGGGAAAAGGGGATGAGCTGGGCTGGCTTCCGTTGGGATAGCGAAAGCTAGTTCTTCCTCTGTTTGGTGGAAAATGGGCGTTTGGCGAGTAGACTGGCGTTGGTGAAGCGCGCCCAGCGCCAAGGTGAGTGCGGGTCTGGGTCCTGGCGTTTGATCCCCCGAAAGCCGTACGCGGTGAACCCGCCTGTCTTTCTCCAGCTGTTGGTCACCCGGGAGATAAGCCCTGTCGGCGGAGAGGAGTGGGACAACCTCAGATCGGCTTTTGGAGGAGGGACCCAACCTCGAGTCTTTCCCCCAGCCCACCTAGGGTTGCCCAGCGAGTTTCATATGGACTCAGGTTTTCCGGTCGTAAAAGGTGGCCTTGACCATTCCCCCTTCTTGGACACTCACACTCGACTTTGACCTCCTTCTTCTTGTCTCCGTTTTCTGGTTTTCTGCTGTCGAGCTACAATCCCAGGCTTTGCTACAACCCCTTAGAGCGTTTCCCAGTCCTTCCTCTGTGCCAGTCAAACTTGGTTTTAGGGAAGTCCAAGAATGAGTTTAAAGACCCCATAGGCGTATCGGAGTTAAAACTATGACTTCCCCAAATAAAAGCCTTTTTCCCCCTAAAAGATTGCCTCTCCTAGAGTTGTGGGACAAGTTAATTTCACCTCCACTTCACCCGGGAGATTATCAGAACCCTGAATCGCAGTGATGTTCATTTATACGTAAAGCTGCAGACCACACTTCTGGGTTTCTTTCTTGCCTCCAGTTCATTCTGTGACCTTGAAACAAGTCACTTAAGCACTAACAAAATATTTACCTTAAGACAGAGGTGTTGCAGAGCCTAAGGAATTTAATATTTGTTAAGAGCTCTGACGGTTTCAGATGAAAGGGATCCCGAGCTAAAGGGTGTTACTTTTTCTGATTCTGCAAGCATTCTTAGTTTTGTGTATTTTCTGCAGCCATTAAAAATGTCAAGTGATATTTGTTAAGGAAGTGTTCCTGTTCTAGGCTTGCTCTGCGGCTTTGCTCTGTAAGCAGATTTTGCATTTCAACAGATTCTGTTTAAGATTCGTTGTTGAATGTCTTTCATGATGGATTTAGATAGTTTCTCATGACTGCAGTACTGGAACAGTTTATCTGAATGGCCATGTCAGTTGTGCTGTGTCTTTATTATACTGATATGGCTGCCTTGAAATGTGTATTTCTTTTCTTGTGACACATTAGGTGCATCTTTAAACTGAGATGGTAAGGACTCTATGATAGTAAACAACAACAGCAACCTGTCATTAATGACAAATAGGCATTAATTGTACATAAGTATGTATTGTGTTCTTTGAGAAAACAATGCATGAGAAAAACTAACAAAAATATTTTAGATGTCTTTCTAGCATTTAATTTTTTTATATGTTTACTTGAACTTTATTAATCATTATAGTCATTTGTTTATTAATGTGAACATAATGGGAAAGAACCAAAATGGCTTTTGTAAAGTAAGATAGTTGGAAAATAAATCCAGCGTGTCAGGTTTTTTTCCATAAAATGTCAGCATTATATTTTATTATGAACTTTTCTACATGAAGATATACTTATTTTTTACAGATGAAAGGAAAAAAGTGCCCGTTAAATGTGAGTTACTAATAAAATTAGATAAGGAAGCATTTTTTTGAAAATCTTGATTCTTGTTCCAGTTACCTAATGCTGTATAACAAATCACTCCAAAGCAAAGTGGCTTAAAATTACCATTTATCTCATGTTTCTCTGGGCTGGCTGGACTCAGCTGGTTTGGGTTCTCACTTAGAGTTTCATGCATTTGTAGTCAGATAAGCAGTTAGGGTTGGAGTCCTCTGAAAGCTCAACTGGGCTGGACATCCAAGATGGCTCGTTTGCGTGCGTGGCAGTTGATGTTGGCTGGGAGTTCAGCTGGGGATATCAGCTGGAGTGCCTGCACAGAGCCTCTTCATGTGGCTTGGACTTCTCATGGCATGGAGGCCGAGTTCTAAGAGCAAGTGTTTCAAGACACAGGAAGTGGAAGCTGTGCCTTGATGTCTGTTAAAGCTGGGACCCAGAAATTGGCACAGCATTACTTCCAACATTCTCCGTTGGTTAGAACAATTAGAGCCCTCTCCACACCAGATGGTGGACTCCTGCCTTTTGAAGGGAAGAATGTCAAAGAATTTGTGGCCATATTTAGCCTACCATAATTTCGTTGACAAAGTTGTATTAGACTAATGTTTGGATTTAGTAGTAAATGCAGAATATGGTACACTTCCAATTTCTTTAACCATAATGCTTTATATTTTCATGGCACATTACAATTTTCAGAGCATTTTTCTGTATATATTTTTTCATTTGAGAACTCTATAGACACAGATGAATCATACCCGTTTTGCAGAGGAAAGTAAACTCGGGAGTGGCATTGGTGGTGTTGGGAGGATTTAAGGAATTTGCTCAAAGTCATGATAAATGGCAAATGAGACTAAGACCTACAATATTTTCATAATATAAAATGTATTATTAGTAAATGATGAAATGTTATATTAAACTTATTAGGAATTCCGTGTTTATAACCATATTAATTCAAGTAAAACAGTGCTCATGTATAGTGAATAAAATCAGTGTTAAGATAGCTAAACCTTGGCTCTTCTAACATTACAATTTAGTTTTTCATAATACTGAATTCTCTGAAACGTACCAAAAATGATGTGAACCTACATGTCTTTCTACTATAGTGAAGGGAAGTTATTACACATTATAAAACCAATTCCAAAACAAATTAAGTATTTCTGAAAAAGTTATGGTTTAGGAATCCTGGGGGTTTTATTTTAATTTCTCAATTACAAAATTTTAAAAATGAAAATGATTTTTCATAATTTTGGTAGATTGGGAATTATGTGATTTAAGATGTCGATTTAAGCTGGAAACTAATTGTCATCTTCATGTTGTTTCATTGCTTCTAATAGCATGCTTATATCCATTCTTTATGTCTGTGGTTCTCTGTCTTGACTGCACATTACAATTCACCTGAAGAGCTTTTAAAAATACCTATGTGCAAGCAAGTCCCATGCTCAGAGATTCTGGTTTTATTGTTAACAAATGGCTTCTGGGCATCACTATTTTTAAAGAGTTCTGTAGGTGATTCTAATATACAGCTAGAATTGAGAACTGTGTCTTTTTCTTTAGTACATACCAAGTATCTAAGTATGATCTGGTTCCCTACTCATCTGTTTCATGTCTGTTAAAAAAAAAAATTAAGGAGATAAAGAGTGAAAGGAGGTAAGACATGGATTAAGGTTATAAATGTAGATAGGCACCTATTCTGGAAAACAGGTACTCTTCTGTTTTTTCTAGGAATGGTCCTTCTTAATAAAACCAGCCAATTTTGGCATGATCTTTTAGTGCCTGTATTATGGTACTTTGCTTTGTGTTACTGTTATGTACTTATCTTTCATCTAAAGAGGTAGAAACTTTGTTCAAAGGTATGTTCTTTGTATCCCCTGTAGCTCCCAACACTGCGTCTTGAATAGATGCGGGCACACTAAATGTTTACCAAATTGAAGCCAGTTTAGACAGTCACTCTTCAGAACTAGGGCTAGTTATTTTACTCTTTTTTTCTTGAGCATTGTAAGAACTTTATAAAAGTTCTTTAGAATTCTCTTTTTCTTTGATTTCTATGATATTGCACTTTTCTAGGTTTCCTTCATTCTCTATTTCTTTCTTCATTTAGGAAGCCTACGCTTCACCTCCAAGTTCTGAGCCCTTCAAGAATCTTGTCAGCTGTAGAAAAACAAGATCTCATTTCCTTGGTGGTTTGTTCTCCTGATTTTAGTTACTAGTACAAATGATGTCTGTGTTTTAGAAACTACTCTAGAAGTTTTGAAATATACATAAAAGTGGAGAAAATAGGATTATTTTAAACTATATCCTAGATAACATATCATTTCAGTCTCAGTACTTTATCTCCCAAAACAATAGGGATTATCAGAATTAACATTAATGCCTTAATAGTTGCTTTAATGTACACCTGATCTCTATTTACATATTTACATTTCTCTCAAGGCATCTTTCTTTAGATGTTGTTTCTTTTGCATACATTCAACATGTTCAAATTTCCTGTAAATTGGTGGTTGTTACTTGGGAGTAATTTTGCCCCCCCACCCCCCAGGGACATTTGGGAATGTCTGGAGACATTTTTGGTTGTCACAACTGGAACAGGGTGGATACTACTGGCATCTAGTGGGTTGAAGTAAGGGATGCTGCTAAAAATCCTCCAGTGCACAGGGCAGCCTCTCACAAAAGTTTTATCCAGTCCAAAATGTGAGTAGTGCCCAGGTTGAGAAACGCTGCTGTAAACTGATCAGTTTTTTAAACTACAGTATTCATTTATCGTTAACAGCAGTACCATTCTTCACATTTCTCAGGGTAGAAAGTGTGTGTGTGTGTGTGTACACAAGAGAGAAAATACTCTGTTTCAGTCAGTCTGGTACGAAAACATGTTTCTGCCTTTTGTGTTCTTTTTTGCAGTGGCCTGCCAGTTATTCTTTTCCAAAGTAGGGTTCCCTTACTCCTGTTTCCTTCAAATCCATCTTGCACATCCCCACTTTGACCTGCCCTCAGATACCATTTTTGCCTTCAAGAACTGGCTTCTTATTGCCTGCTGAATTAAATATAAACAGTTTTGGATAACTTCAAAAGTCCTCCATAATGTAACTCATCTCCTTCCTAATAATATATTTTATTATTGTTAGCCAACAGTTATTAAATGTTGACTAGAAGGACTACTGGGGTAGATGCTAGAGGTCTAGCATGTGAGAGTAATGACATGTAAAGACATGTCAGTGTAATCCCTTGATCTAATTGATTATTTCCTGATAATCCCTGTAGTATTTCTTACTTTTCTCTTTGCTTTCCCATACTAATTCCTCATTTTGTATTTTTGTGTTGGTTTCCTATTCTGGTCTGCCCATCTTTCTGACTCTATTCAGAGCTAAATGCTATCCTTAGGGCCAGTTTCTGTCTCTCTCATCACATCATCATGAGCACTGCATGCTTATGAGGTATGGGGGTCTTACTAGTGATATTGTCATTTGGCCCAAATACTGCACCAAGGGAATGATATATAACAAGTACTATAGAATTTAGACCAAGAAATGAACTCCAAGAACTCAGACCATCAAGGATGGAAGAGGTGGAAATTAAGTTGGTTCTTGAAGGAAGAGGGACCAGCACAAAAGAGAGGAGAATGCACTCTGGGCTGGAAGCAGCTTTTTTTCCCCCCAGGCTACACCAAATTTTGTCCGCTTTTTGATTTCCCAGTGACTAGAGTCACATATTACATTTAGTGTAGCAATTAATTATTGCCTTATTGTGTAATGAGTATTAGTTTGGTCTTGTAACTAGACTAAGATATGTGCTCTTTATTCCCTAAAGCAGTTACTCAAAGTAGCTAGTGTCTGTTACAGGCTTGAAGCTTGTGCTAGAATATAAATTAGTGCACTGCTTTCTTCATAGCAAAAGTCTTGCTTCTATAAAAAGTTCAGTGTGCTTATTTGGTGATTTACATTCTGTTATAAGCTGCTTATTTTATCACAGACTAGTAATACACAGTTCCCCAACCAGCACTGGTCTGTGGACCACACTTGGAGTGGCGTTGCTTTGCACCACTTTTCCACTTTTTCAGTTGTAACCTAAAGTAAGAAATACATTTTACATTTCAACCCAGTGTTCCATATATGCATATAGGCGTACACATAACCGAAACTAAAGTTTCATGAAACAGTACTTAACCTTACTATATGTGACATGCTCTGGTATTTTCTCTTGCAGTTTTATGTTTTTAATGCTGATTGTGACCTTTTAAACAGATTTTAAAAACACTGCTCTCAAGCATTTAGCACAGTGCTAGATACATGGTAGTTGCTCAGAAAATATCGGAAGTGTTTTGCAGTGATTAATTCTTGAAAGGGTTGAGCCTTAATACAGATTACTTTAAAACAGATTATTTAATCAGTACTTGCTTGTCTGTGGCATTTTGAGTGAGTATAGAATGGATTATATGAAATTTAAGACAGAAGATATAATGAATATTGTTGCTGTCTGAAGGGCGGAGATAGGGCAAAATGATGGATGGCCAACAAAGATAAACTTTGCTTTCCTTTCAGCATTGCTAAGGACCTCAGCAGTGGGAAGTGTGAAGCCCTAGTTAAGATGTCAGGACCAGTTTGAATGACCACAAACCTCAGTGTTTACTTTTTACTTTTTAGTCTTCACTCTGGTTCAAGTCATCTAATGTCTACTGTTTGGAAGGATCAGAAGGATGTCACAAAGACAGCGATATATATACCTTCCATCTTCTCTCCATTGTTTACTCATTTTCAGGACTGTCTGCATTTCATTTTTGGTGCATCACTGTTTGACCAAAGCTGGAGTTCTTAATCTTTATCAGGCTTATGCATCTTAAGCAAATTTATTTTTTGTTTTAGAGTAACTAATTTTTCTTACGTATACTTATTTTTTTTTTTTACTTACAGTTCTTTTTGAAGCATAGCATAGTTTTAATGGGTTATATTTTATATTTAGTTTGTTCTAGATCTAAACAAGTAAATTCTATAAATTATTTGAGTTCTGTAGTTATTGAACATTTTTGTATAAGTATGTGGTTTGTTGTAAGACAACAAACTGCTGCTGCTCTTTTCCTTGTTTGTACTGTTGCAGCCGAAATAACGAATTATGAATTCATTCAGTCATTCTGGCCTTAGTTTATTTTATGTCAGTCTATTTTGAAATTTTGTTAATGGTAAAATGCAGCAGAATGACTTACTAAAAATTTAATGTATTACCTTTCACATAGATTTAAGTTGGATATGTATGCTTCTTTGCTATCTCATTTGATTAAGGAAAAATATCCTTTACCTGTGTTTTGACTTCTGCAGAAATGTGTGATAATAGAGGCTAAAATAGCAATTAAGGCAATGCTGTAAGTATTTTTAACACCAGGCATGTTCTTTGACAGTGTAAACTATGTAATTTTGTTAATGAAAATTATCTGAGAAAGTTGTTACTTATTTCAGCTGTTCTCAGAAATCAGCTAAGGAGGGGCGGCCCAGTGGGCCCAGTGGTGTAGTAGTTAAGTTTGGACACTCCACTTCAGTGGCCCAGAGTTCACAGGTTTGATCCCAGGTGCAGACCTCCATGCCACTCGTCAAGGCATGCTGTGGTGGTGTCCCACATACAAAATAGAGGAAGATTGGCACGGATGTTAGCTCAGGGCCAATCTTCCTCACTCCCCAAAAAAGATCAACTAAGGACAGAAAAGGTAACTTTTTAAAAGCACAATCTTTCTGCTAGAAACCCTCACTAAAAGCTTTCTTATCATAATCTTATCCCTTTGCTTTCCCTCCGTGTGTCTAATCATTTACCAAGGCCTGTCATTCTACCTTTCTAGTGTCTTTTGTCTGCCTCCTCTGTTCCAACTCTACTGCCCTAGTTCTGACCTTCATCGTCTTTCCTTAGGATCATTATATTAGGTAACTAGTGTCTTCCTTACCTCGTCTTTTAAAGCCTAACTTTGTACTGTTGTCAGTTTGGATCACATAACTCCCTTCTTCAGAACTCTGCTATGGCTCTCTATTACCTTTCAAAAACAAAGTAAATGCTTTAATGTGACATTCAAGGCCTTCTATTATCTGTTCCTAAACTATTTTTTTTTTTTAAAGATTGGCACCTGGGCTAACAACTGTTGCCAATCATTTTTTTTTTTCTTCTCTGCTTTATTTCCCAACACCCCCTCCCCCCGCCCCCGGTACATAGTTGTATATCTCAATTGCAGGTCCTTGTAGTTGTGGGATGTGGGACACCACCTCAACGTGGCCTGACGAGCAGTGCCATGTCCGTGCCCAGGATCCGAACCCTAGGCTGCCGCAGCGGAGCATGCAAACTCAACCACTCAACCATGGAGCCGGCCCCCCTAAACTATTTTTTCAGGCTTTATTGTCTAGTAGATCCTTGTTCATTCTCTGTACTGGCCAGTTCCTAAAGATGTTGTTTACTTTCCTGACTTGTTCCTCATCTCTGTCAAAAGCCTTCTCCCACCAAGACTACATGAATACTGTCCCTTCAGTGATGCCTCCCAAGATCCCTCTAGTCATACTTAATTTTCCTTAATCTTTCTTATTTTACATTATTTATAGCTCCTTATGGTTTGATATCATACTATGTTGTACTACCACTGCTTGCAACTTTCTCTTTCACATTATTTTTTTAAACTTTGTGAGGAAATGGATCACATCTAATCTTTTGAGTTCCTGGAAGCACAGTGTCTTCTATACAGCAGGATATCTGTGAAGATTTGAATTGAATTTTGAAATTGCTAATGATTTGCTATTTTAATGTTGCCTAGGTAACACATATAGTTTTTATATTCTTTGCCTTTTAAAGATCCAAGCTTTAAAAGCAATCTTGAAAAACAGATTCAACTGAGAACGTGTTCTAAATCTTCATTTTAGAAGATTCAAATCCGTGTCTCTCTTGTCCCAACCAAGAAACCTAATTGTCATGAATAAACAAAATAGATTCTACCTGACTTTTTGACGTGTACTCTGTAGTTAGACCGCTAATACTTATGACTCAGAGGATAGAACTAGAAAAACAGATACTATCACACTGGTACCTGGTTACTCTGCCTAACTCTGGCTTTAGTTATTATCTTAGTACACGTAGTAGTGTCACCAATAAAAAATCATTGGGCTTTTTGGGAATTATGTTTCAAGAGCTGGCCTGTATCAGGATAGCAAATATTGGCTTTCTGTGGTTGAGTAAGTTTAAGATCCTTGATGAGCTAGTTAAGAGCAGAAAAGTCTCAGGGATAACTCATTACTCTTATCTTACTGTCTTCTGGCCTTCATTAATAGTCCATGCTCCAACGTCCTCTGCCTCTGCCTCAGTGATATGTGTGGTGGCATCACTGAAGCCTCAGGTTTCTTTAAGCACCTTCCTGAAAAGTTAGTTTCCTGACTTTTCTGTGCTTTCGCTTAGTCAAAAGTATTATTCCTCAACTGTTGCTTCTTATGTTTAAGCAGAAATCATGTTTCTGGAGCAGCATTCCACTCTATCCCATTATTCTCTTTTTCATTGCCAACTTTTTTTTAAGTTATGTACAGTCTGCTTCCATTTCTTTATTCCTTAATGCTCGTGCTCTTGCTTCCACTCACACCACTGTATGGAAGCTGTACTCCACAAGGTTATATGTATATATCAGGCTCTTCCAGTGTTGCAAATCTGTTTTTTTAAATCAGTATTTTAAAATATG